>NW_024070201.1:41603833-42269093 GCF_014754425.2 Oryx dammah | reverse complement strand
ATGTTCTCATAGATAGTTGCTCTGTAAATAGTTGTGTGCCTGCGGGAGGAGGTGACTTCAAAAGTTTTCCTGTTTTGCCTTGCATACCTCCTACCTCAAGGAACTAAATTTAGTCAGCAACCAATATAATCTCAGCAGATTTTTTCCTTGGAATCTCCTGTGAGGAATGCAGTCCAACCAACACATTGATTTCAGCCTTTTTGATACTTTGAGCAGAGGACCCAGCTGAGCCATGTTGTACTGGTACTTGTGACCCACAGAACTATGAGATAATCAATGGGTGCTATTTCAAGCCGCTTTATTGTTGTTTAGTTGCTAAGTAGTGTCTGACTCTTCGTGACCCCGTGGATTGTAGCCTGCCAGGCTCCTCTGCACAGGAGCCTGGATTTCCCAGGCAAGAACACTGGAGTGGGTTGCCATTTCCTTCTCCAGGGGATCTTCCTGACCCAGAGATCCAACACGTGTCTCATGTATTGGCGGGTTCTTTACCACAGAGCCTCCAGGGAAACCTTCCAAGCCACTTAGTTTGTGGTAGTGTGTAATGGCAGCAATAGAAAATGAATATACCATACTATGGTTATTTACATTATATTCTAAGCCATTGATCCCCATTACTTTATCGTTATTGGTCAGTCCCTCATGCCTTCACTTCCTTTCTTTTCCAGTTTAGACTCTTTAGTCTGCCATTTCCCTTATAAATACCCTCAGGTCTCTTTGTTCTTTGCCTTAAAAAAAAAAAATTTATTGGCTGTGCCAGGTCTTAGTTGGGGCATGCAGCATCTTAACTGTGGCATGTGCATCTTTCAATTGCGGCATGCTAACTCTTAGTTGCAGCATGTGGGATCCAGTTCCCTGACCAAGGATCAAACCTGGGTTCCCTGGACTGGGAGTACAGAGTCTTAGCTGCTGGACCACCAGGGAAGTCGCTTGTTCTTTCTCTTTATTGCAGTGCTGCTCAAATTTGACTGGGTGTAGCGTCAGGGTCACCTGAAGGGCTTGATAAAACACAAACTGCTGGGCCCTACCTTCTGAGTTTCTGATTTAGGACATCTTGAATGAAGACTGAGACTTTACATTTCTTACCAGTTTTCAATAATTCTGATGCTGCTGGTCTGAAGACCACACAATCATAACCCCTGCCTTACTATGATCACTCTGATTGAACTCAACAGATTGAGGACAGGAGGAGAAGGGGACAACAGAAGAGTTAGATGGCATCACCGACTCAATGGACATGAGTTTGGGACTCTTGAGAGTCCCTTGGACAGCAAGGAGATCAAACTAGTCAATCCTAAAGGAAACCAATCCTGAATATTCATTGGAAAGACTGATGCTGAAACTGAAGCTCCAATACTTTGGCTACCTGATGCAAATAGCCAACTCATTTGAAGGGATCCTGATGCTGGGAAAGATTGAGGGCAGGAGAAGGGGTCAACAGAGGATGAGATGGCTGGATGGCATCACTGACTCAATGGACGTGAACTTGGGCAAGCTCCAGGAGACAGTGAAGGACAAGGAAGCCTGGCATGCTGCAGTCCATGGGGTCACAAAGAGTCAGACCAACTTAGTGATTGAACAACAATTGTCTTTTCTGCACCTGTAACCAACTAGCTGGATATTGCTTAAGAGAAATCACCAACTGGGCTGACTGCTTTTGTTTAAATATGTGATTACAAACTCCAAATGGTCCCTCAACAGCTGCCTGGCTGTCCTTTCACATTTCTCTAGTAAGGTCTCTAACTTTTCTCTCTTCTCAAACTTCCAGTATCCTGCTCACCCCTTAGTTTCAGCTGATAGCCTCACCTCCCACACTTCATTCACGAAGGTGAAGCCAGGAGATGCGAACTTCCTTGTCTTCCCATCCACAAGGCTTTAGCTCTATTGCAGTCTGCTCCTTCTTCCATTCTGTTCTAGAAAAGATAGATCTTGCCCATAACCAGTCAATCTCTTTTTCACGCTCTACATCTTGTTGCCCTCATCTCACCAAGAAGTCTACTTCTTTAATCTCCTCCTTTCTCCTATGCTGCAGTCCATGGGGTTGCAAAGAGTTTGACATGACTGAGCGACTGAACTGAACTGAACTTTCTACTATGCTACTGATTGTGTTAATCTGATTATGCCTCGTATCCCCATTTTTAACCCTCCCTAGATCATATTTACTCTCTCAGTCATCCTGTTTCTCCATTTCTATTCACAGCAAAAATTCTTGAGAAGATTGTCAACTTAACTGTGTTTCTCCCTCCTCAATCCCCATTCCTTCTTTTGAAAGGCACATGGGAGGTATATTTATTTATTGATTAAAATATTACATTGGATAGTTGATATCTGTTAAACTTTGTTCTGCAGTTTCCACTGTCACAAGTTGGTGGGTAAACCCCTAAGTATGGCCTTTAGAGCAAGTGCTACACAGAAAACAGAAGACAGTGGTGGTTTTTGTGACTCATAAGGGCATTCATGTACATCGTGAGAAACGCTGGGCTGGAAGAAGCACAAGCTGGAATCAAGATCGCTGGGACATCGTGAGAAACGCTGGGCTGGAAGAAGCACAAGCTGGAATCAAGATCGCCGGGAGAAATATCAATCACCTCAGATATGCAGATGACACCACCCTTATGGCAGAAAGTGAAGAGGAACTAAAAAGCCTCTTGATGAAAGTGAAAGAGGAAAGTGAAAAAGTTGGCTTAAAGCTCAACATTCAGAAAACGAAGATCATGGCATCCAGTCCCATCACTTCATGGGAAATAGATGGGGAAACAGTGGAAACAGTGTCAGACTTTATTTTGGGGGGCTCCAAAATCAGTGCAGATGGTGATTGCAGCCATGAAATTAAAAGACGCTTACTCCTTGGAAGAAAAGTTATGACCAACCTAGATAGTATATTCAAAAGCAGAGACATTACTTTGCCAACTAAGGTCTACCTAGTCAAGACTATGGTTTTTCCAGTAGTCATGTATGGATGTGAGAGTTTGACTGTGAAGAGGGCTGAGCGCCGAAGAATTGATGCTTTTGAACTGTGGTGTTGGAGAAGACTCTTGAGAGTCCCTTGGACTGCAAGGAGATCCAACCAGTCCATTCTGAAGGAGATCAGCCCTGGGAGTTCTTTGGAAGGAATGATGCTAAAGCTGAAACTCCAGTACTTTGGCCACCTCATGGGAAGAGTTGACTCATTGGAAAAGACTCTGATGCTGGGAGGGATAGGGGGCCGGAGGAGAAGGGGACAACCGAGGATGAGATGGCTGGATGGCGTCACTGACTCTATGGACGTGAGTCTGAGTGAACTCCGGGAGTTGGTGATGGACAGGGAGGCCTGGCGTGCCGCGATTCATGGGGTCGCAAAGAGTTGGACACGACTGAGTGACTGAACTGAACTGAACTGAACTGAAGGGCATTTGTGAAATGTATATTGAGTACTGACAATGCACCAGGGATAGGGTTAGGCACTGAGAATGTATCAGTGAAAAGCAGAGGTTTCTGTCACATGCTATTTACTCTTCTTTTGGAAAATATAAGAAATAAGCAATGACAATAAAAAGATAAAAGTATATGTTGGTGATATGTGATATAAGGGAAAATAAAGCTGAGAGAGTTAGGGCGTGTATGCAGGGGGATTGTAACTTTAAATAACATGGTCAGATAAGGCCCCTCTGAGAAGGTCATTTGAGTAAAGACCTGAGGAAGATGGAAGAGTTAGCTGGGGAAGAAAGGGTAGAAGGAGAGAGCAGGAGCAAAGGCCTCAGGGCGTTAGCATGCCTGGCTGTGGAGCAACCACAAGAAACTACAGACTTATCATGGAGTTGGCCTGGAGCTAGATGAGCAAAGGGAGTGACCAAGAGTCGTCAAGGAGCCAGACTGTGACAGGCAGAGTTTGGCAGACTTTCCTGTAAAGAGCCAGATAGTAAATATGTGAAGCTTTGCAGGCCACATTAGGTTTCTATCACATATTTTCCCTTTAAAAATGTTAAACAACCTTTAAAAAGTGTCAAAGTCTTTTTTTTTTTCCTGTGGTACAAGGGTCTGGCCCACTGGCCCTAGTCTGCCACCCTCTGAAACCTTGAAGACTGTTTTAAAGATTTTGTTTTTACTCTGAGTGAGATGAGAGGCACTGGAGGATTCCAAGCAGAGGAGTGACAGGGCCTCATTTAGATTTTGGATGGATCTCTCCTGCCGTTGTATGGAGAATAGCCGAAGGGGCGGGGAGGGGTGCCCTGTGAAGGAGGAAGCAGGGATGCTAGAGTTTAAATTGTACGTGGGGCAAAATAAACCACCCCATCACTTAGAGACTGAAGCAACAAACTTTTATTGTCACTCATGGTTCTGTGGGTCAGGAATTTGGCCAAAGCACAGCAGGACTACCAATTTCTGCTGGGCCTGAAATGTCCCATGTGGTTTCTTCACTCACATGTGTTCACAAACAGTCAGGCTCTGGCTGCAAGAACACTTAGGGCCGCAGGTCTGGGGCAGCTTGGCTCCTGCTGTTGGCTGAATTCCTTGGTTCACCTCCAGATGGTCTGGTAGCCTCTCCCTCTTTTCATGTGGCCTCTCTAACAGGGGAGCCAAACTTCTTACGTGGCGGTGCAGGACTTCCAGAAGCGTAGGAGTAAAAGCTGGCAGGCCTTCTAAAGACTTTGGCTCAGCGTCAGTTTTGCCACATTCTCTTTGTTTAAAGCAGGTACATGGCCAACTTTGATTTGAAGGGAGGAACCATTCAAGGACATGAATATAGGAGCTGAAGTTCACTGAGGGCACCAAAGTGAAAGTCCAACACCACTGAACTGAAAGCTATTTCAGTAATTGAGGCAAGACCCCATGGCGGTTTGGACCTAGGTGTTAGCAATGGAGACGGGAGGAATTCACTGGTTTCTGGATATGTTCTGAAAGTAGAGTTGAGAGGATTTGCTGGTGGCGTTGTATGCAGGTGTGAGACAGACAGTTCAGGGTGACCCGGGTTTTCAAACTGAGCACCTGGAAGAATGTTATTTACTGAGAAGCAGAAGACTAGGGGAGGGGCAGGGTTAGTAGAACTGTTAGTTATTCCAATTTGGAATTTTAAGCTTGAGATTTCTGTTGGGCATACACCTGAGATATCAAGGAACAGCTGAATATGCAGGTTTGGAGAGGTCTGTTGTGGATATATAATTTTCAAGTTGTTTCAGGGTATATAGATGATATTTTAAGATCATGAGACAGAATGATGTCACCAAGGCAGCTTGAAAGCAAGAAAGGGAAATTTCCAGGAGGCAGAAATTAAAATGGAGCCCAAAGCTAGTATGCTGAGCAGAATTCAAAGCTGGGGCATAATGGGTCTCAGGCACCAAGGATGGGATTTCATGTTGTTATGGCAACAGGAGATGAGGCTTTGGATTTGCTAAGTCTTGGACCTGGGATGAAGGTCCCATCATAACATCTGAAAGAGTCTGCTGAAAGTCTAGCAGAGTGAATCAAAATCAGTACTCCGTGGAGAAATTTCAGAACAGTGTGGGCAAGGAGGTGTTCCTAAAACCTTTCAGAGAGAGAACCATTTTCTACAAAGCCTTAAAGATAAGACATCGGAATTCTCACCTTTCTCATGGAAAGCTAGGAGGCAATGGAAAAATGCCTCCAAATACTGAGAAAAAAAATTTTTTTTTAACATAGAATTCTAACCCTACCAAGCTATCAAGTGATACTGGAAGAAATTCTTCAGACATGCAAAGTCTCAAAAACTGTTGCTTTTGATGCTCTCTTGGGACATAACAGGAGAATTTGCTCCAGGAAAACAAGGGGATAAACCAAAAGGGAGGAAGAATGGGAACTAGGGGACCAGGTCTTTATCATGAAAGGGAGGGAAAGGACGTCCCCAAAACAATGAAAAAGCCAAGATGATGGTGATGCTGCAGGCTTAGAGGACAACCAGCTCACATTGGAACCAGTCAGAAGGTTCCAGAGAAGATTTCAAGGAGATGGGATAGATAGCATGCCTAAAGGGAAAAAGTATGCTTGAAAGGAGCTTCACACAGCTGATGGAATGTTTGAAGATACATTAGGATAAGGACATAGAAGACGAAAGGAAATAAAAATCTAGGCTTTTTTAAAAAGGGGAAACAAAACTAAAAGTTGCCAGTTGATTGTAATATGCATCGTGACTTCAGAGATGTTAAAATGTGAACAAATGTGCATATTAGAATCAAAATCCAGTAGTTCATTAGGAAGGGCCTATGAGGGGTAAGACTTTGTTAGTTTTTATATGCTGAGATTCAACTCCCCTTACACTCCTGAATAATAATTTGGCTGAGTCTAAATTTCTTTCAGGGACTTCAGTGGTGGTCCAGTGGCTAAGACTTGGCGCTGTCGATGCAGGGGGCCTGGGTTTGATCCCTGGTTGGGAACTAGATCCCACATGCTGCAACGAAGGGTTCACATGCCACAACTAAACATCCTGCTTGCTTTGACTAAAAATAAATAAATGAAATAAATTTCTTTTATTCCTCAGACTTTTTCTTCAATTCTGGAAAAAATTAGTGCTTTTCAAATATTGTTCTTTCTGCTATTTCTTTCAATTCTGTTTCTCTGGAGCTCTTATTATATGAATATTTCAACCTTTGAATCTGTTCTCCATGTTTTAACTACAGTTACTTTCCATTCACCTCATATTATACTGTAAGTGAGCTCCTGAGCTCTCTCTTGCAATTCTCTAATTCACTCTCTGAGTGTGTTCAATCTAGAGTTTCTCCTGTTATGGTCTTTTTGAGCTTTTTATCTTTGGCTGCACTGAGTGGCTTGCAGGATCAGATCTTAATCAGGGATTGACCCCGGGCTCTCTGCAGTGAAAGTGCAGTGTCCTAAAGACTGGGAATTGCCCCGTTGGTGACTTTTAGATTTCAATTAGGGTATTTTTCATTTCAAGGATTTCTGATTGGTTATTGTTCATTTCAGTCTGTTTTTGCCTAATAATTTCCTCTTGAAATGGTAGGTGTGCATTCATCTCTGAACATTTTCAACATCCTATTTTAAAGTCTCTTTACACTCTTTCACAAATTTCCAGTGGAAATTTGAGAAATTTTCTGATCTGATGGTTAATTTCAAAGGCCATCTCTCTCACCAAGTAGGTTCTTTTATATGTTTTGGAATTTTAGTTTGAGTAAGAGAATGTTTGTTTTTGTTTGATTTCTCTCTTTTTCTGACTTTCCTCTCATCCCTTCTCAAGATGCCACCGTCTGGCCCTCTGGCCCTCAACCTGAATAGAGCCAGGAGGATTATGATCCTCCATCCCCAGAGGTTAGGAATGTCATATCTGGTCAAGGGCCAGGAGATGACTTGATGATCTTTGGTAGCAAGGTGCCCTCACCTCCCCAGACACTAATAAAGCCAGATTCCCACTGTTTTATTCAGGTTCTTTTCACAAGCAGTGGAGCAGACATAAGCCTCTGGTATCAAGCCATGAGTTTTAGTCCCCCCATTAAAGGGAGCACTTGATCCCCGTAATCACTGAATGTGTACCCAACTGCCAATGTCCAGCTTCCAGACTTGGAGCCCATAAGCCTGAGACATGGGCCCCACTGATCTTACTGTGTTTCTGTTTCATTTCTGGCTCTTGGACATGTGTGAGAGTACAGCTATATCTTTTTTACTTTTAAGTTATTTGGCTGCACTGGGTCTTAGTTACAGCATGCAGGATCTTAAGCTGTGGCTCGTGGGCTCTAGTTGTGGTATGTGGGGTCTAGTTCCCTGACCAGGGATGGAATCTGAGCCCCCTGCCTAGGGAGCATGCAGTCTTAACCACTGGACCACCAGGGAAGTCCCCAGCTATATCTTTTTTTTAAAAAATCATTTTTATATTTTTAAATGTCATGGCTGGCTATGTGTTTGAAGTAAGGGGGTTTTGGAAGATAAAAACTCACTTCCTTGTGTTGAATTTGGTCTCCTCTCACCTGCTTTCTGTCCCCCATCCCTCTACTGAAACCACTAAGTGAAAGCCATTGATGATGATGTCCAGGTTGCCAAATGCAATGTATGTTTCTCTGTCCTGATTGTACCTGACTGTTTGGCAGCTTTGATGTAACTACTTGCTCTGTTCTCAAAACATCCCTCTCTGCTTGTCTACCCAACATTCTCCTGATTCTCATTCTCATTGCCCTTTAGCATCTCAATAGATCAGCAGTTTAAAAATATTCCTTTGTCTTCTGCCATTTATTGTTGTTGATGATGGCCTGCTAAACCCTATTCAACTTCTGTAGGTATTCTTTTTCCATAGATTGTTTTTAAATTTTGCTTCTTATATTTGATGTTCTTCAATTTTACCATGATGTCTAGGGTTGAATTTATTTGTAATTTGCTTAATATTTGTCATCTGAACCTGATGGATAATGTGAATTTGGGTCCCACACTGGTGCAGAACAGGCTTGGGGTCCCAAATTATCACTGGTGATTCCTTTTCTGCCTGTGACCCAGGCCAGTAGTGAATGTTCTTGCTCCTTCCTCAGGGTAGTAAGCAGAGTTTTTCTATCCTTCTGTGGGGAGTAGATAGGACTTTTATTCTAACTTCAGGTCTTGTCAGGGCCTTTCAAGGCTTCATCTTCTGCCATAGCAACATTAAAATCTCACCCCTAATCCCTAAGACCTGTCCTGTCTTAGCTTTGCATTCTGCTTACCGTGATGGCTTTGGGTTCCTATTGATTTCTGGCCCCTGAGAATTTCCCTTTCTCGCTTTCAGAAAAAATTATCCAGCATTTTTCTTTGTGTGAGCAGTGAGTTCTGCTTCAGTTCCATCAGCTTGTCTCGGTTTCCAGACACTGTTTTGGAATACAAAGCCAGGTATTTAACTCTTTCTCCTCACTGGGTTCTTTTGAGTCTTACTTCCTGTGTCATCTTTAAGATCTAGTACAACCAAGCTGGTGAAAATTGAGTTTTGGTCAATTAAAGCCAATGTTTAATACAGTGGGGTTTGGGAATTTCTGACCTTTAGGATAGAGGTCAAGTTCCCCAAACATTTTAAAAAATTGAAGTGTAGTTGATTTACAATATTAATTAGTTTCAGGTGTACAGCATAGTGATTCAGTATTTTTATAGATTCATCCCCAAATATCCTGATCCTGAGTATGTTCCTACCTCTGCTTCTTATTATCTTCTCTTATATATCCAATCTTTTGATACACCCAAGTACCTGCTATTTTCCAAGTGCTCCTGAAGTTTCTCACATCCATGACTTTCATATTACCCCTCACCCAAAATACTTAAACACATTTTTAAAAACTGGAGAATAATTGCTTCACAATGTTGTATTGGTTTCTGCTATACAGCATTGTGACTCCATTAGTATATATATGTCCCCTCCCTCTGGAGCCTCCCTCCCACTACTCAGAATACTTTTGCCATCACTTTAGGCCAAATCTAAGCTGCGTTTCAAAGTCTGGCTCAGCTGGTGCTCCTGCAAAGACTGGCTGATCTTTCTAGCCTCAAGTTACCTGTGCTTCCTCTGAGTTTCTGTCACTGAGGAAAGCAGCTATGGTATGAAGGACTGAATCTGTAAATTGATATCAGGACCTGGTTCTTCTACTCTTTAGCGATCTGAGCCTCAGTTCTTCTCTTTTTTCTTTCTTTCTTTTTAATATTTGTTTACTTAGGCTGTGCTGGGTCTTAGTTGTGGCATGCTGGATCTTTAACTGCAGCATACAAACTCTTAGTTGTGGCATGTAGGATCTCGTTCCCTGACTGGGGATTGAACCCGGGCCCCTTGCATTGGGAGTGCAGAGTCTTAGCCACTGGCCCACTAGGGAAATTCTTCAATTTTTATTATATAAAACAGAGGTATAAATATCTACCCCATGGAGTTAAAGTTTTTTTGTGTGA
Source organism: Oryx dammah (assembly GCF_014754425.2). NCBI lineage: Eukaryota > Metazoa > Chordata > Mammalia > Artiodactyla > Bovidae > Oryx > Oryx dammah. The sequence continues at coordinate 42,259,268 of NW_024070201.1, read as the reverse complement.
CTCTTTCGCTTTTGAGTGACAGAAAAACCCAACCCAAATTGGCTTCTGATGAAACAGTATTTGTTGGTTTATATAGGTGAAAAGTTGAGGGGCAGAGATGGCTTCAGGCATGGGTGAAGTCCAGGCTCAAGTGATATAATCAAGAGTTGGTATCTCTCCTTCTTTCAGTTCTGCTTTTTGCTCTGTCACCTTCATGCTCAGGCTCAAAGAGTGGCTGCAGTCCCAGAACACACCGTCTTTGTGCTCTAAATCTAGCAGCCTAATTTGGAATCTCTTTCTCAGAAGAGAAACTAGGAGTTTCCCTGGATGACCAGTGGGTTAGGACCCTGTGCTTTCACTGCTGAGGCCCGGGTTGGATCCCTGGTCAAGGGGCTAAGATCCCTCAAAGCTTGCAGTGTGACCAAAAACAAATCCCAACTGAATTTTCATTGCCTTCAGTGAGTGATGTTCCCATCCCTGGGGTGCTCACTAATGGCTAGGAGAACTCCATGCTTGGATTGGCTGGGGCCCAGGAAACTTGTTCTATCTCAGACCCTGGGTGCAGGCCTGGCAGTAGGACCCAGGATCAGAGTGGTTGGGTGGAGTTTCTTCCCTGAGAGGTTGGGGTACACTTAACCCAGAGTGGGAAACGGTGCTGAATGAGAATCATGGCAGATGTCCACCACAAGTTGTGTCAAGGAGCAAGTGAGCTAATATAAGGGAACTGACTTCAGAAAGCCCCATTCAAATATAAAGGATGATTATTCTTTGGTTATCTCTCTCTGTGGCATGTATCACTTTCTTCCTTCAATTACAGTCATCAAATTCATGCTTTATCTCCTTTATTGCACCCTGAGCAGCTAAAGAGTGGGATCTGTGTCCTGGTCAGATTCTGGCGGGTATTTCACTATTTCTGACTCAGCACAAATGAAATAGAAAGTACTCAAAAATTGATTATGGGTTAATTGAATGAGCCTAAAATCCCAAACATTTCCCAGAATTGTGCTAATGCCTAGGCCAAACTCTTGAAGGACTGGAGAACTTTACGCTTTCAGTGCAGTCATAGGCAAATCAGCTCTAAACTTTTTCACAGTGACTGGAGGGGTAGGTGTGTACATGCTCATTTGCTTCAGTGGTGTCCGACTCTTTGCAGGAGAGGAGCTACTATAACCTTATGGGATTCTCCAGGCAAGAATATTGGAGTGGATTGCCATGCTCTTCTCTAGGGGATCTTCCCAACCCAGGGTTCGAACATGTGTCTCTTGCATTGCAGGCAGATTCTTTACCTATTGAATCACCTGGGAAACCCCTGGGAGGGTAGGGTGAGAAATAATTTCAGGAAGTTGTGTCCTTGCGTTGATTTGTTGACCTGGCCAACCTAAGGCCATTCAAAGAAAAGAAAAGTCCTTCTGGTTTGTTTACTTATTTGATTTCTGGTTTATTTTTCTCTTCCTACCCTCACAATTAGGGGGGAACGGGCTTCAGGAAAGTACAGACTGAATGAAAGAATTTCCCAAAGGCACTGATCAGCAGGACAGGTTTGGGGCTTCCTCCTGCTTCTTGAGACCTGTGCGTCCAGGAATTTTTGAGTTTAATTAAAGAACTGGATATCAGATCTAGTTGAGCAGCTGGATGGCCAGCCCTGTGAATCTCTTCTGTGTCTCTGAGATTGTATTCATTTCCTTAGATTTCCTATCTGAACATAGAGACTGGAGCTACTGGGGCCATACTGGAGTTTAGGAAATGAACTCTCAAGAGAGGGGATGAAGGATCCAAAACACATCTTTTAAAATTTTTTTAGTGTTTCTTTATTTGGCTGCATTGGATCTTAGTTATAGTGGGCTCTTCATTGCATCATGCACAATCTTTCGTTGCAGTGCGCAGACTCTAGTTATAGCACATGGGCTGCAGAGTGCACAAGCTTAGTAGTTGTGGCTGGCGGACTTGGCTGCTCCATGGCATGTAGGATCTTAGTTCCCCAACCAAGGATTGAACCCACGTCCCCTGCATTGCAGGGCGGATTCTTTAACCACTGGACCATCAGGGAGATCCCTCGAATCACATATTTTTTTGTGTGTTTTTTGGTAATTTTATTTATTTATTTGACTGTGCCGGGTCTTAGTTGCAGCACACAGGAACTTTTAGTTGTGACATGCGAACTCTTAGTTGTGATGTGTGGGGTCTAGTTCCTTGATCAGGGATTGAACCCAGGCCTCCTACATTGGGAACATGGAATCGTAAGCCACTGGATCACCAAGGAAGTCCCCCACATCACCTCTTAAAATAGTTTACAGGGGACCCCTGCTCCAAAGTTGGTCTGGACCTCATTTTTTGACTGATTTTGCAATAAAAATACCAATTCTTCAGTCACAGTTGTTAAGCAGGAAAGGTGATATGGCTTATTGTTGTTCAATCACTCAGTTGTGTCTGACTGTTTGTGACCCCATGGACTGCAGCCTGGCCTGAAGCTCCCTGTCCTTCACCATCTCCTGGAGCTTGCTCAAACTCATGTCCATTGAGTCGGTAATGCCATCCAACCATCTCATCCTCTGTTGTCTACTTCTCGTGCTTTTAATATTTCCCAGCATCATGGTCTTTTTTAATGAGTTGGCTGTTCACATCAGGTGACCAAAGTATTGGAACTTCAGCTTCAGCATCAGTCCTTCCAATGAATATTCAGGATTGATTTCCTTTAGGACTGACTAGTTGGATCTCCTTGCAGTCCAAAGGACTCTTAAGAGTCTTCTCCGTCACCACAGTTCAAAAACATCAGTTCTTTGGCGCTCAGCCTTCTTTATGGTTCAGCTCTCACAGCGATACATGACTGCTGGAAAAACCATAGCTTTGACTAGATAGACCTTTGTTGACAAAGTAATGTCTCTGTTTTTTAATACCCTGTCTATGTTTGCCATAGCTTTTCTTCCAAGAAGCAAGTGTCTTTTATTTTCATGGCTGCAGTCACCATCTGCAGTGATTTTGGAGCCGAGGAAAAATAAAGTCTGTCACTGTTTTCATTGTTTCCCCATCTATTTGTCATGAAGTGATGGGACTAGATGCCATGATCTTAGTTTTTGAATGTTGAGTTTTAATCCAGCTCTTTCACTCTCTTCTTTCACCTTCATCAAGAAGCTCTTTAGTTCCTCTTTGCTTTCTGCCATTAGGGTGGTGTCATCTGCATATCTAAGGTTATTGATATTTTTCCCAGCAATCGTGATTCCAGCTTGTTCTTCATCCAGGCTGGCATTTCTCATGATGTACTCTGCATATAAGTTAAATAAGCAGGGTGACAATATACAGCCTTGACATACTCCTTTCCCAATTTGGAACCAGTCCATTGTTCCATGTCGAGTTCTAACTGTTGCTTCTTAACCTGTATACAGATTTCTCAGGAGGCAGGTCAGGTGGTCTGGTATTCCCATCTGTTTAAGAATTTTCCAGTTTGTTGTGGTCTACATAGTCAAAGGCTTTAGCATAGTCAATGAAGCAGAAGTAGATGTTTTTCTGGAATTCTGTAACTTTTTCTATGATCCAACAGATGTTGGCAATTTGATCTCTTGTTCCCCTGCCTTTTCTAAATCCAGCTTGAACATCTGGGAGTTCTCGATTCATGTACTATTGAAGTCTACCTTGTAGAATTTTGAGCATTACTTTGTTAGCATGTGGAATGAGTGCAATTGTGTAGTAGTTTGAACATTCTTTGGCCTTGCCCTTCTTTGGGACTGGAATGAAAACTGACCTTTTCCAGTCCCGTGGCCACTGCTGAGTTTTCCAAATCTGCTGGCTTATTGAGTGCAGCACTTTCACAGCATCATCTTTTAGGATTTGAAATAGCTCAGCTGGGATTCCGTTACCTCCACTAGCTTTGTTGGTAGTGATGCTTCCTAAGGCCCACTTGACTTTGCATTCCAAGATGTCTGGCTCTAGATGAGTGATCACACCACTGTGGTTATCTGGGTCATGAAGATCTTTTTTGTATAGTTCTTCTGTGTATTCTTGCCACCTCTTCTTGATATCTTCTGCTTCTGTTAGGTTCATACTGTTTCTGTCCTTTATTGTGCCCTTTTTGCATGAAATATTCCCTTGGTATCTCTAGTTTTATTGAAGAGATCTCTAGTCTTTCCCATTCTATTGTTTTTCTCTGTTTCTTTTCATTGTTCACTTAGGAAGGCTTTCTTATCCCTCCTTGCTATTCTTTGAAACACTGCATTCAAATGGGCATGTCTTTACTTTTCTCCTTTGCCTTTTGCTTCTCTTCTTTTCGCAGCTATTTGTAAGCCTCCTCAGACAATCATTTTGCCTTTTTGCATTTCTTTTCTTGGGGATGGTTTTGGTCACCACCTCCTGTACAATGTTACAAACCTCCATTCATAGTTCTTCAGCCCCTCTATCAGATCTAATCCCTTGAATCTTTTGATATGGCTTAACATATGGAGGCTATAGAGACCCACTAATTTTCAAGCTGGCCTCTCTTCTATTGTAGCAATAATGCTAATCCAAGAACTTGGGCCCTATCAGGGCAGAAACAACAGGGACAGTTTTTTAGAGAAGGAAAGTTACATGCATATTGAATATGGACATAAGCACTTGACTAAATTGTAGAATCATTGCTGGAAATAGTATTATAGCTCCTCTATATCAAAGAAAGTTGCTGGTTGGTAGGGGAGTGGGAATGAAAATTGTCCGTGGGCACTGTTAGTAGGTTAGGAGTCACCAAAGGAAAATCTAAGCTGGTGAGTCAGTAGCTCCCAGTCTGCTGCTTGGCAAGCTTGAGCTCACAGGCCAGGTGTTGCTTAAAAGGAACTCCCTCTTCACTGTCTTCACTTCCTGAACTCCCCAAGTCACTACAGATTCATTTCTGGAAGGATATCCCTTGACCTTACCACCCCTTCATGTCTCTGTCACTTCCCCAGTTGGCATTTTCTCTCTTTTCCTGACACTGGCTTCCTCTTTGGCCTCAGGAGTATTCTCATGACTTTTTTTGCATAATGCTCTCCTTGCTTGAACCTGCTGATTGGTCTCTCCTTCCCACAGGTAGCCACAGGTGTTCTGCCCAAGGGACCTGTAGCAGCATGGCCTGAGAGAAATGGGCCTAGACCTGGAAGCTACACAGAGATGGGTTCTAATCCTGGTTCTGCCATTTATTTAACAAGATGAACTTGAGCAAGATATTTCATTTCTCTGAAGTCTCAATTTCCTCATCTGTGAAATGGGGATAATTTATCTTACTGGGTTTCTATGAGGATTTGATAAGTTAAAGACCTAGGATAGTGAGCAGGTTGACCCTTGGTAAATGGCTGCTGCTGCTGCTGCTGCGAAGTTGCTTCAGTTGTGTCCGACTCTGTGCGATCCCGTAGACGGCAGCCCACCAGGCTCCTCCGTCCCTGGGATTCTCCAGGCAAGAACACTGGAGTGGGTTTCCATTTCCTTCTAAATGGCAGCTCTTACTAAAAGGGACGAGCAGACTGGCAGGGACACACTGCACAAATATCACCTCCATCTCACCAGTGATAGCATCTGACCAACAGAATCAGGCGTTTACACTGAGGAAACTTCCTGCATAGATGGATCCTCCACTTCCTCATTTGTAACCTGCTCTAATGTTTCACCGTCTGTTGGTCCGGAAATTGTTCTTAATATCTAGCCTAAGTTCCTCCTCCTACCATGTGTCATATCACAGTTTTTAAAAAATGACACACAAATAGACTCATGAAAATGAGCAGAGTTTTCTATGAGTCAGAGGCATTCACAGGCCTTGGATTTACTCTTATCTTCAAGAAACTAGGCAATGCTTGTCGTGTGACTCCTGCAGACAAGGGACTGTGCTGGGCTATGCTGGGAGCTCCAGAGAGGTGCGACAAGACTGTCCTGAGACTCATGTGCCATTTGGGCCAGTGGTCAAATCTCTCTTTTAATTTTTCGGTTGCAAGTGAATGACTGATCCTGATTTATAAAATCTGGGAACACAATAAAGGAATTTAGTAGGACTGATCATGTTTGTAACTAATCATAAATACCCAATTTGGCTCTGGAAAGGATTGAAATAAAAATTTTGTCTTCGTGTTTGATATTTAAGCAGATGACACTGACCAGCCGCATGCAACAGATTATTTTGTTCAACTGTGCATGTGTATTTTGTAGCTCTCCTTGCTGGGCTGTTATTATGAATTACATCTTTTTAGCTATGTGGCCCAAAATCTCAGTATATGAGCAGCTCCTGTGAGAAGGAAATGTTTGCACACTTCCACATATATCCATCCTATGGACGTGCTCTAAACCTACCAGCTGAGGTTGCAAACTGATACTCTGTGCACCACAGATAGCTTGTAGATGTATTCTATTTGGCCCCACAGTGTTTCATTTTTAAAACTGAATTGGTTGGAGACTTCCCTGGTGGCCCCATGATAAAGAATCCACCCTGCAATGCAGGGGATATGGGTTCGATTCCTGGTTGGGGAACTAAGATCCCACATGCTGCATGCCACACCTACCAAGCCTGAGAAGCACAACTAGAGAATCCACGTGCCACAGCGAGAAGATTCCAAATGATGCAATGAAGATCCTGCCTGCCACAAGACTCAACACAGACAAACAAATATTTAAAAAATCGAATCGGTTGCCCTAATCTAAAACTTCATATGATTCACATGATCCAGTTTCTTGGCTTTTCTTGAAAAAGGGAAGATTTGGCAACAATAAAGCTGCATTTCCTCACCATAGCATCACCTGGGTTTGAGTAGTGATACTGCCTGTAGATGGGAGCACCATTCCCTACTGCTTCATTTCCACTCATTTTCCTTCATGTGTGGACCCTGCCGGGGCCCTGAAGGCATTTGAACTGGGGACTCCTGGTCTGTGAAGTCCCCTTTGGTTGTTGATAAAAGAGCATAGCTGCTAGTGATCTGTTCCTTTGGGCTCTCAAACTTCTTGCCCTACACCAGAAACCAGTGTTTGTGATTCCTACAGATACCAGCAGAAATCAGTTGTTTGTGAGTCCTTCCCTGAGTTTATAATAAACGTCACAGGTGAAGACATGTGTCATGTTACCAGTATGAGGATCAAGGGCATGAAGCTCTCTTTGCAATTTGCCTTGCCACACTATTTCTAGGTTCTTCAGAGCCAGGGGATTTCTTTCTCTGCAGAGAAACATTTTCTACAACTGCCAGTCTAACTGATGCTCAGTTTATCAAATTTATATGCCTAATCAACTGACAAAACTAATAAATTTTTAAAGTTTCTCAAAATACAATTTTACATTTAAATCCTATTATGAAATGTTTGTTTTGGCTGGAAATAGCAGAAAGCCCTGATGTGGGGTGGGCTGTGGGCACGGTGCACCTGGGCTGCAGCTCCACTTCGTCATGATCCTCTTGGTTCTGCCCTCCTCCATGTGCTGGCACCAACCACAGGCTTGTAGCATTGTGGCTGCTGCAATGACATTGTCATATCCAGACACAACAATTCAGAGAAAGCAAGACTCTTACTTCCCTTTTTTGTAACTGTGGAAAACTCCCAGAAGCTCTCTGTGGACTTTAACTCCCATCTCATTGGCCAGAGTTATGTCACATGCCTGTTCCTAAACCAGTTACTGGTGAGGAGAATGGGATGGCCGGTTGGCTTTTACTAATTATCCCAGAGTGGAATGACTGTTGAGAAATCCATCCTAATGATCACCACATCACTTACTTAAATTCCCTTAAACAATCCAAGTAATAATTACAAATCAAGTAAGACTGATTCCTCAAACATTTGAAACATCCCAACACACCAAACAGCAGGCAGAAACATGAGAACAGTACTCACAAAGGCTATAACCACATTTAAGTCTGAATTGTTAAAACCATGGATTTAATTTCTTTTTCATTACTTCTATACCTATTCATGGAAATAGTATTTATTTACATACTTTTTTAGGTTGCAGTGATTTTTAACTAGACCTCAAATTAAAATAATACTATTTCATACTGGCCAGGGCTGTAGGTTATTTATGTAGGTTGGGGTTATTTAAAATAAAAAAGTTCATTTACTTGGCAGTGCCAGGTCTTAGTGTGGCACATGGGATCTTCAATCTTCACTGCAACATGCAGGACCTTTAGTTGAGGCATGTGGGATCCAGTTCCCTGACCAGGGATCAAATCTGGGCCTTCTGCATTGGAAGTGCAGTGTGGAATCTTAACCACTGGACTAGCAGGGAAGTCTTGGGGTTACTTATAATTGATTCTCGGCTGGAGCAGAGGATTTGGTGACATCTTCTAAACTTGAGCTAGTGTGCCTGAGTCTGCCCTCCTCCCTTTTATTGTAACAGCTTTACTGAGATAAGATTTACGTACCATATCATTCACCATTTAAAGTATACTATTCGATAGCTTTTAGTATACTCACAGAGTTGTGCTACCATCATGCAATCAAAGTTTTAGAGCATTTTCATCATGGCAATGGGAAATTCATTAGGAGTCACTCCCCATTTCCCTCTTCTTCCAAGCCCCAGGCAACCAGCAGAGAAGGCATTTTCTGTTTCTATGGATTTGCCTATTTTGGACACTTCATTCAAATGGAACCATATACTGTGTGGAGGCTGAGATCCTTTTAATCATTAGACAGTTTATGTGCTCCATCAGTAGCACTTGTCATGTCTGTTTCATGTGCTTCCCAGGTGGCACTAGTGGTAAAGAATCCGCCTGCCAGTCCTCTTGTGAGATGTAAGGGATGTGGGTTTGATTCCTGGGTTGCGAAGATCCCCTAGAGGAGGGCATGGCAACCCACTCCAGTATTTTTTTTTTCCCCACTCCAGTATTTTTGCCTGAAGAATCCTATAGAGGAGCCTGGTGGGCTATAGTGCATAGGGTCACAAAGAGTCAGACACAACTGAAGTGACTTAGCACACACATATTCCTTTCCTAGGGGGATTTCCTGAAATTATGTAGTTTTGCTTAGTTAGTGCGGGTATACCTCATTTTATTGTGCTTTACCTATTGCATTTCACAGATACTGTACTTTTTATAAACTGAAGGTTTGTGGCGACCTTACATTGAACAAGTCTATCAGTTCACAATATTTCAGACTTTTTCATTATTATATCTTTATGGTGATATGTGAACACTGATTTTTTATATTATTTACTCTTTACTATTGCATAAAGATTATGACTCACGGAAGTCTCAGGTGACAGCAGTTTTTAACAATATTTTGTAATTAAAGTAGGTACAGTGGGTTTTTTTGGCAATGCTGTTGCACAAACAGACTACAGTATAGTGTGAACATAACTTTTCTATGCACTGCTAAGACTGCTAAGTCGCTTCAGTCGTGTCCGACTCTGTGTGACCCCATAGATGGCAGCCCACCAGGCTCCCCCTTCTCTGGGATTTCCCAGGCAAGAAGACTGGAGTGGGTTGCCATTTCCTTCTCCAGTGCATGAAATTGAAAATTGAAAGTGAAGTCGCTCAGTCGTGTCTGACTCTTTGCAACCCCATGGACGGCAGCCTACCAGGCTCGTCTGTCCATGGGATTTTCCAGGCAAGAGTACTGGAGTGGGGTGCCATCGCCTTCTCTATGCCATCGCCTTCTCTATTCTATGCACTAGGAAAACCAAAAAATTCATGTGATTTGCTTTATTGCATAGTCACTCATAGACTCTCTTTTATTGCATATTTGATTTATTGCAGTATATGATTTATTGTGATAGCCAGAAATAGATTTAACCCACATTATCTCTGAGATATGCTTGTATTATATAATCAGTTGCGCTGTCTTTGTTATATATTTACACAGTTGTTTGGAATGACTGGAAATATAAGCATTCACTCCCTTCTTTTCTTCCTTCATGCCTTTCTTCTTTTCTTCCTTCCATGAATAAGCATTGAGCATCTTTTCTGTGTCAGGTATTATGGCAGTCACTTGAAATCCAACACAGAACATGCGGGTAAGCCAATCCCCTCATGGACTTAGAGCTGGGTAGATGTCCTGTCCTTTCTGCTGATGACTTGAAAAGGCCATGCATGACATGTGGGTGCTGGTGAGTACCACTCAAGAACTATTTAGGGTCCTTAGAATAGCTTCCTGATCTCTCTCATACGTCCAGTCTTCCCTTAGCTCTCCTACCATCTAACCTTTGACATACGATTTTCAGGTGTATACTTACCACCATTTATGCAAACTTTTCCATACATGGTTAATTATCTTATTATCAGAATAACAACTCATGAAATATGTATCAGGTTTGCTTTGTTACCACATTTTATTTGATTACAACACCTAGCTGTTCATTTGTTTCATATTTATACCTACATTATTCCCCAAAAAGGATCAAAATTGAAGCAGAGCACATGTCATTTCTAAATAACCAAGGTATAGATGTTAACAGCTGAGAAAATCTTTCTTACAGTTGAGTCCTAAATTTATTTTGGACCAAAAAAAGAATGCAAACAAATTTGCATCCGTGAAGAGACTTCTGAGTGGTGATAAATGATTCAAATAAAGATTATAAAAGAGAAGAAATTATAATCATAGATTTGGTGAGGGGTTAAAAATTAAGGAAGTAGAACATATATTAAATTATTATATTCATATATTAGAATAAGTAGGAGTTGGATAAAAGTGGATAGATTTAATGCAAATTGATGGAGACTCAGGAATAAAAATACTTTTCAAGTTTGAAACCTGTAAACAACTTTGCTCACTACCAAATTGATTTGCACACCCAATATCCAGATTTTGGATTCTACTGTGCTCCTTTAAAAAAGCCTAGACTTTAAAAAATATACATATATATTTATTTATTTGGCGCTCCAGGTCTTAGTTGTGGCATGTAAGATCTGGTTCCTTGACCAGGGTTTTTAACTCAGGCCGCTTGCATTGGGAACATGGAGTCTTAGCCTCTGAACCACCAGAGAAGTTCCCAAGACTTTTTAAAGCAGTTAATTTCATGTCTTGGAACAGGGAAAAACCAGGGAGGGCTCATAATATCTGAGAAAATGATGCTTCCAAAAACACTTGAAACAGTGCTGACTGGACATTGAAGCCAATATAACAGGGCTCTCAATGGCCGTGTTGTCTCTTTGAGCATCAAAACAGAATAACAGTTATAGTTAATTATGACATTTCCAAAGTCCATGATTCAAAGTGAAAGTTTTAAAGAAGCATACAAAAAGGTAATATAATAAAATACATTTAAATTCTTACTAATTTTCAAAGTAGGTGTTAATATTTTTGGCTGCTTTGTTTCTTCCGGTAGGTACATTTTGTGTATTTCTGGGGCTTAGGGCAGGCCACCCCAAAATGTGCCTCATAGCATATAGGTTATTTTGAACAAAGTTACTTAAGAAATGGCCAACATAAGAGGTACACTCTGACCTCCCCTCATTCTCCGTGAAAGCAGGAAATAGATCTCTCATGTGAAAGGGGCCCTCCCTGCATCAGGAGGCAGAAGGAGACCCTATCCCTAGAGATAAGGAATTCAGGCTAAGAATCCTGAACAAATATCCTAAACAAACCTTGTTACTTTAATTTACTACCCCAAGCCCAAACTCTGTTTAGATTCTTCACTAACTGAGCACCCAAAACCAAAAATTCTTTGTCCTGTCACTTCTTCACACATTTATTGTTTTGTTTTGTTTCTATCTAAAAAGTATAAAAGTTGCCTGCCTTGGCCAATTCTTAGGTCCCATTTCTATGGCATCTCCATGTGCATGAATTAAAATTTGTTTCATTTTGCCTGTTAATCTATTTTATGTCAATTTTACTATTAGTCCTACAGGAATTCAAGAGGGATAAGGTGGAAATATCAGTTTCCAGGAGAAATATCAATAACCTCAGATATGCAGATGACACTACTCTTATGGCAGAAAGCAAAGAGGAACTGAGGAGCCTTTTGATGAAAGTGAAAGAGGAGAGTGAAAAAGTTGACTTAAAACTCAATATTCAAAAAACTAAAATCATGGCATCTGCTTCCATCACTTCATGGCAAATAGATGGGGAAACAGTGGCAGACTTTATTTTTTTGGGCTCCAAAATCACTGCAGATGGTGACTGCAGCCATGAAATTAAAAGATGCTTGCTCCTTGGAAGAAAAGTTATGACCGACCTAGACAGCATAGTAAAAAGCAGAGATGTTTCTTTGCCAACAAAGGTCCATCTATACAAAGCTATGGTTTTTCCAGTAGTCATGTATGGGTGTGAGAGTTGGACTATAAAGAAAGCCGAGTGCTGAAGAATTGATGCTTTTGAACTGTGGTGTTGGAGAAGACTCTTGAGTCTCTTGGACTGCAGGGAGATCCAACCAGTCCATCCTAAAGGAAATCAGTCCTGAATATTCATTGGAAGGACTGATATTGAAGCTGAAACTCCAATACTTTGGCCACCTAATGGGAAGAACTGACTCATTAGAAAAGCCCCTGATGCTGGGAAAGATTGAAGGTGTGAGGAAAAGGGGAAGACAGAGGATGAGATGGTTGGATGGCATCACCGACTCAATGGACATGAGTTTGAGTAAACTCCGGGAGCTGGTGATGAACAGGGAGGCCTGGCATGCTGCAGTCCGTGGGGTCACAAAGAGTTGGACATGACTGAGTAACTGAACTGAACTGATGTGAAGAACTGACTCTCTGGAAAAGACCCTGATGCTGGGAAAGATTGAAAGTGGGGAGAGAAGGCAATGACAGAGGATGAGATGGCTGGAAAGCATCACTGACTTGATGGACATGAGTTTGAGCCGGCTCCAGGAGTTGATGGTGGACAGGGAATCCTGGCATGCTGCAGTCCATGGGGTCGCAAAGAGTCGGACACAACTGAGCGACTGAACTGAACTGAACTGAACGAATGAGATCATGCAGTATTTGGCTTTCTGTGTCTGCCTTCTTTCAGTTACCATGATGTCCTCCAGGTTCTCCTATATTGTTGCAAATGTCAAGACTTCCTTCTTTGTAAAGATTGAATAATATTTCATTGTATATGTGTGTGTGTATATATATATGTGCTGTATTCTTTACCCACTCCCCATAAATGGACATTTAGGTTGTTTCCATATCTTGGCTACTGTGAATAATTCTGCCATGAACATGAGAGTATAGATATCTCTTCAAGATGCTGATTTCAGTTTTGATGTGTGAATGTTTTCCCTACACCAAGCAATCCTCCAACACTAGCTGGTGTCAATTCCGACACTACCTACCTGGAGATAGCAGCATATCTCAGAGGTTAAAGGCTCAGGCCCACAAGACTCTTGACTTCAGATGCCAATTCCAAGTACAAGTTATTACCTGTGCTTCTGACCCACTGGCTCTAACTCAGAGGTTCCCACGACCCCTTCCTTGGGGATTTGATTGATTTGCTAGAATGACTCACAGAAGTCAGGAAACCAGTTTACTTATTAGATTACCAGTTTATCACAAAAGGTATTAAAGATTATGAATGAGCAGTCAAATGAAGAGATACATAGGGTGAGTTTTCTGAAAACAGGAGTTTCTGTTTCTGTGGAGTTTGGGAGCTGGAATATGGATACATTCTGGTTTAGCAACCAAGAAACTACAAATCCTGTGTCCTTTTGAATTTTTATGGAAGTTCCATTCAGTTCAGTTCAGTTCAGTTGCTTGGTTGTGTCCGACTCTTTGCGACCCCATGAATTGCAGCACGCCAGGCCTCCCTGTCCAACTCCCAGAGTTCACTCAAACTCACATCCATCGAGTCGGTGATGCCATCCAGCCATCTCATCCTCTGTTGTCCCCTTTTCCCCCTGCCCCTAATCCTTCCCAGCATCAGAGTCTTTTCCAGTGAGTCAACTCTTCTCATGAGGTGGCCAAAGTACTGGAGTTTCAGCTTTAGTATCATTCCTTCCAAAGAACACCCAGGGCTTAGCTCCTTTAGGATGGACTGGTTGGATCTCCTTGCAGTCCAAGGGATTCTCAAGAGTCTTCTCCAACACCACAGTTCAAAAGCATCAATTCTTTGGTGCTCAGCTTTCTTCACAATCCAACTCTCACTATGGAAAAACCATAGCCTTGACTAGACAGACCTTTGTTGGCAAAGTAATGTCTCTGCTTTTGAATATGCTATCTAGGTTGGTCATAACTTTCCTTCCAAGGAGTAACCGTCTTAATTTCATGGCTGCAGTCACCATCTGCAGTGATTTGGAGCCCCTCAAAATAAAGTCTGACACTGTTTCCACTGTTTCCCCATCTATCTGCCATGAAGTGATGGGACCAGATGCCATGATCTTCATTTTCTGAATGTTGAGCTTTAAGCCAACTTTTTCACTCTCCTCTTTCACTTTCATCAAGAGGCTTTTTAGTTCCTCTTCATTTTCTGCCATAAGGGTGGTGTCATCTGCATATCTGAGGTTATTGATATTTCTCCCGGCAGTCTTGATTCCAGCTTGTGTTTCTTCTAGTCCAGCGTTTCTCATGATGTACTCTGCATATAAGTTAAATAAGTAGGGTGACAGTGTACAGCTTTGATGTACTCATTTTCCTATTTGGAACCAGTCTGTTGTTCCATGTCCAGTTCTAACTCTTGCTTACAAATAGCTGTGAAAAGAAGAGGAGTGAAAAGCAAAGGAGAAAAGGAAAGATGTAAGCATCTGAATGCAGAGTTTCAAAGAATAGCAAGAAGAGATAAGAAAGCCTTCCTCAGTGATCAATGCAAAGAAATAGAGGAAAAGAACAGAATGGGAAAGACTAGAGGTCTTTTCAAGAAAATTAGAGATACCAAGGGAACATTTCATGCAAAGATGGGCTCGATAAAGGACAGAAATGGTATGGACCTAACAGAAGCAGAAGATATTAAGAAGAGGTGGCAAGAATACACAGAAGAACTGTACAAAAAAGATCTTCACGACCCAGATAATCACCATGGTGTGATCACTCATCTAGAGCCAGACATCCTGGAATGTGAAGTCAAGTGGGCCTTAGAAAGCATCACTACGAACAAAGCTAGTGGAGGTGATGGAATTCCAGTGGAGCTATTTCAAATCCTGAAAGATGATGCTGTGAAAGTGCTGCACTCAATATGCCAGCACATTTGGAAAACTCAGCAGTGGCCACAGGACTGGAAAAGGTCAGTTTTCATTCCAATCCCAAAGAAAGGCAATGCCAAAGAATGCTCAAACTACTGCACAATTGCACTCATCTCACACGCTAGTAAAGTAATGCTTAAAATTCTCCAAGCCAGGCTTTAGCAATACATGAACCGTGAACTTCCAGATATTCAAGCTGGTTTTAGAAAAGGTAGAGGAACCAGAGATCAAATTGCCAATATCCGCTGGATCATCAAAAAAGCAAGAGAGTTCCAGGAAAACATTTATTTCTGCTTTATTGACTATGCCAAAGCCTTTGACTGTGTGGATCACAATAAACTGTGGAAAATTCTGAAAGATATGGGAATACCAGACCACCTGACCTGCCTCTTGAGAAACCTATATGCAGGTCAGGAAGCAACAGTTAGAACTGGACGTGGAACAATAGACTGGTTCCAAATAGGAAGTCCATTACACAGGAACAATTGATTAAACCATTGGCCATTGATGATTGAATTCAATCTCTAACCCCATTCCTGTCCCCAGAGGTCAAAAGGGGTAGGACTCCAAGTTCCAACTCTCCAGTTTAATGGTTGGTTCCTCTGGCAGGGAGCCCATATCCTTAGCTTCTTTAGAAAAGTTACCTCATTAACATAACAAAAGACACTGTTATGGCTGTCAACTCTTAGGAAATTCTAAGGGTTTTAGGAGCTTGTGCCAGAATGCTGCTGCTGCTAAGTCGCTTCAGTTGTGTCCAGCTCTGTGCGACCCCTTGGACGGCAGCCCACCAGGCTCCTCTGTCCCTGGGATTTTCCAGGCAAGAATACTGGAGTGGGTTGCTATTTCCTTCTCCAGTGCACGCATGCATGCTATGTCACTTCAGTTGTGTCTGACTCTCCACGACCCCATGAACAGCAGCCCACCAGGCTCCGCTCTCCACGGGATTCTCCAGGCAAGAATACTGGAGTGGGTTGCAATTTCCTTCTCCACATGCCAGAATGGGACAAGATTAAATGTATATTTGTTACAAATCATGATATCATATAGCCAAAGCACCATCCTTTTTTTTTTTTGGCTTTTCTATTTTTGCACATGCAGCTGTTTCTGGAATGCCCTGCCTCCTCTTCTCTAGCTATCTATGAGCTTTCACTAATTCTCAAGACTCAGTCTCCACATTTGATGAGGGCTTCATTTCCAGAATACACAAACAGCTCATTCAACTCAACAACAGAAAACCAAACAACCCTTGGAAAAATGGACAGAAGACCTTAATAGACATTTCTCCAAAGAAGACATACAGATGGCCAGTAGACACATGAAAAGCTGCTCAACATCGCTAATTATTAGAGAAAAGAAAATCAGAACTATAATGAGGTACCACTTCAGACCAGTCAGAATGGCCATCATTA
This sequence comes from Oryx dammah, assembly GCF_014754425.2. Lineage (NCBI taxonomy): Eukaryota > Metazoa > Chordata > Mammalia > Artiodactyla > Bovidae > Oryx > Oryx dammah. The sequence continues at coordinate 42,242,879 of NW_024070201.1, read as the reverse complement.
AAACAAAAAAAGTAAATAATAAATGCTGGAGAGGGTGTGGAGAAAAAGGAACCCTCCTACTCTTGGTGGAAATATACGTTGGGGCAGCCACTGTGGAAAAGAGTATGGAAATTCCTCAGAAAACTAAAAATAGAGTTACCTATGATCTGGTGATGGCACCCCACTCCAGTACTCTCGCCTGGAAAATCCCATGGACAGAGGAGCCTGGTGGGCTGCAGTCCATGGTGTCGCTAAGAGTTGGACATGACTGAGCGACTTCACTTTCACTTTCATGCATTGGAGAGGGAAATGGCAACCCACTCCAGTATTCTTGCCTTGAGAATCCCAGGGACAGGGGAGCTTGGTCTGTGGGGTCGCACAGAGTCAGACACGACAGGTGACTTAGCAACTTAGCAGCAGCATGATCTGGTGACCCCACTCCTGGGAATATACCCAGACAAAACTGTGATTTAAAGAGTGCACTCTATGGTCATAGCAGCACTATTCACAGTAGCCAGAACATGGAGATAACCTAAATGTCCATTGACAGAGGGCTGGATAAAGATTTGGTACATATATACAATAGAATACTACCCAGCCATAAAAAAGAATGAAATAATGCCATTTACAGCAACATAGTATGATGTGAGTATCATACTAAGGGAAGTAAGTCAGAAAGGCAAATACCATATGATATCACTTATATATGGAATCTAAATGTATGGCACAAATGAACCTATCTACAAAATAGAAACAGACGTATAGAGAACAGCCCTGTAGTTGCCAAAGGGGAGAGGGGACACAGGTAAGAAGAGGGGTGCACAGGGAGTTCAGGGTTGGCAGATGCAAGCTACTACATTTAGAATGGATAAACAATAAGGTTCTAATGTATAGCACAGGGAGCTATGTTCAATATCCTGTGATAAACCATAAAGGAAAAGACTATAAAAGAAGAATTATATATGTATATAACTGAGTCACTTTGCTGTATAGCAGAGATTGGCACAATACAGTAAATCAACTGTAGGTCAATTAAAAAAAAAAAAAAAGACCCAATCTCCATGTCTGTAAAGCTTCTCTCGACTCTACCCTCATCCCTATTCTTAATGGGTCAGGCTGACATGGATTTTTCATACCTGGATCTATTCCATGGGGCAGTAGATCTGGTCTTGGTCTCAGTGAAAGATGATTAAGGATTTTCTGTGGAATACGGGATTCAACCTAAGCTTCAGCTAGTGATGTCAGAGAAGGGTTTTAGTTCTTACAGTTAAAAGATCAGATTTTGCTGCTTCTGCACCTTGAGCAAGCCACCCAACCCTAAGGCCTTAGAGGATTTTGTTGTTGCTGGCATCAGAACTCCATGATTTTCCTCCTTCCTGTTTATCACGATTGTCCATCCCATTTGGACAGGCTTTAGTGACTATGCCACACTTTCACAGCTGTTAATTTTATTTAATCCTCACAATAACCCCCGAGAGCTGATTTTACCAGCTAAAGAGACTGTAATTTGTCCTGGTTCTGAGAATGTAAATCCTGGCATCGGTTTATGGAACTTCCCATGGAACCAGAAGCTTCCTTTCAGGAAGCTGTGGGGTGACGGCAGTCACAAAGATGCTATCAGCGGCCTTGTGGCTGAGGGCTGGACACCACTCCCAGATCTGCCAACGTCAGGCACAGTTGCTCAGCATTTCTGCTTTTTGCTTCTAGATTGTGCCCACTGATTACAGGGCATTTCAGGTGATGAAATAAAATTCATATTTTATGGCAAGGTAAGGAAAATTTAAATATAAAAGTTCTCTCCATCTGTTTGGGCCTTCCCTCCTTGCATCTGCATTACCCAGACCTCCTTAGGAGAATGTTTTCCATCTTCATCTTATAAGGGGTCATGATGACTCACTTTGTATGTGCAGATCTGATTGTGGCCACTGTCAGTGTATCTTCTGATATAAAACCCTTTGTCTCAAAAACTTACATAGCTGTGCTTTGACCTCTAACAGGCAGAACAGTCCTCAGAGCTTTCTGAAAGACTGCTTCCTGCATTATAATCTTCATGTAGGCTTGAATAAAATCTTCCACCTCTTTCTTTTTCTTTGGGCTGTGCCATTCCCTGACCAGGGATCAAACCTGTGCCTCCTGCATGAGGCACTCATGAAAGCATGGAGTCTTTTTATTTTTATTTATTTATTTTTTTTGAGAGATGATACCATTAAAAAAATATTTTTAAATTGGAGAATAATTGCTTTACAATGGTGTGTTGGTTTCTGCTATACAACAAGGTGCATCAGCCATAAGTACACATGTGTCCCCTCCCTCTTGAACCTCCCTCCCACATCATACCCTATGCCACCCCTCTAGGCTGTCACCGAGAATCTGATTGAGCTCCCTGTGTTACACAGCAAATTCCTATTAGCTCTCTGTTTTGCATATGGAAATGTATATGTTTCAATGCTACTCTCTCAATTTGTCCTACCCTTCTTTCCCTGCTGTGTCCACAAATCTGTTCTCTATGTCTGCATCTTTATTCCTGCCCTGCAGATAGGTATATCAGTACCACTTTTCTAGATTTCATATATATGCATTAACATATATTTGTTTTTCTCCTTCTGACTTCGCTCTGTTTAACAGGCTCTAGGTTCATCTACCTCATTAGAACTGAGTCCAATTTGTCCCTTTTTATGGCTGAGTAATATTCCACTGTATATATATACCACAACTTCTTTACCCATTCATCTGTCAATGGACATATACGTTGGGAAGAACTGAGTCTTAACCACTGGAATGCTAGGGAAGTCACTTCCATTTCTTTCTTAGATTGACTGTCGACTGATTTTTTTCTTCAACACAGGTCTTGGCCAAGATAAGAGCTTGACAGAGCTCACGGGCAGGGCTGTTTCTCTTGGCTTATTATTCTTCCAGTGTTCCCTCTCTAATTTCTTCTCTCAGCTCAGCACTGTCTCCCTGTTCTCCACACTCAGGCCACACTGGTCTTCACTTGGGTTTCATTACTGAACTATGCTCCATCTACACGGTTCATTCTGTCTGGAAATTTCTTCTCCCATTTTTTGCCTAGCTCACTGCAACTCATCCTTCAGGACTCAAACTCATTGTCACTCTTCATCTGACACTTTCCCTGTTTCCAGCAGAGCAGTGTGTTCTCTACACTCATGCCATCCTGTGTTTCTCCTTTGTTGCAGTTAGCAGAAAAAGACAAGATGTCCTGGGAAACAGTCCAAAGAGAGGGAATGCCATCTTATTTGTAACACTCAGAAAGGTAAGTGTTAACCATGACTACGGTATTCCTGAATGAAAGAAGAGTCCACCCAGCCAAAGCTAATTTTGAAAGTTTTCACGTCCTTTATCTGTACCTTTCAAATGGGGCTATGTAGTCTTTCCTGAGATCTCTTAGAATCACCCCTTTTCCCACCCACTGCCTTTACATACAACTGCTTTTCTTTTCTTCTCAACCATTACTCCTTCTTCCAAATTCTGCATTGTGCTCTTTTCCCTTTTCCTTTCTTCCTAATTTGCCATTATAAGGAAGAGCTCAGGAGCTGGTCTGGGACAGTAGGACTCTCCTTGAAAGGCAGGGGAAGGGGAAGCATCCTGAGTAGGCCAAGCCAGAATCTTATTCAGTGGGCAGTGGAATGAAACATCTTGGGAACATCATCTTGTCCCTTCTGTTCAGTTATCTAATGCTACCCAGCAAACCACCCAAACCACCATGGCATGGTGGCATGAAACACCAACCATTTTATTATGCTAATGATTTAGTGGGTCAGAAGTTCGGGCAGGGCACAGAGGGGATCCTTTACTTTTGTTTCCCACTGTCTGAGGCCGTAAGCTACATTGTCTCAAATGGCTGGAGATGGCAGGAACAGCTTACCTGGGGTCATATGTTTGGGGATTTGGTTCTTTTCCACGCTGTATTTGCTGAGACTAGAATGTCCAAGGTGGCTCCTTCATTGACATGTCTGATATCTGGTCTTGGATTGTTGAAACAGTTGAGGTTTGGCCAGCATTGTTTCCTCTCTCCATGTGGCCTTTCCATGTGACTTTAGCTTCTCATAGCATAACAGTAAGTCCCAAGAGAGCATATTCAAGAGTAAAAGTCCAAGAAATTGGGTGAAAGGTGTAGGTTTTTAATGATATGACTACAGAAGTCCCAGGCTGCCACTTTTAAAACATTCTGTAAGTCAAAGGGTCTTCCCAGGTGGCTCAGTAGTAAAGAATCCCCCTGCCAGTGCAGGAGATGCAAGAGATATGGGTTCAATCCCTGGGTCAGGAAGATTCCCCTGGAGAAGAAAATGGCAACCCACTCCAGTATTCTTGCCTGAGAAAACTCCATGGACAGAGGAGCCTGGAGGGCTACAGTCCACAGGGTCGTAAAGAGTCAGACATGGCTGAGTGGCTGAGCACATATATGTCAGACAAGTCACTAAGTCCAGCCCATATCCAAGCAGAGAGGAATTAGACTGCACCTCTTTTCTTTTTAGTATTTATTTGGCTACATGGGGTGTTAGTTGGGCACACGAGATCTTCATTGTGGCGTGTGGGATGTTTAGTTGCAGTATGCGAACTCTTAGTTGTGACATGTGGGATCTCGTTCCCTGCCCAGGGACTGAACCTGGGTTCCCTGCATTGGTGGTGTGGAGTCTTAACCACTGGACCACCCGGCAAGTCCCAGACTTCACCTCTTGATATGAGGAGCAGTATGTTTCTATAGAGAGGAACAGAGTTACTATCAGCCATCTTGGAGACCATCTACTACAACCCTCACCTCATCCCAGTTACCACAATTCATGTGCCTTTGATGGAATTGGCTTGAAGTCTAGGATCTCATAAAAATCCTGGTAATTGCAACTCCTCTTCATTTGAAGAATTGTGAATGAAACAGACAAGTTATCTGTCCCATTACTTTGGGCATCCCCAAGACCACCCCCAGTTAATTTCAGTAATTCATTAAGAGGACTTACGGGACTCAGCATATAGTCATGCTCAGGGCTAAGGTTTATTACAACAAAAGAATTCAGAGCAAAATCAGCAAAGGGGAAAGGCAGATGGGGCAATGCCCAGAGAAAACTAGGGGCAACTTCCAGAGGCCTCTCCCAATGGAGTCATACCAGATGTGCTTAATTTCCCCAGAAATGCATTGTGAAGACACAGGTGAAATGTCACCAACTAAGGAAATTCATTAGAGACCCAATGCCCAGGGTTTTTTATTGAGGGTTAATCAAGTAGGTAGCCTCTGCCTGACCTGTACCTGAATCATAGACACCCCGATAGAAGACAAATATTCAACATAAACCATATTGTTTGTCCAAACAGTTTAGTAGGCATAGAGAGCCACTCTAATCAAGTAATGGTGGGAGCCTTCTAGAAATCTAGGTTCCCAGTTGCCTGCCAAAGGCCAACCTTTTTTCTCCCAAAGGTCAATTTTATATGCAGACTATGTTAGCTCTTTTTTTTACACTGGCCAATATGCAGTGGTAATATAGGGACAGAATAACAATAACAACTACTCCCATTCAAAAAAGTGGAGGGGAGAGGGATGAAAGGCAGGTAGCAGCCACTGGTTCATAGCAGTTCTGAAATCCATCCAAGCATATGTTTTAATTCCTTGACTAAGGCCTGGTCCTGCTTAGAAGTGTTTCTCGGTAATTCTTGGCTTTTCCCTCTGGGTTCTTGGCTCTGTAGTCAGTCATTATTCCTTTTGGATAAGAAATAGCCTATGTTTGCAAATGGGTTGCTCTCTCAGTCATCTTCCTGTTCGTATAACGTTGCTGTCTCTCCCCCAGGCCACTTTTCATTCTGAAGTATCTCTGTTTTTTTCTGTCCAAGTTGACGGTGCTTCTACCAATATCATTTTCTTAACAACATTGTGGATTTTCTATTAAATGCATTGAAGTCTCTTAAATATAATCCCCTCTCTTCCTTGATCTTCCCACTCCAGTACTCTTGCCTGGAAAATCTCATGGACGGAGGAGCCTGGAAAGCTGCTCTTTTCAGTTTCATGCATTGGAGAAGGAAATGGCAACCCACTCCAGTGTTCTTGCCTGGAGAATCCCAGGGATGGGGAAGCCTGGTGGGCTGCATCTATGGGGTCGCACAGAGTTGGACACGACTGAAGTGACTTAGCAGCAGCTTCCTTGATCTTAGAGTCAAGATGCTCTGAGATGAAGCTCTTTAAAGTCTTAAAGCTTTTTTTTTTTTGTCTAACTGGGAGTATCTGTGAAGCATACCTTTCAATCTTGCATTGGATCCTTGAGCTGAAAAAAATCCTGAGATGATTTTTACCTCTACTTTTCTTGAAATGTGCTGGATTTAATCTTTGCTCTTAGGCTATGTCCTGCTTTGAAGGTCTTTTACCAGGAGAAACTGGGAATTAGAAACAGTTTTATCTTTGAACCCAGCATATCTTGGCTTTGTAACAGTCCCTCTAAATGCAGCTTCCAAACTGAATAATTCCATCTTTAGTTCAACTCCCTTCAAGTATTTTATCTTAGACAAATAGAAGAAGCCAGTTGGCAATTTCAGCATTATGACTGAATATCTCCTTAGCCAGATCCATAAGATCATTAAATATCCTTACTGTTTTTCATTAGATACTCTTTCTATGTTTTACATTGTGTCAGTTAACAATGTTGCCAAACTTTTGCTAGCTATAACCTTTTGTCCAACACTATTAGTTTGCTAGCGGTACCATGGTAAGGTACTACAAACTGGTGGCTGAAATAACAGAAATTTATTATCTCAGGGTTCTGGAGGCTAGAAACACAAGATCAAGCTAATAGCAGGGTTAATCCTTTCAAAAAGTTATGAGGGGGAGTTTCTTGGTGGTCCAGTGGTTAAGACTCCATGCTTATCAGAGGATCCTCTGTGAGGACCAGAGGAAACTAACCAGGGATCACAAAAGAAAGCTGGTGAAGAAGTCTATGGAAGGCTGTCGCCTCTAAAACCAGAAATGGGCCTGAAACTGATAGTCATCACAGCTAACAGGAAGACAACTTGGATTGAACTCGGAGAGAGTGAGGGCAAACTAGAATTCATAAGGACAAACTGGAATCGGTGAGGTCAGAACAGAACCCATAGCTATCTCTCACATTGATGATGCTGGCCACCTTTCCCAGGAAGTTAATGCCTTTATCACAGAACTACATGTGTGCCTTGCCCCAGAGACTTGTTCAGTTGCTCAGTCGTGTCCGACTCTGCAACACCATGGACTGTAGAATGCCAGGCTTCCCTGTCCTTCACTATCTCCCAGAGTCTGCTCAAACTCATCTCCATTGAGTTGATGATGCCATCCAACCATCTCATCCTCTGTCACCCCTTTCTCCTCATGCCCTCATCTTTCCCAGCATCAGGGTCTTTTCCAATGAATTGGACTCTTTACGTTGGGTGGCCGCAGAGGCTAGGAGAAGCTGAAATAGGAGATGTGGTGGAAGGTGGAGGAGCTGGGGACCAGTTGCTGCTCTGCACTAACAGTGTGCCAGCAGGTCAGTAAAAAGTTTACAATCTGCAGCTGGTACTTGGCATCAGCCATGGAGCACAATCACTGCTGCTTCACTTGCTCCTTTCAAATCTTACACAGATTTCTCTTGTGACCAGTCCTATCCCGGAACCAGAATGGGAAGGGAAGTTTGGGGAACTGAATTTCAGTTCAGTTAAATTGACAGAGCAGAAAACCACCGCAAGAGCCAAATATCAACAGTTGTCAGGTGCCAGGGTGCTGTGTCTCATATATACTGATGTCTCATTTAAGCCTTATAGCAGCTTTGCAAGATAAAGATTAGCCTTCCCATTTTACATGAAGAAATGAAGCTTCATATTTGCTCACAGGTGAGCAAATGGTGGAGTTTGGATTCTACCCTACATCTGTATGGTTGCCAACTTCCAACATGGGCCCCAGTGATTCTTGGCTTTTGATTGTTATTTAGTTACTAAGCCATGTCCAACTCTTTTGCCACCCCCATGGACTGTAGCCCACCACAGTCCTCTGCCCTTGGGATTTCTCAGGCAAGAATACTGGAGTGGGTTGCTGTTTCCTTCTCTAGAGGATCTTCCAGACTCGGGGATTGTACCCACATCTCTTGCATTGGCAGATGGATTCTTTACCACTGAGCCACCTGGGAAGCCCTGCCTTCTGATACTCACGCTCTTTTGGAGTTCCCCTCCCATCTTAAATAGGTCTGACCTGAGTAATCAGTAGAATATTACAGTGATGAAATGTGACTTTTGAGGTAGGATCATAAAAGACATTACCGCTTCCACCTCTTTATTAGATCACCTGCTCTGGGAAAAGCCAGCTGACATGTTGTGAGGACATCCAAGTAGCTGTAGGCAAACTCATACAGGGAGGAACTGAGGCCTTTTGTGAACACGTCCATGTGGGTGAAACAAGATGCAAGTAATTTCTACAGCACCAGCCTCCCCTTCAGATGACTACAGTCCCATATTCTGACTGAAACCTCTCAAGAGTCCGCAAGTCAGAACTATAGGACTAAATGGCTTCTAAATTCCAGAAATTGATGAAAATATGAGATTATGTTTATTATTGTTTTAAGCTGCCTAATTTTGGGTTAACTGGTGATACAGCAGTAGATAATATAATTTGCTAGGTTCCAAAGCACAGTTCCTATGACATTATTTTGCTTTAAAATTTGTTCAGATTATGAGACTGGGGATAAAGTCGAAATTTGAAAGTTCAGAATGTGCTGGTCATGTGACACCCCTCACCCCAGCAAAAGCTTTGAAACATCTTTCTGGTGCTTCCAGATACAGAGAGAAGGAGGAGTGTCATCTAGTGGTTAATCTGAACCTTGAGAATTAGGAGAGTTTCTTTTTTGTCACTACCCAGGGAAAGCTGAGTTCCGTGAAGAAATCAGAGGTTAAATCATGTGTTTCTGTTGACTGGAAGACTTGACCTGGAGTAGGGAAGATCACTGACGGAGACTGGATTCTAGCAGAGAAAGCAAAGTCCTGACAAATGGAGAAGCAGGGGCTCGAGTGTCCTCCAGTGAGAGACTGACAGTCCCTCTGCTTCTGCCCCTTCTCTTCAACTGGGTTATCCCTTCCTCTGCCCCACCAAGTTCCCTTTGGCCTCAAGCTCACTAAAGTAGCTCCTTCCTTTTCTGCTCTCTCCAAATCCCGCTTGCTTATGATACCCTTTTCCTTTTAACAAAGTGCATATACATGCATTTAGGAACATAAAAGAGGAAAACAAAACCATCTGAGAACCATTTCCCTTTGAAAATTCTTAGTAATTGTTTTTTTTCTCCTTTTTGTCCAGATTTGGTCTTGGACCGGAGATGCAAGGCACTGTGCCTGGTGACTTAATCAGGCTGGTGTCAGCCAGCAGTCCTTATTGTCTAGCACTAGCAGAGCCCTTCCAGAACACCCGGAGCAACCATGCTCATTTCATATGTGGAAAATTTGAAGCCCAAAGAGCTCAAGTGATCAGTGTTAACAGATATGAAATGAACATCTGCAATGAGGAGGACATTCTTCTGGGCATGGATAGGTTCTTTTAAATGGTCCACCCATTCTGATTAGTAAGATGGGTAGAGTGATTTACTGAGGTTCTTCCAGATCTCATATTATACAAGCACAGATATATCAGGAAACAGAATGTCAAACCCTCTGTAAGTTGTGAACTGACCCTAAACCGCTGAGAGTTAGAAAGAAAATGTTGCCTGACTCTCTGACTTCTAAACCTACCTTAAACCTCGTCTCTGAGACCCCGGAGTCCACTACACAGTAGACATCAAGAAACGGTTTGTGAAACGAATGAACCAATTTCCCTCGAGGCCCTTCCCTGCTTCCCCTCCGGCTCCATGTCCTCTCCCACTAGGAACTGTGCCAGAATTTGAGCCCCTGCCCAGGAATTTTTGGGGATCTTGTCTGGCCTCTTCAGACTGTGACCCCCTTCTAGGGTCAGGACCAGGGCTCCCTTTTTCGCTGCTGGACGCGTACTGGAGCCGAGGAGGCTGCTCTCCTCTACCCTCATATTTTTCCTGGGGATAGGGGCTCTTGTTTGGAAGGCGTGCAAGTACCGAAAAGTGGCCCGAGCTGGTTTTGGAAGCACTAGAGGAGTGCGTGGTGTCGCCTGTCTTCCTAGCCGGGAAACAAGGCCGGGCGTCCCCACCCGCAAGGATAGGCAGACCACGCGACTCCGTGCTCCCTCTGCGGAGCGCAGTTCCCCGCGGGCGCCGAGTGGGCGGGGCCTGGTGGGGCCGGGCCTGGCGAGGTCACGTGACCGCTCGGCAGGCGGGGGAGGCAGAGGCCGAGGGGCTTCAGACGCACAGAGTGGTTGGCGGGGCAGTCGCGGCAGCCAGAGGAGCAGCGCCGCAGGCATGGGGAGTTTGAAGGATGAGCTGCTCAAGGGCATCTGGCATGCGTTCACCGCTCTCGACCTGGACCACAGCGGCAAGGTCTCCAAATCCCAGCTCAAGGTGGGCACACCCTCTCCCGGACCCCTATTCGCCCCTTCCCGGCGCGCCCTCTACTACTATCCCCGGTGGAAGCGGGCAGGCGGACGGTGACCACCGGGAGTGGCAGGCCAGAATGTGGCCGAGCGGCCTGCTTGGGGTGGAGGGGGCAGAGACCGGTATTTGCATTTTTTGGACTCCCTCTTGTTTTGCGTTAGTTTCCCCAGGGCTCACCTTGAGCAAGGGACCGCGGGGGTGGGGACCCTGAGCGGTGAGCTCGGCTCCCTGTTGGCGCAGGAGGCCGGGAAAGTTTCAGACTCCGAGAGGGCGGTGGGAAGCTCCCTAGGAAACTAACCCAAAGTTTCCTCTTCACTCTTGTCTGGGAGAGGAAGGGGCTTGCCCAAGGTGCCTGGGCAGAGCCCTGCAAGGCGCACGCTCCGCACCGGGGCAGTCGTCAAAACGGCCAGCTGCACCGCAGGCAACCGGGCAGTTCCGAGAAGGGAGGGAGAAGTGCCCCAGGGCCCGGCCCTCGGCGGCCTCGGCTTTTGGGGCGCTGTGGCAATGGGGGACGCTTTCCGATTGGTGAGGACGACCTGGCGTCCTCAAGTCTGGATCGAGTCCAGGGTGTGCCGTGTCCCGTAGGAACGTAGTTTCCGGGTGAGGAGCTCTATCGGCACCCTGCAAAGGTCTTTATTGTGACTGCCAAAGACCCCATCATTAAGAGAGAGTAAGGTATGAATAAAGGAATGCTTGTAAATTGAGTAACCTCAAGCAGGGCAGCAGCAGCAGCAGCAAGCAGGGCAAGTGGCACTTGGCCAGGAGAAATTGGCAGCTTCTTGAAAGTTTAAAATATGGAAACAGACAAGAAGAACCATTCATAGGCATTTTAAAATATACACATTTTGGACATGAATGTCTCGTTTTCTTAGCCTCTTCTGGGAGTGAATTTCTGAAGATTGAGTTTGCTTTGTATATTTTGTGCAGTCATCAAGAGGTTCTTATGACTAGTGGCTTTTATGCCAGTAGGACTCAGCATTCTGCCTGTTTTCCTTTCACCCTACTCTCTTTTCTTATACACAAAATCATAGTCTGGAACAATTCATGGAGATCATCCACTTAATCTTTATTTGAATAAATTTTTAAAATTAACTGAGTAAAATTAACTTTTTTGGTGAATGGTTCTGAGTTTTAACATACATAGATTTATATAACTACTACCAAAATTGGGTTTTTGTCAGTTACATCATCCCCAAAATTTCCTTCATGCTGCTCCCTCTTCCTTAACTGCTGGCAATCAATGATCTGTTCTTAATTACTGTAGTTTTGTCTTTTCCACAATGTCATAAAAATGGAGTCACAGAGTATGTAACCTTTTGACATTGGCTTCTTTTATTTAGCATATATGCCTTTGAGATTCACTGATGTTGTTGTATCAATAATTCTTTTTGTTTCTAAGCAGTATTCCACTGTATGGATATACCATAGTTAATCCATTCACTCTTGAAGAATATTTGTGTTATTTACAGTTTTTGGTAATTATGAACAGAGTTGAATTTTACTCTTCACTGTTTTTACTTTTAATTTACCTATACCACCATGTTTAAAGTGAGTTTCTTTAGATGGCATGCAGTTGGTTCTTGGTTTTTTAATCCATTTTGATAATCTGTAATTAAATACGTGTGTACAGACCAATTACATTTAATTATTGATGTGGTTCGATTTAGGGCTAGCATTTTACTATTTGGTTTCTGTTTGTTTCCACTCTTGTTTTCATTTTTTTGTCTTCCAGTTGATGACATTAATGAAATGTTTGCTATTACTTTTGTTGTATACCATTCAGCATTGTCTTTGTGGCTACTTATGGAAAAGGTGTCTGGAGGATTCTTGACTGCAGGCTTGGTGTGTGTGCATGCTAAGTCATTTCCATCATGTTGACTCTTGACCTCATGGGCTGTAGCCCGGCTACAGCCCCTCTCTCCTGGATTCTCCAGGCAAGAATAGTGGAGTAGGTTGCCATGCCCTCCTCCAGGGAATCTTCCCAACCCAGGGATGGAACCCACCTTTCTTCCATCTACTGCATTGGCAGGTGAGGTTCTTAACGCCTGGTGCCACTTGGGAAGCCTAGGCAGGAAATAAATCCCAGTTCATAACTTTTTACCCATGAGATGTTGATAATGCAAATGTGCATTTGTGTTTTGTCTCTTTGTCAGCTTAACTGAGAGATTTGGGGATTGATTCAGTTCTGTTCATCTTGCCAATGTGTCTGGAATTGGAAATATTAGAAAATTGCTATTTAGCTCTCTCCTTTTTGGAGTTTTGACTCTGTAGTTTGACTCTGGTGGGCTACAGTCCATGGGGTCACAAAAGAATCAGTAATCCATTGGCTAGGAAGAATTTTTGCCTTAATTTGCTCATTCATTTGTTTTTAAATGACATTTGTGTATACTCAGTGTAAGGTATCATGGTAAATTCATTAAAAAATTAGTATTTTTAGGCTCTTTAAGAGTTAATACCTTGGAGGAAATATAGAATTGATTTATTAAATAGAAAAAAAGTTACACACCCAAAATGAGGTTAAAATTTATCACTTTGGAAAACTATATGGGCATTCTAAAATACGTTTGACACTTATCTTTTTGAACTACTTTCACAGTTTTTGATGTGCGTGGTGACACTTCATGTGTTATTAGATACTGTGCCTAATTCTAAGGGTAATATGGATAGCACAGGTGGAGGAGAAAGAAACATCAGTTTTTGCATTTAAAGAGTTTAAATTTTGGTAGGCAAACTAAAAACTTAAGCAGCCATTAGGGAAATCTCTCTCTCTTTTTCTTTCCGGGTGTATATGTAGATTATATTACTCAGAGAGTTACCCTATCCTTAAAAAATGTAAGATCTGGTGACAGATAAGAAGTACAGAAATACTATTGAGAGGAAGATGCTGAATGTGATAGAAGATAAGAGGCCATGGGATTTTAGAGGAAGAGACCAGTAGTTTTCACTGGTCATGAAAAAAAGCTTTGAAGTGATCTCTGAAGAAAGCTAGGGTGTGATTATGTGGTATGGGGGAGAATTAAGCCCATTCTATTAATTCATTCAGCAGGTAGCCTGGTGACTCAGTGGTAAAGAATCCACTTGCCAAAGCAGGAGACAGGGTTCAATCCCCTGGAGAAGGAAATGGCAATCCACTCCAGTATTCTTGCCTGGGAAATCCCATGGACAGGGGAGTCTGGTGGGCTACAGTCCATGGGTTGCAAAAGAATCAGAGATGACTTAGCAGCTGGACAACAAGAACAACAGCATTCATTTATTTATCCTTTCAATAGATATTTATTGACTGCTTTTAGCTCTAAGGGATCCATGTAAACTGCTGCAGGCCACAGAAATTCATCAGGCACTTATGTATAGAGACTTCTGTGTGGCTTATTTTGATTGGAGTGTGGGATATGAGTGTGTTTGTGTGTAGGAAGAAGAAAGAGTTGTTGAGGTCCCTGACGGATGGAGGTTTAGCTGGAGATGATGTTCTTGGAGAAGTGCGGGGCTGTTGGTACAGATCTAGTAGTTGAAGCATGCAAAGAGGAGAGAAATTCAGCAATGGCCTTGGAGAATGGCTAGAGTAGAGGGAAGAAAAGAAGCCTGGGGACCAGAAGTGAGATGCAAGAACCATTCTGGGATAGCATTGGTGCTGAGGGAGAAGGGATTTTTCAAAGAAGACATGGTCTGTTATCTTTGAGAACTTATTATTAATTATGTATATGTATTTGGAGATTGTAAAATAATGACTGATTTTTCCCAACTGTAGGTCATAAACTACATATTTCTTCTTTTCTGAAGGGAAGTTGTGAAATTTTCTTTCTTTTAAAAATAATGTTATTAGCTTATTTTTGACTGTTCTGGGTCTTTGTTCCTATGTGGGCTTTTCTCTGGTTGCGGCGAGTGGGGGCTACTCTTCATTACGGTGTGCAGGCTTCTCATTGCAGTGGTTTCCCTTGTTGTGGAGCACAGGCTCTAGGGTGTGTGGACTTCATTAGTTGTGGCCCCTGGGCTTTAGGGCCCAGGCTTATTAGTTGTGGTGCTTGGGCTTAGTTGCTGTGTGGCATCTGGTATCTTCCTGAATCAGGGATCGAACCCGTGTCTCCTGCTTTGGCAGGTGGATTCTTTACCACTGAGCCACCAGGGAAGCCTGAAGTTGTGAAAAGTTTGGAATATTGGCATTATCTTGGGAATAAAGTTATCTTTTACTTTTAAGGAGATTACTTTGTAGTATAGTTCTCATTTAGATAAATGTTCGGGTCTCTGTTATAATAAGTATTTTCCTTGAGGGACCCAATTTAGTACAGAAAGCTTATTTTTTTTAATTTATTTTTTATTGAAGGATAATTGCTTTATAGAATTTTTCTGTTTTCTGACAAACCTCAACATGAATCAGCCATAGGTACACATATATCCTCACCCTTTTGAGCCTCCCTCCCCTCCTCTCCCCATCCCACACGTCTAGATTGATACAGAGCCCTTATTTGAGTTTCCTGAGCCATACAGCAAATTCCCATTGGCTATCTATTTTACATATGGTGATGTCAGTTTCCATGTTACTCTTTCCATCCATCTCACCCTCTCCTCCCCTCTCCCCATGTCCACAAGTCTATTCTCTGTGTCTGTTTCTCCATTGCCACCCTGCAAGTAAATTCTTCAGTACCATTCTTCTGGATTCTGTATATATGCATTAGAACACGATATTTATCCTTCTTTCTGACTTACTTCACTCTGCATGATAGGTTCTAGGTTCATCACTCTCATCAGAAATGACTCAAATGTGGTCTTTTTATGGCTGAGTAATATTCCATTGTGTATATGTACCACAACTTCTTTATCCATTCATCTGTCAATGGACATCTAGGTTGCTTCCATGTTCTAGCTATTGTAAATAGTGCTGCAGCAAACAATGGGATATATGTCTTTTTCCATTTTGGTTTCCTCAGGGTATATGACTAGGAGTGGGATTGCTGGGTCATATGGTGGTTTTATTCCTAGTTTTTAAACAAATCTCCATGCCATCTTCCATAGTGGCTCTATCAATTTACATTCCTACCGACAGTGCAAGAGCGTTCCCTTTTCTCCACATCCTCTCCAGCATTTATTGTTTGTAGACTTTTTGATGATGGCCATTCTGACTGGTGTGAGGTGATATCTCATATTAGTTTTGATTTGCATTTGCTCTGATAATGAACGATGGTGAACATCTTTTCATATGTTTGTTAGCCATCTGTATGTCTTCTTTGGAGAAATGTCTGTTTAAGTCTTTTCCCCTCTTTTTGATCGGATTGTTTGTTTTTCTGGCATTGAGTTGGATGAGCTGCTTGTATATTTTGGAAATTAATCCTTTGTCAGTTGTTTCATTTGTTATTATTTTCTCAAAAGCTAATTTTTTTAAAAAAATTTATGTTTTAAAAAATTTATTGACGTATAGTTGATTAAGAATGTTTTGATTTCTGCTATATACCAAAGTAATTCAGTTATACATACATATATATATATATATATATATATATACACACACATACACACCTTCTTTTTCATATTCTTTTCTATTATGGTTTATCACAAGATATTGAATATAGTTCTCTGGACAGTAGGACCTTACTGTTTATCTGTCCTATATATAATAGTTTGTGTCTGCTAATCACAAACTCCCAATCTATCCCTCTCCCACATCCTCTCCCCCTTGACAGCCTCAAGTCAAAAAGCTTATTTTGACACCTAAATTTTATTATTAAATAATAGTCTGTTTTTGAGTAAAACAAAAATTACTATCTGTAGAAATTTGGAAACTTAAAATCCAAAAAAAAATTAACTTAAGAAAGATATTTGTTGAAGCAAACATAGTTTCATTAAACTTACCAATAAGATAAAAATATAGAAAGAATTTAAAAACTACTTGTGATTTACATAAGCTGCTATAAAAGCAGATGTTGAGTAGTCCTCTAGTTACAGTGATGTTTCTTTTTAAACTCCACCTCCAGTCCCCCACCTGACCCCTTCCATGCTGTCCCGCCCTCCCACAAATAGGGAACCAACTCTGCCTCATTCCTTACCTTGAGTCTTTTTTCATCTTCCTCCCACATTTCCTGTTACCCCTCTAGCTTCTTGCTGGCAGTCAGTGCACCCTCTCCAGGTGACTCTCTGGCTCCAGTTGTGGCATTTCTGGCTCCCCACCTGAGCTGTAGCTGTATAGATCTTCACCTCCATAGTCAGCCTATGTACCCCTGTAGAATCATCAGCTATGTTAGCTTAATTTGTAATTGCAATGTTGCAAGGCAACTCATTTTTAAAATTGTCATTGGTTTGCTCTCTTTTTCAGGCTGGAATACAGAGGGATACTAAACTAAGTTACCGTTTTAAGTTAAGCTTGTTCTGATTGTGTAGAGATCTACTTTTCACCTGTGAAAGTAGATAGCAGTAGACTAGTGGTGGGAAAGAAATCTCAGAAACACATTCTTTACTTGCTTTTATACTTATATGAACAGTCCTTCCTTAGAACAAACAGTAGTTTATTGTATGCAATTTTAGTATAGTCTATGATAACTGATGAGAGGTTAAAAACTGAGAGAGATTTTGATGGAAATTTTTCTGTATAGGAAGATCCATACATATAGGTGGCTGAGTAAACATTATTGAGCTTAACGTTTTAGAAATGTTTCTCACCAGTTTTTCCGTTGGTTTTGATCTTTGTGCCCTTCTTTTGTCTGTCGTTGTTTTTTAAGAAGGGACGTTTGTGTGTAGATCCCATATTTTAGGAAACTTTATTAATGTGCCATCTGAAGCAGACATTGTTACTTTTAGGTTATGTAAATTTCTAAAATTCATAAGGGAAAAAGATATTGGGCATATTATTTGAAGGAGAAGCAGCAATTCTTCTCCACTGGTGTTTCATTTTATTTATTTATTTATTTGTGGCTGTGCTGGGTTTTTGATGCTGTGCGTGGGTTTTCTTTAGTTGCAGCGAGCAGGGACTACCCTCTTCTTGCGGTGCACGGGCTTCTCATTGCAGTGGCTTTCCTTCTTGCAGAACATGGGTTCTGGGGGTACCTAGGCTTTCATAGTTGCAGCTGTTGGGCTCTAGAGTGCGGACTCAGTATTTGTGGTGAACAGGCTTAGTTACTCTGCAACGTGTGGGATCTTCCCAGATCAGGGATGGAACCAGTATCCCCTGCATTGCAGGGCCGACTCTTAACCACTGGACCACCAGGGAAGCACTCCACTGATATTTTAAAAATATCTTCAGGTGATTTAGAATTTCAGTGGTCTTGCAGAAAGATAGTAAATCTCCAGTGTTACTTAGTGGGGATTCTTGGAATTCTAATACATGCAGTTCTAAGAAGATGAAAAGATGAAGCCTATCATTTAAAAAATGTAAACCAAAAAACCCTTTTTGAATACCTCCTATATATACATGGTATAAAATTCATAATTTTCAAAAGAGCATTTAGGACAGTGAAAAGTAAGTATCATCTATACCCTGGCCCACACTAGTTATCTACCCTCAAGGTAACCATTGTTGCTAATTTTTTTAATATTCCTTCTAGAAATCTAAATGTACCTTAAAATTGAACTCTCCTACACTGGTGGTGGGAATGTAAATTGGTGCAGCCACTATGCGGAACAGTATAGAGGTTCCTTAAAAAACTAAAAATAGAATTGCCATATCCAACAATCTCACACCTGGAGAAAGCTATAATTAAAAGAGACACATGCATCTCTTCACTGCAGCACTATTTACAATGAATGGATAAAGAAGATATATATATATATATATATCACAACGGAATGTTACCTAGCCATAAAGAAGAATGAAATAATATCCATTTATCCATAGGAGATAAATTTCCACATCGGAAACAAATTTATGGTTGCCAAAGGGGAAGGGAGGAGGAAAGGATAAATTAGGAGTTTGGAATTAACATCTACATACTATTATATTGAAGACAGATAACTAACAAGGACCTTCTGTACAGCACAGGGAACTCTACTCAATATTTTGTAGTAATCTATAAGGGAAAAAAATCTGAAAAAGAATATATGTACACCGCCCTTCACATGTATATGTACCTGGATTACTTGGCTGTACACCTGAAACCAGCAGAACATTATAAATCAACTACACTTCAATAAAAAAAAGTTCCTTAAAATTATTACTTTTATTGTTATTAGTAAATGTTTTCTTAATTATAGTAAAATCTAGTGATATTTTTGCAACCTCTGTTATGATTTTACTTTATAATTATGGTTGCAGTGTGAATTACATGTCAGTGCTGGAAATATCTTGAAATAAGCTTATTGTCTCTGCATTTTTATCCTGTTGTTTTTAGAAACACAGGATTTTGTTTTGTTTTAAATTGTGCCCTTTTGAGGTAAAAGAGCTCACAACTAGTGAGAATCTAAATGAAAACAATTTGAGGAGCAACATGAATACTTTGAATCTTTATTCATTTCTCAATGATAGATTTTCAACTGAATGTTTTTAAAGTTTGGCCATGCAGTTGTTTGAATATCTTGTGAATAATGTCATATGTTTTGTTCCCATGTAGGCATTTAGCCTCAAAAATTTTTAATCTTGCTAGCTTTAGAAGTAATTGAGCCAGGCCAGCAATCTGTTGAAAATATAAAGGAAGCAAGTTGCAGTAAAGAGCTTTCTTTGTGTGAAACACAATGTAAAAGATTTGGTTAATTCTTGTGAATTTGGCATGTGTAAGTATTCTCTCTCTAATCTTTAGTGTTATGTTTCTGTTAACCCCTGTGGTTAAAGCTGTTTCTGTTCTAAAAATCTAATAAAAAAAAAAAAAAATCCCCATTTAGAGGACCAGAGCGTGACTCACGAGTAAGTCTGTGAAAGTCTTTGTAAATATTTTTTTGTATCTCACCAAAATGAAACAATAAAGACAGCTTTCCAAATAAAGAGCTTGTGAGAGACATGTAAAAATCTTAAAATGGTAATAATGGATTCTAGATTATTTCCTTTTTCCATTTGCTAGAAACTTTTCAGTAAGATAGATTGAAAGTTTTTACTTTATTGAAATACATGTAAGCTTTTGCTTTATTGAGGATAGTGTGCAATCTGTGAGGTGTATTTTTATGTGTGACCTTCCATCTTAATAGCCAGTGCTTTTCTAATCTTATGACTCAATGACTCTTAACCTTCCTGGTCCCCGTTTTGTATTTCCTCTGGGGTCTTACTGCAGTCCCAGAGGTACATAGTAACTGGAAGCTAGAGACGGAAGAGGCTTTGAATGACCTTTTCTCACTTACACAGTTTGCCCTCTTATTTTCCCCAACAAGAGGGTTACTGTAATCCCCTCAGTGACTGTTAGCACAGTGAAGTCCAGATACTCCCAACTTTTCTCCTCAGTTCCTCTTACGTGTGTCCCAGTTCCCTTCCTGAGCCTTTGGCTCAGTTTCCTTTATGTTCCCCAAGGCTTCATTTCATGAATCTGTTTTTCTGCTCTGCTCTCTGCTTTATTTACTTCTTCTCATTCTACCTTCAGATTCCTTCTTTTTTTTAACCCCAATCTGTGTGTACTTGAAACTGCTGGTTGGTGTTGTTTAGTTGCTAAGTTGTATCTAACTCTTTGCAACTCCATGGACTGCTGTTTTCAGAGATTAGGGTTTTAATGGTGGAAAAGTATTTGGGAGTAAATCTGTATACAGTCAAATTTTATGTAAGGAGATCTTACAGTTAGGAAGAGATTTCTGCACTATTGGAAAAAATAATTTTTTCATCTCAAGGTTCTTCTCTGTCTTCTCTGCCTTTTGCTTCTTTAGGAATTATTAGCTTTACAACTACCAGGAGAGTGTTATTATGTGGGCCTGGTGTACCAGCCAGAAGTGCGGCAGTTAGGATGAAAGCTGTTCTGTCAGGGGGACAACGTTGAAAGTATTATATTTCACTGGGTAGGCAGCTCTGGGAGGATGGAGCACTGTCTGCTTCACCAGGCTGCACATCTCCATCAGTTCTTTTAGTTCGTAGGATATTTGATGTCTCAGCCAGATGTTGTTACCTTGGAGTGAGAGCAGGAGCTGGTGGGCAGCTGACTTAACTCTCATGACTCCCTTCAGTGATGATTTGAGAAGATACTATTAGATAATGGGACACCGGCTTCCCAAGTGGCACAGTGGTAAAGAATCTGCCTGCCAGTGCAGAAGACACAGGAGATTTGGGTTCGATCTTTGGGTCAGGAATATCCCCTGGAGTAGGAAATGGCAGTCCACTCCAGTATTCTTGCTGGGAAAATTGCATGGACAGAGGAGCCTGGTGGGCTACAGCCCATGGCTTTGCAAAGAGTCGGACATGACTGCGTACACGTGAGTGCGTGCAGTGGACCACCAGGGTGTTAGCAGATCAAACTAGGATGAAATTCTGAAGTTCTTCATTGGGATGATTTTGGGGAGTTTGCTTTGCTCATTGTATTTTAAGTGTGTGCGTGCCCAGTCCTGTCCAACTCTTTGCGACCCCGTGTACTATAGCCTGCTAGGCTCCTCTGTCCATGCAATTTTCCTGGCAAGAATACTGGAGTGGGTTGCCATTTCCTACTCCAAGGGATCTTCCTGACCCAGAGACTGAACCTGAGTCTCCCGCGTCTCCAGCATTGGCAGATGGATTCTGTATCATTGTGCCACCTGGGATCTGTTAAATGGGAATAAGAAGACGTTTAAACAACATACTTGCTTGAATAGATGAAAACAACATACTTGCTTGAATAGATGAAGCTCACAGCCTTTATGTGTGACAACAGAACATTTACTAGTCAACTATTTCTTACCACACACTGATGTTGAAGAAAACTAATTTACAAAGCAGCATATAAATTTGAAGGTTTTAATCTGTACCTTTTGCTTGGACTCTGGGGAAGTAAAAATTGTACACCATTGCCCCTTACATTGAGAAACCTGTGGTTTAGTTAAGAAGACAATACGTGAAATGACTACAAGAAGTTAATATATAAGCCAGGTCTACAAGTGTGGAAAATAACTATGGAATATGATGTTCAGTACATTAGCCATTAACCACATTTGGCTATTGAGCATTGAAAAAGCAGCTAGTCCAAATTGAGAAGTGCTGTAAATATAAAATATACACTGGATTTCAGAGACTTAGTACAGGAATGTAAAACAGCTCTTTGAAAGATTTAAAAACATTGATTACATGTTGAAGTTGTAATATTTTGGATATATTAGTAAATTTAATGTTAGCTTTTTTTTTTTTACCTTTTGCATCTTTGTACATTTTAAAAATGTAGCTATTAAAACTTTTTAATTCCATTTGTAGTTTGCATTCTGTTTCTGTCAGATGGAGCTGCTGTAGAAGTTTAAAGGAAATAGAGAAAAAAATGCACACGGTTGTAGACAAAACATTTTATGGAAGAGATAGACTGTCAGCTGCTTCTGGAGGGAGTGGGGCTGATCTTGTCCAGTATGGTCAAAGAAAGATGGCAGTTATGGTGGTGGCCCTGTGCATGAGAGCAAGAGCTGAAACTTGCAGTATTGTGAGCGATAAGGAAATACTTTGAGTAGAATGTTTGTTTTGAGACATGGTGGAAAATCAGGATTTAAAGGGAGATGAGATTACATTTTAGATGATTTTGTTCTTGTACAGAATAAATGATTAATGTGTATTTGTTGACTATGTTAGAATGAGTAGTTTAGAACTGATCCTCTAAAGAGGGAAAGTTATTAAACTTTGGAGGGTAGATATGTGACAGAGAGTTCTGAGATTCTTCTCATGATGTGGGTGTGATAATACGAGGTGAGAGGCTGGAGATGGGGAACCAAGTGAGGGACTGCTGTAAAGATTGATGTGTGCTAGACTGGGGTGGTGGCCCTGGGAATCAAAACCATCAAGCTCCCTACTCTCATGGAGCTTGAAGTCTTGTGAGTGAAACGTATCAGCAAACTGACAGTCCAAATATAATGAGATAAAGAAAGTACACAGTACTGGGAAACACAGAGGAAGAGAACTACGTAGCTGTGGTGAGGATTGGAGGCATTGGGTCAGAGAATGCTCCTACAGCAATAGTCTGTTGTCATTGACCCTAAGGAATGTGTGCAGCTCCTCAGTAAGTGCATTTGTGGTGAAAGATTTGGAAAGTAAATCCCTTGGAGACAGAGGAAAAAGTGTCAGGAGAAAGAGAACACTGGTTAGGGAGTCAGGAGACTTGTCTCTGCCTTTTGTTTGTGTGTGACCCTGGGAGGTTTCTTCTTCCCGAGCTTCATTTTGTGCATTTGTGAAAAGTGGCATAGCAGATAAGATCTTCAAGTCAGCCTTCCAATTGAACGTCGTCAGCTTGATGTGTTTACCATGTCGTGTCCTGATGAGTGGTCTCTGTTAGGGCCTCAGAAGGGAGAATGGGACCTCCTGGTGCCTCACCTTCTCTGATTAATCTTTCACCAACAGAGAGGCACGAGGTGGTGAGGAGAGGCATTGACCCTGGGGGAGGGGATTGAATTGGATCCAGAAATAAGACAAACTATATAAAAAAGTACAAGAGGAGAGTCCAGAGTTTTGTTGTTAAGGGAATGGTGGTACCACAGTCAGAATCAGGGTGGGAAACCTGTTTTGGGGAGAAAGATAATGAACTCTCCTTTCGATTTTTTGGATTGAGACAAATTTAGTCTGGAAATCTTTAATATTAGTGATATAAACCAGAGCTCAGTTGAGAGGTCAAGACTAGAACGGGATCTGGGAGTCATTAAGGTGACTTGTTGTTGTCAGAATTAAAGCACTTTTTAAGAACTAAGGGCTCAAAATTGGGCTTTGAAAAATGTCCAGAATGGGAGAATAAAGGGAGAGGGAAATGAACCCATAAACATAGAGCAAGGTAGAGCTAGTATGTCGTGGGACCAAGAAAGTCTTAAGTGGAAAGGATGATCCAGACTGGCAGAAACTTGCGAGAGTGAATTGTTTAGAAGATGTCTGTCCTAGGTTGGGTTCTCCAGGAAGCAGATGTTGAGACAGAGCTGGAAGTGCAGAAGGGTTATTGGGGAAAAACATGTATGGAGGAGAAAAAGAGAGAGGAAGCAGGATTGGGAAAAGGAGTCTAGGACATGGACTTGACAAAACCAGGAGCTCTGGAGCAAAGATGGCCTCTTGGAAGATACCCACACTGGGGAGAAATGATGTCACTGCCTTGCTCAGTCATTGGCTGAGGTGGGCCCAGGAGGTACTAATAGCTGGAGGCTCTGCTAACCTCAGCTACTCCTTGTAGCTGGGCCTCAGTTCCTTTCTTGAGTGCTGCAGCTCTGTGTCTGCCACAGAGTCTTTTTGAGAAAGCAATTTTATGACCCTGATAGGGATAGAAAGAAGCCATATTATAGTGACTAGAGGGGACAAGGGGCCAGAGTGGTCAAAGGATGGGACAACAGAGGTCAACCCTCAGATTTGTGATCTTTTTTGTCATCACCTTGGGTGTACACTATGGCTTCAGATCTCTTGGAGAAGAGTATACTAAATTAAACTACCTCGTTTCTCTGTCTTCTGCTGTACAGTTCTCTCTCATACACTTGTTAATTTCTCTTTAGTCCTTTCCTCAAAAATCTTTCCTGGAATTTTGAGAAACTGGACTGCTTTACTAAGTCTCAGGTCAGATGAGTAATGCCTGCTAACTCTGGGAGTGTTAGTGACTAATAGAGGTATTGTATAGAGTTTTGATTTTTTTTTTAAGCTTTAAAAATTATCTGAATTAGAGATTCCAATTAAAAATTCTTTCTGGAAAGAATATGCTAGTAGTTTAGTGAAGTACATTTAAAAAACCCACATCTAGATTAAGGTGATGGAGAAACAAGCTAAATGAAACTAAACCAAAAAAAATAAAGAAAATTCTTAAATGGGACTCATTTAGCAAACATTTGTAGGCATCAGACACTGTCTTCTCGGCGTTTCATTAGGTTTTAGTATTATAGGATAGATACACTATAGACCCTCTCTCTAAGGAGCTTACAGAGTAGTGGAGAAACAGATAGAGGCTTACTTCTTATACATGAATTATCTTCTTAAAGACATTTGTTTATGCTGTGATCCAGTGGGAGGCTGGAATCTAAGGAGGCTGCTCAGATAGGGAGACTTTGTTGCCCACAGTGTGGCTTCTTCAAGAGGCATGGCAAAGCATAGTTCTTTATGGATGACTAAAGTGAGTTAATTTCATCAACTTTATAGTCCTACAGTGATCTCTTCATTTAATTTTATTGGTGCTTTCTAGCTGGAATTTTTAAAAATTCATTTAACATTAATAATTTTACATAAATATATTTAAATTTTACATAAATATAAAAGCTTCGCCTTTTCTCATTTTAAAGATAGGACATAGAATGTTCAAACAATACCTTAAAGTATAGAGACAAAGATAAAAGCACCTGGAATTCTAACACTGAAGGCAGATGCAGTTGACTTTGCAGTGATTATCCTTTTAACCTTTCTTTGTCCCTCCCTATCCTTCCTCCATCTCCCTTACTGCTTACAAGCATATACATGCGTGCACATGTGTGCATATACATATATATTCTTTTAGGTAAATAGGATCCTATTTCATATGCTTTTGTAACCTGTTTTCTTAATCAGTGTGTTAGGGTCATGTTTCCATGTCAATGCACATAGTCACAGACACAATCATTCTTTAAAATGACTATGAGCTATTTTACTGTATTGATGAGTCATGCTTTATTTAACTGCTTTACTACTCACAGATATTTGAAATGTTTTGGTGGTTTCAGCCAGTGTTGCTGTGAAACTTCCTACAATGCATAGGACACTTCTCCCTGCTCCCCAACAAAGAGTTATCTGGTCTAAAATGTCAGTAGTGGTGGAGAAAACTTGCTCTGTACCTTCTCTGGTATTGGATGTTGGCAATTTTTACTCTCCCATGTCTGCTCAAATGCCAGGAGTTGCTTTTCAGGCGAAAAAGTAGTTGCTTTTTTAATGTGTATTATGTTGATTACTAGTGAAGTAAAGCATCTTTTCCTATATTTATTAGTCATTACTAATAATGACTAATTATTTGTAATTAGTCATTGCTAATTACTAATTATTAGTAATTAATCACTGGTTTTTTGAATTTCCTATTCATGTCTGTTGTCCATTTTTAAAATTAGGTGTTCATTTCTTAATAATTTCTAGGAGTAATTTGAGTATTGGAGCTATTAGCCTTTTTTTGTCTATGGTGTCTCTTTTTAAAAGGAAATTTAAGAACTTTTATGTGGTCAGATTTACCAGTATTTTCTTTCTGATTTCTGAAGAGGGCCAAGTTAGTGAACTATCCAAAATAACTTTTTAAAGATAGTCTATTTAAAATGTAATCCAGTGGCATATATTGTAGTTTGTCGTCGTCGTTTAGTTGCTGAGTTGTATCTGACTCTTTTGCAACCCTGTGGACTGTAGCCTACCAGACTTCTCTGTCCATAGGATTTCCCAGGCAAAAATACTGGAGTGGGTTGCCATTTCCTTCTCCAGGGGATCTTCCTGACCCAGGGATTGAACCTGTGTCTCCTGCATGGGCAGGGGGATTCTTCACCACTGAGCCACCTGGGAAACCCATGCTGTAGTTTAATGGCATGTATTCTGTGGACAGCATTGCAACAGGTGATTTTGCGTTAGCTATCCTGCCTTAATGTGTCTGTGAGTGTTATATTCCTATTGAGTCCTCCCTTAACCCTCTGCTAGTCACTGAAGGATATGGAAGAACAGTTTTAGGCAGGGTTTCCTCCCTCTCTGAGCCACAGTTAGGTATTTGAGATATTGCTAGTGTATGAAGCAGAATTCATGTAAGTGCTAAATAGGAATTCAGTGGACAGAGGGGGCAGTGAAGGGTTCCTGGAGCTTATGAAGAGTGACTGAGTCTTGAATGATGCAACTACGTAGCAGATGACGTTTCCAGCACAGGGCTTGACTGTGGGACAGGCAGTTAGGAGAGTTGGGTTCTTGGTTCCGATTTGTTACTCCTCAGTTCAATTCAGTTCAGTTCAGTTCAGTCTCTCAGTCATGTCTGACTCTTTGCTACCCCATGGCCTACAGCATGCCAGGCCTCCCTGTCCATCACCAACTCCTGGAGTTTACTCAAACTCATGCCCATTGAGTCGGTGATGCTATCCAATTATCTCATTCTCTGTCATCCCCTTCTCCTCCTGCCTTCAATCTTTCCCAGCGTCAGGGTCTTTTCTAATGTGTCAGCTCTTCACATCAGGTGGCCAGTGTTGGAGTTTCAGCTTCAGCATCAGTCCTTCCAATGAATGTTCAGGACTGACTTCCTTTAGGATGGACTGGTTAGATCTCCTGAGAGTCAAGGGACTCTCAAGAGTCTTTTCCAACACCACAGTTCAAAAGCATCAATTCTTTGGCGCTCAGCTTTCTTTATAGTCCACCTCTCAAATCCATACATGACTACTAGAAACACCATAGCTTTGACTAGATGGACCTTTGTTGCCAAAGTGGTGTCTCTGCTTGTTAATATGCTGTCTAGGTTGGTCATAACTTTTCTTCCAAGGAGCAAGCATCTTTTAATTTCATGACTGCAGTCACCATCTGCAGTGATTTTGGAGCCCCAAAAAATAAGTCTGACACTTTCCACTGTTTCCTCATCTATTTGCCATGAAGTGATGGGACCAGATGCCATGATCTTCGTTTTCTGAATGCTGCGTTTTAAGCCAGCTTTTTCACTCTCCTCTTTCACTTTTGTCAAGAGGCTCTTTAGTTCTTCCTCACTTTCTGCCATAAGGGTGGTGTCATCTGGGTAGCTGAGGTTATTGATATTTCTCCTGGCAGTCTTGATTCCAGCTTGTGCTTCATCCAGCCCAGCATTTCCCATGATTACTCTGCATATAAGTTAAATAAGCAGGGTGACAATATACAGCCTTGACGTATTGCTTTCCCTGTTTGGAACCAGTCTGTTGTTCCA
Source organism: Oryx dammah (assembly GCF_014754425.2). Classification (NCBI taxonomy): domain Eukaryota; kingdom Metazoa; phylum Chordata; class Mammalia; order Artiodactyla; family Bovidae; genus Oryx; species Oryx dammah. The sequence continues at coordinate 42,215,542 of NW_024070201.1, read as the reverse complement.
TGTCCGGTACTAACTGTTGCTTCCTGACCTGCAACAGTGTGTGTGGCTAAGACAAGTCTCAGGCCTCAGTCTTTTTATCAATGAAATAAAGAGATAAGATATTTCCTAAGATTGTTGTCACTGTTAAACTTATGGTTTTACTGTCAAAGGAGGATTTTTGGAAGGAATTTGTTCAGCATTTATTGATAGCCTTCTGCATTCTGAGTAGCATGCTAGGTACTGTGGGAATGCAAGGGTGGGTAAGACATGGACCTTTCAGAAATTTAGTCTTATGGGAGAGAGTAAATCATGTGCAGGAGTGTAAAATAAGAAATACAGAGTGCTTGGGAAATGCAGAATGGGGAAGACCGTCTTGATTTTGGGTGGTGGAGGCTTTAGAAAGGAATGGCATTTATGTTAGGTAGAAATGGAGGTGTAGGGGTGGTTGGAGCAGAGGCCTGGAGGGGGACAGGGAAGTGATGCAGGGCTTGCTTGATCTGCTGTACTCAGTGGCTTCCCTTGTGTCTGACCCTTTTGCGACCCTATGGACTATAACCTGCCAGGCTCCTCTGTCCATGGAGTTTTCCAGCAAGAATACTGGAGTGGGTTTCCATGCCCTCCTCCAGGGGATCTTCCTGATGCAGCGGTCGAACCTGAGTGTCTCCTGAGTCTCCTGCACTGCCGGCGGGTTCTTTACTGCTGAGCCACTGGGGAAGCCCCTAAGGTGTTCTTCGTAAACTTGTTTGGCTAGTTTGGTACAGTTGGTGCAGAAGGGTGGGAAAAAATAAGGCTGACAGTTAAAGTGAGCCTGGCTTGCCAAAGGGCATAAACCTCCTTGGTTTTTACTTTTGTAGGCTTTTTATGACTTTTAGACAAGGTGGGAACGTGAGGTAAGCAGCCCTTGAAGATGAATGTGGTAGAAGTGGCTAAGATGGTGATTGATTGCATTCAGGGACTTGAGTCAGAGATGACGTTGAGATTTCTGAGGCTGCATATAATACAGATAATTTAAGAGAAAGCAAGCAGGCTTTAAGCAGTGACAAGCAGGACGAAAAGATATTGTCAGGAAAGGGAAAACGAGTCCTTGTGGTCAGGGGTGGGATTTCTATTAAGACAGTGCTCTTAAGGCAGGGCGTAGCATGGGTAGGAAATTGGTCATTCTGTTAGGAAGAGTTTTCTGGTAATTCGCCATCAGCTTGAAATTTTATTAATCAGACAGGAATTTTCACACTTTAAAAAAAGATTACCCATTATGAATTTTAGTTCTGTAATTGTGTCCCTTGAGATAAGCTTGTTGGGATCTCCGCCCCTCTTTTTTTTTCAGTGTTGAATTTTGCCCATTACGCACATCCTGTAAAGGGAAACGGCGTGTGACTGGGGGTCGGCGCGGGGGGCGGGTGGGGGGTTCTTTTCAGAGAACCTTTGTAATCTCTGCATCTTTGGGAGGGAGGAGGGTGAGCATTAGGCACTCATGTGTGTTAAAACACTGTGTAGTCGTTCATCATCCTTGATTACTTTCCATGATAGTTGGAGTAAAATACTTAAAAAGGGTAAACGGCAAACCACTGAACAGGAACCAACCACACGAGCAGCTAGTCATTTCTTGTCGGCAGAGGCCCTGCAGAAGCACTGGCAGACAGCTGTGAAGGAACTGGAATGATGAGGGCCTGGCATGGATATGGGTCTTTTATTGTAGTAACAATAGTTTATTCTTCGGATTGAGGAATGAGACCAAAGTTGCTTAGCAATTATGTGGGCGTTGAAAGAATGGCCTTTGGAGGAGCAGGCATTTGAAGTAGGATACGTTCAACTTTCTCAAGAAACTTACAGTGATTAGCGTGATTCAGGGGCATTCCTTTTACAAATCAAGAACATGTAGTCCTGTTTCCTCCTGATGGCTTTGGTCCTCATTTGTTTTCCAGTTTTCTCATCTGGAGAGGAGGATGGTAACTCTTGGAAGAGTTTTCCCCAAAGGCAGGTGTTGGGAGATGAGGGCTCCCAGAGAGTGGTCCCAGATTTCTAGGCAGATGTGGTTCTTTACCATTGGATCTAACTTCGCTCTTCTAAATAGCTGTAGCCAGCTTGCTGGGTGCTGGAGAGCTGGCCTGGTGGGCACGGGTCCCTCACTTCCCTTAGCAACAACAGACATGCATGGCCGCAGCACTCAGGTCACTTTTGTATGGTCAGGGCTCTCTGTTTGTCCAGGAGGAAAGGGAAGTGGTAGGGCACCAGAGTATAAGGTTTGGGTTCTAGTCCTCATTTCACTGCGCCAAAAACTATGTGATTTGGGAGACATCTCCTCATCTCTGAATTAGCTTCATCTGTACAGAAGCAGTACTGTCTACTCTCCAGGGGTAAGACTAAAAGCAACTAATGGATAGTGTGAGTCTACTCTAAAAAAAGCACCAACTGCTGTGTAAGTTTATGGAGATTTTATGTCTTGTTACTAGTTTATATTCTGGCCTTCAGAATCCTTTTTTTTTTTTTTTTAATACCTTTTACTTAAAAACTTTGAGATACTGTTGTTAACTTGTTTAAAGAGGACTTCCCTGTTCTAGATCTTACTAACAATGAAAAAAGCTGAATTTCTGATCTAAACTATAGTTCTTTCTGTTGAATTCATGAAATGAGTTTTGGTTGACAGTTAAGGATTGGACTTTTCAAAACATTACTGTTAGAAACAAGTCACCAACTCTTCATTTTGCAGCTAGGGTACTGAGACTAAGCAAGCAAGCAGTGAAATATTCTAATATTTTAAAAGGGTAAATGGGAAACCACTGACCAGGAACAGACCACATGAGTACAGTGGGTACTCAAGTCTCCTCCTCCAGGGTCCTTTAATATAATCTGATGTCTCTCTCACAGTTTGCTTAACTAAAATAAGGTGGTTAGGAAAGTTATCCTTGAATTCAGTTATCCCTGTATTTTTTAAAAGTTCTGTTTAATTATCCATGGTTGGAGTCTAGGGTTTAAATCTAAATCTTCAGTGAGATCACTGGATTGAACTAAAGCACCTACACAAAGATGTTGATTTTAGAAAACTGGAAACATAATTATGTTTCTTATCACTGGAGAGTGTTGGACCAGGGTTTACAAAACCTGACTTAGTTCTCCTAAGTCACTTTAGTCAAGAAAAACAAATCTAATCTCTTTGAGCCAGTACTCACCATCTGTAAGATGGGAAGGGTGACAATATAGCTTCTAAGGCCTCTACCAGTACGTTAGTTGGAGGGTCTGTGAAACCCAAAGGCAGACAAAGGGATGGGTGTGGGAGAGATTGGTGTCTCCTTTTTGTACCTGGAGAATTTTGCATTAATCAGTTACTTTTCTCATATTATCCCTCTATCTGGAAAACCTTCCAGTTGCCCTTTTCCTACCTCAAGTGACAGTGAAAGTGGTAGTCACGGTCAGTTGTATCCGATTCTTTGCGACACCATGGACTGTAGCCTGCCAGGCTCCTCTGTCCATGGGATTCTCCAGGCAAGAATACTTGTGTGGGTTGGCATTTCCTTCTCAAGGGGATCTTCCTCACCCAGGGATCGAACTCCGGTCTCCTGCCTTCCAGGCAGATTCTTTACCATCTGAGCCACCAGGGAAGCCCTTTCCTACTGAAAAGCTCTCCTTATTTTAAGGCCTAGGTTACATTTCATTTAATATATGAAGTCATTGTAGCACAAACTATTCTTCCTGAACTCATTTATTGCCCTTATACCTTATTCATCCGTTAGTCATGGTACATTGCTGTGGAATATGTCTCCCTTTTATACCTAATTTTTAGGGGGTAAGTTAATGTAGACGATAAAGTGTAGAGTTCGAAGATAAGTCAGTTAGCTGTGTGGTGCTTCCTGGTGGTCCAGTGGCTGAGTCCACGCTCCCAATGCAGGGGGCCTAGGTTCCATCCCTGGTCAGGGGACTAGATCCTGCATGCCGCAGCTAAAGATCCTGCCTGCTGCAGTAAAGATTGAAGATCCTGAGTGCTGCAACTAAGACTCACAAATAAATTAAAAAAAATTTTTTTAAAATAAATATTGAAAGATTTAATGTGAGCTTAAGCTGGCCATTAAGAAAAATGTGTGTGTATGTATATATGCTTAATTTTTAAAATAGCTATTACATTTTTTGAATAGGTAAAAAAATTTTTTTCTAGAACTTAATAAAGAGGGAAATCAAACTAGTTTTTCCTCCACTGTTATTTGTTTCTTATATATCCTTGTAGAGTTTTTAATTTTTTTTCTTCCTTTTTCTTTTACATAGAAGCACACTATATGTAGTCTTAGGTCCTTTTTTTTTTTTTTTCACTTAAGGCACCTGGGCGATCTTTTCATATCACTACACACAGTAAGTTCCTCATTGTTCTTAATGTTTTATGGATATACCATAGGTTAACCTGTGGTTGGGAGTTTTTACTTGGGTAAAGTCCCAAATAATTTTAAAATCTGAAAGACTTTTGAGCCTTATAAGAGGACTGTGTTCTTTATTTTTCTATATTTACAGTGTGTTGCCATTTTTAAGCACTTTATATTCTTGAAGTAGATCCTCACAAAACCTCTTTGAAGATAGATAATTACTCTGTAGGTGTTACAAGGTAAATAAAGAAAGGAAATGTCTATTTAGGATTTTCTGACTGTGGTGCAAGATTCAATAAAAGCTCCACCGTGCCTTTTTCATGTGCTGTACTACTAGCAAATAGAGAGTTTACTTGAGAAACACAGCCTGCTTTGTAGGGCTGATAAAAGTCTTAATTACTTCATTTATAACCATTTGTGTACTTCCTTCACTTTACTTACTTCCTTAAAACCAGCAGAGCATGTAGAAAAGGATCTCCACATAAATGAAGCTTTGAGAAACAAAACAAATGTAGAAAGAAGATATGCAAATGTTATTTTTATAGATTAATTTTTTAAATTGTAAAAAATCCTAACTGAAATATATGTATGCAGAAAAAAGTGACTTGCTTAATGGAATTGGAAGTATTCATTGAGGTGGATGTGGCTCCTTAAGCAATTGAATGGGTAGGGCTGAGAAAAACAGGGAAGATTTTAACCTGGGATTTAACATCTAATAAGATTCTGTGTTAAGTACCAACTTAGCTGTATAATTTGACCTGTTTAGAATGCACAAATGAAATGGAAGGAATTTAAGTTTTATTTTTAAATTTTCACTTAATATGAAACACAGTTAGTACTCAAATAGCCCAAACTGCTAACTCAACTACCTGAATGTTAAAGTATGCATTTAGACTATGGCAAGACCAGAATGCAAATTCTCTACAAAATATTTTCAGACATTTTGGTGACTCCTGAGATATTTTTGCTATTGATTTTTTAATATATTTTTAAACGAGGCACTTGATTTCTTTCTCTTTTCATATTTATACCCTTTTATTTGGCCACCTCATGTGAAGAGTTGACTCATTGGAAAAGACTTTGATGCTGGGAGGGATTGGGGGCAGAAAAAGAAGGGGACGACAGAGGATGAGATGGCTGGATGGCATCACTGACTCGATGGATGCGAGTCTGAGTGAACTCTGGGAGTTGGTGATGGACAGGGAGGCCTGGCGTGCTGCGATTCATGGGGTCGCAAAGAGTCGGACACGACTGCGCCACTGAACTGAACTGATACTCATCCTGAAAACTTATCATGGAGTTATGGAGATGGTTGGATGACTAGGGATTACTAATCAATATTTGATATATTTGTATATTAACTTGGCCTTTCTGTTGAACAAAAGAGAGAAGTAAAGTGGAGAGAGGTTGGGGCCAGCCTGGCCTGGACACCTTATCTAGAGCCCCCAGCTGCAGCTCTTCAGTACCTTGTGTTTTCTTTTACAGCTTTAATTGACAGACACTGCTCTGCTTGGGGAGATGTTCAAGTCTGAACACATTCTCTTGCTCTTTCCCCCCTTTTTCTTTCTAATGTGGGCCAATTTATAAATGCCTACAAGGAGTATGTGCAGAAGGGAATGGCAATCCACTCCAGTATCCTTGCCTGGAGAATTCCATGGACAGAGAAGTCTGGCAGGCTGTAGTTGGTGGGGTCGCAAAGAGTCGGACACGACTGAGCGACTAACACACACACAGGAGTACTACAGGTCTTTCATGGAGCCTGGCTCATTGTAGGTAAGTGAAAGAGGCTCGTTTGACGTGAACCGAAACTGAAGAGGGAATGAGACCCTGTCGATGACAAGCGGGGAGCCTGGCAGCTGGCAGTTTATTTTTCATCTTTCTCTCCGCAGGGTAGGGAGCAGCCATCTGTGTTCCAAGAGTGAAGTGCCACGTGCTGCTTAGTGGATGCTCTAAACTGCTCTCTTTCTCCCTTACAGGTCCTTTCCCATAACCTGTGCACGGTGCTGAAGGTTCCACACGACCCAGTTGCCCTTGAAGAGCACTTCAGGGATGATGACGAGGGACCTGTCTCCAATCAGGGCTACATGCCTTATTTAAACAAGTTCATTTTGGAAAAGGTGTGAGTCTAACCTCTTCCTGCTTATAGCGGTGTTCAGGTTACACATTTCAGGTGGGCCCCACACACCCTTGTTGGTGAGTTCCCTAAGGAGTTTAGTTGTGAAGCATCTCGAGATAAATCAGAAAGAAAGAAGAGACTGGCAGTGCTTCCTCTTTCTCTCTCTTCTCCAGTGTCTTCTAATCCTTGGTTCTATATTTTTACAGTTGGCTCTTTTTTGAAATTAAGAACTGTATTTTGTGTTAATCTGTACCTGTCTTCTCTTAGGGAGCTTTTCTTTTTTCTTTTTAAATTCTGGTTCCACATGTACCAAAATTGTTAAAGCATGGATTTGACATGATATGATTTTTTGTTTTGAATTCTGGTTCCACATGTACCAGAATTGTTAAAGCATGGATATGATGTGGTAAAATATCTATACTTTATAGATATTATACAGCAAAGTTTTCATCCTGGACTTTTCTGAGTACCACGTGGATGTTTTCTCTGATACGTTATGACTAAGGATGCTATAAACTATTAGGTGTTTGGAAGCCAAATATAACCTACTGGTATTTTCTGCCTCATTTGAGTTCTCCTTTGGTTTGGATAATTAAAAATTGACACATTAAATTGTTAGATTTAATGTTCTTTTATTTTTTTTAAAGAAAATAAATTAATGGCACATTTAATTAAAAACATTTGTGATTTAAAAGTTATGAAAGGTTGGAATTCCCTGGCAGTCCAGTGGTTAGGACTCTATACTTTCACTGCTATGGCCTGTGTTCAATCCCTGGTTAGGGAACTAATATACTGCAAGATGCAGCCCCAAAAAAATAATTAAGTAGAGTCTTAAAAAATTACATAAATTAGCTTGTCATTAAATAGGCAATTAGTACAAATATATGAGATAAAAAGTAAATTCCCTTTTTAGTCCAAGTCTTTAGGAGTAACAACTTTTAATTATTTGCTGACCTTTTTATATGCATGCAGACACATACCTATACAATAAAGAGTGTTTTATTTCTGTACCAGTAGGATCATGCTACATAAAGTTCAGTTTGTTTTTTTAACTAAGCAGTATATTACTGTCATCTTTCCATTTTATGTACATTTAGTTTAGATATGAAAAGTAATCATATATGCACATTAAGGATTGGGAGTTCCTACTTTTGCTTATTTATAATATATAGTGTGAATTTTTGGGGTATATGTTAAAAATGTCTTTCAAAAAGTGACAGTGATAATACCTTTAAATTAAAAATAAAATACATTATAAAAGCCTACTTTCCAATCACCTAAATACCATAACTACTGACATATTTTTTCCTATGATTTAAAAAAATTTTATAGCTATTTATATGTATAAATTCTTTTTATAATTTAGTGTCTTTTTATAATAGCAAAGTACAGTAACTAAAATGTATAATAATGATTTAAGTTAGTGGTTTGGAAAATACCAAAATGTTGGTCAGCATTTTTTTTTTAATCACATTTTATTTTTTAGAAATTTTGCAGCAAAGACTGTCAAAACTATAGTCTGTTCATTTAGGTAGTATTCTTTGTACGTGTATCTATTTTTTCATATAAGCCTCAACAATACAATTTTTGCTCTTTATTTGTATGTGTGTGTATGTTTATATAAATATAAAACATTGCCTTGGTCATGCTTTACTTAGAAAAGAAACTGCAGAGGGAGAAACCACACCAAAATGAAATTTAAGACTTAAACTTGCAAAAACCACCTATTGTATGATCCAGTTTATATGAAATGTCCACAGTAGGCAAACACATAAAGATACAAAATAGATTAGTGGTTGCCAGAGGTGGAGGGAAGTGGGAATGGTGAGTGACTACTGATGGGTTTGAAGTTTCTTCTTGGGGTGATAAAAATGTTCTAGACTTAGATAGTAATGATGATTGTAAAACCTGTGAATATGCTGCTGCTACTGCTGCAGCTAAGTCACTTCAGTCGTGTCCGACTCTGTGCGACCCCATAGACGGCAAGCCCACCAGGCTCCCCCGTCCCTGGGATTTTTCAGGCAAGAACACTGGAGCGGGTTGCCATTCTTTTCGCCAATGCATGAAAGTGAAAAGTGAAAGTGAAGTCACTCAGTCGTGTCTGACCCTCAGCGACCCCATGGACTACAGCCTTCCAGGCTCCTCCATCCATGGGATTTTCCAGGCAAGAGTACTGGAGTGGGGTGCCATTGCCTTCTCCAGTGAATATACTGAATACTACTAAAATGTACACTTTAAGAGTGAATTTTTTGGTATGTGAATTATATCATGATAAAAAAATTTTAAATTATATAGAAACTGACATGTGACATTTCAGATCTTCATAGTATGATGCAATACTATTTTCTTTTTGGGCTGCCTTCTGTTCATTGATCAGGTAGCTCATTTGTGCTTATAGTTGTATTATAAGTCAGTAAGGGTTTTTTTTTTTGGTTTGTGAAGAAATTCTTTTTATTTAGAAAATATTTCCTCAGCTTTATTGAGATATTACTGATACCTAATGTATGTACATTTAAGGTGTATAGCACTATGAGGTGTATAGCATTATGATTTGATGCATGTATATATTGTGAAATGATTGCTACAATAAGGTGACTTGTGTTAACATTGCCTCCCATAGTTACCTTTTTGTGTGTGGAGGGGCTATAAATTTTAAGATCTGGTCTCTTAACAACTTTAAATATATAGTAGTATTGTTATTGTCACAATGCTGTGCAGTATATCCCAGACATTTTTCATCTTAAAGCTGGAAGTTTGTACACTTTGATCAGCATCGCCCCATTTCCACTACCCCCCTCCAGCCCCTGACACTGCCATCCTATTCTCTTATTTCTTTGTTTCTAAGTTCATTGTTTTAAATATTCTACATAAAACTGAGAACATATAGTATTTGTCTTTCTCTTAGATTGTCTTAGCCATGATTAGTTAGAACAGCTTCAGAATCCTGAGTTTACCATTTGATATTTCTGCGTTAATTTAAATAAAAGTCAAGAGGTTTTGAATACAACTGTAGTGATGAGAACGTTTATATTCCATTAACAGCCCCTAAGATAAGAGAGCCTGTTGATGAGGGTGAAAGAGGAGAATGAAAAAGCTAGATTAAAACTCAGCATTCCAAAAACTAAGATCATGGCATCCGGTCCCATCACTTCCTGGCACATAGATGAGGAAAAAGTGGAAGCAATGACAGATTCTACATTCTTGGGCTCTAAAATCACTGTTGATGGTGACTGCAGCCATGAAATTAAAAGAAGCTTGCTCTTTGGAAGAAAAGCTGTGACAAATCTAGACAGCATATTAAAAAGCAAAGACATCACTTTTCATACAAAGATCCAGATAGTCAAAGCTGTGGTTTTTCCAGTAGTCATGTATGCATGTGAGAGTTGGACCATAAAGAAGGCCAAGTGCCGAAGAATTGATGCTTTGGAATTGTGGTGTTGAAGAAGACTCTTGAGAATCCCTTGGACAGCAAGGAGGTCAAACCAGGCCTTAATGAAATCAACCTTGAATATTCACTGGAAGGGCTGATGCTGAAGCTCCAATACTTTGGCCACCTGGTGCGAAGAGCCAGCTAATGGGAAGGGACCCTGATGTTGGGAAAGATTGGAGGCGAAAGGAGAAGAGGGCAGCAGAGGATGAGATGATTAGATAGTATCACTGACTCAGTGGACATGAGTTTGAGCAAACTCCAGGAGATAGTGAAGGACAGGGAAACTTGGCATGCTACAGTTCATGGGGTTGCAAAGAGTTGGACATGACTTAGCAACTGAACAACAACAACAACAGGACAAGTGGTTAGCATATGAAGCCTGCCCAGATCCCACATAAGGGGTCAAATTAGGTATATTCCCCCTCTTTTCGATCAGTACCTATTTTAATCAAGTTTAGGCTGTATGAACTAGAAGCAAGACAGTCTGCAGTGGACCGTCAAACCCAAAGGATCCCCTTTCTCTGTGCCTCTAGGACAAACAATGCCTAGCTCCCTAATTTTTAACCCTAAAGTATATATGTTAGCACTCTGGCATCATGGACTTTAAAGAAATTGACAAAAACTTGTTGTCTTCCCTACTTTATATAAAAATGTGTTTAAAACATACTACAACCTCATTGTATTTTTACTTTTTAAAAAGTTGCAGTTTATTTAAACCAAAATAAAAACCAGAAACAGTTCACACAGTAAATATGTCTTATATTTGGCAAATGTTTGATGACCTGCTGTGTGCATGTGTTTGAGCTTAAAAATTAAAAAAAAAAAGAATTATGTCTGTTATTAGAATATATGGAACATACTGGGAAAGTCTCAGAAACCTGGAAATTGTGGTTTTTCAGTGCTAGAATTTGTGTGGGCTGGCAGACTGGATAGAGAGACATGGTTGAATATCTTGAGGTGCTGTACCCTGATACCACATTTTGTTCTCCTTGATGTAACTTTCTTTAAACACCCTGAGCTTTAAAGTTTTAAAATGTTCTTTGTTTTAGTATTCAGGTATTTAAAAGTTTTGTAACTGGGGGAGAAACTATATGACAAACCTAGACAACATATTAAAAAGCAGAGAGATTATTTTATTACTGACAAAGGTCTGTATTGTCAAAGTTGTGGTTTTTCCTGTAGTCATGTATGGATGTGAGAATTGGACCATAAAGAAAGCTGTGTGGAACAATTGATGCTTTTGAACTGTTGGAGAAGACTCTTGAGAGTCCCTTGAACAGCACCGAGATCAAACCAGTCCATCATAAAGGAAATCAGTCCTGAATACTCATTGGAAGGATGGATGCTGAAGCTGAAACTTCAATACTTTGGCCACCTGATGCAAAGAGCTGACTCATTGGAAGGGACCCTGATGCTGGGAAAGACTGAAGGGAGGAGAATGGAACGACAGAGGATGAGATGATTGGATAGCATCACTGACTCAATGGGCATGAGTTTGAGCAGGTTTTGGGAGTTGGTGATGGATTAGGAGGCTTGGCGTGCTGTAGTCCATGGGGTCGCAAAGAGTCAGACACAGCTGAGACTGAACTGAACTGAACGGAGCGACTATAGCAGTATTTAAGAAGTCCAAAATTAGCCTCTAAATTTGGGGAAAATCTTATTCACAGAGCAAGTGAGGATGTGATGAAACAGTGAGCCCTTGTTTATTATTGCTTAGCCACCTGGAGTGGAATTTTGCCAGGCTTTCAGTCCAAATAAAGCAGCCAAGGTTTCCATGATGTGGGTTTAAATTGAGCAGATTGGTGCCTTGTTTTGAAACTTGGTTGAAAAAAAATGCCAGTAGTGACTGAAGAGTGTTAACAGAAAACTTAGATTGTCGTCAGTTATGTAATCAATATATGAAATGATGATTAAACATTTGCAATATGTGCTTTTATACACACACACACACACACACACACACACAGAGTCTGATTTGATCCTCATGCTAATCCTATGACACATAACTGGAATTCTTATCCCCATTTAACTCAGGACGAAATAGAGAATACAGCTAATAAGGGGTAGATAGGTTTTGAACCTAAGCCATTTCACTTCTAGACCAGAGTACTTTTAACTGTATGTACTATTGAGGGATTAATTACTACTTTGCAGAATTAATACTTTTCCAGTTACTGGATATATAGTAGGGGCCAGGGGAAAGTGGTTTAAAAACCATTCTGATCATCTCAAACTCTCTCATCCGGCGTCTAGTTCCCTTAGGTTCTTTCTCAACTGTTTTAATGTAATTTTTCTTCTTCTTCTTCAGTATCTGGTGTTCCTCAGTGTTCAGTTTGGTCATTTCTCCCCTGCGCTGCCACCCCCCCGCCCCCCGCCCCAGTTATTTGAGAGGTTTTTCTGCCTTTGCCTAAGAGAGTTACTCAGAAGGGGTTGAGACCAAGAGATAAACTATAATGAAACTTGCTTTGCAAAAAATAATTTTTCCATTTGGTTTCTGTATTTGCTTCTTCAGAGGGAATAATTCATGTTGTTCTTCACATTGATAGAATTTTTATTTTTTCAGCTTTCCTGAGACTTCAGATGATGATCTTGTGTGTTCATGTATTGAATATTTTGCCTCTGCTGATTGTTAACTGTTTTCTTGTTTGTTGAATTCCTTTTTTTTTTTTTTTAAGTAAAGAATAGGATTCTGTAAACATCCAGGAAGAATTTTTGAATTTTTGTGAGCTCCTCCCCACCTTTTTGGGACAAGAAAAACACTGTGCCTGGATTATCTGACAATGAATAATTGAAGAAAGTGGTATATTGTTACTTTTTAAATTTTGAGCCCCAGTAGACTACATTGGAAACTAGTTCTGAGACTTTGCTGGTAGTACAGTGGATAAGAATCTGCCTGCCAGTGCAGGGGACACGGGTTCAATTTGTGGTCCGGGAAGATCCCACATACTGAGGGGCAGCTAAGCCTGTGTAGCATAGCTGGTGAAGCCCAGTCACCACTGAGCCTGTGCTTTGCAGTGAGAAGCCCATGCACCACCATGAAGAGTAGCTCCCACTGGCTGCAGCTAGAGAAAGCCTGTGTGCAGAAACAAAAGTCCAGCACAACCGTAATTAAAAAAACAACAAAAAACTAGTTCTGCCTCAGCGTGTTATGAGGCAATCTAAACCTTTCATGAGCTTTAATAGCCTAGTTGGCTTCTTCATCCAAATCATTGTCAGTTCTTTTCCCTGATTGTACACATTAAAGGTTGGTCTGGGCTATTTGACTAAAAACCAGTAATCCTTGGTCAATAAGCCACGTCCTAATTGGGGGATTTACTGCTTTCTAATGTAATCCTTTTTTTGATGTTGTTTTTGTTTTGGGGAACACTCACACATACAAAAGAAAAATGCACACAGAGAGCCATTTTTTTCAATATAATGTTTCTTCTCTCTAGCAGTCTGCATTCTGTTTTCTTAGGCTGGACGTTATACTTTCTTCCCAAATGCTTACTGTCCCTTAGTTATAGTTCTACCATAAAATGAGTTTTCAAATTTCTCTTACCTTTAGCACTCAAAATGTTGTCAAATGTATACCTAACAAGTATCATTTAATAGGAAAGGGGGTGTGCGTGTGTGCTGAGTTGCTTCAGTTGTGTCCAACTCTTTGCAACCCTACGGACTGATTCTGCCAGGCTCCCCTGTCAGTGGGATTCTCCAGGCAAACATACTGGAGTGGATTGCCATGCCCTACTCCAGGGGATCTTCCTGACCCAGGGATAGAACCTGCCTCTCTTGTTTCCTGCGTTGGCAGGTGGGTTCTTTACCATTAGTGTCACTGGGAAGCCCGATAGGAAGGGTGCTGCTCTTAAATTCCCCAAACCAAGCTTTTATATGATTCTTATTATCCTTTAGCCTGTGTTGTTTTTTCTTTCATTGTTGCTTGAAAGTTACATAGTATTAATTTAGAACAGTGGCCAAGTTGGACTCTACATTTTCATCATGTTTGCAAAGTTATACAGGACTAAAAACTTCTGAGTAATTGAAGAGGTTCCATGCTGAGAAGTGTGAATGACTTTATGTCATTGAATACTGTGGCCAACAATATGGATCTAAAACTGATGTGGTCTAAAGAAATCTCATGTTTTTTAGTGTCGGTTCTTCATTACAGTAATCAAGAGGGAGAGTGACCTTACTTACTTATGCCTGCAGTGTGGGGCATGTGGGATCTTAGTTCCTCAACCAGGGATCAAACCTGTGCCTCCTGCAGAAGCGCAGAGTCCTAACCACGGGAGTGCCAGGGTATTCGCAGAAGTATTGCTTTTTAAGATAGCAACTTTAGTGAGATATAATTCATATACCATACAAGTATATTTAAAGTGTACATTTTGGTGGTAAAAACCATATCTAGCACTTCTGTCCTCCCCCTCAGCTGTAGGCAACCACTAGTCTACTTTTTTACCTCTATGGATTTACCTCCACCTGGACTTATACAATGTGACTGGGACCGTGTGACCTTTGTGTCTGTCTTCTTTTGTTTAGCATCATGTTTTCAAAGCTCATCCATGTTGTAGCACCTAACAGTACTTCATTTCTTCCCATGTCCGAAAAGTATTCCATTGTGGATATACCATATTCTGTTGGCACATTCATTGGATGATGGATGTTTTGTTTTCTTCCCACTTTCTGGTTACCGTGAATTTACTGCTGTGAGCATGCATGTTCAATTTTTGTGCAGAGGCATGTTTTCAGTTCTTGGTTATATACCTAGGAATGAAATTTGAGTTATGTGGCAACTCTGTGTTTAACCTTTTGAGGAACTGTCGAGTTGTTCCAATGCAGCTATGCATTTTACTTTCTGCCAGCAGTGGCTGAGGGGTCCAGTTCCTTCATATCCTCATCAGCATTTTGTTTTTATTATAGCCATTCTGGTGGATATGAAGTACATAGCTTACTGTGTTTTGATTTGCATCTCACTGATAATTAATATAAAATACTGTTTTTAAAATTTGTTTTTTATTGTAAAGGTAATAAAAGGGTATTATTGAAATTAAGAAAAAAAAAGAGCTTATTAAGAAAATATGTATCATCCACAGTTTTAACATCCAGAGGCAGTCACTGTTAGCATTCTGATATGTTTGTTTTGAGTTTTTATTTTTATTTTATTTTTGTGGCCACACTGTCTGGCTTCTGGGATCACAGTTCCCAACCAGAGATTGCACATGCATGCTCAGCAGTTAAAGTGTGGACTGCCAAGGAATTTCCAAGTCTTTATTTTTTAAAATGTTTTTATATATTGTTTTTCAAGGGATCATATTGAACATTTAACATTAATATTACCATGTCATTGAATTTTTAAAAAAACCTTGAGTATAAAGATGCTAATATTTATTTAGAGTCTCTTGTGTTTCATATACTAAATGTTTTAAACAGATGTTCTAATAAAGTCTTTATGTCAACTCTGTAGGTTAAGTACCATCATTACCACCATTTTAAAGATGAGGAGATGGGCCTTGGGTTAAATGCTTGCTCAAGGTCACCCAAGTACTAAGTGGTATTCAGTGATTGTATAATAGTTTTGTACTTTATAACCATGCCTTTTTTTGGTGGACTTTTTATTTTTTCCCCCACTCTTTTAAATAATAGTGACTATCCTAGGTGAATCTTTATCTGACTTTGGTTCTCTTGTTAGGATAATCAATAAGTATTGATTGAACAATAGGTATTGATTGAACAACAAGTAATTAAAGAAGAATTATTGATCAAAGAGTATGAACGCTTTCTGAGAAAAATTTCTGCTGTTTCTAAAGCACTACATTGACCAATTTCCCTGTCTTTTGAGAACTGTTTCTGTTCCACAGCAACTTTAGTCTTAAGCTGGGTTTGTATGAAGTTTCTAGTTTAGAGAACATGTGAGTTTAGTTTTGTAAATACTTTTAGTACCTTGAATCAGAATTGAGGTGGTATCTTATTCTTCATATGTATGAATCTTGATGTAAAGTAAAAATTTTATGTAAAAATAAGAACCACTCTACATATTTCTTTCTTGGAAATTATCTTTGGTTTGGACACCTTGAAACCACTAGCAGCAATTATTATTAAATGTGAGACTGTTGATTTAATATGTGTGATACAAACTAGAATTTTGGAGCCAGTTTGTAGATTTTTAGACCTTTTATAGTTTGAATGGGCCTAGAGACCATTTCAATTTATGGATTTGTTTTAATTGAGGTAACAGTGGATATTGAATGCATACCCTTCAATGGCTTGCTGTTGTTTTTAGGTAAGTCCAGCATCTTTATCATGACACACAGGCCCATGTTCAGTTTGGCTTCTGCAACCTGTCTAGCCTTCTCTCCCCTCGCTCTTGCTCACTTCAGGGCAGCCACCTTGGCCTTCCTCAGATTGCTAAGCCCCTTCTTGCCACAGAGCCTTCAGACACGCTGCTTCCTCTGCTGTGAGGTTTCCTCCCCCACCATGTGGAGGTCTCGGCTTGATTGTCACTTCCTCAGGGAGGTTTCTCCAGGTAGCACCCCACCCATTCTAGACCTAACCAGCTTTCCTGTAATGTACACTTGCGACATTATCTGTGCTTTTCTTTTTTACCACGCTTTTCACCATATAGGTGGTTGTGTTATTGCTGTATAGTTTGATATCTTATTACTCCCCTGGAGTGTAAGTTCTAGGATGGCAAGAACTGTTTCACCCATGTTGATGGGTTTTTTTTTTTTCCTTTTTGGTATGTGCAGGAGCTTTTAAGTTTGATGTTATTTTGTCTGATTTTGCTTTTGTTGCCTGCTTTTTTAGCATCATGTCTAAGAAATCACTGCTCATTCCAGTATCATGAAGTTTTTCCCCTATAGTTTCTTCTAGGAGTTTTATACTTTTGGGTCTTACATTTAGATCTTTACTCCATTTTGAACTTAGTTTATGAATATGGTGTAAGATAAGGGTCCATCTTCATTCTGTTGCATGTGGACTTTCAGATTTTCCAACCCTTTTGTTGAAGAGACTGGCCTTTAAGTATAAATGAGGGTTTATTTCTGGGCTTTCTATTCTGTTTTATTAGGCTGTGTGTCTGTCATTATGCCAGTACCATACTGTTTCTCTTTTCTTTCTTCTTGTTTTTTGGTCATGCTGAATGACTTGCAGAACCTTAGTTCCCCAACCAGGAATCAAACCCATGCCCCCGCAGTGAAAGCTGCTGCTGCTGCTGCTAAGTCGCTTCATTCATGTCCGACTCTGTGCCACCCCTTAGACGGCAGCCCACCAGGCTCCTCCATCCCTGGGATTCTCCAGGCAAGAACACTGGAGTGGGCTGTCCTTTCCATCTCCAATGCATGAAAGTGAAAAGTGAAAGTGAAGTCGTTCAATTGTGACCGACTCTTCACAACCCCATGGACTGCAGCCTACCAGGCTCTCCGTCCATTGGCTTTTCCAGGCAAGAGTACTGGAGTGGGTTGCCATTGCAGTGGAAGCACAGACCCCTAATCACTGGAATGCCAGGGAATTCCCTAGTATGTACTGTTTTGATTACTGTGTCTTTGTAGTAGGTTTTGAAATCAAGAAGTATAAGGCTTCCACCTTTGTTTTTCTCAAGATTGTTTGAACTGTTGTGGACCTTTGAGATTCCATATGAATTTTAGGGTAATGTTTGTTTCTGCAGAAAAAAAAATGCCATTGAAATTTTGACGGAGATTATGTTGAATCTGTGACAAATCGCTTTGGATAGTGTGGGCATTTTAATAGTATTAAGTCTTTCAGTCCACGAGCATAGCATGTCTTTCCATTTATTTATGTCATCTTTAATTTCTTTGAGTAATGTTTTGTAATTTTCTGTATACAAGTCTTTTTACATCTTTGGTTCAGTTTACTCCTGAGTATTTTTGATGCTATTGCAAATCAGATTGTTTTCTTAATTTTCTTTTCAGAAAGAAAAGAAGCTTCTTTCTTTTCAATTTGGATGCCTTTTATTTGCATTTCTTGCCTAATCTCTGTGCCTAGGACTTTCAGAACTGTGTTGAATAGAAGTGATGAGAGTGGGCATCCTTAGCTAGTGCTTGACCTTAGAGGAAAAGCTTTCAGTTGTTCACCTTTGAGTATGATGTTAGTTGTGGACTTTTCCTGTATGATCTGATTTTGTGCCTTTTTTAAAAAGGTGTAAATGTCATCATTTAATATACTTTTACCTTTGAGTATTCTTAAACTAAAGAATAGTATTGACAGATTAGAATATAGAGAAGTAATAAGCCAAACAAGCAACTTATTAAAAATTAAGTAAGACACTGAGCACTTGCACTTACATCAAAAAGCCACTATTTATTTCCTGGGAAAGCTAATTTATGGAGAATTTGCTTGGTTTCTGATCCCATTGCAGTCTGACTTTATACACAGACTTTTCTTGGCTGTCTTGAAGATAACTAACTAGTGACCAGTCAGTTGCAAAACCAGCAACTGTCTTTTCTTAATGACTCTTTCTTAATTTCTCTGTAGCATTTGGCACTGCAGTAACCCCTCCTTATCTGTAGTTTCTCTTTCCGTGGTTTCAGTTGCCTGTTGTCAACTGTGGTCTGAAAATATTAAATAGAAAATTGCAGAAATAAAGAATTCATAAATCATTGTATATTCTTCTGAGTAGTGCGATGAAATTGCACCTTTTCGCTCCATCCTACCCAGGACATGAATCATCCCTTTGTCCTGTGTGTCCCACCTGTTAGTCAGTTAATATCCATCTGGATTATCAAATTGACTGTCATAGTATTACAGTGAACGCGTGAGAATGTGTTCAAGTAACCCCCCCGTTTTGTTTTGTTTTTTGTTTTTTTGGCCATGTCACATAACTTGCAGGATTTTAGTTCCCTAACTAGGGACTGAACTAGGGCCACAGCCTAACCACTGAACGACCAGATAATTACCAAGTAACTCTTATTTACTTAAAAACGGACCCAAAGCACAAGAGTGGTGATGCTGGCAAGTCAGATCTGCCAAAGAGAAACTTTAAAGTGCTTCCTTTAAGTGAAAAGGTGAAACCTCTACTTAATAAGAAAAGAAAACATGCTGATGTTGCTAATATGTTTGGTAAGAATGAATCTTTTATCCGTGAAAGTGTGAAGATGGAAAAAGAAATTCTGCTAGTTTTCCTGTTGCATCTCAAAACTGCAGAAGTCACGGCCCAGTACGCGATAAGTGCTTAAAGATGGAAAAAGCATTAACATTTGTACAGTAAGATATTTTTGAGAAAGAGAGAGACCACATTCATGTAACATTTATTATAATAAGTTGTTTATGATTTTTCTTTTTATTATTATTATTAATCTTCTCTTATGCCTAATTTGTAAATTAAACTGTATCATAGACTTGTATGTATCAGAAAAAAACACATGTGGTTTCAGATGTCCACTGGAGGGCTTGGAACTTATCCCTCATGGATAACAGGGGAGACTGCTGGGTTGGTCAAACCTTCTTCTTCTTGTTTGCTCACTCAGTTTTTATGTCTTTGTGGTTCTCGTGTCACTTTGATTGTTCTTCCAGTCATCGTAATTCCTGTCCTTCTCTCACTTTGTAAATGTGCAAATCCTTTGAGGCTCTGCTTTGATTCCATCTCTCTTCTCACTTTGTGTTTCCTCTCCGTGATCTCACTGACCATTGTGGCTTCAGCCCTTGTCGGCATGCAGTTGATTCACAAATCTGCCTTCCCTCTTAGGTTACAGTTCCTTCTTTGATTGTCTTCAGACGACGTAAATACCTTATGAGAACTTCAGGTTGAAGCTTCACATGACTGAACACTTTATCTTTCTCTCTCCCTTGTTTTTGTCCTCTTCATCCTGTGGCTGGGGTGCTGCTGCTGCTCTGCCTTTGCTCATGCAATCTCCTTTCCTATCCTTTGCAATACTATTCCTTGTACTGTTTTCACTATGCTTTGAGGTCTGCCCCAAATACCGTCTTTCCTGCAAAGTACTGATCTGGCCCGCAGATGACCTGGCTGTCCTTTGCTCTAAAATGGGGGGTTTCCTAAGGCTATTTATTTATTGAAATTATAAAGTTCTTTGTGATTTCTGTCTGTGTTTGCTTTTCTAGCCATACATCAGGCCACTCCCTCGCAGGAAGTCTTAATTCACCACATGATCCACATAGAATCACTTCTTGTTCCTCGGAGCAGAGCTTTTTGCTTCCATGCATATGTCATTTCCCCTGGTGGCATATCTTCCACTTAGTGTTTTTTAGGGCTGTGGGTGTTTAGAGTTGATAAACTGGCCTTTGAGACTAGTCCCATAGAGAAGTCTTCCATCATATAAATAGAGTCCTTTGTCTACTGAGTTCTACAAGCAGTTGGGCATAGAAAAAACGGATAGAATGTGAGCTTTGATTTAAACTCTGGTCTTGATATTTACTAGTAATGTTAACTTGGTACCCAGTTTTCCTGAGCATGTTTCCTGATCTGTAAAATGAGGATGATATTTAACCTTTATGGGGCCAACACAAAGTTTAAATGAGAAACTGCATATAAAATGCCAAGCATATGCTAAGTCCTCAATAAATGGTGTTAAAGGAAAAAAAAAAATGAAAAGGAAAGAAAAAAGAGAAGCAGCAGCTGTTACTTTCCGTTCGGGGGGTCATTTGTGTATGTCGGGGGCATGGGAAACAGTGTCAGACCAAGACTGGGTGCCAAGGCAGAGCACAGAGGATATCTTCTTCCTCTTGGGAAACTGGTTTGCCAGCCACAGAGAGAAACTTTTTCCTGCAGCCAGCTAGTGACTTCTTCCTTATGTACACACTTTGTTCATCTCTCTCTAAACAGAATTGCTTTGCTCATGTTGTCCTGTTACCCACTCTGCCTCCTCCCATTCTCCATACTGTCCCTGGCTTTAAAATGCAGGTTGTGTATGTTGCTCCCTCCCACTCCTCCAAGTGCTGATAAATCCCAGTTCTTTACCCTGAATATATATATATACAGCTCTTCATGATCTGGTCTTCACTCTCTCTCTAGCCTAGCCTTTCACCATGCCACGTACAGTGGGCATTTTTTTTTTCCTGACTGTCCAGCATCCAAATTCTTTTCTTGTGTCTGGAAGGAGGACAGGACCTGTCTCATATCTCACATATTGAGAAGTTTAGATACTCATTTTCCCTGTTTCTTGGCAGCTCAGGCATAGAAATGTGACGCAGTGTGACTCTGAACCTGCAGTGAGTGACCTGGAGGATCAAGGACCGGATCAGTGGCATCAGCGATGGCCTCATGTTGTACTGACCGTGGTGTCTCCAGCTGCTGCCACCACGAGTAGTTCCCCCTGCAGTTCTGACTGCCTAGCCTGGACTGTTAATGGCTTAGTTTCAGAGTCTAGATTTTTTGGCCTTTGTGTTAGATCTTTGAGGCTACCCATTGCTTTTCCAATACATTCCTTATCTGTTTAAAGGAACTCAAGATAGTTTCTGTGATTTGCACTTATGAACAGCCTGACTTATACCACCCTCAGTACCAAGTAGCCCATTCACATTATCTGCAGTTCTTCCAAACTGACCATGGTTGTTTCCACCTCTGGGCTTTCTCACGTTCTGTTCTACCTGTAACAGTCTTTACCCTGTTTTCAAACTGTTTGACTCTTGATGGTTCTTTGGGACTCAGCTCTGTCACCTTTTCTGGAAATCTTTCCCCAGTTCTTAAGATTGGGTTGTTAGCTCCTCAGTGTTCCCACAGAAGCCTCTGTTTACATCTGTGTAATACTTACCACACTATATTGTAATTGTCTTGACATTCCTTGGAGACAAAGACTAGCAGTATTGAGTTGGCCAAAAAGTTCATTAGGGTTTTTCTTCAAGCTCTTACAGGAAAACTCGAACAAACATTTTGTCCAACCCAGTGTATTCAGTATCTCTGTGATGCCCTGGCAGATAATGAGTGCTGTCTAAATTTTATTGGTTGAATGAGTAAAAACTGTTGAATCATACACTGTGTTATGTTAAGATTTGTCTGTTTGCATGTCTGTTTTCCATAATAAACTGTGACTGTTCTAAGAGCAGCGACCAAGTTATTCTTCATCTTTATATCCTTAATTTTTAAAAACCTATTTGCTCATTTCTTTATTTGGCTGTGCTGGATCTTTAGTTGCGACATATGGGATGTAATTCCCTGGCTAGGGATCAGACCCAGGCCCATTGCATTGGGAGCGCAGAGCCTTAGCCGCTCGACCACTAGAATAGTTCCTTTATATCCTTGTGTAGCTTCGTAGCCGGCTTATTTGTGCATGTGCACCAAGACACTTTAGTCATGTCTGGTTCTTTTCGATCCCGTGGACTGTAGCCCACTGTAGTTCCTCTGTCCATGGAATTCTCCAAGCAAGAGTACTGGGGTGGGTTACCATTCCCTTTTCCAGGGGAGCTTCCTGACCTGGAGACCGAACCCAGGTCTCCCGCATTACAGGCAGATTCTTTACTATCTGAGCCACCAGGGAAGCGTATCAGTAGACCCTGAGGGAATGTTGAATGCATGATTGAATGACCGAGTGGCAGAGATGTCTTTTTAAAATTTCAGTTAAGTAGTTTTTCCCAAGAGAAAGCATCTTCTTTGACCATATAGGTAAAAATGATATCTGCATGTGGCTCATATTGAATAACTGACATTCTCAACTCCTATACCAAGATTGGTAGTCTGTTTAGAAGATAATGTTTATACATGAAAAAATTACTTGACAAGCTAGTATTTCATGTGCCAAGTGAGTCATATGAGAAGGTGTTACTTCAGTGTCAGGCTCAATATAACATTCTTAATTGAACCTTTGAAAGTGTGCTACCTAAGCAACTACTTAGGAAATGGCTATTGGTTAACTGGACTGATTAAAATGGAAGCCTGTAGTAGGCTTTGTCTTTCTGTTTTACTTGGTTTACATGCTACTTATTTTGGACTGATTCATTGGAATTTTTCCTCATTTCTTTTTAGGTCCAAGACAACTTTGACAAGATTGAGTTTAATAGGATGTGTTGGACCCTCTGTGTCAAAAAAAATCTCACAAAGAATCCCCTGTTCATTACGGAAGAAGATGCATTTAAAATATGGGTTATTTTCAACTTTTTATCTGAGGACAAGTACCCACTAATTATTGTGCCAGAAGAGGTAAGGTGTGGCTCTGGGAAGTTTATGTGACTATCTTAGCATCTAATAGATCTAACTTGGAAGTATCTCTGTTAATTCAGTGTAGATATGGAAGGAGGTCCTGTGCTAGTGTTTTTGGATCAGAGGCAAAAAAGCGTGGATACAAAAAAGTCCCAGACTTAGTAATTTGAGGTCATGCAGTAACTCTGGATATTTACAGGCAGGGTGGGGCTCTTCCTCTTTAAGCTGTTCTAATTATAGACAAATCCATTCTCACGTTCAAGGAGTCTTTTATTCAGTGTAAGTCACAACATAATTTTCTGTCTACTTACTTGTTGGCAAACCATAAGAACTAGCTGAAGGATACTATATGGGAAACAAATAGGATCCAGAATGTTATTCCCAAGGCTCATTCATGTGAGGAAATACTACTCCTGTGTCACAGTCAAGGATGGAGACTTGTTTTAAATCATACTTTACAAAGTAAATTAAAAAGGACATTTGCTTGTTCTGTTGTGGATTATTTTCCCTGAGCTTCCAAAGGTTGGGAGAGGAGCAGGGAATGCAGGAGTAAGGCTCTGTGCTGTCTTATTGCCCTAAAAATGATACATATAATATATGCTTATTACAGTTGTAAATTTAGAAAAGACTAATAATATCAGATTAATCAACTGTAGTCTTCCCCTTAATAAAAGACTCATCTGTAATCCTCTAACATTAGACAATGTTATTTAACCTCTTGAATTTTAATTTTCTCATCTATAAAATCGGAGAAGGCAATGACAACCCACTCCAGTACTCTTGCCTGGAAAATCCCATGGACAGAGGAGCCTGGTAGGCTGCAGTCCATGGGGTTGCAAAGAGTCGGACACAACTGAGTGACTACATTTTCACTTTCATGCATCGGAGAAGGAAATGGCAACCCACTCCAGTGTTCTTGCCTGGAGAATCCCAGGGATGGCGGAGCCTGGTGGGCTGCCGTCTATGGGGTCACACAGAGTCGGACACAACTGAAGTGACTTAGCAGCAGCAGCAACATCTATAAAATAGAGCTCTTAAAAATGTTTGTTCTAAGGGTTGTGAGGCTTCATATTTAAAGAACTTAGTTCAGTAAGTGAAACAAGTCAGAGAAAGATGGATACATATGATTTCATGCATAGGTGGAATATAAACAAACAAATAATTAACCAAACCAAACAAAAACATGTAGATGCAGGGAAGAGAGTAGTGGTTATCAGAGGGGTAGTGGGGGTGGGCCTGGTAGGATGAATAAAGAGGGTCAACTGTACTGTGATGGATGGAAACTAAATTTCTGGTGGCAAGAACAGTGCAGTGCATTTAGACATAGAAATACAATGTTGTATATAAGAAACTTATGTAATGTTATAACCCAGTGTTACCTCAATTAAAAAATCTAAAATTAAAAAAATAATAATTGTGACCAGGGGAAAAAATAAATAAAGGAGTTAGCTCTGTGCCTAGCATGTGATATGTATTCAGGAAATATGTTCGCTCCTGTGACTAATGTTATTGCATACATTGTTGCACACTAGTCTGCTTCTTTCTTTCCAGAGTTTCAGCAGTGGAATTCTAGGTCCTAAAAAATGCATACTTTCAGGGTATTAGATAAACAAGGTAGGACTGCCCCTTCAGAAAGGCTATACCAATTTATATACCCACCACTAGTGATCAAGCGTGCCCATTATTATCCACTCTGCCAGCATGGAGTACGGTCTGTGATTGATTTCTGTGATCCATGTTCATGTTAGGAAAATCTATTTAAAAGTTTACACGGCAATATTTTTTTCAAATCAGCAAGTATTTATTGACTGGCAACAATAAATGAGGCAATAAGAGGAATCTGAAGTGAAAAAGATGACTTCCTGCCTTCAAGAAGTTTGCAGTCTGCTCAAGGAAAAGAAAGTCAAGTGTAATTCAAAGCAAAATAGACAACCTGTTATAAGGGAGAACAAATACCATGTAAATACAGGGAAGGGAAAGATTTATTCCAGTTTGGGAGAAGTCAGGGATCAGGGAAGTCTTTTTAAGAGAGGCAATAGAATGTAGTGGTTAAAAGCAGCATCTTAAACTTTTTCAGTGAAGGCCAGACAGAAAATATTTGAGACTTTGTGGGCTTGCTGACTGTACTGTCTGTGCTGTAGCTACTCAGCTCTGCTGTTAATAGCATGAAAGCAGCCACAAGACTGTATGTTGCTTCAATAAAACTTTTATTTTTGGATGTTGAAATTTGAATTTCATATAATTTTCATGGACCATGAAGTATTATTATACTTTTGATTCCCCCCTCCCCCGCCCCAACCACTTAAAAATGTGAAAACTGTTCTTAGAGCAAGGGTGTATAAAAGCAGGCTGAGAGTCAGATTTGGCTGGTAGGGTAGATTTGACTCATGGGCTGTAATTTGGTGTTCCCTGGTTAAGAGCAGAAAGCTGGAGTCAGATGTCTTGGATTTGAATTCTAGCTTCATCACTGCTTACTAGCTGTGTGACCTTGGGCAATTTATTTAATTTTTGCTACAGTTTCCACCACTGTAAACTAAGACTAATGCTGCTATCTACCTCCTGCTGTTTTTGTGATGAAATGAGAAGAATGCCTGACTCTTAGGAAGTGCTCATTAAGTGTTAGCTGTTATATTTAGGGGGGGAAATAGCACTTATGCTGGGTCTTAAAAGATGGAAGGGTTTTGACTAATGGAAAAAGCAAAGGAGAATACTTCTGGATGGAAGGGACAAAGGGCAAAGTCATGTGAGGCAGGAAAGCAAAGGAAGAGCATGTCTGAGATGAGTGAGGGATGTCACTTGGCTGAATTGCCAGTCTTCGAAGCAGCTGGACTTACTGATTTAAGCCAGAAAGGTCATTTAAAAAATGTTGGGTAGCTTATAGAATGGCTATTATGGCTGAAAACCAGGTGTGGAGGCTGTGCAGTGAGGAACCACAGGGAAACAGTATTGTGCTGTGGAATATCTCTGGCCCTGCACGCTGCTGCCCAGGAACTCAGATCTTCCTGCAGCTGTTCTTGCTACCACAGAGAGCTTTCTGTGCCTACTTCCCAGTCACAGGGCATGATGCATCTGATTGTTAGGATCTAGGTCAGGCGTCATGAACTAGCTGCAGCGAAGGCTTGGGAAGGGTCCATTTGTGTTTAGCTTCCACACTGGGAGTTCCCCAGACATAAGGGGGTTAGCATTGATTTCATCAATGTTCTCGCTAGCTTCTCCCACTCTGGACTGGTCTGTTTACCTAGTTATTCTTTCGGTCATGGTCAAGATCAGACTCTGGGGTCAGTCACTTCAGTGCCCAGCCTACTGGTTTTTCCCAAAGAGAGTTCTGAGATTTGGAATTTCGGTACGCCCTGCTGCTGCTACTGCTGCTAAATCGCTTCAGTCATGTCTGACTCTGTGCGACCCCATAGACGGCAGCCCCCAGGCTTCCCCATCCTTGGGATTCTCCATTTGTGACCCTGGAGAACAAAAGTACCTGAAACATGTCATTTTGAAGACTACTCATTTAGGGTTTTACTTTGAACTTTCCTCACTAATAAGGTTAATAATGAAATGATACTCCCAACAACAACTATTGCCACTAAGCCCCTGTAGAGATAAAAGTAGATCAGTGATAAGAGCTTTTATGCATTATTTTTAGTTCATAGAATGAATGAATGACTGATTCATGCTCAGAGCTTAATTATGTGAGGGTTTGATGGCTGTCACTCTGATCTTTTTTGTGCCTTTACTAGTTTTCATGGTCAGAAAGAGGCAGGCCTGCTATATGTAAGCCAAGTTTTACTGACTTCTGTCAGGGAGCTGGTAGAAAGAGTTATTTTAAAAAATTAATAGCTTCCTTTCCCTATAAAACCAGACCACCTTACTTGCCTCCTAAGAAGTCTGTATGCAGGTAAAGAAGCGGTGGTTAGAATGGGACATGGAACAAAAAGACTGGTTCAAAATTGGTAAAGGAGGTACGTTAAGGCTGTATGTTGTCACCCTTCTCATTTAACTTATATGTACTGTATGTCATGCAAAATGATGGGTGAATGAATCACAAGCTAGAATCAAGATTGCAGGGAGAAATATCAATAACCTCAGATATGCAGATACTACCTCCTTTATGGCAGAAAGCAAAGAGGAACTAAAGAGCCTGTTGATGAAAGTGAAAGAGGAGAGTGAAAAAGCTGGCTTAAAACTCAACATTCAGAAAACTAAGATCATGGCATCCAGTCCTATCACTTCATGGCAAATCAATAAGGAAACAATGGAAACAGTGACAGACTTTATTTTCTTAGGCTCCAAAATACTGCAGATGGTAACTGCAGCCATGAAATTAAAAGATGCTTGCTCCTTTGAAGAAAAGATATGACCAACCTAGACAGCATATTAAACAGCAGAGACATTACTTTGCCAACAAAGGTCCATCTAGTCAAAGCTATGGTTTTTCCAATAAGGATGTGAGAGTTGGACCATAAAGCTGAGTGCCAAAGAACTGATGCTTTTGAACTGTAGTGTTAGAGAAGACTCTTGAGAGTCCCTTGGACAACAGGGAAATACAACCAGTCAATCCTAAAGGAAATCAGTCCTGAATATTCATTGGAAAGACTGATGCTGAAGCTGAAGCTCCAATACTTTGGCCAACTGATGTGAGGAACTGACCCATTGAATTAATACCCTGGTGCTGGGAAAGATTGAAGGCAGGAGGAGAAAGGGATGACAGAGGATAAAATGGTTGGATGGTATCACCAACTCAATGGACATGAGTTTGATCAAGTTGGTGATGGACGGGAAAGCCTGGTGTGCTGTACTCCATGAGGTCACAAAGAGTCCGTTACAACTGAGTGACTGAACTGAACTTTCCCTATAAATAGCATTTTTCCCCTGGTAGCTCAGACAGTAAAGAATCTGCCTGCAATGCAGGAGACCTGGATTTGATCCCTGGGTTGGGAAGATCCCCTGGAAAAATGAATGGCAACCCACTCCAGTATTCTTGCCTGGAGAATTCCATGGATAAAGGAGCCTGGTGGGCTGTAGTCCATGGGCTCACAGAGAGAGTTGGATATGACTAAGCGACTAATACTTTCACTTTCCCTATAAAATATCTGTTAATTACAGAAACGTTAGATTCTTATTCTACTTATTTCTACAAATAAGTATAAAGAACTTTCTGTAGTTCTGTAGTTCTGCCATTGAAAGAGAACCAAGGTTAGCATTTGGAGGTAACTTCTTTTTATATTTTTTCTATTCATGACTTAAAAAAAAATACAGTGTGATTGTATAATATATACAATTTTCCCTGCTCTTTTTTTTTCAGTTAACATTATGCTGTAAACATGTCATTGAAAATTAATAAATGTAATTTTAATAACTGTAAAAAAGGGAGAGATTAGGTGCTGGGCAGTAAAAGTGAATGACACACGTCCTTTTTTTAACTGGAGCATGATGGCTGTGCAGGGACAGACAACTTTCAGGTCTGGGCAACTGGGAGGAAGTATAGTGTAGTTGTTTAAAGTGTGGTCTTTCAGATCAGACTGCCCGATTTAAATCCCTGCTTGACCACCTTTTGGCTCTGTGACTGTGAACAGCTTACTTAGTCTCCCAGTTTGGGTTTCCCCATCTGGAAAATGGGGGTCATTGCTTCCTTCACTGGGCACTTGTGAGGACTGACATAGTGGATGTATGTGAAGCATTGGTGATGAACTGTTTGGGGTGTGATGTATGGTGACAGTTTGGTACAGCTGGCATCGTGAGTGGATCATCCTCATGGAACTGCCTTGTTTCAACTGGAAGAGTATGTTCAGAGCTAGGAGAGGCCAAGGCCGGGGACAGAGACAGGGAAGCCATGGGAGTCAGTTAGGTCAGGAAGAAAGAGACAGTGGTGGGAGAAGCGAGGGCTGAGGACGGAACCACGGGTCCATTTCTGTAGCCGGGGGAGGAAGTAGATTTGGTAAAGGAAGTTTAATAGTCTGTTAGGTAGGAGAACTGGGAGAGTGTTGAGTCATGGGTGCCCAAGAACAAAAAGAGTTCTAAGAAGCAGAAAAGTAATTCCTAGCATTAGGTGCGATAGAAAAATTAGAGGGTGATGAATGAGAAATTGTCCTTGGATTTAACAATTAGGTTGTCCTTGGTAAGCAAGGAGAAAGCAAGTTCACTGTAGTAGTGGAAATAGTTTTTCAGTGTTTAATAATAATAATGTAATTGTGTACATATGTTAAAGGGGAAATTAAAATGTGGAATTTTTGTCCATGAAAATTATCTTGCTTAATACAGAAACATATAGAAGGGAATAGAATGTTGATAGATGTAGATATGCCAATGGTATTTTTAAACCTAGCTGCTGCTTGGAAGAATTATGCTAATAAAATCTCCATTATTGTCTTTTGAGACATTTTATAGTTTCACTCTGCATTTGCTTTGAAACTGGAGATGTAGTGGGTCTCTTATCCATGATCTTTTGATTCTTTCCATCACCAAAATATACATGGTAGACTTGAAAGTGACCTTAGAATTAGAAATTTGTAGGGAGATTTACTGTATTCCTTGAAGCAGCTCTAACTTGATGTGGGAGACTTGTGTTTGGCTTTAAGTCATCACTGAGTCATAGGCTGTGGAGGGAGCCCGTCAGCACCAGCTTCCTGACTGCCCTGCCTAAGACACTCAAAAGATTTCTGCTTTAGGTGGCCTGAAAAACTGGGACTCACAGAAGACTTGAGGTGGGCCATGAGTTTTATTTTTCTGCACCCAGAGCCCAGCCAAGACTTCACAAGCTTGCTTGTTTTCCTCTTTGCCGGCTGACAAGAGCGTCTTGCTCCTCTTCTAAACAAGTTAATCTCATTTGATAAGGGAACCCCAGGCAGCATACCTTGTCATGTCACTGTTTGGACTTACTCTGTTGTTTTGATGTCCTTAGCTCCTTCAGCCTTCTTTTGATTAGAAGTAGAATTAGTTAGTTCTACAGATTACTCCTCTGTGGCCAGGAGTACTTGTGTGGGGAAAGAAAGGATCATTAAAACAGACTTATGTGAAATAGCTTTGTCTAACTGCTGAACCAGCTTCCTAAGGTTTAAAATATGGTCTTGTGTTTATTAAGCTCGTAGCACATCTCCTGGCCTTTGCTCAAGCAATGCAAATTCAAGGTTGCACATTTTATGAAAAACAGTGGAGTTATTTCTTAAGGTTCCATTCTCTGTTAGATTTTGCTTCCTTCCTAAGTACTTATTAAAGTACTTTTATGGTTCAGTTCAGTTCAGTCGCTCATTGTGTCCGACTCTTTGCGACCCCATGTACTAAGTATTAAAAAAACTGTATTTGGGACTAGTTTTAGGCTTACAGATTTTAATAAAATTAAGTGTGAAAACATACACATTTAAAATAAAATTGAAGTATAATGTCTTAATTTGTCACATATGAGTTTGATTTGTAATATTACCAGTTGATTTTATGCTTTATAAATTTAGAGTAATCTTTATGTTTCCAATAAGTCATTTATCATAATGATCATTTGCATTTTAAGTCCAAAATGTTTTTAAGTGAGATTTTATTCTCCACCTTTGATTAATACTGTATTAGACATAAGTAACAGTGGTAGTTATATGACTAACATAAGTGGTATAGGTAAATTTGCTTTTGATTCAGTTTCCTATCACCCAGAAAGTAGTATCAAGAACATTGAATAAATAAGTGACTTATATCACGAAAGTCCAGAACTAGCATGTCCCCATTTGAGATGGTTCCAAAAGTTTTGTCGAATGGTTTTCCTGGAAATGTGTGTGTGTGAAGTATAGTTTTTACATTAGTATTAATTTCCCACTGAGCCAAGAACAAAACAGGATGTGTCTGTTGCTAATTTGGAAGAATTGCCTTCATGCAGTTCAATCTCAAACCTGAAAAAGTTTTAAGAGATCCTCAGTGAAATAAAATCTGAATTAAGTCAATAAAGACCCTCTTTAATGATTACAGGGAAAGAACTTTTAACAAAAAAATTTCAGAGCCAAAGGCCTCAAAAATCACATGCAGCTTGAAAGTTTATTCTTTGTTATTTTTGGTGCAACTTGCCTTGGAAGGAGGAAGTAAGCTGCTTCCTGAAATTGAATGAGCTTTTAGAATTGGTGCAGGCCACTCAGACTAACACAGCAACACGTGATTTATTATTTAGTATGATCAAATAGTTGAGAATGGGAATGTTTGTCTCTCCTTGGCCCAGTATAATGAACTAAGAGGTTCTTAAGTTACTTGGTTGTGATAAGTATGTGATTGTGTTCAAAGTCAACAGGAAATGAATCTAGATTAGTTACCTGGCACAGGCACTGGGAATGCAGAGCAGAAACTGGGCCCTGATGAGAGACTCTGAAGGGCTGGGAGGGCATGTTCAGAAAGATTCAGGAGGAACCTAGAGAGCTGCCTCTAGAAGAGCTCAGTTTGCTGTAGACAGGAAACATTGTAAAAGACATTCCAATATACTGGAGGAATTGAAGCTCCAATATACAAGAGGAACTGAGGGGCACAGGGTCATTCCCAGCTGTTTCCTGACTTGTACTAATGGTCAGTCAGATGCACTGTCTTGCCACACCCACTTTTTGTCATCCTGTCCATACATACGGCCCCACCCATAACCTCACTGCTAAAACTTCTAGGAGTGCCTATACAACTTTTATCCCAAGCTGTGATCAGGCAGCATGGGCCCTCTTTCTGCTGCCTTAGGGAGATTGAATTTGTGTGTGTGAGAACGCCTCTGAGTTACTTTTACTTTGGTCAATTGTTTATATAATTAACTTTTTCTTTCTTGTGCCTTATTGCTTTACATTTTTTCCCTTCTCTTTTGTATCCTGTTCTCTCTGTCCCTCTTCCCTTTTTTCTTCTTGATTTCCTTTTTTCTCTTTTTCCACTTCCTGTCCCTGTTACTTCTTTTTAAAAGCCACGAACTTAACCTGGTGGTCAGGTGGTTAAGAATTCTCCTGCCAGTGCAGGGGATATGGGTTCGATCCCTAGTCTGGGAAGATCGCACATGCTGAAGGGAACTAAGCCTATGTGTCACAACCTGCATGCCGTAACTGCTGAAGGCTGTGTGCCCTGGAGCTTGTGCTCTGTAGCGTGAGGAGCCACCACAGTGTGAAGCCCTCACACTGCAACTGGAGAGTAGCTCCTGCTTGCTGCAAGTGGAGAAAGCCCATGTGCGGCAACAAAGACTCGGCACAGGCAAAAATAATTTTTTTTAGAAACCAAGAAAATAATATCTGTTAAACTTAACAGCAGATGCACAAGCTTAACAGGTAAATCTCCAACAAGAGAAAGGAAAGACCTGAATGTGTTTTTCTCCAGTGAGTAAACATTTGTTGAACACCCCACTGTATGCTAGATTTAGGGTATTAGATAATCTGCATACTGGAGGAGCTTATATCTCATCAAATTACATCAATAGAGCTCTTGATATTTTTTGACCTTGTGATGTTTTGTGAGTGTGTATTTCTTTGCAAACATGTTTTTCCTATTGTTCACATTCTTTTCCTATTAAAGTGTGTTATTTCACAAACAACATTATAACCAAGTTGGAATTGCAAAGAAGAGAAATAAATTAGTTCATAATCCTATCTGTAACAAACTTGACTGTAATATTTTCCTCTAGTATTTGTCAGAATATTTACATAATCTTTATGCAATGGAAATCATAGGTAAATTTAATTTTGCATTCTTCCTCATTCTATGTTATTTCATGAATGCGTTCTTAAATGTAATTTGGAATGGTGCAGTGCAGAAGGAAGTAACATTGATTGAGTACCTGTTATGCCAGATGTTGTGCACAGTGTTCTATTTTTGTCCCATTTTATCCCCATGGGAGTCCCATATGATGAGTTTTATTATACCCATTTCTTTGATGAGAAAATTGAGGTTTAGCTTGGTTTATTTCCATTTCATTAACTGAGCTCTACTACATCTGTGTACGATGCTGAATTCTGGAGATGAGTGGGACATTGTTCCTCCTATAAGGAGTTCAAAAGATCAGCAAGGGGCAGCATTTGAAAATAGAGATACTTTCTGTACAGTATACTGAGTTCAGAAGAGGAACACCTGACCTGGGTCACAGCTCTTACCAGAGCAGTGCTTTTCAGACTTTAACGTGCATAGGGAATTACCTGGGGTTCTTGTTAAAACCCAGATCCTGATTTGTGGTTCTTTGGTGGGA
Organism: Oryx dammah; assembly: GCF_014754425.2. Classification (NCBI taxonomy): domain Eukaryota; kingdom Metazoa; phylum Chordata; class Mammalia; order Artiodactyla; family Bovidae; genus Oryx; species Oryx dammah. Next base: position 42,182,422 of record NW_024070201.1, on the reverse strand, counting down.
TACGATTGAGTAGAGAAATGGAGAAAGGTAATCTCAACAGGACAGCATGGGGCAAGGCATAGAAGCATGAAAAAGTGTGTTACATGGGTACACTACTTATAATCTCTCGCAGATGTTGGCTGACTACAGCTTACTGGCTGAATTCAGTGCGCAGCCTGTTTTTATATAGTCCCTGTGCTAAGAGAGTTTTTACATTTTTAAAGGGTTGTTAAAAAGGAAAACCCAAAACAAAGGAAAACATATAGCAGAGATGTATAAAGTCTTAAATTAACTAGCTAGCCCTTTATAGAGTGCATGGGATCAGTGTTGACTGTGGTGTTGGTGGGGTGTAAAATCTGCAGTGAGGCACGGTGGAGAAAATGTTAGAGACAGTACTCGGGGGGTGAGGGACCATGGGGGGACACAGAGGAGCTTGCCTTTATCTTTGAGGTGATAGGGAGCCAGGCAGAGTTTAAAGAGGGGAAATGAAAACAGTAGGATTTTGTCATTGATCTGGATGTGAAGGAGTGGGGCATGGTTTGTCATCCTGGCATGGGTGAATGGTGTTCACAACTGAAATCCGTAATTGGAGGAGAAGCCATTCGAAAGGTAGAGGTGATTCACTCATATTTGGCTATGTTGAGTTTGAGAGAGCACTTTAGGGTACCCAGGCTTTCCAGAAGATAAGAGATGTCAATTCTAATTCAGTATTACTGCCTCACAGTGGTTTTTTTTTTGAACTGTTACTATTTCATTTACATTTTTAAAGCATTTTCATGTCATGTGCACATCCATTCATTGTGCGCTCATTCATCAGAAAAAAATGGCTATGGGACAGCAGGTGTCTTGTGATCCCTTTCATGCCAGTGTTGTGTATGTGTAGAGCTGTTTGGAGGGATGAGTGCAGTATTTTCTACTATTTTTGTATACAAAGCTATGTGTTTCAGAATTTAATAAACTTTTCTGGCCCAGTCTAGGAGTTCAGCATCGTTTACAACACTGTCAGAATTCTAATGAGAAGCGGCAGCATTAATTTCAAATAATTGGCTTATGTGGAAAATTTATAAATTGGTAACTAACTTGTACAGACTTTGAGATGATTATTTAGCTTGCATATTGGTTCAGCAAAATTAGTATTCTCATATATTGAAATCCAACAGAGTAAACAGATCACATCAGTTAGTTTATGTATGATAGTGTCTGGATGCAGTTTGCTTTTGTTCTTTATACAAATACGCTGTTAAGGGTTCCAGTTTTTTATTACTTTATTCTAAGTTAGCATAGACTCAGTGGCATTTTATCCATGCCCTTCTCCTTGATGGTGTCAAGATTCTTTAAAGATACACTTGGAAGTATAAAAGAGTATTTCCTAAATTGACCTTTTAATTTATTATTTAGTGTAATAACATAGATACATACTTAAAAGTTTTTTTTTTTTTTTTTTGCTATGCAATAACTTTAAAATTCTTTTTCTAGATTGAATACCTGCTTAAGAAACTTACAGAAGCCATGGGAGTAAGTTGGCAACAAGAACAATTTGAAAATTATAAAATCAACTTTGATGACAGTAAAGATGGCCTTTCTGTGTGGGAACTGATTGAGCTTGTTGGAAATGGACAGTTAGGCAAAGGCATGGATCGACAGACTGTGTCCATGGCAATTAACGAGGTCTTCAATGAGCTAATATTAGATGTGCTGAAACAGGTAAGCCTCCTGTAACACTGTTTCTCCTCACCTTTAGAATTTGACGTTTGAAATAAAACATTTTTATCACAAAGATGAGCCTAAGTCACTTATATTTTTATGCTAATTTAGAACAGGAATAAAATTTCTTATTTTCTCAGTCTTGTGTTAGGCGTACATTGTAAATAATTACAGTTAAACACTGGGAAGTTACTATTTTGAAAGCACTGTTTAAATGATCACATTTCTGAACATAGTACTTTCGTATCATGTGTACATCTATCCTCACTCATCTGAAAGATCCCATTGGCACACTCTTCAGTGAAGAAAACAGGTTGTGGACCAGCAGGTGTCTTGTAATCCCTTTCATGCAGTGTGATACGTGTGTGTAGAGCTGTCTGGAGGGATGGGGCCAAAATGTTAGAAGTCATCACTGCTGGGTTGTGAGATTTCTATGAATTTTACTTTATTCTTTTTTTTTCTTATTATTGGACTTACTACTATAATGTTTATGTATGTTAACCTCTCTATAGGCTATGTATAATTTTTATGAAATCAGAAAAATACCCTTCCTTTTGGGGAAAAGTGCCTTTATGTAATGAAGTTGTGTTTATCGTATTAGGTTATAAAGTTTGTATTCTCAGTACCTGCATAGCATCTGATAATATTTATGGTATACATATGCTGACATACATAGTCTGTTTAATAAACTTAATGCTTAGTAAATAGAATTTATATATTTTGAATGGGTCTTTCAGATGTCTTATGTTATTATATTGAATAATAACTCTTGAATAATAGCTAACATTTTACTATGTAACATTTTACTATGTAAAATGTTAGCTATTCTTGAACAGTCCTAAAGTGTTTTGGCCTGTAGTAATGTGTAGTCTTGCTGAAATAAAATTTTGGATCACACATCTTTGAGGCTGACATATGGGAAGAAAATACAAGCCTAGTAAGTGTGAACCTAAAAGCTATACTTAGAAGCCAGGATCCTAACTACTGGTCCAGTTCATCTTCTGCTCCTTTGGAGCAGATTTCATCCTCCAGAATCCTAAGAGGTCAGGTAGAGAGGTACACTGGTGCCAGAGGGTGATCGTCTGAGAAGGCATGCTTGGCCAGGGTTACTGACACCTTTTAGCATTTTCAATAATGGGTCTAGATTTACTGAGCAGAGAAAGCACTGATGACCCACTCCAGTACTCTTGCCTGGAAACTCTCATGGATGGAGGAGCCTGGTGGGCTGCAGTCCATGGGGTCGCCAAGAGTCGGGCACGACTGAGCGACTTCACTTTCACTTTTCACTTTCATGCATTGGAGAAGGAAATGGCAACCCACTCCAGTGTTCTTGCCTGGAGAATCCCAGGGACGGGGGAGCCTGGTGGGCTGCCGTCTATGGGGTTGCGCAGTTGGACACGACTGATGTGACTTAGCAGCAGCAGCAGATTTACTGAGAATCACAGTTAGGGTGTATGTGTTAAAAGGAAGAGGTGTGTGTCTGTGTGTGTGTGTGTGTTAAAAGGAAGAGATACCAGCTCTTATAAGGAAAAGCACCAGCATTTATATCAGATTTAATCTTACCTAGGGTTACATGATAAAAAAAGGCCATAGACGGAAAAACTGGACTGAACGCTGGTTTGTATTAAAACCCAACATAATTTCTTATTATGTGAGCGAGGATCTGAAAGATAAGAAAGGAGACATTCTCTTGGATGAGAACTGCTGTGTGGAGGTAAGAGTCAATGGTTACTTCTTTCCAGTGCTGCCGCCTGCTGTTCAAGTAGTTTATCTTCCTTCTAGACCCTAGAGCTTTAAAAATAATCTTAAAATTCACATTTCTAAAATAATATAGGCACACAGTAACCATAGTTTCTGAACCAAAAAATTACAGATACCTGACAAAAATTTTTTTTCTAATGTGAATTTATTTTCTGTCTTGTATTTGAGAATAAAGTATAGGGATTAAACCTCATTTATTTGTATATTTAAGGAATCATTTCTTGAGTAAAATGGAGTCATAAATAAGAAAACAAAGCCAAAAAAAATCAGTAAGACAGTGTTTGAAATCATGAGTGTGTCTGAGAACCTGGGCCATTTTTGAGTGTAATAAACCAAAAGAACATGTCTTTGAATAATTGGTATGACTTTTCAGAACACTTTATCACTGCTAATTCTGTAAATAGGTGAAGTCCTCAAGAACATAATGTTTTGAATTTCTAATTTGTATCTGAATTATTATCGCATCTGTATTTGTTGAAGAACATTTAAATTACCTAAGATCTCATTCGTAAATGATAATGTGTCTTGATGGATAAAATGGTATATATTAAGGGTGTGCAGTGCCCAGTAAGGGGTCTTCTTAGATTCAGTTAAACATGGAGACTCACAGGATTATGATAGACTGTGCCAGTCTACTTATAAAGATATAGGACAAGAACCACAGCTTGCTAGCAGCAACACCCGTGGTGCAGGAAGGGAGAGACACATCTGCAGGGTGTTGGAATCACGCTGGGTGTCTATGCCTATTGGAACAGCTCCATGGGCATATTTTCCAGGATTCCTGTGAGAGATGTGTTCAGGTATAAGGTGCAATGTACAAGGGTTGCTGTGCTCAGGAAAGGCCATACCATGGCCCATCAGGTGATGTTGGTTCTCCCAGTCTAGACGTCGTATACTAATCTGGGGTGATATTTACCACAAGTATTGTTGCCTAGAGGGCAGCATAAATAAATCAGTAACATTCATTTATAGGTACTTCTTGTATAAGTAATTAAGTTTGAATTTAAATACTTGAAAGTAAAATTTGAAAGACTAATTTTGCTTTCTGTCTTAGTCCTTGCCTGACAAAGATGGAAAGAAATGCCTTTTTCTCATAAAATGTTTCGATAAGACCTTTGAAATCAGTGCTTCAGATAAGAAGAAGAAACAAGAATGGATTCAGGGTAAGATATTTTTTATTACTTGTCATGATATAACGTGAGAGCACTTTCTGTTTTTCATTGAGAGTCCCTTAGACGGCAGGGAGATCAAACCAGTCAATCCTAAAGGAAATCAACCCTGAATATTCATTGGAAGGACTGGTGCTGAAGCTGAAGCTCCAATACTTTTGTGACTGATGCAAACAGCCAACTCATCAGAAAGGACCTTGATGCTGGGAAAGATTGAGGGCAGGAGGAGAAGGGGGCAATAGAGGATGAGATGGTTGGATGGCATCACTGACTCAATAGACATGAGTTTGAGCAAACTCTGGAAGATAGTGAAGGACAGAGATACCTGGCATACTGCAGTGCATGGGATCTAAGAGTTGGACACAACTGAGCAACTGAACAACAACAGAGATACTCGGCATTGTTCCCCATTGCCTGTAGTTATTTCTGTGTGGAGCACAGTAGCTAAAAGAAAAACAAGCTGAGAGGAGGTCCCAAAATGTTCATCAGTTTCATTTGCCTGATAAACTTGTGGGAAAAGTACAAACTGGACCTTTTTGGTTTTATTTATTTACTCTTAAACTATTTAAAGAATATGGAATTTCCCCCTTTAAGGACCATGAAGAATTTTAAAGTGGCCATTTTGAGTATTTAGAAATATGTAAAACAAAAGAGGAATTGTGCAATAGGTTTTGAATACTTCAAGTAATTTTCAAGGTTTGTTACTTTCACAGGAAATCACTAGTTTCAGATATCTCAGGAGAGAAAACTCCTGATTTAATAACTTTTAAACTAAAATATCACTCCAGCATTAGTAAAGATTAAAGTGAGATTTTTCTCTTTAAGGGGATTCTCAATGTTAAATTCAAGAATCTAGGTAAAATTGTGTATTGAAATTGTGATCATTTTGATGTAGCTTCAGAGTTTGAGGCAAGTGTACATGGGTCTGGATCCTCTCTCCTGGGTCACTAGAATTCCTGGAGCAGCTTTCTTCTCTGGAATGGGGCTAATGATAGTACCTACCGCTCAGAGTTGTTGTGAGGGTTAATAATTAGATAGTGAAGATATAGTTGCACATTTTAAAAATGACACATCATTGCAGGATTGTTTGTGATAGATTTATAAACAACTGTCCATTCATCTGGGCGTGGTTGAATAGGTGATGGCACAGCCACACACTGGAGGACTGATCAGTACTGCACAGTGTGTGCTGACACGAAAAGCTCTCCAGGGGGAAGTAAGAGGACAGACTCAGGCTCTGAAGAGAGTATTACGCCACCGCTGTGTCCGTGGAAGGTGGAAGATGTATATATATGTTTATTTGTATTTGCTTTTCAAGTATGTCAGGAAAGATGCACAGAAACAGTGGTGTTAGTTGGTAGTGGAGTGAAGAGCTCAGTGCTTGGAAATAGGAGTAGGAGGGAGATTTCATCTCTGTCCTTTCAGGCTTTTGAATTTGAACAGTGAAAGTACTGGCTATTTATTTATATTTTATTTTTAATTGGAGGATAATTGCTTTCCAGTGTGCATTGGTTTCTTCTATACAACAGTGTGAATCAGCTATAAGTATACATTTATTCCCTCCTTCTTGAGCCTCCTTCGCGTCCCCACCCACCCTGTACTAGCTATTTAGATAATGGAAACAATCAGGAAAGAAATCAGATTTCATACAAAAATTAGATAATGTGTGTAAAGAGTGTATGTGTGTGTATATATATACACATATATTTATATATAGCAAATATTCAGTACATGGTATTGGCTGTTATCACCTCGGAAAGGGAGTATATAGGGAGATGGTTTCATAAGGCATAGATGAGGGGCAGACTACCTACAGTTCAGTTGCTCAGTCGTGTCTGACTCTTTGCGACTCCATGGACTGCAGCACGCCAGGCCTTCCTGCCCATCACCGGCTCCTGGAGCTTGCTCAAACTCATGTCCATTGAGTCAGTGATGCCATGCAACCATCTCATCTTTGGTCATCCCGGTCTCCTGCCTTCAGTCTTTCCCAGCATCAGAGTCTTTTCCAATGAGTCAGTTCTTCGCATCAGGTGGTCAAAGTGTATTGGAGCTTCCACTTCAGCATCAGTCCTTCCAATGAATATTCAGGACTGATTTCCTTTAGGATGGACTACCTACAGCAGGTAGCAAATCAGATACCAGGAATTTTGAATCTCAGCCCTTGTAATGTCTTATTCTTATTTGGCCTTTTTGGGAAGTTAAGGAAGGGAGTTGCAAGTGTTGGGAGTTCCTCAAATGCATGTTATGTTCCCAAATCAAGTCTGTTTAAGCACAGATAGGCAGTTATGGGACTTTGGAGCTGGAAGGGACTCAAGAGATCATCTCTCTCTGGTTAGAGATGAGAAACCCATGCGTAAGTGGTTCTGTGACTGGCTCACGGTCACAACGCTGCTCGGTGGCAGGATCAGAATTACCCTCGGTTTCTGATTTTCTTCCCACTATGCCATTCAGGTTAGGCTCACAGAGAATAAAAGGTATTTCCTGTCTTTTGTCTCATGCCTTTCACAGCCATCCATTCTACCATCCATCTCCTGAAGCTGGGCAGCCCCCCACCACACAAAGAAGCCCGCCAGCGTCGGAAAGAACTGCGGAAGAAGCTGCTGGCAGAGCAGGAGGAGCTGGAGCGACAGATGAAGGAGCTCCAGGTAGCGAACGAAAACAAACAGCAGGAGCTGGAGGCCGTGAGGAAGGTGAGAGTGGACGCTGGGCTGGGGGCGGGCTCCTGTTTCTCTGTAGGAGCCTCCGTGACCTTGCTTACAAGCTTCAGTTCTACTAGGACTAGGTTGACGTGACTGTAGGGAGATTATTTGGTGAACTGCGCTTCCAGGAAGTGTATCTAGACCATTGAGTGAGACACTGTTTTCCCAGGCCTTGAGGGTATGAGGGTCTCAGGACAACAGGGATACTTCATTGACCAGAAAAGAACATTTGTAAGAACAGTGAGCACAGTTGAATTTGTTCAGAGAAAGATGAAAAGTTTCTCCTGAGGATGTCAGGGTCACTTTCGGTGAATGGATAGGACCTGTTGCTTTTCTGGGTTTTCCCCCTTAGCTCCCATCTTCACTCATGAGGATCTTGGAAGACGCTTAGTATTAGAACTGTGAATTTTACTTATTGTTTAGAGTCACAGATACAGTCTGGATGCCACCACCACCACCCCTTCTGCCCCCAACTCCCTCTTCAGATGCCAGTCCCAAGTCCAGGTTCTTACCTGTGCTTCTGAGCAACTGGCCATAAGTCAGAGGTTCCCTCAGCCCCTTCTCTTGGCGCTGTGCTGTGCCTAGTCACTCAGTCACGTCTGACTCTTTGTGACCCCATGCTCTGTAGCCTGCCAGTCTCCACTGCCTGTGGGGATTCTCCAGGTAAGAATACTGCCGTGGATTTCCATGTCTGCTTCCAGGGGATCTTCCCAACCCAGGAATCAAACCCAGGTCTCCTGCTTTGCAGGTGGATTCTTTACCAGCTGAGCTACCAGAGAAGTGCTCCCTGCCCCAACATAGGTTTGATTAATTTGCTAGAACAGCTTACATAACTCGAAGAAATGTTTTCCATACTAGTCACTGGTTTCTTATAAAAGACTGTAACTCAGGAATAGACAGATACACAGGGCAGCATGTGGGGAAAGAGCACGGAGCTTCCATGCCCTTGCTAGGCGTATCACTCTCCCCAAATCTTCGTATGTTTACTAACCTGGAATCTTTTTCAACCCTGTGCTTTTGGGTTGTTATGGAAGATTCATTACAGGGGCATGATTGATTACATCATTGGACATTGGTGATTGACTCAACCCCCAGCCCCTCTCCCTTCCTCAGAGGTCAGACTGAAAGTTCTAACCCTCTAATCACATGGTAGGTTTCATTGGCAACCAGCCCCTATCCATGTGTTTTCTTAAAGTCACTTTGTTATCACTCTCAACACTTAGGAAATTCCAAGACTGGGGAGATCTGTGCCAGAAACTGGGATGAAGACCAAATATTATGTATTTCTTACTATAAATTGCAATACCATGGTATAGGTTTATGCGTTTTTACAGGTGCCTATATTCTTGAAACCATCACAGACAGAATTTAGAACAATGCCAATGCCCCAGAGAATTCCCTCATGCTGCCCCTTACCCCTAGCCCCTGGAAACCACTGATCTGTTTTCTGTTCCTATATTCTTGTCTTTCCAAATTATCATATAAACAGAATCATAGAGTATGTACGTTTTCAGTATGTGGGTTTTTTCACTTAGCATCATGCATTTGAGATTCATCCATCTGGGACCCTTTTAAACTCGTCGACTTTTAACTCAACCTCCAGGAGCATGTAGGTCCCTGTTCTGTGCTACGTGAATGCGTACCCAGAGTTGGTCAGATCTTGGCTGACCTCGACCACCTTGCCACATCCTAGTTCTACCGAATCATTAAAGCAGCTGATTTGGGGTTTGATGGGTAAATATTGGAAAGCAGTTATTATGGATCCTTTAATAATTGTTAAATTTCTTTTCTTGTCAAAAAAGAAAATTCTCCAGTTTTTCATTGAAGCATTTTTAGGAAAATACTACTTAAATGAATATTTGAATCACCTGGAATGAGATTACATTTTGTGAGACTTGATACAAGGCCTCATTTAATTCAGAAGGAGGAATAAGAAATCGTGGTAGGTTGCTTTTTGTGTGTGTTTTATTTTTGGCTGCACTGTGCAGCTTGTGAGATTTTAGTTCCTTGACCAAGGATTGAACCTGGGCCCTTGGCAGTGAGAGTGTGGGGTCCTAACCACTGGACTGCCAGGAAATTCCCTGGTATTTTTCTTTAATAAATTAACAGATTCCTTTAAAGTGTTACTCAAGTAATTTTATTAAAAGACTTAATTTTTTTAGAGATGTTTTAGGTTCACAGTGAAACTAAGGGGAAGGTGCACAGGTTTCGTACATACCTCCAGTGTCAATCTATGCATATCCTCCCCCAGAATCAACGTCCCCAGCCAGAGTGGCACATTTATTTCAATTGATGAGTCTACACTGACACTCCTAGTCACCCAAAGTCCATAGTTTTATCTTAGGGTCCACTCTTGGTGGTGTATGTTCTGTGGGTTCAGACAAATGTATAACGACATGTATCTACATTATAATACCATTCAGGGTATTTTTTCACTTACATTGCCTTAAAAATCCTTTGTGTTCCACCTACTTATCCCCCACACCCAATCCCAGCACAAATTTTTTATTTCTGCTTTTGTTTCTTTTAAAAATATAATCATTTGTATAAGTAATAAAATCATATGGTTCAAAAATTTTAAAATATAAAAAGATTCAGTGAAAAAATTTCCTCCTACTGTCTCTTCCCTCTGCTTGGTTCCTATGCCTTGCCTAAGACAACTATTATTTTCACTTCTTATGTATCTTTCTAGATTCATGTAATGTATATTCTAGAGAATATGAATATATATTCTTATTTACCCATTTTAAAACACAAAAAGTACATACTTATGATTCTGCATCTAGTTTATATATATATATTTTTTTTTCTGTGTCAGTGTAGTACAAAGAGCTTTCTCATTCTTTCTGATAGCTATAAAATATTCTATTATTTGACTATATTATTACTTATTTAACCAGTTCCTCCTGTTGATGAACTTTCGGGTGGTTTTAGTCTTTTGTTTTAATAAGCAGTGCTGCAGGGAATTATTTTGTACTATATCATTTTATAAATGTTCATACATGTCTAAAGGGCTTCCCTGGTGGCTCAGACAGTAAAAAAAACCCGGTTGCTATGCAGGAGACCTGGCTTCAGTCTTTGGGTCAGAAAGATCTCCTGGAGAAAGGACTTGCTACCCACTCCAGTATTGCCTGGAGAATTCCATGGACAGAGGAGCCTGGCGAGCTATAGTCCATGGGGTTGCAGAGTCAGACACGACTGAGTGACTAACACTTATGCATGTTTGATATATCTGTAGAATGAATTCTTAGAGGTGGGATTGCTGGATCAGAGTGTATATACATCTGTAATTATGACATATAGGCAGAAGGAACAGCCACCATGTCAAATACTGCTATTCACCGTGTCAGACAAAAAAGTGTTCTAGAATCTGCCAGTTAACTACTCCAGCCCAGAAATCTCACACTTCACTTCTGTTTATTTACAGTATTTTGGTCAGAACATGTCACACATTTCTGAAGTTGGTTGCCAGTGTTACTGGTGTTTCCTTGTGTAAGATGAGTCATCTTTCTCTTGTCACTTTCGGCATTTCTGTCTTTTGGTTTTCCACTGTTTTACTAGATAAATATGTGTGCATGGTATGATACATGTGTTATACGTGTGCATAGTATGATGTGTTATATGTGTGCATGGTATGATGTGTATTATACGTGTGTGTGGTATGATGTATGTGTCATACGTGTGTGGGATATGATGTATGTGTTATACGTGTGCATGGTGTGATGTGTGTGTCATACGTGTGCATGGTATGATGTGTGTGTTATACGTGTGCATGGTATGATGTATGTGTTAAACTCTTAGTATTTATCTTTCTTGGATGGGTGTATTAATGTTTTCCATCAAATTAAGGAAGTTTTCAGTTATTATTTCTTCCAATATTTTTCTACTCCTTTCTCTTTTTTCCTCTCCTTCAGATATTCCCATTTTGTGAATATTGGTGTATTTAATGGTATCTCACATTTCTTTGAGGCTGTTTTCTATTCTGTTCTTCAGATTGGATAATTTCTATCAGTCTATCTTTGATAGATTCTTCTTGTATGGGTGAGACCTTCCAGTGAATTTTTTAGTTCAGTTATTGTAGTTTTCAACTGCAGGATTTCCGTTTGATTCTTTTTATAATTTCTGTCTCTTTATTGATGTCTGTTTGAGGGGATATCATCATATCATCTATAATTTCCTTAAATAAGGTTTCCTTAGTTCTTTGAACATATAATAACTTCTTTGAAGTCTTTGCTAAATCCAGAGTCTGGGCTCCTTCAAAGGTAGTTGCTATTACTTGCTTTTTTCCGGTGTATCAGTCACACTCTTTCTTGACATATCTCATAAGTTTTTGTTGAAAACTGGGTGTTTCAGATGATATTTGTAAGCAGCTCTCTATGTGGCTTCCGCCCTTTTCCCAAGGACTTACTGTTGTTTGCTCATTTACTTGCATAGTGACTTGCTGGACAATTACAGTGAAGCCCATTTTCCTCATGATATGCAGCCTCTGACTGTCTGTCCTCTGTCAAGGCACAGCCTTGGGTATGGGTACAGTGTCCTGGAGTAACCAGAGTATCAACAGATCTTTTTATTTTTTTCTGTATTATTAAAAAAAAAATAATTGGTAAAGGTTACGCTGCATTTATAGTTATTACAGAATACTGGCTCTCTTCCCCATGCTGTATGACGCATCCTGGAGCCTGCCTTTACCCAGTGGTTTGTGTCTCCCACCCCTCACTCCTGTATCGAGCCCCTCCCCTTCTCTCCTCACTGGTAACCACTAGTTTATTCTCTGTATCTGTGAGTCTGCTTCTTTTTTGTTATATTCACTAGTTTGTTCTATGTTTTTGATTCCACTTATAAGTGATATCATACAGTAGTTGTCTTTTCCTGTCTGACTGACTTCACTTAGCATAACACCCTCCAGGTCCATACATGTTGCTGCAGATGGCAACGTTTTGGTATTTTTTAGGGCTTCGTAGTATTCCGTTGTATATCTGTATGACCTCATCTTCTTTAGTCATTCAGCTGTTGATAAGACACTTAGACTGCTTCCCTATCTTGACAATAATAAATAATGGGATGTGTATATCTCCAAATCAGTGTTTTTGTCTTGAAGCTCCTACCTTGTCACCCAGGAGTGGAATTGCTGGGTCATGTGGTAGTTTAGTTTTTAGTTTTTTTGAGAACACTCCATAATGTTTTCCACAGTGGCTGTGCCAGTTTACATTCCCACCAACAGTGTACAGGGTTTGGCTTTTTTTCCCCTAAATCTTTTATTTATTTACTTATTATTTTTGGCTGCACTGGGTCTTTGTTGCTGTGTAAGACGGTTACTCCTTGGAAGAAAAGTTATGACCAACCTAGATAGTATATTCAAAAGCAGAGACATTACTTTGCCAACAAAGGTCCATCTAGTCAAGGCTATGGTTTTTCCTGTGGTCATGTATGGATGTGAGAGTTGGACTGTGAAGAAGGCTGAGTGCCGAAGAATTGATGCTTTTGAACTGTGGTGTTGGAGAACACTCTTGAGAGTCCCTTGGACTGCAAGGAGATCCAACCAGTCCATTCTGAAGGAGATCAGCCCTGGGATTTCTTTGGAAGGAATGATGCTAAAGCTGAAACTCCAGTACTTTGGCCACCTCATGGGAAGAGTTGACTCATTGGAAAAGACTCTGATGGTGGGAGGGATTGGGGGCAGGAGGAGAAGGGGACGACAGAGGATGAGATGGCTGGATGGCATCACTGACTTGATGGACCTGAGTCTGAGTGAACTCCAGGAGTTGGTGATGGACAGGCAGGCCTGGCGTGCTTCGATTCATGGGGTCACAAAGAGTCGGACACAACTGAGTGACTGAACTGAACTGAAGGGCTTTTCTCTAGTTGTGATGTGTGGGCTTCTCACTGTGGTGGCCTCTCTTATTGTGGAACATGGGCTCTAGCGCAAAGGTTCAGTGGTTGTGACACACGGGCTTAGTTGCCCTGTGGCATGTGGGATCTTCCCGGACCAGGGATCGAACCTGTGTCCTCTGCACTGGCAGGTGAATTCCTAACCATTGGACCACCAGGGAAGTCCTGTTTGGTTTTTTAATGTTAAGTTGTATGAGCTGTTTATGTATGTTGGATATTAGTCCCCTTACTGGTCATATTATTTGCAAATATTTTCTCCCATTCTGTAGGTTGTCTCTTCATTTTCTTGATGGTTTCCTTTGCTGTGCGTAAGCTTTAAAGTTTAATTAGGTCCCATTTGTTTTTGCTTATATTTCTTTTCCTTTAGAAGACAGATTAAAAATATATTGCTGTAATTTATGTCAAAGAGTGTTCTGCCTGTTTTCCTGTAGGAGTTTTGTAGTATCTGGTCTCACATTTAGGTCTTTAATCTGTTTTATTTTTGTATGTGGCAGCAGGGTTCCGCCTCCACCTCTGATCTCTGTTAAGTTGGCTGCCTCAGTTGGCGTCATGCTCTCGGGTGTTCATCTCACAAGTTTCTCTGTTGTTTCAACAATGCCCTGGGGCCTAACTTGCCCCACAGTCTGATATTTAAATTCTGGCCCATGTTTGATCTTTGAGGCCTGACTTTGAAACTTATACATGGGGGCTCTGTGCTGTCTTCCCCTGTGTCCTCTGTCAGACTTCTAGCTGGCCTGTGATTTAGTTTGTTGATCTTGTTGACTGAAAAAAACACACAACCTAAAAGTTGAGAGTTATGTTTTATCTGGTGCCTTTACTGAGGACTCTGGCCTGGGAGAAAGCTTCTCAGCTATGAGGAGCTGTTTCAAAGATACGTGGGGAGCCAGGATTTATAGGAGTTTTTGTTGGAAAAAACAAAACAAAACAAAACCATTTAGTTAGTGCTTATCACAAAAAAACAGATATTTCAAGTTAATGATTTTAGTGCTTTTCTATATATAGGAAGATACAGATTTTAGCTCATTAAAATGATTTTGTAGGTATGCATTTTAACTCTCGAGGGCCAGCGACCTGTTTCTCTCCAACCTGAATTTCCCTCATGGGTCATTGTTGGGATGGCTGCAGTGGCTGATGGCTTGATAGCAGACTTCATCCTTTGTTTATTGGAATGGCAGACAACTTTTTTTTTTTTGTCTGCATCCTCCTGTGAGATACCGTATCCTTAGATTGGAAACGGAGAAGGGAGCCTTGTGGTCTTGGTTCCATGGCCATGGGTAGAGCCTCCTTCTACTGCCAAGCCAAGAATAGGATGGAGACGAGGCCGTGCTGTGGTTCAAATGCCATAGACTTTCACAGTTCTTGCTGAGATTTAGTTGATTTTCTTGGATAAATGTTCTCTGTTTGCTGTATGCTCTTAGGATAATTCCCAGAGACTTTAAATGATTGCTTTCGGTTTTTCCCTTGTTTCACTAGAGAACCACCCTTTGGGAAGTTGGGCTTCCCTGGTGACTCAGATAGTAAAGAGTCTGCCTGCAGTGCAGGAGACCCAGGTTCCATCCTGGATTGGGAAGATCACCTGGAGAAGGGAATGTCTACCCACTCCAGTTTATCCTTGCTTGGAGAGTTCCATGAAGAGAGGAGCCTACAGTTCATGGGGCTGCAAAGAGCCGGACATGACTGAGTGACTAACATAACAATAACAGCAAAGTTTTAAGGAACAATGTTAAGATGACAGAACTGCAGTGAGCACAAGAAATAGATTTGAACTTCACAGATGCATTTGCAAATGAATTTAATGACAACACTAAAATTTTCTTTGCAAAATGTTGCAGCTTACTAGGAGTCACTCGTTTACCCAATTTGTTTTGTGTGTTGACTGGGAAAATTGTTGCAGTGGAATTGCAGTGGATCTACAAGGTTTATTCTGTCTTTATTGAACACTGAGAATGACTGGCTTCCCCTATAATGTTTAAATGTGACCCTTTCTCTCCAAATGCACTTCCACTGTAACGTTCCCTGCTTTTCTATGAATGGTTTTTGGGTAGAAACTGGAAGAAGCAGCATCTCGGGCAGCAGAAGAGGAAAAGAAGCGCCTTCAGACTCAAGTGGAGCTCCAGGCCAGGTTCAGCATGGAGCTGGAGCGGGAGAAGCTTGTAAGTACCGCACTCCCCAGGGTGCTGCTGCTTTAACTTGGAGAGCCCGCCCCCGATCCCGTCCTGGTCAGCAGAAGGACAGAGGCCAACCTGTGTGGGTGGAGGGGCAGGAGCCGGCCTGGCTTGGTGAAGGGGGAAGACCTTGGAGGCTAGAGTGAGATCATCTTGCCAGCTGTCCCTGCCGCTGACTCACGGTGGGCTGGCTGTTGGGGAGGTTTTATTATCGGTTTATTGAGCATTCTCTGTGAGCCAGGTATCACGCCAAGGATGTAAAGGTAAATCTTGCTCTCAAGACCTCCAGTAGACGTTCATGGAGTGGGGTGATAGTGCTGTGGGGAGGGGGACTCCACGTCCTGGCCTGCCTGGGACGGTCCCTGCCATCCTGGTATAATTATCGCTAGCATCCCTTTCATCCTTCAGAGTTTTGGCTTGGAAAACAAATAACTATGGAAAAAAGTAAGCACAGGTTCCATGATATTTCCCCTGTATAAGGAGCAAGAGTGAGGGTTCTGCAGTCATGAGAATATGTGAATGTTGGTCTGTCACTCTTGGCAGCTCTGACTCATCTTAGGGGTTCTCATCCCCACGGTCCAGTTGCTTCAGGCAGTGAGCTGGTTAACTGGAACACAGGTCTCCTCACATTGGGTTACAGTGTGTGGGAGACGGCTGGGCCCAGGGCCTGCTAAAGAGGCGCTGTGACATTTCCTTCAGCAACTTTCTGTTGCTTAGACTTGAAGTGGATGTGTGTGTGTTGAGAGGAAGACGCCCGAGATCTGAGGGGGTGCTGCACCACAGCCAGATCTGGGGTCATGTCCTCTGGTGGTTGCTTATGAGTATTAGTTTCTCTTCTTCAAATTAGGGGGATGTCACATGATCTCTCATGACCCCTATGAGGATGAAGTAAGCTAATGCAAGTGAAAATACAAACTGCAGAGACATATGCTAATATGTTTGATATTACATTTATGATGTCCTTGTCTTAATTTTTAAGGCAGAGATTCAAGGCTCTTTAATCCAGAATGGGGAAACCGTAAATGTGGTAGAATGCTAATTAGATGCTTGAGGGTCGCCCAGGTCTGGAGGTGCCCTAGGGAGAGAGAAGGTAGAGGGTGCTGGGCAGCCAGGTAAGTGCAGGAGACCATCCTTCCTTTCCCCCTTATTTTAACCCTTTGGGTGTTCTGAGTGGGAAAGGTTCATTCCTCTTAGATGGATGTGGCTTTAAGATAGAAAGGAATTTAAAGAGGAATTATACTGGGAAGTATTTTTTTCTTGAGTTTGAAATGCAGGAAAGGCAGTGTGAAAGGGATGAGAAGTAAACCAGGGCAGCAGAACAGCGTTTGGGTGTAGCTTGTGTGCCTGGACCCTTAAACTGTGGTCTTGGGGAAGGGTGTGGTGCTCTTGGTCCTCCATCATCAAGGTGTGAAGTACAGGGCCCTGCCCACCCTGAAGGGCTGTGGCTGTGGCCCCGCTCAGGGTGGTGGTGGAGCAAGAGGCTTTCCTGAGGGCAAAGTCAGCCTGGTTTAAACATGACTTTTATACCCTCAGATCAGGCAGCAGATGGAAGAACAGGTTGCCCAGAAATCCTCTGAACTGGAACAGTATTTGCAGCGGGTCCGGGAGCTGGAAGACATGTACCTAAAGCTGCAGGAGGCTCTCGAGGATGAGAGACAGGCCCGGCAAGATGAAGAGACGGTGCGAAAGCTACAGGCCAGGTGCGTATCGACTCGTCCTCTGCACTTTGTGTGCCCTGCTTGGGCTCATACACTTTCTAGGAAGCACTGACTCTGCTGGAGAGGGAAGAGTCTCTGCCAGATGGGAGGGACCCTGGAGGCTTGGCTGGCTGGGCTCTTTATTCCCAATCTCTCCTGGGAAACCCTTGCTTCTGTGGCTAATGACAGGCCATGTATCTATTTCAGAGTAGTCAGATGGATGTGTTTAGTGTGGTTCCCTTAGTCAGATTCTAGAATGTCCGTGGAGCCAGCATCAGCCCTGATGAGAATCTGGTTTCTTCCACATGTTCCAGACCTGAGAAGGCCCTCGTGTGGAGGCAGGGGCCTATTAGGCCAGAGCTGCAGCCACTTTGGGGGACAGTGAGGAACTGAGCAGATTCCAATTGGTCTTTCAGGATTGGTGACATTCCTTACATAATTCTTAGTTTTAGAAGTTCTTGAAACAGATTTTTTTTTACCCTTAGACCTTTTAAAGTCAGGTTTACTATGTATGATAGTTGTGATCTCAGATGAGAACTCTGACTTTTGACTTTGGTAGCAGTAGGAGGGACAAAGTAGAATGAAGACTCCAACGAGCAAATGTCAGCTGCCCTTTCCCAGTTTCTAATCTGCTTCCCCATTAGCTCTGCGAGATGTCGCGTCAGGGGGTGCAGCACTAACCACTGCTTCCCCGTAGCTGCAGCTGGTTAGTGCGGGCACACCTCACGCCATTGTAGGAGCGGGTGTGGGATGAGCTGGGATAGATTTTCCATGGCTGCATTTACACATGGCGCTGCAAGAGATGTTTGTTTAATCTTCAGGTAGGAAGGGAGAAAGAAAGGCTTCTTTGTTACGTACGTTGCCAAAAATTACTTTAAAAACAAATTAGGTGTTGAAATTTTTGATTCTGTTAAGGAAAAATTATCTTCTAATAGACGATTGAATGCTTTCCACATTGCTTGGCACGTATGGGTCCCACAAATGCTTGTTCATCATGGTATTAGCCAGGGTCTAGGGACCTTCACCCACTTGCCACTGGGCAGCGGCAGTGGCACTGTGCGATTTTGACGTTAACACACCATTCACTGCATGGGAGGGTTTGGTCCCGTGTGATTTCCAAAGAGAGACATTCTAAGGGATGTTAGATATTTTTGACCCTCATCGTTTGTGATGTGTTGAGTTTATAGATTGCCCTTTTGTAGAGAATTCACAGATGAGATATGCCATATATATTTACTTCTCTGAAGCTGTGAGGGAGATTAAACGACACGGCAGAGATCAGATCATAAAGGGAACTAGGTAACTCTAGAAATTTATTAAAGTATTAGTTATTTCATGTTTGTAGAATGATGTTTTGAATAAGACAGTTTTGGATAATTAACGGCAATAGTAATCAGAATCAATAGTAATCAGAATCATTTATAGAAAGCTTTGAAAAATGCACGTGTGGACTGTTCCAGATTTACCATATCAAAATATCTGTAGATAGGAGCCCAGGCATGAGTATTTTATTTAAAAAGTTCTGGCTAGGGAATTCCCTGGGCTTCCATGATGGCTCAGTGGTAAAGAATCCGCCTGCCAAAGCAAGAGATTCAGATTTGATCCCTGGTCCAGGAAGATTCACCTGGAGGGAGAAATCGCAATGCACTCCCTATTCTTGCCTGGAAAACCCCATGGACAGAGGAGCCCGGCGGGCTATAGTCCCTGGGGTCACAAGAGTCAGACACAACTTAGTGACTCAACAACAAGGGAATTTCCTGTGATCCAGTGGTTAGGACTCTGCGCTTCCACCTCCGGGGGCACAAGTTTGATCCTTGGTCAGGGAACTAAGACCTTGCATGTCTCATGGCATGGCCAAAAAAAGAAAAAGCTCTGACTAATTATTTTGTACACTCTAATCTCAGTAAATGGAAAAATGGTTTCAACTTGGTAAATGCAAATATAACTACCACATACAGCTCAGTACCAATAAGCTGAAATTACTACACAAAAACTAACTACCTTTTCTTGGTGTTTAAAGGCTATTTTAGGCATTTTACTATTCTGTTTTTCTTTTAACTTCGATTTTGGAACTTGAAATGGGCAGACTAGCACCCTCTAGTGGTCATTTTTTAAAGTGTGGTGAGTCCGTATCTTTCCCAAACTCACCAGAGGCTGGGCCTGATTCAGAGGGACATTTTGTCAGACTGACAAAGGGGGCTTTCTCCTTGCTCCCACTCCTCAGGGTACCCTTTGTGGGTAAAAGGTCAAAGGAAATCATCATGGAATTGGGATAGAAACGTTTAAGTCTAGCACGAATGAACTGAAAAGCTGAAAAAACTTCCATTTTAATGGAAAAACTAAAAATCCGTAACAAGAAGACCCAGATGGCTCAAGTCAAAGTTCTTGTATTTAAACGATTCGCTGTTAAGAAATATCTCTGGGGAAACTGAAGACACTAACAGAGGAGAGACCATCCACGGGAAGAACAATGAGATGCCAAATGTTCCAAGAGTGACTTGCTATTGCTTAGAGCTAGGACAGAGGTTAACTACAAAGCCCTCTCTATACACCCTACAGCTAAGATTATGTTTCATGACTGAGCACACAGGCACTTCAGTGAACTGTAACATAATCGTCGCTGAGGGTGTCTAGAGAGGGCTTTGTAGTTAACCTCTGTCCTTCCTTGTTCCAAGCAATAGCAAGTCACTCTTGGAACATTTGGCATCTCATTGTTCTTCTGGTGGATGGTCCCTCCTCTGTTAGTGTCTTCAGTTTCCCCAGAGATACTTTTAATCGCGAATTGTTTAAATACAAGAACTTTGACTGGAACCATCTGGGTCTTCTTGTTTTGGGTTTTTTGTTTTTCCATTAAAATTGAAGTGGTGGTGGTGTTTTTTAATGTGTAAGGTTATCTAGCCTCTTCTGAGTGGCACTCAGAAGGAAACTGTTCATTTACCATTTGGACAACTCAGTTACTGGAAACTTCTTGAGACTGAGCCATAGTCTGTCCCATTATGACTTCCACCCACTAAATCTTTATGTTTGTAAGGCCTGGGAGCACACTCTGGTCAGGCCTGTGTCCCCAGCAACAGGTGCACTGTCTGGCACATGGTAAGTACCCACGGAATCTTTTTGGAATGGGTGGATCCAAGTTCTACCCTTGGGGCCATATGGAACAACAGTGCACACAATAATAGATACCCCCGGACTGAGGATCTGGGTTTGATTCCCAGCCATTGTACTGTCTAGCTGTGTAATTTTTAGAAAAGTTACTTCACTACTTTCAGCCTTCAGTTCCTTATCTGTAATAAGCTCATAGGGTTGTTGTGAAGGCTGAAGAGGGTGGTGCTTGCAAAGAGTTTAATGTCTGGATTTGGTAGTCATCGGAGTTTGTTGGTTTCTGTTCCTTTATATCTCATTTGCAGATGGAGAAGAAATGTAATGTATAGAATGTCAAAATAAGCATTCAAAAAAGATGTTGACAGGCTGGAATGCTCGTTTTAGAGCAAGAAGATAATTTAAAGTATTCACAGAACAAGTACAGGATCCAGGAGACTTGGCTTAAAAGCAGTTCATTTGAAAAGGTTCAGGGTTTTACTTCTCTGATATAATTGATTGCCAGAAACCTCATATATACTCTCAGGCAGTCTTCCTGAGCATTCAGAGCAAATGAGTTAATAGTCCCATCATAACAATATGAGCTGGCATTTATTCAATACTTACGATGCGGTAGGCACTGTTCTAAGAACCTTACCTGCATTATCACATTAATGGATCAGCAAGCCTTTGATGGTGGGTGTGGTTCCTAGTGGGGCTTCCCAGGTGGAGCTGGTGGTATAGAATCTGCCTACCAGTGCAAGAGACACAAGAGATTTGGGTTGATTCCTGGATTGGGAAGATCCCCTGGAGTAGGAAATGGCAACCTACTCCAGTATTCTTCCCTGGAAAAACCCATGTACAGGGGAGCCTGGCAGGCTGCACGCACACACACACATACACACACACACAGACACACACAGACACAGACACACACACACACACACACAGTTCCTATTCCTTTTTTCATAAATGAAGAAATTGAGGTACAGAGAGGTTCGTCTTTTGTCAGGAGTCCTGTTTGCAAACCAAAAAACCCAACTTGGGTTAGCTAAGGCAATCAAAGCGTTTTTTGGAAGGTTCTTGAGAAATTCACCCAATTCCTCAGAAAGGCAGGTGGCCAGGCCCTGAACACAGGCAGGAACCAAGGGAGGCAGGGCAGACCAAACAAGGCCAGGGCACGAGCCCAGTGAGGGTGTCGCTGATGTAGACGTTGGCACCATGGGTTTGTCAGTCCGTTGTCCCTGTTGCTTCTGCCATCACTGAACACTCCGTGTTGCTACCACCAGCAAGATGAACTCCCCACTGTCTCTGCTCTTGTGAGTCAGTGGTTTTACGAAGTTCTAGGAGTGACAGCTGCTTAGCCAAGCCCAGCTTCCACTGCACCCCAGCTTCCCGGGGCAGAAGGGCAGGGGCGGTGGCTTCTGTGTTGGGAGATGGACCCCGTTTTTCATCAAGACATCCCTGGACACGTGAAGGGGATTCAGTGCTGGGCAGCCTCACCTTCTGCAGTGTCCCTTGCCCTCCAGACTTTGACCACCAGGTTGAAGAAACAGATCTTCCAGTCTCATTCACTGGTTTATCTCCCATGTCTAGGAAAGTACATGGATGGTGTATAGCATACACACTCTAGTCAGCCCCTGGTGGCAGGGTAGTGTTCACTGTGATGTCACATCCAAGAGACGACTCAGAGGGAGCACACTGGCCCTTTGTGGAACCCGGGGGAGGAGATAGGAGAGCACATCCTAGTTGAGAAAACTTTTAAGGATCAAGGCTGCCCAGAAATAAACTGACCCGGGTTGTGAAGCACTGGCCCATCACACACGGTTGGAGACCACCCTGTAGGATGTCATTGAGGGAATTCTTACAGTGGTGCAGGATTGGGGTGGTCAGATAGTGGCTGTAGAGTCTGTCACTGTATTTCTGCTGCTGTTGGCTTTAGGCGTGCAAATGCTCTTAGGCAGCAGTAACCGGCCTGCTATGAGGTTTGTTACCGTAATGCTGACGATCAAGCCAGTAGACGTGCGTCCCATCCTGGGCCGGCGTCTAACCACATTGTCTGCACTTGGGGTACAAGTTAGTTTATTTATTAAATACCTGCTTAACCTGGGATATCCTCCGATAGGTAGCCTGTTATTAAAAGATAACATTTTGAAGTCACGCGGGCCTGGGTTGAAATCCGTTGCTTACCTGTGCGTCATACTTTGGAACCCTTTGACTTCATCTGCAGGGACAATAACACCTTGCAGAATTCTGGGGGAGCCTGGCGTGTAGCGCTCGGTCAGTAGATGGTGTCTGCTTCCTCTACCTTTTGTCAACTCCTCCTCCTTTGCCTTTGTTGGTGTGTCAGCTTTTCCCTTGGTAATAGGTTTCTGCTAGATAAAAAAGTGTTTTAATGTTGTAGCAACCAGACAGATTTCAAAACAGCCCTCCTGCCACCTGCCTGTCAGGTGAATGACCTGGGCCAGGTCACTTACCCTTTGTGCCTCACTTTCTTCATCTCTGAACTGAATAATAATAGTACGTAAGCCTATTGTGAGGATCAGTTGAAAAAATGTACTTCTTTCCTGACCCATTAAGCCTTCAGTACATGTTATTTTTAATTTTTTTTTTCATAAAAGGGTGAAACAGAGCTTGGAGCAGACCCATGGGTCACCTTACCCACAAATCTGGGCCTCTCTGGCTCCTAGTTTCCTTCTTGTGAGAAGAGAGGTGGTTAGATGACCTCCAGGCTCCTTTGAGGCTCTGCTGTGCTTTGTCATCTTCTGGGTTGGGTGCGGTCACCCTGAGCTCTCTGTATTGCAGGCTGCTGGAGGAAGAGTCGTCGAAGAGGGCTGAGCTGGAGAAGTGGCATCTGGAGCAGCAGCAGGCCATTCAGACCACAGAAGCGGAGAAGCAGGAGCTGGAGAACCAGCGCGTCATCAAAGAGCAGGCCCTCCAGGAAGCCTTGGAGCAGCTGCAGCAGCTTGAGCTCGAGCGGAAACAGGCACTTGAGCAATACGAGGTCATTACGCCCATCCCTGCAAATACATGCATTTAAATTCTTAAACATTTAAAAACAAGAGGATATTTGCTCTGCCATAAAAAGCTGTGTGAGAATGAGTTGTGTGAGCTTAGCTATAAGTAAGGGTTTTTCAGAGGCGATGAGGTATAACAGTTGGAATTCAGTCGGGAGACTGAAACCACACAGTAATTTGAACAAGGAAGGTTTAATATAATTAGCTATTAACTACAACAGGGGATTACCTACTGAGCAGCCAAAAAACTCTAAGGATACAGGAAGAGCAGATACAGGAAGTAGCCACTGCCCCCACCCCGGCTGAGACAGAGCACGCAGGGAAGGAACACACACTCTTTGCTGTGTAAGCCCGGTGCTGGGATCCAGTCCTCCTTGGAGAGGGCATGCCCTTGGCCCCTGGATGGCAGGAAAGCCCAATGAGGCACTGTGATGGGGAAGCTACCCTCTGGGGCACTGGTGGCAGCTGCCCACAGGGGAGGTGCCACTGAAACCCACTGGAGTGGACACCGTGGGTGTCGCACGTGCTACGAGAGCTGCTGAGATGAGCACAGTGGAGCCTGGAGGCAAAGCCCCCACCTCTTCCAGTGTCTGCCAGCTCCTCCACTGATGAAGCTTAAGTGGGGCCCGCTGGTGAGGGTCACAGGCAGGACAGCAACACGAGTCAAGAGGCAGTAAGGCGTCACTGGCACAGGAGTATCTTATACATCATCTGTAATTAGTGTGAATAAGGTCCTTGGGGGACCTAAGGCAGGTTATTTAACTGCTCTGAATCCTAGTCTCCACCTGTGTACCATGGGGGTAATAATAGCCTGTGTTTCTGTGGCTAGAATGACTTAATGAGATAATCCACATGCATGGAGCAAGTGCCCAATCATTGTTATTTGGCTCTTAAACTACCTGTGTGTTTGCAGAGTCTAAAGTCTGCTCTTGTTCCAGGGAGTTAAAAAGAAGCTAGAGATGGCAGCTAAGACAACCAAGAGCTGGAAGGACAAAGTGGCCCATCATGAAGGATTAATCCGATTGATAGAACCAGGTAACACATTCTCTGAAGTAATCAGATATTTAGTCAATTTTTCTGCTTTATTTGTGTACTTGTGCTAAAAAAAAAAAAAAAAAAAAAAAAAAAACTTAGCCCAAATATACAGGAACCCAGCTCTTTGCAATAAATTTTTCTTGAATTTCTTTTGCCTTTTGATAGATGAGAAGGCCTGTTTAATTCCCTTTGTATACATCTTCTGATGGTTTTGCCTCCTATGACCTTTATGGATATTCCTCAGAGAAGAAAATAAAATAGAAAAATGTACTCTCTTGTCTATAGAAAAATGATAATGTTAATTGAAGAATATATGACCTTGTATGTTTGATGCGCGTTTGTCTCTTAGGTTCAAAAAACGCTCATCTGATCACTAACTGGGGCCCAGCAGCTTTCACCCAGGCAGAACTTGAGGAACGACAGAAGAGCTGGAAGGAAAAGAAGACCACAGAGTGAGCCTAGTCATGTCAGCTGTGTAGGCTGCAAGCGTAGCTGCAAAACTATGCTAAAGACAGAAGGACCTGGCTTTTCTGCTTCTAACTTCCAGCACCTCCTATGGGGTCAGTATACTAAAGAAGCCTTCTTATTTATCTGCCAATAAGGAAGGGCTTAACTGAAAAGAAAAAAAGTCAACTCTTTATTTACTCTTTCTTTGAAAACCTCAGCTTCTGAAAATTCCCTTCAGCTCCCTCAGATTCTTTTCGGAGGAGGCGGTGCACAGACAGCCCAGTGGCGTGTGACCAGGAGCCGGGAGGCGCTCAGGTCACTGGGTATCGGAACCTCTGTGGGCTGGGCCTGTTGTTTTTCCAGCAGCGTGTTTCCTCCTCCGAGTGCTTGTTTCTAAACTAAGTGGGCCACTCTGCTTACCATGGTCTGCGGTAGACGTGGACAGCCTCTGACCATGGCTGCTCAGCTGGAAAAGGCCCTTCTCCTGGACGTGGTCCTCTCTCGGACCGAGGGGTTGCCATTCATGTCTTTGGTTGTGCAGGTTTAATGCCGTGTGAGTGACTGGCATCCAGCTCCAGAGGCACTGTCTCAAGGGGGCAGAAGTCTTTTAAATAATGCTTTGGCTGAGATAGATACTTAAGAATCAAAGATAACACAGAGATGAACTAAGTGAATCCCATTCAGAATGATGTTTTGATACTAACTGAATTCTTCCTAATATTTAAAACGGTTTCAACCATCCACGTGCTGGCAGACCCCTCGGTTTTACATTTGTAGTTACTGTACAGAACATCTCCGGTGTGTGTGAATGCTTGTCCTAATCAGACCTTTGCCTTAATAAACAGCAATATGATCATTCCTAGAAATTATACATGAAAAAAAGGTTTTAAAATGTATTTTTGTGATGTGCTATGTTGAGAGGGAACAAAATATTTATAATTTTCAAACATTCTTACCTAAATATTGTACAATGTAATATGCTGAACTTTCTTAATTTTTTGGCTAATTTTCTAAGATATGTTAAAAATATTTTGTATGGTTCTTGTTTGTTTGTTTTAGTCAAATGGAGTCGGTAAGAAAATAAAAGCATACAGAAGAGCATGCACTTTAAGCTGTCTGATTTAACAGAACAGGAGGGTAGGGTTGTGTGTATGTGTGCATGGTTCCATATAATGAGGTGAACTTGGATTTAGGGACACTTCCTGAAATACTGGATTTGCAGTTTGTACCCCCCAAACCAACACTGTCACAAAGTTAGCTATGGCCTCGAGTTTGCCGTTTGAGTCACTGATGTGGGAAACCATGGTGGATGCGTCAGCTTACAAGCGGGAATTTACACGGATAATTTCTCCCTCGTCCTTGCTATTCCCTCCTAATCCTCTTACCTCTGCTTTCCCGAATTTTCTTTTCTTCCTCTCCTGTTTTTCTTTCAGTTTTTACCAGAGTAAACAGTGTGGTTTTTTTTTGTTTTTGTTTTACACGGTTGCCAAGATTAAAAAATGCCTTTTGTGGATTAAGCAGGCCCACTCAGTCCAGCCTGATTGTGTCTTGGAAAGCTGAAATGCGGAGGGACAGTGTCTGGAGACATTTTTGGTGGTCACTACTGGGAGTGTTACTGGCATCTAGAGGGTAGAAGCCAGAGTTGTTGCCATATACCCTGCAATTCACGGGACTGTCCTTGTAACAAAGAATTACCTGGCCTGATAAACGTTCTCTGCAGAAAGGCACGTTCTGGTGCAGAACAGAAGAGGCTCTTGGGGTCAGGGTTCCCCTAAGAGGGGTGTCAGGAGTTGACCTCTTTGGTGTCAGTGGAGTGGATGTGTGAGGACAGTGGCCAGGTGCTTGGTGAGCGGGCAGAGGGCAGGAGCCGAGGCTCGCCCTGTGTGGGGCATTGTGCTTCAGAGACTCTGTAAAGGCTCTTTCCGCTTACGTGCCCGGGCAGTTGCTTTGTATATCCTTTAAAGTCTTCCTGGGATCCAGGCTGCTGAGGCGGGAAATATAAAGCTGCCATGACCTGGAGTGTGGGGAGGGGCTGTCAGAACTGTTTCAGCAGCTGGGGAGGAATGAGTGTGCAGATTTATGGACCGGCTGGTAATGTCCCTCGCAGAGCACCGGTGCCTGTTCCACTTGGCACAGCCTCCGTCGTGCCTCCACAGCCGTGCCAGCAAGTCACAGCTGTCCTGGCAGAGCAGGGATGGGGTGACGTCAGGCCGCAGGGAGTGGGAAAGAGGCGCAGCCCAGCTTTTACCAGTTCATAGTAGGGACTCAGCATTGACTGCAAGAATCAGTATTAGGAGTACTTTAAGGTCCATCTGTTTCTTTCCTCTTGCTCTTCTCTCTACTTCCTTCTGTATTTTTATATTCATTTTGAGACCTCAACTTAGGAAGCAAAATGGTGATATCTACTCATGCTAGAGACAACACCTGCCCACAGGCCAGTGGTCCCCCAAGGGAAATGAGGCAGGTGTCCACAAGAAGCCCCTGCAGGAGGTTCACAGCAGCTTCGTTCAGGATGACCCAAAGCAGCAGCAACCCCAGTGCCCATCAGCTGAAACAGATCTGTGGATGTGGTGTGTTCAGACAAGAGTCCTATACTTCATTTAAAAGTAGCGTTACTGAGAGATGAATTTCACAGCGACGTGGATGAATTTCACAGACATTTTGTTGAACAAAGAAGCCAAACACAGAAAATACTGTTTGACCCCATTTATATTAATTTCTAGAACTGGCAGAGCTAATTTGCAGATTTTGAAGTCAGAATTGTGGTTACCTGGGGGTGGAAAGGAAAGTTATTGACTGGAAACAAATGAACTTTCTGGGATGCTGGAAATGGGTAGTGGTTACATAAGTAAAATATATTATACTCAAGATTTGTAGTTTGCTCTTTTGTAACTAGTGCCTCTAGAATGCTGGGCTGGCTAGTCCCTGGGGTCAGCTGGTCCAAAGCCCTCCCTTTGCAGAGAAGGACCTGGAAGAGGACCAACCACATCTATCCAGGAACAGCTGACCATCTTCTAGGATGTGGTTCATGATGCCACCTGCCTCCTCTGGGTTCTTTAAATACATTTGACATCACACGGTTTTATCGCAGTGTGTTTCTGTCTACACACAGCTGGTTCTGTGTCCCTGCTTCACCCCTCTGGAGGAGTGGGCCCTGACCCCTTCTTGTCCTGTGCCTAGCTTCCATTGACCTTTCTGAGGTTGCTGAGTCTTTGCCCTTGGGGAGTGGGTAGAGATGTGGACACTGAATTCCATCCAGGGCTAGCCTCAGATTCCTCTTCCACGTCTACTACGTAGACGCAGCATACTGATTCTCAGAGTCGTTCACCCACAGGAATGAAGGTCTTTCTCCCTGTTTATGTCCACCTCCTCAACAGCTGTCCTCAGGGCCCGGATGAGGGCCGGAGGATGTGATGAGTGGGAGACGGAAGCTTTGTCTAAAAGCCCCCGCTCCAGTCAGCCCTGAGCCCCGCATCCTGCCCTTCTTCCCCATCTAAATCTCTCATTTCCTGTCCCAGGTCCCCCAGCCTCTTGCCCACAGTCAACACTCTGCTTTGAGTAGCAGCCCATGATGGGTCTCTTGATTATAGAGTGTCTTAGGTGTTCCCCTTTGAGTTCATCCTGTGTGGGCCTCTCTGCACTTCCTGGACTTGGGTGACTCCTTCCCCAGGTTTGGGAAGTTTTCAGCTATCATCTCTTCAAATATTTTCTCAGGCCCTTTCTTCTTCTGGGACCGCTGTGCATATTGGTGCCCCCTGATGTTGTCCCAGAGATCGCTTAACTCTGCCTATCTCCACCTCACTTAGTTGTTGTTCTGGGGCTTTGTCTTATTCCTTCTTTCCTAGGAGGCCCAGCCTAGTGCTGACTCACTGAAGGACGGAGTCAGGGTCTCGAAGGCTCTGGGGCTGCTGCCCACCCACTGGCAGGCAGAGCTGGTCCCTGGAGTCTGGCTGGAGGGCCAGGGATCCTGGAGTTCATTTTAGATCATTTGCAGGGGGTGGAAGCAGTTCCTGACTCAGTTGGGTAAGGGGCCTGGTGTGTCCTGAAGGTTGCGGTGGTCTGCTAGTGGACAGGGCCAGCCAGGGCCCAGTTGGGGCATTGCAGCTTTCTGCTTCTGGTGTCTGCCCCGATGGTGGGCAGGGCTGAGTCTGGAGACAGCTGTGGGCTCTTTGGTCTTTAAGCAGCCTATTTGCTGGGCTGTGTCTCCGCCCAGTTAGTTGCTTGGCTTGAGGACTCTTGGCACCTGCAGGTTGTTAGGCTAATGAGCTGGAGGGAGATTTTCAAAATGCGGTCCTCTAGCCTCAGCCTTAGCCAGCGCCAGCATCCACACAGCTTCTAAGAAGGGCTGCTGCCCTTGTCTGTCCTCAAGGTGAGCTGCAGCCGTGCCCCCGTCTTTCCAGGAGACTCTCCAAGACCAGCAGGTAGGTCTGGCCCAGGCGCCTATCACATTACTGCTTTTGCCCAGGTTTGCATGGGATTTTGTGAGCCCTCTGAGAGTGGAGTCTCTCTTTCCCTGGTCTCAAGAGGCTCCTACAGTTAAGCCCCACAGGTTCTTCTAAAGCCAAGTATTTGGGAGACTCCTGTTGCCAGTGCTGGGCCGCTGGGGCTCTGGGGCCTGATTGGGGGCTCAGAACCCTTGCTCCTGTGGGAGAACCTTTGCGGTGTGATTGCTCTCGTCTGTGGGCACCTCCACCCCGGGTTGGTGGGGTTTAATTATGTCGTGGGTTTGCTGCTCCTACTTGTTTTGGCTGAATTAAGCTCTGTGGACGCTGCTCGGGCCTAGCCTGGCTGAGGCGCTCGACTTTGGCAGGGTAGGGTTCTTTTCCTGTCGGGATTCAAGCAGCCAGTAATGAAACCAAAGTTGAAATTGACACAGCATAAGCTTTACTCAGTGGCCAAAAAAATGAAGAAGCAGGAACTAAGTTCACAAATTAGCTTCTCACCCACCTGGCAAGAGGGATTAAATTATAAAGAGTAACAACAGAGGGAGGAGGAGTGTGACTCACTCTGGGGAGGCCTATGTTTTAGTCTGTGGGGAAGGGGCAGGGCATTTTGGGGGCAGTGGGGGTGCCTCTCCTGACTGTCCCTTTTTGGTCCTTGGTGTCTGGTTTTGGCCACTGGTAGGTGTGTTATTTAATATGGTAATGAAGTAAATTCATATAATGAGATTCAGGGTCTGCTGGAGGTCAGACTCAGCACCATCTTTGTGCTAGCTGGTTCCATCTAGGGTTTTCTCTTTTTTTTTTAAACATTAAAAATCTGCTTTTCTTATTCAGTAATGCAGAGTTTTACCAGAAGGCTGATTAAAAAAACAATCTTTGAAATGTCACCAAAATAAAATCTTGATATGCAACCCAAGTTGGTATATCACTAAAGTATATTCTTAACAGAATAAAAGCCTATAGTCAGAACACTGGTTGCAAACATGGAAGCTCTATGGAGGCAGTAAACTGGGAGCTAGTCACGTCTGAAATTTGCCGTCAGTGTTTCACTGTTGAAACCGAAGTTAGAGTAAATTGAACTGATGGTATAAGCTAGTACCGTGGTTTTCTACCAGATTCTGGAAGAGTAGGATTATTGGAGGAGAGCTTTTAGCTTATAAACTTAAATATCCATTTTTGTGGGGTTTTCTTCTTGTGTGTGTTTCGTTTCACCTCTTATCTCTGGACCTGTTAACTTAGATTCATGTCCCCTCCTGCTAACTGTGGGGGAGGTGGGAGTTGTGAGCAAGGACACTCCTGCTAAAGGGTGGTGGTTCATGGGTTTTGAGCAAAGACTTGGAGCAGCTCCAGCAACTCTCCTTTATGTCTTTGGTTGTAGAAGATCTTTCCTGGTAGGTTCTGGTCTTTCCCATTGACGGTTGTCCTGTGGATCGTTGTGATTTTGGTGTGCCCGGGAGAGGTGAGCTCAGGGCTTTTCTTCGCCACCATCTTGGCCAGTCTCGCCCACATGGGTCTCTGAGAGCAGTCTTCTTGGAGCCCCAGTTTCTGTTTCCTCCTCTGTTCTCAAGGTCGCTGCCCTTCCTGCGTCAGCCAGGGCCACCCTGGACTGGAGCCCACAGTCTGGCTTCAGGGGTGCCAGGACTGCTGCCAGCCCCATGCTCACCTGTCCGCCCGCCCGCTCTGAAGCCCAGGCCCACCTCCTCCTAGCAGCTGCACAGTGCTGCCAACCTCGGCTGTCTGTTCCCCCATGGAGGGCATATGCATCTGAAATATCTCTTCTCAGGGAGCATGCAGGGAACCCGGAAAAGGTGTAGAAGTAGATTTCATCCCCGAGTCCCAAGGCCCTGTTCCCACAGCACTATTAGCGGTAAGATAAAGGGTCTGTGTGAATGGCTTCTTCCTACAGTGGCTGCCCTCACAGCCTGAGGTTCTAACTGGTCAATGCTTGGCTTTCATAAGTACCAAGCTGGACCTGCTGTGTAGCCCAGGGAACTCTGCTCAAAGTTACATGGCAGCCTGGATGGGAGGGGAGTTTGGGGGAGGATGGATACATTTATATGTATGACTGAATCCCTTTGCTGTCCACCTGAAATTATTATAATGTTGTTAATTGACTGTACTCCAACATAACACAGACACACAAATCTATGCCCTATATAATCATCATTTAATTACCCCTGTGAATATTTGTAGGGATTGGAATCTAATGGGAATTGAACTGTTTAATGTGTTCTGTAATAATAATCTAATGTACATGCTCATGAACATGCGGTAGATAATTCATGATGATATATGTGCTACATATGTGTTACGTATGAAAAAGCATGTGTACTTATATACATGGAAGGTCACATGCACAATGTACATAGGAGCATTAGTTTTTAAGATATCATTGTTTAATGCTAAAAGTACCTAAAGATACTGTTATTGTCTCATAAACAGGTTGTTCAGGGACTCATTTAAGTAGAATTTCAGTTTTGGGTGCTGACGGTAGAGCTGGAGCTTCTTACTTGCATCACAGGGAGATATATTATTCTTTTTCCCTGATTTAGAAGAACAAAATAACAGATATACTACAAAGGCTCTTCATTTTAGGAGGTTATTTTTAATAATGCTAGTTACTGGTATAAGGACTATAGTTCTAAGACAGTAGATCTCCTTTGTCCATTGATACTACATGGGTGATCAATGATTTGTCTTTCTATTCATGTTACTGTTTCCCCCCCGCCCCCCGCCGCAAGACTTTCCTACATGAGTTTTATTTAAAGCACAAATAAATATCTTTCCGTAATGGCAAATGGTTCAAATACGAATCATTGACTAATACAGGGCTTTAAATATGAAACAAAATTGTTTTTAAAGAAACAAAATAAAGGTTATATATATATACTGAAGGGACCTGGAGTCTACAAGCAGATTCCAAAAATGAAAGGAGTGGAAAATCTGTGGTGAAACCAGAACGCCGCATCCGTGCCTTGGAGAAGGGCCACTAGACAGCATTCAGTCAGCTGAAGATGGACCGACTGGTAGCGGTGTGTCCACACAGAAATCTCAAGTCATTTCCGCTTGCGTAGAATCATCCAGATCTTCCCCAGACTGTAGGGACAGTTCTGTGGCTTTCTTCTCTCCCATGTTCCCAACAAGGCTACATAAAGTTCAGTGCTCGATGAGCTGCATACAACAGCAGCCCCTTAGGAGCCAACATGCCGGGTCAGGTTCCCTGTGAGAAACCTGGACGCTTGCAGCAAAGTGTCTAAATGGGCAGGCCCTTTCCTCTTCCTTCTGCCCATGCACAGTGTCTCCTTTCAAGACTGCTATCCCCATCATACTTGTTCCTTCACAAGTCGAAACCTTGAGGTGCTATGAAGGAGATCAACATCAAGAAAAGAAAATTCGATTCAGAAATGAAGAAAACTGGAAGGTATACAATACACCCCCCAGGGCATCTTGATAACTCCTGCTACAGTACAGTTCATGTACTGCTATAGTCCATAGATAAATCATGGCAGCTTGAATGAGCTCATGGTCCCCATCTCAGGTACTACCCAGGTAGGAAATACTGGGCAAGAGGAGTTTGCTAGAAGAATTAGAAATTTGAAAATTAACCAAATTTTATCCCTGTGATAATTCAATACTAGTAAGGAGGCAAATACTGAAGATTAGAAGCTAAGATTACAAGAGACCCAAGGAATTTTTAATTGTCTAGTGTAGCTGAAGTAGCATTTTGTCCATATAGAATGAGATCCCTGTTGGACTACTAGAGCCTGTTTTATGTAGCAGTAATGGGTGAAGAACTGTTAAAGCTGCAATAATGAATGGGAGGATAAAGTGGAAGGTGATGAATAGGGTGAGTGGCTTTTATCAACTGAGAATCCTCCCAAGATTCATTTGGCTTGGTTAATGCCAATGTAAGGAATTGCTGAAAAGGAGATTTGTAATGACTGTTGCCCCTCAAAAGGATTTGTAACCTCATGGTAAGATACAACCTGTATATGCTGTGGCTATTACCTTAAATAGTAGGATAATTCTGACATTTCATATTTCTAGGAAGGTGCAAGATCCATAATACAGCCCCCTTCTTACATGGATAAATAAGCAAAGAAAGACCAGGAAAGGTTCATTTGCATATAAATATCAAATGATTCATCCATAGTTTGGTAGATATTAAATACAATTTATTGCTAGGAATAACCCTATTAAGATTTGTAAGATTAAACAAATACTGGAAGCTCAAGAGGAAGGGGAATATATGTATACTTATGGCCATGAAACTAAAAGACGCTTATTCCTTGGAAGGAAAGTTATGACCAAACTAGATAGCATATTCAAAAGCAGAGACATTACTTTGCCGACTAAGGTCAGTCTAGTCAAGCATATGGTTTTTCCAGTGGTCATGTATGGATGTGAGAGTTGGACTGTGAAGAAGGCTGAGCGCCGAAGAATTGATGCTTTTGAACTGTGGTGTTGGAGAAGACTCTTGAGAGTCCCTTGGACTGCAAGGAGATCCAACCAGTCCATTCTGAAGGAGATCAGCCCTGGGATTTCTTTGGAAGGAATGATGCTAAAGCTGAAGCTCCAGTACTTTGGCCATCTCATGAGAAGAGTTGACTCATTGGCTAAGACTCTGATGGTGGGAGGGATTGGGGGCAGGAGGAGAAGGGGACAACCGAGGATGAGATGGCTGGATGGCATCACCGACTCGATGGACGTGAGTCTGAGTGAACTGCAGGAGTTGGTGATGGACAGGGAGGCCTGGTGTGCTGTGATTCATGGGGTCACAAAGAGTCGGACACGACTGAGTGACTGAACTGAACTGATGGCTGATTCATGTTGTACACCAGATATTAACACAACATTGTAAAGCAATGAAAATAAATTTAAATTGAAAATATTTGAAACTGAAAATTTACAAAATAAAAGGGAAGGAAAATTTCATCATGATGAGATTTGATGAGGCTGGGAGATCAATAAGTGCAATGTTAACGGTTTTGATGAATGGGCAGGATTTTTCAATGTTTAAAAAAAAAAGTACTGAGTTGGAAAGGACCTGAATTTCAGCGTGATACAGACCTGGGTCCTACTCATGGTTCCCTGCGGAGTCACCTCGGGTGAGCTGGACTGGGGGTCTGCGGTCTCACAGGGAATGTGTCCTGAGGGTGTCACACCTGGCCACACGCAACGCCACCTCTCTCACTGGTGAGGCAATGCACAGCCCTCGGGTTTCTTAACCTCACAGACATGCTCTGACTGGCATTTTGTGTCTCTGCGTCTGGTTACAGTCTTGTGGTGAGGGGCTTTCCATCTTGGCCAGAGCTGGTCCCCCTAGTGGGGATTTTGTTGACAGAGTGGCAAGCTCTGGGAAAATCCCGCAGGTGACTGAGGTAGGCCAGTCCTCCATGGCTACCCCCCCACAGGCCAGTGTTGCTTCTGAGTGAACGAGTGAGGGCCTCCAGTGAAGGTGCCTCCCAGCCTGGCTCCCCTGTCCCACCACACCAGCCACTCGGATGGCCCCAGCAGGCTGTGAGGTAGCTCTCAAGGGCCTGGGGTAGAGACCCCAGGGACCCCCAGGCTCTGCTCTTCTTTAGGGCTGTGTGGCTTCCTTGGTGGTCATCACAGCTTTTTCTGTGGTGGCCTCCGCTGTTCTCCATGTCCTTCTGGGGGCTCACCCAGGGCTGCAGCCCCATCACCACACTGGATACTCTTCTTGGTTCCCCCTCAACAGCAGTGGGGTACGGCTCCCTCCGGCACTTCAGCCCCGAACCCTCCCAAAGTCCAGTCCAGTGCTGGGGAAGGGCGGGTGTCCTCCTCATAAAAGCTGGCTTGTAAATAGCCTTTTTCTGAAAGAAATCCTTGTTCTCAAATGCATCACCAATACAGTCCCCCTGGGCTCCATCTGGCAACCCACTCCAGTACTCTTGCCTGGAAAATCCCGTGGACGGAGGAGCCTGGTGGGCTACGGTCCATGGGGTCGCAGAGAGTCAGACGCGACTGAGCGACTTCACTTGGGCTCCATCAGAGCTGATTGACCACAATTCTCCTCCCATTGGTGGCTTTCACCTAACCCTATCCTGAGGCTGGGCTTCCTTGGTGGCTTAGCGGGAAAGAACCCACCTGCCAGTGCAGGAGACTCGGGTTCAATCCCTGGGTCAGAAGGTCCCCTGGAGAAGGAAATGGCAACGCACTCTAGCATTCTTGCCTGGAGAATCCCCCCAGACAGAGGAGCCTGGTGGGCCACGGTCTATGAGGTTGCAAAGAATCGGCTACGACTGAGCGACTAAACAACAATCCTGAGGTTAGGGACTCATTTCCCTTTCTTTCTTCTTAAAGTTAACACCAGCATACATGGAATCTGGCCCATCCACCCCAGTGCTGCCAGTCCTGGTCTCTCCCAGTCAACCCTGGGAAACTTCACGTGAACGGAGACGCTAGAAAACCCCCAACTTCCAGAATTCCCCTGGGGGACAGGCTCCATGTGATTTTTTTTTTTTAAGTAGTAATGTTTGTAACTTTTCTTATCACAAAGAAATACCCACCCAATGTGGAAAAGCAGGGATACAAAGAGACAAAAGCCTGCGCTCTAACCTGCCGCGCAAAGTCCCACACCCAGAGCCCGCGGGCCGGGGAAATGCCCTAGTGCCGGCCGCGAGGACCCTCATGGCCGCCAGGGGGCAGGCGTGCGCTGCGGACCGTCCCGGCCGGACCAGGCGCGCTGCTCCCCGGCTCCCGCGGGCGGGGCGAGGGCCCAGGATGGAGGTAGCCCCCAGTCTCGCGACCCAAGGGAGCAAGCCCCGCCGCAAGCTCATGTTATCTTCAACACTCCGGGAACTCAGCGCTGCTCTCCTAGTTTACCGATGAGGGAGGTGAGGCTCAGAGTTAGGCAGTTGCCCAAGGGGACACAAAACCCAGGTGCCCAGGCTCCGGGGTCACTCCTAGTCATTCCTGGCACGTGCATGTGCGGGCAAGTGCTGGCCGCCGGGGGGCCTCGTGGGGATAGGGTGAGAGAACCCCCCCTTCTGGCTCAGCCCCTGGGGATTTCCTCCTGGGGGGCCTAAGGAGGGCCCTGTTGGCGCCTGGAGGCACCTTAGTCATGCCTGCTCCCCCACTCCCCCCCTCCCTCCCTGGGGCACACAGCCCCGGGCCCTGTTGCTCTAGGCATCTCTGGAAGGGGCAGCCCTCTGCCCTCTGTGGACACACTTGGCTGGAATCTGCAGGCCGTCTGGCCTGGGCGAGAGTGGGTGAGGAGGGAGGAGGAGCAGCCAACAAGCCAGGGCCTGTTTCCTGCCTGGCCTGACCCCAGCTGTCCCCAGGGAGGCCCCAGCAAGCCGAGTAAGGTCATCCAGGGCGAAATTCCAGCCTGAGCCCTGAGCAGTCACTTCACTTTTCTGATAAGGCTCAAGAAAGGACCCGGAGTGTCCTCCGCACACCCCCTCGCTGTCAGCACCTCTGTTGTTGGGGAGCCTCCACTGCAGACAGCCTGCCTGGAGAAGAGACAAAGATAGACCCCGGGACAGATAAGGAGAGACAGCCAGGCAGAGGCAGGGCAAGGGACACAGATGAGGAGATGGGGGGGGGCAAGGCAATGCCCCAGGCGGTGGGTCTGGAGCCCCAGAGGTCAGAAGAGGTTCCCAGTTTCTCTTGTTGAGCTCTGCCTGGGCTCGGGTGTTGGAGAAAGATGCCAACATGGTGGAAACAGAAGAGCTTTTGTGTGGTTGGAAGACGGATTAGGCTGGGAGTCCTGCCTCTCTGGGCCTGGCGGATGAGGGTGCTGGCAATGTCCATGTGGGGCATGGCCACTGAGCCTCCTGGAGGCCAGGCCAGAGGGGTTGAGATCCAGGGCCCTGTACCTGAGGTGGAGGGGCAGGTGGGGCACCCCTCGGACAGATGGGGCTGTACCCAGACAGCTCAGTGTCTCCTGCTTGGGGCCTCTTCTTCCTCCCTATAGAATATTTGTACCTAACACTGGTGGTTTGACTTGACAAGTGAGCAAGGGCATAAAGTCACAGATGGCCTGCGGGCACCCCAGTCACCACATGCAGCTGAGTCGGTCACAACCACTTCCCCCACCCCCTGGGGGCCAGGGCCTCTGCCCCGCCTGCACGCATAGACACATCCACGCAGGTACGCTCAGGTACACACAGACGGGGTGCTACTGAGTCATAGGTGCCTCCTCAGAGAGCACGTGCCTGCATGCACGCGCACAAAGGTGCCTGCAGACACCACGTGCATCTGATTCTGAGTCACCAGGGCGATTGGACCCTGAGGGAGGGTGCCCAGAGTGTGTGCTGCCTTCCCTGTTTAGAGCCGGGTGCCCATATATATGCATGCATGTGTACGTGCCCACCCTCTATCCTGTTACAACCTGCTGGGGGGGTGGTCAATAAATACTTACGGAATGGATAAACGAGTGAGCAAATGAATGAATGAATGAACAAGTGAAAACGTGAGCAACACTCACACTGCTTGGAAACTTGGTACCATCGGTTGGGGCTGCACTGCAGGGTGGGTCCCAAGTGTGTCTGCTGGGAGTTGTCCTGCTCCAAATATAGCCTCCGTGGGCGGGCTGGGAGCCAGGGCTGCCTCCCAGACTGTGACTTCACTGGGCCTGGGGCCCAGCCTCTGAGGAGTTGGAGAAAATTAACAGAGAAGAGGTCTAAGCTTTCCACAGCCAGGGCTGAAGTGTGAGACTAGAGCTGGTGGGTGACTGCGTACTCGAAGT
This sequence comes from Oryx dammah, assembly GCF_014754425.2. NCBI lineage: Eukaryota > Metazoa > Chordata > Mammalia > Artiodactyla > Bovidae > Oryx > Oryx dammah. Next base: position 42,144,624 of record NW_024070201.1, on the reverse strand, counting down.
GTCAGCGGCTTGAGCTGTAGGGCTGAGGACTGTGCAGTGGGCCCAGAAAGGACAACTTCTGAGGCAGGCCCCTGGGAACCACCTATCCCGGGATGTCTTGGGCCAGATGTGCAGAAGGCACAGCCCCTCTTGAGGATGGGGAAGCATAGTGCCTAGGTCCATTGGTGGGTGCCAAGCCAAGGCCTCTTAGATGGCCTCCCATCTGGACAGGCCTGCTTGCAGGGCGGTTCCCATCTGCAGCTTGACTCTTCCTTCCCTAGCGGCTGTGCCTCTGCCCTATTTCCTCATCTAGGGTATTGCAATATTATCCCAACTGGTCTTTCTGCCTTGACCACCCCCTCAAGTCCATCTTGTTCATAGCCGCCAGCTTTCTTTGTCTGAAATATAGATGTGATTCTGTAACTCCTCTGCTCAAAAGCCTCCCATAGCTTCCTGCTATTTAGCAATAAAGGTGGATTGCCGTGGCCTGGTGCTCAAGACCCTTTCCTAACCTGCTCCTGCTTTACCATGTGTGTTTTGAAAGGCTGACTTGGGACGAGGGCATTGGTTATGTGCTGAAGGGTGGATTCATGGATGCTAGGCTGATGGACGCTTATAGGAATGGAGGGGCCCAGGGACTGTTTGATTTGTAGACAAATGATTAGATGTTGGGATGCTCACGGGGCTAGCAGTAGGGGTGGAGACGTGGATAGGTGGGGGGTTGGAAGTCAAAACTGTATTGGTTGTAAGGGACAACCCCACCCCCCGCCACATGTCATCAGGAAGGGGGTGGGGGTGAATGCAAGGCCACCTGGACACACTTCGCTGGGGGCCAGGCCTCGGGAAGGTGGCTCCTCCCCTGTCCTGGGCAGCTCTCAGGTCTGGCCGCGCCTGCCCTGCGGCCCCTCCCTCTGCCTTCTCCTGCCTGGCGTGGTTTTCTGCCTCATAGCCCAGCAGTTGTCCTCTGCCGTCCTTGAGCCTGCCTTCCTTCCACAAGATATTTGCTTTGTTGTTGTTGTTGTTTTTGATGTGAACTATTTTTAAAGTCTTTATTGAATATGGAACAATATTGCTTCTGTTTCGTGTTTTGGTTTTTGGGCCTTGAGGCATGTGGGCTCTCACCAGGGATCGAACCTGCACCCCCTGCATTGGAAGGCTAAGTCTTAACCACTGGGCTGTGAGGGAAGTCCCCGCAGGTGTTTTTATCAAGTGACTGGTTATGTGCCTGTTTGTACTCAGCAAAGCTTCTATGTGCTGAAAAATAGACAGGGAACAAAAAGTCACTGCCCTCTGGAAGTGTGCTTTCTGAAGGGAGAGACAGATGCGAAGCAGTTACCTGCAAGGTGGTTAATGCTGTGGGATGACCACGAGGGCGAGGGGCTTGGGGTGCCTGCAGAGGGGCTGAGGGGGCTCAGGAAGTGTCCGGTCAGGGAGTGTTTGAGCGGAGATGTGAACAGAGTGAGGGTGAGCCCTGAAGATCGCTGGGGCAAGAGTGTTTCTAGGAAGAGGGAATGGCGAGGGTGGTGGCCCAGAGGCAGGACTTCTCTGAGTGTTTGAGCAGCATCAGTGAGGCCAGAGTAGCCGATGCAGAGTGAACAGGGGTACAGAGGTAGGAGATGGGGTCAGAGGGACAGATCAACAAGGGTTTTGCAAGCCGTGGTTAGGACTTAAGCTTTCACTTCAAGAGGAGAAGGCTGGAGGGTGTTTGACAGAGAAGCAACGCTCTTCTGTGGTTTCAAAGGCCGCTCTGGCTTCTGTGCTGAGAACAGACTAACGGGGTCCAAGGTGGAGGCAGGAAGGCCAGTTAGGAGGCTCCTGCAGAAATCCAGGGGGAGCTCGCCCAGCGCAGCAGTGGCAAATGTGGTGACAGCTTGTCCAGTTGAGGATGTATTTTGAAGGCAGAGTAGTCAAGATTTGCTGATGGATGGGCTGTAGGTGTGAGAGAGAAGGAAATTCTTTTAAGGACGAACGAACCTAGACTTTTTGGCCAGGGTGACTGAAGATGGCGTTGCTGCTTCTGAAGTAGGAAGTTGTCTTTTTCGGCCGCCATACCCTTCCCTGGACCACAGCAGCCTCCAGAGTGGCTCTCCACATCCTCTCTTACCAGCCTCCAATCTGTTTTCCCTATTACAGCCACTCCGTGAATGGGTTCTGCCTTTTTTTTTTTTTTGATGGTTTAGGTGAGTTTTATTGGTTTCCTTTCCGAATTATTCTACAGAAGAACAAAACGAAAGCTCCTGGCAAGAGGGTGGGGTGAGTGTGAGTGTGAGTGTGGGTGTGGGTGTGGGTGTGTGAGTGGGTGTGTGGGTGTGTGAGTGTGTGAGTGTTTGTGTGTGAGTTGCTCAGTCATGTCTGACTCTTTGCGACCCCATGGACTGTAGCCGGCCGGGTTCTTCTGTTCATTAAATTCTCTGGGTAAGAAAACTGAAGTGGGTTGCCATTCCCTTCTCCAGGGGATCTTCCCAACCCAGGGATTGAACCCAGGTCTCCTGCATTGCAGGCGGATTCTCTACCGCTGTGCCTCTGGGGAAGAGGGTGAGGACCCCTCCCCATCGCCATGGTCCCCACCTGTGTCCCTGCCGGTTTCGCAGAGGCAGGGGACTGGCTGCTCGGGAGGAGAGTCAGAGAACCCGCCCCACGCAGAGAGGGGAGAGGCCTCTCCTGGGGAGGGTGGGGCCGGCCTGGGGTCACAGCAGGGCTGGAGTCCAGGCGGCCCTGTCCCTGGGCAGGAAGGCAGGCCCGAGTGTAGGCTGGAGGCTCGTTAGCCCCAGAGCCCTGCCAGGAGAAGAGGCTGTGAAATTTGCAGTATCAGGTTTCGGAAAACACAGGGTCAGGGTCAGCGGAGCAGCTGGTGGTGGGGAAGGCCAGGCCCAGCTAATTTCCTGTCAGAGTGGCCCAGAGGCCCCAGCCTCTCTCCGAGCTGGCCACAGGGGAGGAGATGCCGGGAATGGCTCACATTCCTCTGGCAGGGGCCCACGCCGAACCTCAGGGGGCCCGCGGGGAGTGAGGAGGTGGACGTGCTGAGGCCAGGCGGGGGCCCTCTGCAGGGACCAGGCCTCTGCCGTCCGAGCCTTAGACTGGGATGGGGCCAGGGGCGGGAGAGCAGCGGCGGGAGACCAGCGCAGCTGCTGGAGCTGCAGGGGAAAGGAGCCCAACCTCACATTTCAGACGAGGAAACAGAGGCTCAGACAGGACCAGATCTCAGCAGGATCGCAGGAGCATCCTGATTCTAAGCCCTGGAGCTGTTTTTTCTGGCCAGGCCCACCAGTTTCCTGGAAGGCCCTGCATTGCTGAGTCGTGTGACGGAGGAGGGTGGGCAGGCCAGTGGCCTCGGTCTGTGCTCCTCTTGGAGGGAGGCGGGAACCCTCGCTTCCACACGGGAGGCTTGCTTCTCAGATAGTCTTGCTGGGGGCTGGGTGGCCCGTGTGGAGCTGGCCAGGGGGCCCTGCGCCAGCTGAGGGCCCACCTCTCCTCCCCGTGGAGGACCCCAGGCCATCCCCACCACGGATGGGACTCTATGCCCTGGCCCAGCCCCAGGAGGATTAGGCCATGTTCCTGGCCTTGAGTGGCCTTTAAGTGGCCTGACCAGGCCCAGTGGGAGGCAGAGGTCATGGTCCTTGCCCAGCTGAAGTATGATGTCCAGGGAGGATAGGCCTCGGACACGGTCACACGAGCCCGGTGCAAACCTGGCCCGTCAGATGCCACCGTGTGACCTCGAGCAGGTCAGGCAACCTTTCTAAACTGCCAAACAGAGAGGGACCACTGCCTTTCTTTCCGTCAGCTTGTATGGTGGGGCTGTGACTTGGACAGAGGGTCTCCTGCCGTATGCTGTGGGACACAGCCCCTCCCAGAGCTTGGAAGTGCTGCCCGTACCCTCACTCCACATCGCACACCGCCCCCAAGGAGTGTCTGGGGAGGCGAGGCCAAGGCCTCCGCTGTCCGCCTCGCCGTCCTTTCCCAGCTCTCAGCACTTGACTGCGAGACTGGGGACCTTTTAAGGTGTCCCAGGCATCCACTTGACCAGACTGTCCCTCCATCCCCTCTGTCCACCAGAAAGGCCCCAAGTTCTACAGATGCCACCTCAGGCCTGTCTCCGAGGCTTCCGCATCTATGCAGCCGCGCTGCCTTCTTGAGTCTGAACACCCGCGGTGGCCTCCAGCCGCCCTCCCTTCTCACTCGCCCCCATGCACTCTTCACCAGAGAGATCTTTCTCTAAATATACATCCCAGCCTGGGCCTAACTGCCTTCCCTGCCCTCCTCTGCGCACCTTCGCACCCCTGGACTCAGCATAAATGTCACTTATTCAGGGAAGTCTTCTTGGATCTCCAGGGCTGGACTGGGCTCCCCTCCCATCTGTCTCCGGGCCCCTAGATGTCCCCACCCCATCACAGCTCTGATCACACTAGACATCAAATCTTGCAGGTCTGGGGAATGGATTATTTTACCTGGAGTCTAGAGTAATCAGAACAGCAAACATCCATGAGTGTTTGTGGAACGAATGAATGCTGGAGGAATGCCTGAAAGGTGGGCACACGGTGCTTTGGGGTGATGGGTCTACTCGTAGTCGGTTGCATCGTACGTCTGGAGGTATGGGGGAGTGTGCCCCTTATCAGGACTGACTCTGGTACCTCACGTACCAAGGCCCTGGGCAGAGACATGACTTCTAGCCACCTCTGTCTGGTGAGGCTCAAGCAATGTGGTCATGGGAGGAACCCCCAGCCTCACCTGCTAAACTCAGCTGCCACCAGGAAATTCAGATGTTGGCAGAGGCAGTGGGTGGGCCCGTGTCAGACAGCATCTGCCTGTAGGAGTGCCTGTGTCATTAGGGTGTGTACTTGTGCAAGTGTACACGTTCGAACATGCAGCCGCCGCCTGTTGTCTGTGTATGAGGGGCTGCGTTTGTGTGTAAGAGCCCCCCTTACAGCGACTCCTTCCCCAGCCTAGCCTGTGCTGGGTGCTGGTGCCTTGCACACACCTGTCATGACTTGTATCACGATATTTTATCTGTATGATGCTATATTAGTTTGCTGTTGCTGTTGTAACAAATTATGACAAACTTAGTGGCTTAAAACAGCAGACTTCTTGTCTTACACTTCTGGAGGTCAGAGCCCAGAGTGGGTCTCACTGGGCTAAAATGAAGGTGTCAGCAGGGCTGTGTCCCTTTCTGGAGGTATTCCCAGCTTTTGGGGGCTGCCCACGTTCCGTGGCTCGTGACCCCTTCCGTCTTTGAAGCCAGCGATGGCTGACTGAGTCTTTCTCAGATCACCTCACTCTGATGTTCGCTTCTGCCTCCCTCTTCTGCATGTAAGGACTCTTGTGATGACATGGGGCCCATCTGGGCTGGTCTCTGGAGGTCAGTTGATGGGCAGCCTTAATTCCATCTGCAACTGTAATTCTCCTTTGCCATGCCGGATAGCATGTTGGCAAGTCCTGGGGATGAGGACGCAGATGTCTTGGGGGCAGGGATGACATTGTTCTGTGTGTCAGATATGCTCTGCCCCTTCTGTCACTAGTGAGCTCTTTGGGCCTGTGCTGGGTCTGATTCATCTGCATGCCCCTTGGGAGCAGGACACTGGCCAGCCCGCCCTAGGTGCTTATTACGTATTTGTTGAATAAATCTGATTCGGCCAACAACTTATGGAGAATCCGTTTTGTGTTGGGTACTTTCACATCACAGTTTTTCCTCCCATTTGATAGGTGAGGAAGATAAAGCTCAGAGAAGTTAGGAACCACCCAAGGCCAAAGAGCTAGTAAGTGACAGAGCAGAAGCTCAATGTACCCTGACCTCGGGTCAACAAGGCTGACACCTTAGTTCCTTTGAGTCTGGGGTGCTGAGAGAGACCAGTCCTGGACCTTTGATGGTGGCCATGGAAATGCACCTCTTGAGTTTCAGGCTGGCCTCTGCCACTGTGCTCACACCCACCACTGTTTGCTCTCAGGCCTGCTGGCTGCCCTTGACAGACAGGCCTGGCATGAGGATTCCCCACTGGACTTGTTGCTGTCTTAGATCTAAACTTGTAGACTCTTCTACTCTCCCTCTGTCCTCCCATTTCTCCCTTGTAGGGGTCAGACCTCCATCAGTCTGGTGTCTCTCCCAGCTCCCCCAACTCCCTACCTACTTCTCACTGGAGATGCCTCACGCAGAGGAGATGGGGAGGAGGATGCCGTCCTGGTTGGTGGGGACCCCACGTGGTCCCTGGAGCAGGTAGTAGCTCAAATGCTAGATATTTCACTGGTGAGAACCCAGGGAAGTTTCCTAGAGGAGATGAATTCTGTGGCAGGTGTGATAATTCAGGAACTTGAGAAATATGGGGTGAACAGTGCCTTCAAAAGATGGGCTGCTTGCTGCTCTCTTGTCCTGATGCCCCACAAAGGGAGGAAGAGGGACTGTGAGCCTCCAACAAGCCGCTCATGGGTGAGGGGGACAGCACGCAGCCTAGGTTGGGGAGAGGCTGCAAAGAGGCCCTTGCCTCTAGCAGTGGGGGCAGCTGTGGTGGAGTGGCAGGTAAGGACAAGGAGAGTTGCAGAGCTCCGCATGAGTCTGAGCACCCGGCCAAGGTAGTTGTGTGGGGGTCAGGCTGTACTGGGTAAATGTGGCACCCTGAGGTCACTGAAGCTGCAGCCTCCCTGACTCTCTGGGCTGGCAGGGGTGGCCCACACTTCCTTGGGAGAACTCCCACCTCTCCTGCACTGAAAGATGCCACTGAGGCCTCGCCCCCACAGGGCAGCAGGTCCCCTCCCAGGAGCAGCACCTGCTTCCTCTCCCGTCTGCTAAGGACAATGATGAGGGTGGAATTCCAGACGAATCTGGCTGGGGACATGCTGGGCCTGATAAGGGGGAAGGAAACTACCGTAGGAAAGAATAAGAACTACCGTGGGTACTGGCAGGAGGCAGGGCGATTTCCTGGGATTGGATTTGCGAGTGTTTGATTGAGGCAGATGGAACGGAAGACTGGATCAGCCAGAATCCATTGACATTGAGGGCATGTTCTTCAGACACAGAATTTAATACCCTAGCTAGGATGCCAGGGGGTGGAGCAGACGCTCCTAGAAGTCTTTTGGAAAAAGTCACGGCCAGCACTCAGCAGAGAGGAAATACCCAAGTTTCCCTGGCAGGTGGTAGAGGAGAAATTCATGACAGCTGAAGAAAGTGGCCACTTGGTATGGACAGGCAAGGCCAGAGGGCCAGGCAAGTGGACATGGTGTATTGAGCATGGTGTCCCCAGGGGCAAAATGGGTGGGCAGCCAATAGGTTCTGCTTAACGTCAGCAGCCAGGGAAGCAGACAGGAGTGGAGGAGCAGGAGCAGGGCAGCAGAAAGATGGGGTCCCCGCTCAGTTCCCAGACCCGAGCCCGTTTTCAGACATGGAAGTCGTCTCCTGAAGAGGCGGACCCTGCAAAACAGCCACCAGTACGTATCATCGTGATTCCTTCAGTTTTCCCCCAAAGATCTATAGCCATTTATTTGAGTGACTGTTCACTAGAGAAAGGGGACCACCAGGCAGGTTTTGAGTCATATTAACACTTGGAGGCTCCAGGCATCATCGCAGGCTATTTGTCAGAGTGGGGCCCATGGAGGTCAGGGAGCAAGTGGAATCCTGGCTACAGCTGGGCTTGCACTGGGTCCACGATCCATGCAGTGTTTAGTTAGAATTCAAGTGCTCTGACAGTAGGAGGGACCCCACACTGGGTACCTGGCCTAGTGGGCAGGAGCTGTCTCAGCAGAGAAAGCTAAGTGGAAACTTTCAAAATTGCCTTCTCCTTGCTCCTTCATCCTGCTCAAGATAATAGATAAAAAAAAACAACATCTCATCCCAGGGGTGATGGCAGAAACAAATGCCACCGTTAACGACTTAAAGGACGAATGGGTGGTGGTCCTACCATCTCTCCATTTAATTCACCAGTCTGACCTTTGCAGAAGTTGACAGATCCTGGAGGAAGACTGCAGGCTTCACCAAGTGATAGCTCTGTTTGCAGCTGCTGTGCCTGTGGAATCATTCCTAGAGCAGATTCATAAGGGTTTAGGTATGCACTTTGCGGTCATTTGGCAAATGCCTTCTTTTCCATTCCAATTTGAAAAGAGGATCAGAAACAGTTCACATTCACATGGGATGAACAACGATATTCATTTACAGTTTCACCTCGGGGCTACATTAACTGTCTTGCCCTTTGTCATAATATAATCCCCAGAGATCAGAGCCACGTGAGTATCACAGTGATCCATTACATCAGTGACACCGTGACGGTGAGACAGGATGAGCAAGAGGCCGTGGCGAGGTCACATGCTGTGCAGAACAAGGCATATAAACCTGAGAAGACTCAGGGACCTGAGACTCTAGTGAAGTTTGTAAGGGGCTCAGCAGCCAGGGGTATGCGAGGATATCCCCTCCCAAGTAAAAGTAGCAGATGTATTTCATATCTTTTACAGTGGTGAAGACAGCACAGGGCCTGGCTACCCTTGGTGGAGGGTTGCTCTTGGTTAGAGACAGCACCTTACTCTGGGAGAGATGGAAGGCTGCCGGCTGCTGGTGGGTCCCCTAACAGGACCAGGCACTGCAGAAGGTCCAGGCTGCAGGGTAGTCCTGCCATTGGGTCATACCATTTGGCAGACTCTCTGGTGTTGGAAGCGTCAGTGGTGGGAAAGGGAAAAGACGTGGTATGGGGCTTATGGAGAGTCCGGGGATCCGGCAACAGGGCTGCACTATCAGGGACAGAGGATTACACACCTTTAAAAAGTAAATTTTAGAAGAGTGAGCTTTCTCTAGTTGTGCTGAGTGGCGGCTGCTCTTTGTCGCGGTGCCCCGGCTTCTCGTTGCGGTGGTTTCTCTCGCAGAGCACTGTCTCAATAGTTGTGACGCACGCACCTAGTTGCTCTGTTGCATGTGGGATCTTCCTGGCCCAGGGATCAAACCAGTGTCACTTGCATTGCAAGCAGGATTCTTAACCCCTGGGCCACCAGGGAAGTCCCCAATTATAAACCTTTTGAGAAACAGTTTCTGGCCTGTTATTAGAGTCTGGTAGAGACAGAACATCAGACCACAGAGGGCTTCTCAAACTGCCCAGCCTGAGTTGGGGTCTGTTGGATGTGCCAGTTCATTGAGTCGTATGGGCTTGACAGTAGACCATCGTAAGGTGAGAATGCTCCCTCTGCAGCTGAGCCTGAGTGGGGCTGGAGGCACCAGTAGACTGCATGAGGACGCAGCCGGGCCCGGCCCCTGACTTGCACCCATGGCTAGATGGAGGTCCTGTGTAACCAGCTGGAAGAGGAGGGACAAGCCTGAGCTTGGTTTATGGATGGGTTGGTTTGGTACGTGCCTATGAGCTGAAGGTGGGCAGTAGCTGTATGACAGAGACGTAAAGGGACATGGAAAATATTCCTGCTGGGTAGGACTGTGAGCAGAGTACCTGGTCATGTACTTCGTATACAAAAAGTGGCCCAAGGTAGTGAGCAGATACACACCCTCCTGGGCAATGGCCAACTGGCTGTTTGGTCAGGGGCCTGGAAGGAGAAGAACGGGAAGATTAGGGACAGGAGATGTAGGGTAGAGACAAGTGGATGGACATATGGCGGAAACATGAAGATTTTATTTTTAAATTTATTTTGGCTATGTAGGCTCTTTGTTGTGGCACGCAGGTATTTCTTATCGCCCTACACAGGCTTAGTTGCCCCTCGGCATGTGGGATCTTAGTTCCCTGACCAGGTATCGAACCTACATCCCCTGCACTGGAAGGCAGATTCCTAATCACTGGACCGCCAGGGAAGTCATCATGCAAGATTTCAGTGCCACAGGTTAATGCCCATTAGGAAGTACCCAGTACATTGGAGGCAGTGAATAAATAAGTAAACAAAATGACCTGGATGGTTGACACTAGCTGGTCCTTGTCATTGGCTACGTGGGACCAGCAGGATGAGCCTGAGTGGAGTGGCCACAGTGGCAAAGGCAGAGCCAGGCAAGGGCTGACTTGGGCCCACCAGCACAGACTTCCACATCCCAAGGCCACTCTAGGTACTGTTGCCTCTCCGTGCCCAGCCTGCCAGCAGCAGAGACCTATGCTGAGCCCGTGTGTGGCACTCCTCCTGCCTGGGGCAGGTCAGCTGCCTCAGGCACTTTCCGCCCTGGAAGGGCCAGTGGTTCAGCTTCACAGGGATGGAAATCTCCTTTGAGATTTTCTTTCCTGACCAGAGAGCCTCAGTCAGCACCACTGCCCGGGGACTTACAGAAGGCCTGATCCAAAGACATGGATTCCACACAGCTTAGCGTTTGACCAGGGACACAGGGAGAGTCCTGCTGAACTATGGCTCATGGCTGTCACCAAGGCACTGACGACTCCTGTGTCCAGGAACCAGCAGGGGTCCTTGACCCTGATTACCAGAAGACAGGGCTGCTTCTACATGATGGGGGCAGGAAGGAGGGTGACCCTCTAGCCACCCAAGTAATCCCCACCGTAACCAAAGGAGACCTGTGCAGCAGTCCTGACCTGAGGCAGGTTTGATTACACTGGTCCTCTCTCAGTGGTGGGAAGATCTCCTGGAGAAAGAAACCACAAACCACTCCAGTATTCTTGCCTGGGAAATCCCATGGACAGAGGAGCCTATTGGGCTACAGTCCATGGGGTCACAAAGTCGGAAACGACTTAGCAACTAAACAACAACAACCTCCTTCAATGAAGGCTTGGATCACATCTCCAGGAGAGCCCTCAGTGTGCCCTGAGGTGGCTGAGTGTGAGGGGAACTCGGAACGGAGAGTGGGAAGAGGGAGGGTGTGAGATGAACTACATCAAGGGTGCTGTATCAGTCCTTTGACTCACCTCTGAGTTTCCCTAGGAAGAGAGGCCCAGGGGAAACTGGGAGGAACTTCTCTGGAAGCTGGCTATGAGAGGTGCTCTGCGACCACGGTCAGAAGACTCCCCTGGGTCTCTGAGTGCACAGCCTGTGCGCGACTGTGGGCCCCAGCTGCTGCTGCATTCTGGAATCCACTGCTGTTTGTTTCCCTGGCTGCAGCATGCTGATGGCTGAGCGGGGTGGGGGTCGCAGGCAGGCTTCCCTGGGGAGGTGTGGGGTTGCTCTGATGATTTGTGATGTCCTGAGGACTTCTCATCTGCCTTGCTGAACTTCCTTAGAGTTACTCCACAGTCTGAGTCTCCCACCCAGCTTTTCCTCCTCCCTCCCTTCCCTGGGTCTTTGACAAGGTCATGCCTGCACGTTGGTCTCCTGACTCTCCCAACCTCTCCTACTTTCCTGTCCATCTGGCGCCTGCTTCTCAGAGGACTGGGACGAACACGTCTGTTAGCACCACTCAAAGCAGGATCCTTGGACCAGCAACCTCCATGTCACCTGTGAGCATATTAGGAATATGGAATGTCAAGTCCCCTCTCAATCCTACTGAGTCAGGATCTTCATTTTAGCAAGATGACTCATACACACGCTACAATTTGTGAAGGGCTGATTTAGATGATTTGGTCTCTTTCAGCAAATCCTTTTCATCAGTTTGGAGCCTCATTCGTTGCAAAGGTGAACCCTTGGAATCACAAATTCACAGATCAGGGCCCTTCATTTTATAGGTCAAAGCCTTAAAGTTAAGACATAGTTCAAGGTCTTCTCATGAATTAGATGCAGCGCCGAGGTCTCTCACCTCCCGCTTTGGCTCTGCTATGAGCAGGTCACTGGCTCTGCATCTGCCTTGCCTAGCATAGTAGCACAGGAAGGTGGCTAGTTGTCGTATAATTTTAAAAGGTGTTTTTTTTTTTTTTTGGATCTTTGTCCTGGGTTTGTGGCATGGAGTTGCTAAAACCTTTAGAACTTCCTGAGTGAAAGGCGTGCCTTTGTTATTCATAATGAGTCCCTCTGCCCACACCTGTGTTTATGTGAATGCAGTGACTCAGGCTGGGCCCCTAGATAGCTTCAGGCTGGTTACCAGAAAGAACTACGTGTGAACGGGGTGTGGGAAATTACACCTCCAGGGGGACTGGAGAGTGGGTTATGAAAAAATCCTGACAGGATCCAGAGAGCTTCCCAGCTGGCGACCACAGGGAGGTGCTGGGAGGGCGCAGGCCACCGCCTCTCCCAATCCTTGCCCACGCACCTCTTCCTTGTGGCTGTTACTTCCTTAGGACAAACTGATAAACACTGACCAAGCACTTCCTGAGCTGTGTACGTTCTTCTGGACGATCACTGAAACTGCGGAGGGGGTTGTGTGTTGGTCAAGAGTCTGGTGGCCCCTGGGACTTGCAAGTGGCATCTGATGGGGGACACTCTTGTGGGGCTGAGCCCTCAACTATGGGGTCTGGGCTGACTCGGAGGAGGAAGCTTCTGAACTGGATGAACTGTGGGGCACCCAGCTGGATGGGAGAACTGGAGAAGGGAGTGAGGAACGACAGGAATTTTGTATGAGAAATCGTGTTGGAAAAAAGGTAACACACTGGTCCAAACTGAGATAGGCCATAGGTGCAAAATACTCACTGGGTTTTGAGGACTCAGTATGAACTAGTTCATGAGTAATCTTTTGTACTGATTGACATGTTGAAATAATTTTGATTACAGTAAATAAATGATTGAAAATAAGACAAAATGTTATAAAACTTAATTTCTTTTTACTTTTTAAAAAAGATTCACAGTGGCTTGATTATGCATCTGTTTGGCAGTACTGCTCCAAGTCTTACTATTGCAGGAAGGCAGACCCCTTCCAGGGCCCGAAACTGGGCTCTTGTCTAGCACTCGGAAGTGAATTCTCCGAGGAGACACATGTGCTGACAAAGCAAGAGATTTTTTTTGGGAAAGGGCACCTGGGTGGAGAGCAGCAGGGTAAGGGAACACAGGAGAAGAGCTCTGTCACGTGGCTTGCAGTCTCGGATTTTATGGTGATGGGATTAGTTTCCGAGTTGTCCTTAGCCAATCATTCTGACTCAGAGTCCTTCCTGGTGGTGCACGCCTTGTTCAGCCAAGATGGATGCCAGAGAGAAGGATTCTGGGAGGTGGTCAGACAGTTGTTGTCTCCCTTTGACGTTTCCTGAACTCTTCTGGTTGGTGGAGGCTTATTAGTTCCCTGTTCCTTACCAGGACCGCCTGTCATAAAACAACTCATGCAAATAGTTACTATGGTGCCTGGCCAGGGTGGGCGGTTTTGAGTGTGCTTCCCCTAACAATACTGTTTTATTCTTGGCTTAATTCATAGCTCTGATTGCTGTAACTGATGGCATTTCCTGGTTATCAGCCTGAGATCTTGAGATTATTCAGAAATTCTTTATGAGATAATGGAGTTACTTAACAAGTCTTAAAAGAACTCTGAATGAAATATCTATAAACGTCAATTTTCATTGAGAAACAAATTAGCTGTACTATTAACAGTTAACACTCCAGCTCTGGAGTGAGGTCATCAAGTAGAGGGGCTAGGAAGGTAAGAATGAAGAACCTGGGCTGAAGGTTTTGGGGAGTGGGGCCTGTGCTCCCCTGGGGCTGCAATAACCCAGGCATAGAAAGGCCTTGTCAGGGGATCCGCAGGGCCAGGGCACCAGGCCTGTCTTTCTTCCTTGGAACGCAGTGCCCTTCTCCCCGCACAGCTAAGGCTGAGGAACGAAGGGCGGCCTGACATTCTTGGGCTCGACTTCAGCTGTTTCCCTTGTTAGTCATGTCAGGGTCACAGCGTGCAGAACGGCAGGTCACAGGAGTCCTGGAGGCTCAGGAAATTGAAGGCTCAGGAGGGCGACGATGGGGCCCTTCCTTCTCCCTGGATCTCCAGACTTGGGGGTTCAGCCCTGAGAACCTGCATTCTGTTGGCTCCCCATCCAGATGTAGTTGGGGTCCCCAAGGTAAACTCCAAGAGCTTAATGAGAGGAAGTGTGGTCCAGACTGTGCTGTTTAACAATTTCCTGAAGCAGAAAAATCTGCTTCTGAACTAGCGTTTGAATTCTCCTGCCTAAAATTCTTGCCAATTGCCATATGCCACAGGTGGCGAAACTGCAACCTGGAAGAGGTAAAAGACTTAACCAATTTCACACAGCTCATCGGAGGCACTGGGTGGGAGTGGCAGCCTTAGGCCTCTTCCCTAAACTCTGCAGCAGTGTGTCCAGAACCCAGAAGCTGAGGCCAGCGTTTCCAGTGTCTGGTTACTTCCTGAGCAAAGGGCAGTGACAACATTGATAGAACCAAGGCAAGAAATGGGTTATGCTGTGTCTTACCCTTGAACTTTTAGTCCCATGTATGAATCATGAGTGTTGCCTCCTGAGTGTCCCGCAGTGCACAATGAGCTGTATTTCAATAAGTGAGGGATGCTTTTTCTTAAGAAATAAGTTTAATTCAAGGGGTTAGTGAATACAAGGCATGTAGTGCCTTCATGAAAGTTAAAAGAATCCAGTTACAAAAGAAGCACTGTGTAAAGTCTCAAATAGCTGAAGGTATAGTGGGCTCCATATTTTACAGAGTACAAAAAATTATTTCATATACAAAGAAAAATACAAATAATGTGCAAAAACCATTTTCACAGGTGGCCATTTATAAAATGAAAATGATAGAAAAATCCTTCATTCTTATTACCCCCGAATTTCTTATATATTAACACAGTTCTGTTTCCTAGTGTGTAATTTTAAATTTGAAAATCTGATTTATTTTTCATCTACAAAGTGGCTTTTTAAAAAGGGAACCATTTTAAAATTACTGAAATCTTATGAATGAATCAGTTAATTTTATATTAAATTATAAGCAGACTACCTGAAAAACAAGGGTATAGAAATCATATATACATATTTTTGAAACATTAGTTTGGTATTTAACATATTAACATTTCAAAACAAATGTGGTGATCTAGCTACCTACGACTCCAGTTGACCACAGTGGCTGTTGCAGAAAAGCTGTCTCTGTTCACTGTGAGCAAACAGCATTCCTGTATCTCAAGCTGGACAAACACAGGTTATCAAAAGTACAGAAAATCTAACGACTAAACAAGTCCTTAAGTTCACGTGCAGAGGTGCTGTTTGGGTATCCTCGTCTCGCCACGGTGCGACCGCGGTCTATACAGCCCTTGTCACAGGGGTGGTGTGCTCATAAACAGCTGGCTTCTGTCTCTCCAACATCTTCACTTTATTAGAGTTCAGTGCAAGTGGCTGTTTTGTGAATTAGTGCATCCAGCTTTTTGCATGTTATTTTGTGTAAGAAGCTGTCAGGGAGCAGAAGAATACATGGGACCACGAAGTCCTGGATCCTCAGGGCACCTTTGGCCTAGGAAAATTCAGTGTTTTGGAAGCCATGTTTTCCTGCATTGGCCTGGTGATTACTGCACCATTCCCTGGCCAATCTTTCCCATCAGGCTATTCTGTGTGCCCCTTGGCCTGCCTGAGCACTGGTGGTCTTGCTGTGAACCCCAGTGCCGAGCAGGGATCCTGGAAGCACCTTTGGCAGCACCAGAGAACCAAGTATCTCTAAGGTTGGGCAGTAAGAGCAGGAGCCTCCAACGGGAAACCTATGCAGAACAGAAGATAGTCTTGGAGGATTTTGAGTTTTGCTTGTCAGGAAGTTCTCCAAGGAAGTTATGACCTTGGAGAACAGAAAGGATTCAGCTTTCATGAAGAAGGACCCAGGTGGGTGGTAGCCGCTTGGCCTAGGGGATGGTTGACAGATGGCTCAGGAAGCATTCTTCTGATCCCTAACCATGAGGGATTGTTCTAACCACTAGGTTAGAACAACCTAGTGCAAGACACAGGGAGGGCCTGGGGCTCTTGACCAGACTTGTGTGACACATCTACTCGGCTAAGACGACCTAGCAACTGCCGAGAGAGGGGAATGGCTAAGTCTGGGCAGGAGAACCTCAGGTCCTAGGATGACTCATCAGGACTGAGCAGGAAGCTGTCAGCTCTTCAAGGATTCATGCACTTTTTCCCTATCTGGCAGCACAAGCCCTTCCTCCTCCTTCTGTGTGAGTTGACCATGGGTATCAGGCATCAGAGATACAGCTCTGGATCCTGTCCATCCACTGCTGGGCACTCTGTCCATCCTGGGCACAGAAGTTATACACACGTTTGCTGGTCTTGAGCTACAAAAACAAAGGAAGAGAAGCAGAGATGAGGGCAGGGCTAGTCTACAGGTTTGGTCATGTGAGCTAATCAATCCCTGTGACCTTCCCTTTTCATGCTACCCCAGAACCTCTGTATTTCTCTGCTCTCCACTACTGTACTGTCATTGATTACGGAAGTGATTTTACTTTCCTGGTCCCCAGAGTCACACGGGATCTTAACAGAAGGGTCTGCAGAGAAAACAGATATTCCAGAAAAGCCTGACTTTGCACCTTCTTGACCAAGAGGGTGTGGAACGGCTGGAGCCTCTTGCCTCACCCACGCACTGCAGCCACGCAGCAAAGGAGCTGAGAAGACTGAGCTTCAGCCACATCATGGTGGGGCTGGCTTTCACACTCCCTTCCCATCTCTTTCTCTAAGTCTTCAGCTGGGGCCTCACTGGGAGTTCAGAGTCAGGGAAGCGGCCTCACAGCCTGAGCAGGGCACTAGAGTATGACCTGTGTTCTGTATGAAGTCTTGCTTGGCTCTGGGGACTACATAAGTCCCCTATCATGTGGCCCATAAAATGTCCCAAGGCCTGCTGAAGATGTCAGGGAAGACAGTCATCATGTGTGACTAATGATGTTTTTTTTGGATGATCAAGCTTGAAGACAAAAAGATATAAAAGGGAAGTAACATCTGTTTTTGACAGAGGTGGTGAGTGAATAACAATATTTAACAAGGAGTTCCTCTGCTTCCAAGTGTAGTTGGACACCTTTTGAAGGAGTCTTTTGTGCAAAGCAACATGCAGCCTTTATGAGCCATAAGGACAGCAGGGAGAGGTCAGGTTTGGGGATTAAGAGTGCTGGCTTCAGGTTCTGCAGCAGTTCCCGCAGCCAGGGTGGGGCTGTAGTCACCACCAACTGCTCTGAGGCCCCATCATCCTTGGAGTGGATGGACTGACAGTAAGGGATTATGTGCAGAGAGCCAGGAAGAGACCAGGTCAGCTTACATCAAAGAAAGCCTTGTCACTCGTGTGCTTCGGGGCGCCCATGCTGGGGCCGGCAGGGATGACCATTTCTACTTCAGCCAGGTCGATGTGGCCCTTACAGCTGGTGTCCTCCCCCGAGTCATAGTATCGCAGCTGGAACCAAAGGACACATGGGATATGAGACCCAGGAAAGGGAGACAGTAGGGCTTTCAAAAGGTAGGCTTTTCCCATATCTTGCTCAACTATGTCTGGAAGAACAGACAAGAAATTAAAAACACCGTCTGCTTCTAGGAAGAAGAATTAGGTAGCTGGGAGAAAGGGTAAAAAGACATATTTTTTGAAATTCGAATAAATGTATTACATATAAAAGAATAAAAACAACAACTGTAAAAAGTATATGGAACATATGAATGGGGGGTTAATGTTTAGAATGTATACAAAATTCCTAGAGATTGAGAAGAAAAAGATAAACAACCTAATGGAAAACTGGTCAAAGGATTTCAACTGGCAACTCACAGAAAAAATGTGAGCGACCTATAACATCTGCAAAGGTGAACAGCCTAAACAGTCAAAAGTAAATGAAATCAATGAGATTTCACTTTTCACTTAGATTAAGAAATATTTTAAATGGTTGACAATATTCAGGTTGAATGGAAGGCATGAGGTATTTGTAAGCACCGTTTGTGGGGTTATAATTAGTCAGAAACCTATTAGAGGACAATCTGGCAATATGAACTAAAAGCTAAAATGCTTATACTTATTGACACACCTTCCCCACCTCTAGGAATTTATCTTACAGAAACACCCCCACAAGCATGCAAAGACACACAAAGAAAGAGGTTTCCTTCAGCACTCCCTCTATCAGCTAATGATAAGATGTATCTGCCTGTCAGTAGGGTATTGGTTAATTAAATGATGGTACATCAATAGTGTGGAATGCTATACAACATTTAAGAAATAAGATCTATGTGAACTGGTAGGAAAATATGCTCAAGCTATACTATATCTGAAAAGCTAATTTCCAAATAGCATGTAAATATGAAGTGATTTTTGAAAAACAATGAATAGCTCAACATTTGACTGAGGGTTACTATGTGTAAGGACTGGATTTCACTTGAACTAAATCAGTCTGGATTTCAGAAAGTTACATGGCAGGAATGTGTCTAGTGCCTCCGTCACTGTGATTCTGGCCTCAGACTTTTCCCGGCCTCTCTCTGCAGGCATGGTAGTAGTACAAATAGAAACCTGTATACCTTTTGCATTAAATCTAAAAGACTGTCAGGAATGCAAGTATAATTTGATCTAACTGTAAATTATAGAAACATCATGACATTCTCCTATGTTTTATTTAGTGGTTGAATGGGACTTTTCTATACAATGTAGGCTCTAATTTCAAAGACAGTGCTGTTTAAAGTCCAGTTGCCTAAAAAGGGCTTCCCGCGTATCTGTTAAAAAAAAAAAAATTCTCTGTATCTGTAATCCAACAGGATCTTGTGTAGCCTTTATGAAACTCCTTGAGCAGAGGGAAAGGTGGTTGATGCCCACATAAAGTGTTCATTTGGCAGGAGTCCTCTAGATGCAGCTCCAACCAGAGCACCGTACTGGGGTACAGCCCGTGTCTTTCTCAGTAGACTCCACGTTACACACAAATGCACTGAGAATCTGCTCAGGGCTGACTGGTTAGTTCTAAGGCGGAGTGAAGTCTCCGGTCAGACCATGGGAGGACATGTGACTCTCCAGTGAATGATGCAAAGAGGCTGGAAGTTTGCATAGTATCTCCCTACCCTCCAAGATCACCGGAGCAAAGATTCTGACTCTAAGGACTGTGGGGAGAGCGGGGGCTGGGGGGCTAGAGCCATAGCAAAGAACCTAACAGTGGGGAAAAGACTTCCCAGAATGGTCTGGGAGGTCCAGGCTAGTGTCTGCCCGCTCTGGATTTCAGGTTTGGATGGGCACATCCCCTTCTCCCTGTTTTAAAGCTCCCTCCCTCCTCTGTTGCTGTCACCTTTGAGGGATAATGATGCCTTCTTTCCTACAGGGATGGGCACAGAGAAGGTGTTTAAGAAATGTTTGTTGAATAAATTAATGCCCTCGACTTTGAATGGATGCTTTGTGCTGTCGAGATGAAGTGATCTGTGCTCTGGAGAGTGTTCACAGGCACGGGCTCTGAATGTGCACGTGGTACGCAGCGTGCTGAAACCCTGAGGTCCTCCCCCGGCCTGGCTGTGGACAGCAGGCAGCAGGAGATGCATGACCATTAGAAAGCAGAGTTTTGTTGCTCCTGATGCTCTGAGCGCCCGGTCACTGCCTCTGTTGCACACACCCGCACTTTCTCAGAGGGCTGCTGGGTGCCCTCTCACTGGCTCCACGGAGGAGCCCCCAGGTAGCTGGTGAGAGGCCTCAGGGAAGCATTCTGTGCGTGGGGGCTGTGCGTGTCTGCTGGGAGTCACACAACAGCCAGGGACGAAGCCTCGCCTGGGGAGAAGTGACTGCTACAGGCTGTGATGGTGTTTATTACCTGATGCTTTGTTACATCCAAAACAAACCAACGGGGCTTCCAGCCTTTCAGCAAAGCCCCTCTTTTGTACAGTGTTCCCTCGAAGGACCTAGAAGTAATGATGACATGGTGGTTAATATGATTTTACTACGTGCTGTAAAGGCGTTATCTGCTGTTTTTGTTGGTCAAGTCTCTGTTTCCCCTAGATGATCCAAAAAAGATCAGTCGGAGCTCCCCCCAGAATTTCTCTACTAGACTCTCAGGGAAAGACTGCCTCATTCTGCTGGGATTGCCCAGCTTGTGAGGTTTGGAGCTCTCAGTAGCCATCCTTTGTACCACGCTGGGGTTCACGCAGCCTGTACAGGAAGCAGAGCTGGTGAATGAGAGAAGCCTGAAGGTACTGTGAGAAACGGCGCATCCTGGCCTTCTCACTTCATGTGAGTAAATTCCTTTCTGCTTGGGCAAGCATGTGCTGGATCTCAGAAGTCTGCCACTGAAGAAGTGCTCACTAACACACATTCCCTCAAAAGACCAGGCAGATAGGAGATAGTAGGGACCGCCACACAAAACTGCAACCTTCTGGCCTTATTTTAGTTATAATTTTGACTTTTCCTCTTCCAAGAACCATCTACCACATTTAAAACAGAAACAAAGAATGAAAGCGGGTCCCTTTTAAGTTGATAGACGTGGCATGGCCTAGGCCTAGCTGATTTGAGGGGCTCTGGGAGAGCCTCTGTTCCACCCCCTGGCAGGGCTCACGGCATCTACCTGTTCTCATCGTTCTTGGGTGTGTACTGGCTGTACAGCGTGGCTGCTCTGCGGTCCACCCCGTTGGATGGGGGGACACCCGTGTTCTGCTCCTCTGCCACGTTGCTGTCTGGAAGGTGCAGCTGAGGCCTCTTCTGATAAAAAGGGAGGTTGGTGGACACAGTTCCTGGGGAGCCCGAAGGGTATCTCTGGGGCTGAAAAAGAACAGGAGGTAGGAAGGCTTTACAAAGACTTTAAGCAACTAACTAATCTGGTGATTTCACTTCTAAAAATTTACCTCAAGAAAGAAACTGGATCATATATGTATGTCTATATAAAATATGTATTAAAACATGCTTACCTTGGAGTTTTTTTTTTTAACATAGCGAAAAACTAGAAAGTACCTAAATGTCTATCATTATGGGGCTAGTTAAAAAAAAAAAAAAATTTCTGAACAATGGGATTCTAGACAGCTGTTACAAAGGATGCTGATTTATATGCAACAAATGGAAGGACACGCATGCCATATATTAAGGAAAACAGAAAGCAGGTTTTAGAACTATGTCTATAGCAAATCCCTTTTATATATGTGTTTAAAAGTCTGAAGGCATAGTGGTTTATTTCTACGTTATAATTTTTGGGTGATTTCTATTTTATAACTTCCTGTGTTATAAAGGAATACATACTTAAAGGAATACATATATCTCATATTCATAATCAGGAAAAAGTTAATAAACTATTTTATTCTTAGAAAAAAAGCAGTAAGACTTCATCCACCTGTGGCCTGTCTGATAATAGCCCGAGTTGCCACTTGCAACTCAGGCGTCCCGAGGACCCCTTCTTACAGGGTCAGAGGACATTTTCTTCTATACTCCATTCTCCTTGACCCCTCTGTGACATCTGACCCTGCTTACCTCTCCTTTCCTCAAGTGCTCTCATCTGTCCTAACCTCCCTCTGTTGCACTTGGAGCGGACCTGCTGTGGGTTTGGCTGGTGGCCTCCCTGTGTATCAGCCGTGTTATCTGGGCCTGAGCCTGCATGCATGAGCCGGACGCCACTGCCTCACTGCGGGTTAACAGGACGCTAAGGTGGGGATGCTCAGGGGCTCAGCACAGCCCATTCCACATTTTATAGCTTAAGGGGTGGTGAGAAGCAGAAAAAGTATTTGGTACTAAAATATTTTTACAGTAAATGTTTCTTAATTTAGAAGCAAAAAGGGGGTGTGAGCAACAGAGAGTGGCATATTTTACTGTTTTAAAATATTTCATTTTCCCTATTTCTCTGGAGCCAACAAGATCTTGGCATTCCCTTCTTCCCTCCCCTCCTATGGTAGAAGACTAGCTGAAACCACAGAGGTGCTGAGATAGAAAAAACCCAGTAATTTCCCCTGGATTTAGGGCACTGAACATAAGTATCATATCACTGTGGTAGAGTGAGACACTCAGGAAGTACTCGGTCGTTTGGAACTTTCTGCCCTGGACCCTCAAGGCATGACCCCTCTCTTTGGCCATAAACCTCCTGGGTTATGAGTGGCAGAGGCCCCACCTGACCCAGTGCCCTCAAGAAGCTCCGTAGTAGCTCTTCAAAGGGCTTTGCCAACTCACATGGTCTGCTCTGGGCTCTTCTTTAAGGTCCACGTTTACCCGTTCCCATAGCTGCTGCCACTTCTCAGGGGTTTGGTTCAATTTATGCTCCAGTCTTTCAATTTCCTACAGAGAAATTAAAAGTTTTTTTTTTTTTTTTTTTTTTTGACAGATTAAGTATTGGGTTGGTTAAGAAGTTCGTTTGGGCTTTTCTGTAACAGCAGACAAACTCAAATGAACTTCTTGGCCAACCGAGTCTTTCACAGAAATCACGGTGCTCCCTAGAGCCACAGCTCCTCTGAGCTGTGAGTCTGGGGCCTCAGAGGCCTCCCAGCCAGGAATGGTGGTGGCAGGAGTGCTAGCTGGTGTGATGCACTGTGGCAAAGATGATTTATTAGGATCTGTAACTGGGCCTCTTTGTACAGATGGCTTAAATAGAGAGATGAAATCTGTATCCCAAACACCTTCACCCTTGGCCAGCCCATAGGAAATCTGATGGCCACAGCAAAAGGTCAAGCACTAGGCCTATGTCCAGACCCTAATAGCTAAGGTAGATGAGAAGTCTGTCCTGGACAGAGAAACCCCTTGACTCTGATGATTCAAACCAGATGTAGGGAGAATGAACCAAGAAATGCCCAAGCCTGGCGTTTCCCTCGGCCAGGGAGACTGAGAGCAGAGCAGCGGCCTCTGTGACGGCGCTCTCACACACGCTTCTCCTGGTGGGAAGACTGAATGGAGAAGGCTCTTCAGGAACTGTCTGGCCTGTGTCAGGGCTCAAACCCTTCCCTCAGGGCCGCTGCTCTCCTCATGGGGTTACTGCCAGAATGGCTTCACTCCAGAATATAACTTGTAGAAGACGGCTGTTAGTATTCCCATCAGACCATCAGCTACCCACACTTCTGACCGGGGGAAGTAAGGCACCCACAGAAGTCATAACCCAGGCCTTACTCTGGCTCTTGGCCAGATGAAACAGCCAGGAAGCTGCAAACTGCTCTACTTGCTTGAATGCTTCCTCGTAACGATGAAAAACTCGCTTCTACTGAGACTGTTTTCCAGTCCCTGTGCTTGGATCTCCACGGATGCTGGGGAGCCAGTCTGGTTTCCACATGTTCTACGGTGCTGGCAAGAATGCTAGCCAGGAGCTGGTGAACCAGGCTTCACTCAGCCAGGTTCCTGAGGCCTCTCGTGCCTTCAGGGGCCCAGATCCTTGGGAGTCTGGCTTCGTGTAGCTGACTTACACTGAAAAGGCTGGTGAGAGCGTCAGGCTGAGCGCAGCTGACATCATCATAGCACGGCCACACGGTTCTCCTCTGGCTCTGGGGCCTGGCTCCTCCGGCCAGCTCAGAGTCTTCGGAGGGCAGCTGCTTGGGGGTCAGCATCATCCAGTCATACGAGGGCCCTGTGGAAAGCGTCTCCTCTATATAGTAATCCCACTTCTTGAGGCTGGAAACATTTACACTGGGCTTCAGGGCCTGTTTAAAGAAAATTCTGAAATGTAGTTTTATCCTGACTTCAAAGTAGCCCAAGCTTACTGTCAGGCCAGCCCCTGACACTGCAGGGTCCAGGGAAGAGGATGAACAGAGGTTCTCATTACATATGTCTATATATTTAAACATTACACATCAATATAACTATTAGATAAAGTATGTTCTATCCTCCTACCCTGACAAATATAACTTCCAAACGACCTAGAAGGCCAGGTTTCAGTTGAGAATTCTCAAGACTCCTCGGCACTGGGGGAGGCTGGTCCCAGTTCCCAGTTGTTGGCCTAAACCTCTGCTCCTCCTGGCTCAGCTCTGTCCTACACTCTGAAGGTCTCTTATGAACATGCACATATACCCCAGCCCTGCAGATGAACTCTGTCTGCTCCCTGACAAATGTTCCTTAGTTGCCCTTTGGCTTAGGAGTATACTTACTGGCTTAGGGAAGTGGTCTGGTAAGTAGTTTGAATTTGGGCAAGGAATTCTGAAGTACCAGAGTGTGGTCTAGATGAAGGAGGAGCATCTAAGCATGTACCCTTGGTTTCTCACACACCTCATAAGGAGGGTGCATGTGGAAAGGCCAGGGTGGGGTCCTATTGTTCTGGGGCCCAGGGTCTGGCCTTTTTGCCCGTGAGTGGTGGTGGAGAGCTCCACTCCACTGCAGAGCCTATTTCATGTAGACGGGCATGGCAGAGCATAGCTGTCCATGAGAAGTCAACCTTCTTGGGCTGGGCTCCAACCTTCCTGCTTCTCATAGGGTTTCTTCCATGGCTCTGGTATGAATGGACTTAGGGAAGTCTTTTCTGAAGTACTTTAGGTTTTTCAGCTTAGACAGTATGCTGAGGGTTTAAGTTTTGTTTGTTCTCCTTTCCCAGGGCAAGTTGATTTGCTCTGAGTTTCTTGAAGTTATCCTCTCTATGTCTAGGGGGCCAGCTCCTAATTTTTCTGGTCAAGAATTTGGTAACAGACTTCATTGCATCATAATCTAAACCTAAAGTGTATCAACTTTTAAATAACTTCTGGTATGAAACCTAGTCAAATGTTTATAAAAGGCTTAAACAGCTTATATACGCTCAACGTAAGGAAAACTTCAACACAAAAATATTCCAAAAATGCAACATAAATGCTTTCTTTCTTTACCTCTATTTCCACTGGTGAATATAAATAATTAAAGAAAACGGGACTCCTCTTGTGCATTCTATCAATACACTCCCAAATACAAACTCCTTTTTTGGCATGCTTGTCTCCTTTATCATCAAATAAAGTTCCTGGAAAAAAAAATCAGCAAAACAAAAGTCAAATAAATCAACAGTTTGCTTAAAAATGTGATGCATGTAGCAGATGAAAAATGGAGCATTTTGTATGGCTCTAGAAACATCACTGCATGGGCAAAAACCTTAGAAAATAACTAAGGAGATAGGAAAGGACTGTAGCAAAGCTAAAGATAGGAATGGGCTTCACAGCTATATGGAAACAAATCCAAATGGAAGGAAAGCATGTGCTGAAGTTTTCCCAAGTATTTGGCAATACATCATGACTCCCCCCAGGCCACATCCCACGTCTGTATCAGATTCACAGAGGTCCATGCCAGCAGACATTCTACACATTTTCCCAAAAGGCTGGAAGGAAAATGATTTGATGAGACTCAGTTAAAAACATAATTTTATGTTTGTTTATAAAGTTGCTGGCTGTTTATTATGAAGCCATTTAAAGTGTTTTCTTTGGTAGTTTACATACACCACACATCATGGTCAGGGAGACTGTGGATGTCAGATGGGTGTGGTCTGTATCCTTGGGTGAGTTAGAAGCTGAATTGGGGAGGGTGGCATTTCAGGTACTATATTTGTACCTTTCAGTCTGTTACTCACATGAGCCCGCTTTGTTTTAATAGAGAGGAAGGTGTGTTAGCGTGAGGCAGGAGGTGTTTCTTTAAAAGGCCAGCAAGAGTGCCCCTCGTGGCAGTGCTGTCTTTTCTTGCTTTAAATGAAAAGACTCAGTCAAAAGTTAATAAGCATTTTATTTATCATAAAATGTTTCATGCCCAAGACTGCACAAAATCTTATAACATGAGGGGCCCCCAAGACATGGAGTTTTAAGAGTTGGACATGATTTAGAGACTAAACCAGCACCAACACTAATTAATGTTTCTTCTCTACCTGTTAAGTGTAGAGTGCAGAACAGTAGTTCTCAACCCTGGCCACTCATTTAAAAAAGACAACAACAAAAAAAACGGGGGCTTCAAAAAGTCCCAGTACTTAGGTCTCACCTCAGACCAATTACAGAATATGAGAATAGGCCCCAGATAAAAGTAATTTTAAAAAGTTCTCTAAGTGACTCTAGTGTCCACTGTAACCAGCTCTACTTAATGTCTTCCGAACACAAGGGTAACTAAAAAATTAAGGTTTCTGATTGTGATGTGTGGAATGACAATTTTATGAGTCAACAAAGGTCTGAAAGTACAAACAGGAAAGGAAATGGTCTCACCAGTGCTGTCTCCCTTACCAAAAGTATGAAATATTGTACTAGACAAGTTTAATAGCATGCATTGAAAAACAGTATTTCTTGCTTTCGTATTTTAAACTCAGAATATTAGTAAATATTTTCAGCCATTAAGAGAACCCTCTTTATGAATATTCAGTATGTATAATATACTGAAAATAAACAGTAGACATAACATACTGCTTTTCTTTATTTGATTGTCTTCTTAACAAAAATACTCATGTGTATCCCCGTTTTCCCCTCCCTGTAACAGCAGCAGAGTAAGAACGTAAAATCCCCTTGGGGAACATTTACACAGGGGCTGACCAGCTTTCAAGAATCTATTCTTTTTTTCTTTTTTTAAATGTAGGGAATACTTTCTTTATTTATTTTTAAATTTTATTTTTACTTTATTTTACTTTACAATACTGTATTTGTTAGAACTGTTACTGCCATTAAAAATTATAATAATGGTACTATCTAAAATTTATTGAGTTCTTACCATGTGGTAGCAACTGTGCTAAGAAATTTACAAATATTTCCTAATGTGGTCATCCTGGTCCAAAAAGGGTTTGTGCTATTATTATCCTCATTTTAAAGATGTGGAAACTGAGAAAACTCGGAGCGGAACCTAACCTATCCTAAGCATCGATACTTGGCTGGTAACTGGCAGTGTTGAAATTTAACTGTATTCTGTTTGCTCCAGAGCCAGTGGCCATAACTGCTATGAAAACTGCTTCCAGGGGAGCAGTAACCTACCAGAGTGTACCAGAGATGGAATAACTAGGAGTCAGGTGTTTCTCCACAAACAGTGCTACTGCTTGGAGATAATAAGATAGTAATAAGCAGATTTATGTTTTCAAAGGTGCTACATGATAACCATTACCAGTCCCTAAGATCTGGCACGGCACAAAATCTCACTCATTCATGTCCATTATACTTTCATAGTTCAGAATAAAACACTAAAATGGCCTTGCCACACTTGGGGGTGATTATTAGAGTTTTTAATTAAAAATACATAAAACTAACAAAAAAAGATTGAACAAGGGCATGCAAACACGTACCGTGCTCTAATCTTTCATAGTCTGAATCCAGGAGAAATGTTTTAAAGCGATTAGACACATAGTGGAAAGCCAAGAACTTTAAGTAATAGAGATTGAATTCAAACTCAGTTGGATACTGGTTGTGAACCTGAAACACACAAGGCAAAGAAAAGAATAAGAATTAAATGGAACAAAAAGTGGATGCCATGCCACTGAGCACTGAAATGCATGGGAGGCCCTTTGGTGACTCAAGTCAATTGAGTCCCTAACAGGAGTGGAAGTGGGAAGTGAACCAGCTCTTTGCCAGACACCATGCTAGGGGTTTTTACAAGCATAATCTCATCTAATCTCCATAACAATACTGCAAGATATGCATTATTTTTTGCTGGATTTATTGAGCTATAATCGACATATAACATTGTATAAGTTTAAAGTGTACAACACAGTGATTTAATACACAAATCTATTGTAAAATGATTACCATGTTAGTGTTAGTTAACACCTCCATAACCTCATATGATTACCGTTTTGTTTTTTGGTGGTGAGAATATTTAAGATCTACTTTCTTAGCAACTTTCAAGGATATAATACAGTAATGTTAACTATAGTTGCCACGGTGTACAATGGATCCCCAGAACTTTCTCCTCTTAAATCTGGAAGACAAACATCTCCCATCTGCCACCTCCCCACAACCCCCAGCCTCTGGTAAGCACTATTCTACTCTGTTTTTTATGAGTAAGGCTTTTTAAGGTTTTACCTATAAGTGAGATCATACAGTATTTATCTTTCTCTGACTTATTTCACTTAGCATAATTCTCTCAGGGTTTATCCACACTGTTGCAATGGCAGGATTTACTTTTTTCTCATGACTGAGTGATATTTAATGTTTATGTATATAATGTTTATATTTATAACATATAACATATACATCTGTAGATGGATACTTAGGTTGCTGCCATTTCTTGACTATTGTGAATAATGCTACAATGAGGTATCTCTGAGATAATGATTTTATTCCTCCTAATATATCCAGAAATTGGATTGCTGGGTCATATGGTAGTTCTATTTTTTAATATTTTGAGGAGCCTCCATGTTGTTTTCCATAGTGACTGAACCAAGTTACATCCCCACCAGCAATGCACAAAAGCTCCCTTTTCTCTACATCCTCTCCCACAGTTACCTTTTGTCTTTTTGGTACTAGCCATTCGAACAAGTGTGAAGTGATGTCTTGTGATTTCAATTTGCACTTTCCTGATGATTGGTGGGGCTTCCCTGGTGGCTCAGAGGTTAAAGCATCTGCCTGCAATGTGGGAGACCTGGGTTCGATCCCTGGGTGAGTGAGCACTTTTTCATATATCTTTGGCCATTTGTATGTCTTTAGAAAAATGTCCGTTCAGATCCTCTGAAGATAGGTATTATCACCCACCCCCAACCCTGTACGAATGAGGAAGCTGAAGATGAGCAGGATTAAGTAATTTACCCAAGGTCACTTACAGTAATGAGTGAGCCCAAATTTGAATCCTGGCTTGTCAGGCTGCACAGTCAGTGTCTCATTTACTTCATACTGTGCTAGATACTTGACAGATAGGAAATATTGTATGCTGTGGTCCCTGCTTTCCAGGCATTTGTGGTGTAACAGTGTGTAATACAATAAGAAAAATTATACTTACAGAAGTTTGGCAGTGAAAGGAATGAGAAGAGAAGGTGGTGGTTTGGGGGGTGGACAGCAAGAGTTGTTTTCCTGAAAAAGAAATGTGTGCCCTGTCTGAGGGCAATGCAGAAGGAGCCAACAGAGAATAAACTGTGGAGAAAGAGCTGATAACTAAGAGTAAGGCCCTGGGAAAGCAAGAATGAATGAGGCCAAGGGCCCAGAAGCAGGCAAAAGCCTTAAAAATGAGGCGGAATAGAAGAGTAGACAAAAAGAAAAGTATGTTCAAGTGCCAAGGGTGGGAGGGAAGAGCTTATGCCTTTTAACTTTAATTTTCCATCAGTAACTTAGTGAGGTCACTGGAGGGAGGAATAAGGATGAGGGAATGGCATGGAAGGGTGGGAGCAAGGCAGAGCCTGGAACGGTCACTGGGCTGTGGTGTGCGTTAGGCAGACTCTCTGGAGCCATCTTATGTTGGCAGAAGATAGGCTGATGACCTTGGGACACTCTGTGGTCCACCCAGCAATCTCACCTCTGGACTGCTCATTCTCTCATGACCAACGAGAGAATTTCGCTTGGTTGAGATAACTTCCAATCATAATTGTATTTGCTTAAAAGCTGTTTCAAATGAACACTGCAGGCAGGCTGTCTAAAAAGCCAGCTTTCCTCTCCATGTTTAATTTGGCAATGTAGACTCACACTTGGTCAGCCAAGAGAGCAGCATATGCAATATGTTGATTACTCAATAGATCAATGGGAGTTTAAAGTCATGATCTGGATACCATCAATTTATCAACCTTTATCACTTGATTAGAAACCTAGATTTCTGTGATTAAAGGTTTTTTTTTTTTCTATTAACTTTTTTTTGGCTTTTACACTGAACTAAAATTTTAGTTTATACATAATGCAAAATAAAATGGAGGCTAAGAAGATGAATTAAAACAGTCTGACTCTTCTGCCTCGTTGCAAACTGCAGATGGACCTGCTTCCTTGACCTGAGCTCCCGTCCTTCCTGTTGCGTCTGGCCTCCCCAGGACAGGGGAGCTTTCTGTAGGACAACTGGGGTGCGGCTCTCAATAGTGAGGGAGTGCACCATATTCCAGGTTTTAGAACTTAAACTCTTTAGCCTGAGTTCCGGAATCCATAGCACCACCTCAAGGGGCCCCGGTGAACATGATGGAGAAGGGGTGACTTGGACTGTGGCTGTTGGGATAGAAGGAGACAGGTCCAGGATGGAGCTTGGTTCTCTACCATCTAAGAGTCTCAGGGAGAAATCTGCAATGTGCTTGGGTGTGAGCTCCAAGAACAACTTTGTCCCAAGAGCCCTTGGAATAAAACTCCATAATCACAGGCCAGACCCTTGGCTCACTATTTCCAGGGGAAGAGTTCAGGGCAATTTCCACTGACCTGGTCCATGACAATTCTAAAAACTTAAAAAAAAAATTATTAAACAAAGCCCCAGAATAACAAAACATTTCTCTCAGTGATTCTTCTCCATAAAAACCACTTGCTGCATATATAACTGTTATCTTTTCTTGATTATTCTGATATTTAATATGCTTAGGAATATAATTTTAATGACCCACTTCTGAGGTAAAGTAGAATGGAAATGATAATGAAAATGACCTTAAGTTGAACTTACAGGCACTCAGGGAGATCAGCCGCTAGGACTAGAAGGAAAACTCCTCTACAAGTGGAAAAATGCTCTCACAGACCACTGTGCTGAGTGACTGACCTCACCACAAACCCTGAACTCTACAATTAACGACAGAAAGACTAGACACTTCTTCAAGGCTGCTGGCACTCGCCCTGCTCGAGCTGGAACTGCTGCTTAGAAAACATCCAGGTGTGAGCGCTTGGGGGCACCATGGTGTCTGTGTCTGTGTGGCCATGAAGGCACCTGCAGGTGCTAACTGCTTGGGGTTAAAGACAGTCTGCCCCCATACTGGGGTTAATTATCAGGGCTGTTGGAAGTGGAAGAGAAGATGCTGAACAACTTGGTTCTTTTACTTGGTAGCAACAGTTTTAAGCAACAAGCATGTAAAAATTTCTTCGATGGAAAAAAAAAATCAAAGTGACCTGAATGCTGGAGTGATCAATGCCTAGATAACCACATTTGGAATCTGACATTAAGAAACTCAAGGAGTTTTCTGAAATGTCTTTTTACTATAATGAAAAATTAAGACCTGATTATGAATACAAGACAAAAATCTCATGCTTAGACTTCTAGTAAAAAAGAAAAATTATACTCTCTCCATTTAGTCCTACATCCCAGAAACTGAGTTTGTCCTGTTAATTGGCTTCCCCCCGCCTTGTCAATAGGACACCCGGACTCTCCTGCCGTACCCCACCACAGTGCTCTCCACAAGGCACAGTACACCAGGCCTTCTCCTCCTGTTAAGTATCGTTGTGATAGAGGAAATGGGATCAAGGCCAGAGACGTCCTCCAGGACTTATTACAGGGAATGAGTGAGAGTTTAGAGGTTTGTTAGCCACTTTTTTTTTTTTTACTTTAATGAGGTATAATTGACATACAATAAGCTGCATATATTTAAAGTGTACAATATGCTACATTCTACCATCTCCATACACCTGTGAAGCCACTACCACCATTAACACAGTGAACCTACCAACCATAACTCCCCAGCGTTTCCTGCACCATCCTCTGCAAGCAATGACTGACTTGCTTTTTGTCACTATGGGTTAATTTGCACCTACTTGAACTTTATATAGGGCTGCTCTGGTGGCTCTGTGGTAAAGAATCCGCCTGTCAATGAAGGAGATGTGGGTTCGGTCCCTATGCTGGGAAGATCCTCTGGAGAAGGAAATGGCAAACCACTCCAGTACTCTTGCCTGGAAAATCCTACGGATGGAGGAGCCTGGTAGGTTACAGTTCATGGGGTCGCAAAGAGTCGGACACGACTGAGCGACTTCATTTCACTTCAATGATTTTAATTTGCATTTCCTAATGACAAATGATAAAAGTATCTTTTCATCTGCTAATTTTCCATCTGTATATCTTTGAAGTCAGTATAAATGTTATGCTATTTAAAAAATAGGTTGGTTGTTTCTTAAATATTGAGTTTTGAGAATCCTTTATATATACTAGATATAAGCCCTCTAGCAGATACATGATTTGCAAATGTTTTCTCCCACTCTGTGATTTGTCTTTTCATTTTTTTAAGTGATTTTGAAAAACAGAAGTTTTTAACTTTGACAAAGTCTAATTTATCTAAGGGAGGCCTAGTGTGCTGCGATTCATGGGGTTGAAAAGAATAGGACACGACTGAGCGACTGAACTGAACTGACTGAATTTATCTAATTTATTTTTTAAATTAAATTTATCTAATTTATTTTTTCTTTTATGGATGATGCTTTTGATGTTGAATCTAAGATATCCTTGCCTCATAACCCAAGATCACAAGGATTTCTTCCTATGTTTTCTTCTAGAAGTAGAGTATTATGACCCCTTTGGAATTAATTTTTATATTGATGCAAGGTAGGGGTCAAAAAAAATTATTTTGCATCTGGAAATCCAATTGTCTGATACCATTTGTTGAAAAGACTCTTTTCTACCTATTGTTTAGACATTTTTTATTTAAAAATTTTTGTTGACGTGTAGCTGATTTACAGTGTTGCATTGGTTTCTGGTGCATGGCGAAGTGATTATTTATATATATACACACACATATATGTATGTGTATATATATGTATATGTATGGGCTTCCCTGGTGGCTCAGCTGGTAAAGAAGCTGCCTGCAATGCCAGAAACCAGGGTTCAATCCCTGGGTTGGGAAGATCCCCTGGAGAAGGGAAAGGCTACCCACTCCATTATTCTGGCCTGGAGAATTCCAAAGACTGTAGAGTCCATGGGGTCACAAAGAGTCGGACATGACTGAGTGACTTTCACATACACATACGTCATATATATATATTTATATACACACACACACACACACACACATATATATTCTCTTTCATATCATTTTCCATTATGGTTTATTACAAGACATTGAATATAGTTCCCTGTGCTATACAGTGGGACCTTGTGGCTTAACCTTTATATATAGTAGTTTGCTAATCCCAAACTCCTAACTTATCCCTACCCCACCCCGTTTCCCCTCTGGTAATCATGATTTTTTTTTTCTATGTCTGTGAATCTGTTTCTGTTTTGTATGTTATTGTTATCATATTTTTGATTCCACAAATAAGTGATATCATATTTACCTATTAGTTTTGCATCTTTGTAAAAAATCAGTTGTCCATATACCATAAATATATGGAACTATTTCTGGACTGTCTATTCTGTTACATTGATCTATTTGTCTATCTTTATACCAATTATCATCCTGTTTTGATTACTACAGCATTATAATAAAATCAGATAATGTTAGTCCCCCAATTTTGTTCTTTTTCAAAGTTGTTTTGGCTATTCTAGATCCTTTGCCTTTCCATATGGATTTAATTGAATTAAGTTTGCCAGTTTCTACAAAGTAGCCTCCTAGGAGTTTTATTATGATTACATTGAATCTTTAATTTGGGGAAACATATTTTAACATCGAGTTTTCTGATCCATGAACAACAGGTATTTCTTGATTTATTTCGTAAATATTTTCTCTTAGTAATGTTTTATAGTTTGTGTCTAGGTCTTTAATGTATTTTGCTAGATTTCTTTCATTTTTTTGATACTGTTGTAAATAGTAATATTTTTAAATTTCAATTTTCCTATGGTTTATTGCTAGCATTGATTTTTGTATATTGAGCATGTATTCTGCAGCTTTGCTAAACTCATTTATTTTAGTATCTTTTTTTTGGGGGGGTAGAGTCCATAGATAATCATGTTGTTTGTGAATAAAGCTAGTTTTACTTCTTCCTTTCTAACGTGGGTGTCTTTATTATTATTTTCTTGCCTTATTGCATGGCTATTAAGTTTAATACAATGTTGAATAGAGGTGGTGAAGCAGGCACTCACATCTTGTTCCTCATCTTAGGGGGAAAGCATTCAATCTTTCATTATTAAGTATGATATTAGCTGTAGTATGTAGTATATCAAATAGTATGATATTTGATACTGTTTATAGTTTAAGAGAATTTCTGAGAATTTTCACAAGGAAGGGATTTTATATTTTGTCAGAAGCTTTTTCTCTGCATCTATTGAAATGACTGTATGGGCTTTTTTTTTTTTTTTTTTTTTAGTCCCTTAACATGTTTTTTACTGCACTGGGTCTTCGTTGCTATGCACAGGCTTTCTTTAGTTGTGGTGAGTGGGGGATACTCTTGTTGCAGTATGCAGGCTTCTCACTGTGGTGGCTTCTCTCATTGTAGAGCATGGGCTCTAGGCTTGCAGGTTTTAGTAGCTGTGGCACTCAGACTCTACAACATGGGTTCAGGAGTTGTGTGCACTGGCTTAGTTGCCCTTTGGCATGTGGGATCTTCCCAGACCAGAGATCGAACTTGTGTCCCCTGCACTAGCAGGCAGATTCTTAATCACTGGACCACTAGGGAAGTCCTAGTTCCTTAATATGGTGAGTTACACTAATTGATTTCAAGTGCGAAACTGACTGCATTCCTAGAATAAACCCCATTTGACCATGGTATATCACTTTTAAAATATATTGTTGAATTTGATTTGCTGAAATTCTGTTTAGAAAATTTGAATCTATGACCATCAGAGATACTGATCTATAGTTTCCCTTTTTCTTTGTCAGACCAAGGTAATGTTGGCCTCATACAGAGTGGCTTTTTGCTTAAAGTTTCTGGAAGAGTTTTTGTAGAATTGCTATTATTTCTTCCCTGGGCTTCTATGTTAGCTCAGTTGGTAAAGAATCTGCCTGCAATGCAGGAGACCCCGGTCCAATTCCCAGTTGGAAAGATCCACTGGAGAAAGAACAGGATACCCACTCCAGTATTCTTGGCTTCCCTTGTGGCTCAGCTGATAAAGAATCCGTCCACAATCCAGGAGGACCTGGGTTCGACCCCTGGGTTGGGAAGATCCCCTCGAGAAGGGAAAGGCTACCTACTTCAGTATCCTGGACTGGAGAGTTCTACGGACTGTATAGTCCATGGGGTCGTAAAGAGTAGGGCACGAATGGAGTGACTTTCACTTCCTTAAATACTTGGTAGAATTTGCCAGTTAAGCCACTGAAGCCTGAAGCTACCTTTCTACGTGGAAAGGTTTTGACTACAATTTCAATTTCTTTACTAGATACAGGCCTATTCAGGTTATATATCTTTTCTCGAGTGAGTGGGATAGTTTGTGTCTTTCAAAGAAATTGTCCATTTGAACTAATTTTTTTTATTTTACTGATGCAAAATTGTTCACAATATTCCCTTATGCTCCTTTTACTATCTGTAGAATCTGTAGGGATGTCATCATCTTCATTTCTAATACTGGTAATTTGTGTTTGTTTTTTTTTTTCCTTTCAGTATGGCTAGAGGTTTATTAATTTTACTGATCTTTTCAAAGAAAAGCTTTTGGTTTCATTAGTTTTCTTTATTGTTGGCTATAACTTGCCTAAAGGCAAGTCTGCTTCAAATAAATTTAGCTGTACTGTATTACGCAGAAATGGGAATGATAGGCATCTCAGCCTATAAATTAATTCTATGTGAGCATTTCCCCAAATATGCTGATGAAAAGTTTTAGACCCCTTTCAATCATCATCTGGATTCTGTTGTTCAAAACAACTTTGTATTTATCTTGATAAAGAGCAAAAAAAATACAGATTTAAAATATTAGGACTGACTTGTTTGAGGTATTTTTGGTTTTATTTTCCATTAAGTACTAAAACTTTCCAATTTCACTTATTTATAAGAAAATATGAAATGGAATCTGGAGAAATATGAATTTATAGGGTTTTACTTTTTGCCCATATGCCATTAAGTACTTTGTAAAATTTAAAGACTCATAAAAATAAGCTATGACTCAAATCCCAGGAAAAATCAACATTTTGGGAATAAAATATAATAAGTTAAAATTGGATTTTATTTCAAGAATTACAAGTATTAAGCTACAAGAGAACCTGTATTTAATGGTATCAACATTTTAAAAATTATGAGTATACTAGACACATCCTGCCTTATGGGGTCGCAGAGTCAGACATGACTGAAGCGACTTAGCAGCAGCAGCAGACATATCCTAGAAAAAACAGGTAGCTAATACTAGTTTTTGTTATTTCACAGATTAAGATTTAAGAAACATTAACTGTGTACCTTCTGTGCCAATCATTTTACATAAATTTTTAATCCTTCTGAGATATATATATATAAATATATATAAAGAAACTGAAGTACAAAGAGGTTAAATAATTTGTTAAAGATCAAAAATTAGTAAATGAGACTAATATGCAAACTCAAACATTAAAAGCTTTTAACATGCAATTGCTTTGTTATAAAACAGCTTACAGTATGCCAGTTTTGCCAGTTTTCAGTTGACTGGGAAGCAGGCAGACACCAGAAACTCTTGAATATATCATGAATCCATTAAATGCAGTTATTTTGCCAATATTCATAGATACATTTTAGAGTAACTGACCCATGTGAGGGGGCAGCTTAGCTGCTCAAATATGTACTCACAGGGAAAGCTCACATCTCTAAAAGGCAAATAGCTTTTCTCTTTGGAACAGGACCTAGCATAGTGCTAGCCTAGTGCTGGCATGTGATAACTGTGAGGAGAATCCTATCACCAAGTCAGACCAGAGTGAGTCAATTTACAAACTGAACAAACTTCAAAGGCAAAGTTATAACTGTTACTTGTTTTGTTCCAAGTAGGAAATAATGAGAAAGTCCTAAGATGCACTCAAAGATTTAATCTAATGCTGGAATAAAGGAGATGGCTTTCCTACATGCCATGTTTTCAAATTCATATTATATGTATGTTTCCCCCTTACTTTTAGAAAGAAATTTTAGGTAATTAAAACAAATTTTTTGGATGTATTTTCCTTCTAAGTTTGGTTCAACTATTTTAAGAAAAGGAAGCATCCTGTAATGATATCATCAGAGCTAAGCCAATTTCTTTTAGAAGCAACAAAAAAATCTGCCAGATGTTGCTATTATGAAACAGTGATCCAGCGTTTATAATTCATCTGACACCTGGATATACTGGCGTAAACAATGGCTTTTTGTATGATGAGGCAGTTCTAATTTAAGATCAGTGCTTCATCTGTTTTCTTTGTAACTCTATTAGTACTAATGGGCAAGTCTAAGCATACTTCCATGGATTGCCTTTTGGCATTCAGCGTGTTAGAAATGGTTAATAAGCAGTGAACACATTCCACCTGGGAAAGTTTCACTTGCTGCTGCATAATTTTGCACTTAATTTTTAAAATGTTCTTGGGCCTCGCTCCATTTCGTGCTCCTGAGAGACTGAGGACAGCACTAATTCAAACTGTCTGGCAGAGGAGAGTCATGTAGAGCATTAGTGTTCACTTGAAAGGTATTCCAAGAAGGCATTTTCTAATGCCTAAAACCAGTACGTAAGAGATGAGGAAACACTACCATATAATTAAGTCAGCAAGAATCAAAAGCATTGTCTGTTAACTATAGTCTCCTGTTTTTGAATGAATATATAATCCCTTTCAGCGCAAAATAATCTACTTCACCAAAACTATCACAGCCAAACATTCTTTAAATACTGCAATTAATGTCATATACTCACTTTGCCATGACTTGCCTGCACTCAGGTCAATTATTAGGGTACTAAGCTGAAG
Source organism: Oryx dammah (assembly GCF_014754425.2). Classification (NCBI taxonomy): domain Eukaryota; kingdom Metazoa; phylum Chordata; class Mammalia; order Artiodactyla; family Bovidae; genus Oryx; species Oryx dammah. The sequence continues at coordinate 42,107,492 of NW_024070201.1, read as the reverse complement.
GGTTCAGGCAAATTTTTAAAAACTTATATTTTAATTGTTTTTTTTTTTTTTAAACATGGTACAACCAGATTTGAAATCATACTAAAGGGTCTTTGGATCCTGTGAAGCACTCACCTGCAAGTAATTGAGCTTTCATTAAAAGTCAACTTTTGTTTTTCAATTTCAGAACTAACTGGTTTATACAGAATATTTACATTTTAACTCTTGTTTAAAATAAGAAAGTTCCAAAAATTAAACATATGCCCCAAGTTCCTTTATCTAACTTAACAATACACAGTTTAAGCATCTATTGTAATGAATTCTAAAGGTAACAGAAATGCAATTCATACTTCATTTTAGTTTACGTTGAATTGTTTTTGGTTATACCACTAAAGAGGTACTTGTAGAACACAGGTTACTTTCCAACATTCTAGACTACTCATGCTTCCGTTCAACTCACCCCACCCCAACAATAAAATACAAGCATTACATTTCAAGTAATTATTATTATACTTGGAACACAATGATATTCCCATCTGTGAGTACAGTGTGTCTTATGTGAGAATATTCCATGACTCTGCTTGTGAGTGGATTCTTTTGCTGACGCGAATATTTAGGTATGCAGAGCTCTGTAAATTGAATGTGGGTGTTTAACACCTTTAATAGTGCATTTAACTGAAGCCAAGTTCAGCCACACAAACGCAACCCCTAGCAACTCTCCCTCAAGTACAGAAAAGGGACTTTTAAAAGGTACAAAGTCGAAAAGGAGGCGGGGAGAAAGCAAGCAGGAGACAGGAGAAGAGTAAGGAAATTCTGAAAGATGGAAAGTGTAAGAATACCAGAAAATGACAGAAGGTAAGGAGCTATGCTAGGACGCCTGTAGGACGAAAATGATTTGAAAAGGAAAAGTTTGCTCTGTAAACCCCAAAAGTCTTAGAAGCCCAAGTGCTATAAAGGGTAAGTGTTACACCCTTTATGGGGTCCTCAGTCGTGTTGGACTCTTTGCTACCCCATGGATTGTAGCCCACGAGGCTCCTTCTTCCACGGAATTCTCCAGGCAAGAATACTGGAGCGGGTTGTCATTCCCTTCTCCAGATCTTCCTGATCCAGGGAATGAACCCGGGTCTCCTGCATTGCAGGCAGATTCTTACTGTCTGAGCCACCAGGAAAGCCCATAAAGGGGTAAAATAGGGGCTAAAAATGAGAACAGTTGCAAGTCTAGAGGCAGTGCTAAGACTTCCAAGGTCCTTTCCTACCCCATGAAGTCATGTGACTACCTTCTGAATAATCAAACTTGGTAAGTTCTGGACTTGGGGACACCTGTGTACAAGTACGTTAATGATGAGACTGACAATGTATAAAAAACCTGCATACTTCACTGGGATTTCCCTGGACCTATTTCTTGCTGAGCTTCCAGAAAGCACGCAGCCAGGTTTATAAGTGCCCTCTGGGTATCACACCAGCAAGTTTTTCTTTACAGAAACTAGAGAGCAGTTGTCTTTTTTTAGAACTCCAGTTTACTGACAGGTTGGAGTTACTATTTAAAATATTTTTTTTCAGGTTCATTGAAGTGCAATTTAAATATACTAAAATGTTCCTATTTTAAGCATACAGGTTGACTCGTTTTGGTCACACGTTTGTGTAATTGTGGTGGTGTAACCGCCACCACAATGAGGATGCAGAATAGTTCCCTCATCCTATGATGTTTGCTCATGCCCTTTCGGAGTTGACTCCCTGCCCTGACCACTGGTTCCAGGCAACCACCGATCTATTTTTCTACCACTATTTTGCCTTTTGTAGCATATCCTGTAAGCATATAGTGTGTAGTCTGTAGTCTTTTTAACCTACTTTTCTCCCTGGTTTTAATGAGAAATAGTTGATATACATCACTGTAAAGGTTTTAGGCATATAGCATGGTTGTCTGAATTACATATGTTATGAAATGATTACTACAGTGTGTTTAGCTAACATCTACCATCTCATACAGATAAAATAAGAAAAACAAATTCTCCTTGTGATGAGATTTCTCTTTTTTCATGGATCATGCTTTTGACACGTCCATGTTGTATTATTTCATTGCCTTTGCTTGCTGATTAATATTCCACTGTAAGCATATATCAGACTTGGTTCATCTGTTCACCAGCTGATGGATAATGGTTTTTCATGATACCCTTTTATAGTCATACCTATTCTCCTCTCCCCACTATCTCCAAACCCAATAATAATTGGGTATTAATAATAATTGATATTAATTATCAATAATTAAAGGTCTTATCTCTATAATTTCATCATTTTTGAAAATGTTATGCTAATGGAATCATAGTGTGTGACCATTTGAGACTGCTTACTCAACATCATGCTCTTGAGATCCATTCAAATTGTTGCCTGTTATCAGCAGCTCTCCCCTTGTTATTGCTGAGCAGTATTCTGTGGTGTGGATATACCAGTCTTTTAGCCATTTACCTATTTTAAGACATTCTGTCCCCTCTCCCCTGCAATTTCTGGCTATTATAAATAAGACTTCTATAATGATACTTTCATATTTGAGCTGAGTTTCTTATAAAATGTATGTTGTTAGGTCATGTTATGTTTAGACTGTCTCCATTTAATGCAATTATTGATATGTTAAGGCTGAAGTCTGTCATTTTACGTTTTGTCTTCAGTTCTATATTGTTTTCCCTTTGTTTATTTTCCTGCCTTATATGGATTACTTGAACATTTTTTAAAATCCCATTTTGACTTATCTATAGTGTTTTTGAGAGTATATCCTTATATAGCTTTTTTAGTGGTTGTTCTAGATATTACACTACATATATTGTTATGGTCAACTGGTGTTGGTATTTTACCAGCTTCAGTGAAGTGTAGAAACCTTACTTGCCTTCACACCCCTTTGTGCTCCTCCATTTCCAATTGTCTTAACTATTTCTTCTACCTATATTCGGAACATCAAATAATGTTATAATTTTTGCTTCAAGAATAATTTAGTGGGTTGCCATTTCCTTCTCCAATGCATGAAAGTGAAAAGTGAAAGTGAAGTGGCTCAGTCGTGTCCGACCCTTAGCGACCCCATGGACTGCAGCCCACCAGGCTCCCCATCCATGGGATTTTCCAGGCAAGAGCACTGGAGTGGGATGCCATTGCCTTCTCCGTAACTATTTCCTCTATCTATATTGGGAACATCAACTAGTGTTATAATTTTTGCTTCAAGAATAATTTAGGGAGCTCAAGAGAAAAGTATATTGTGTTTACTCATATTTTACTTTCTGTTGTTTTTTTTCCTTCCTGATATCCCAAGATTCCTTCTTTTATCATTTATTTTCTACTTGAAAAATTTCCTTTAGCCATTTAGGTCTATGATCCATTTCAGGCAAATTTCTGTGAATGATGTAAGAATTCGGGGTTCATAGTTTTCTATACAGATATTCAGTTATTCCATTACCATTTGTTGAAATGTTTCCTTTCCCCATGTCTGAGTTTACAATTATGCTCTGGGGGTGGGTGGGGTGGGGGAGAGCTGTCTTTAGAGTCTTAATCCCTTATTATGGAAGCAGAAGTTAAATTTACTTATTTTATTTTTAAATATTTATTTGGCTGCACTGGGTCTTAGTTGTGGCATGTGGGATCTAGTTCCCCAACCAGGGATAGAACCCAGGCCCCCTGCATTGTGAATGCACAGTCTTAGCCACTGGGCCACCAGGGAAGTCCCTAAACTTACTTATTTTAAACTTTATTTCATGCTGTGAAATCAGAGGATGTCACTTCAACATGTTGCAAAAAAGGAACAGTTACAAACTTTCATTTTAACTGAAAAAAAATTAAGTTAATTTTAGGATAAAAATGTGAAAACAAAAATATGGATATTTTCAAATGCCTATGGATAATAAAGCGCTTAGTAAAGAAATTTATAAACAAACGGCCTATTCTCAGTTTAATTCTTATGTAAGAAAAGCTTGATGGGGGAATTCCCTGGTGGTTCAGTGGTTAGGACTCTGCACTGTCAATGCTGAGGGCCTGGGTTCAATCCCTGGTCAGGGGACTAAGATTCCTGCAAGCTGTGTAGCGTGGCCAAAAAAAAAGCCACAAAAACCCCAAAACTTGACATGGGTTCAGTTTAATTCTTATTAAAAAAAAGTCTACACGGGTAAGTTTACCTGCCATTCCTCTCATTGAAGTACATTGAAAAAAAATATCCTTTCCATTATGGTTTATCCTGGGAGACTGAATATAGTTTCCAGTGCTCTACATGACAGGACCTTGTCAGTTATTCATTCTAAATGTAATAGTTTGCACTGACCAATACCAAACTCCCAATCTATCCCTCTTCCTCCCCACACCTTCCTTGGCAACCACAAGTTTTATTTCTATGTCTGTGAGTCTGTTTCTGTCTTGTAGATAAGTTCATTTGTGCCATATTTCAGATTTCACATATAAGTGACACCCCATGGTATCTGTCTCTCTTTCTGACATACTTAGTATAATAATCTCTAATTGCATCCATGTTGCTGTAAATGGCATTATTTCATTCTTTTTTATGGCTGAGTAGTATTTCATTGCATATATGTACCACATCTTCTTTATCCATTCATATTTAGGTTGTTTCCATGTCCTGGCTACTGTGGATAGTGCTGCTATGAATTTAGGGGTGCATGTATCTTTTTGAATTATAGTTTTGTCCAGGTATATGCCCAGGAGTGGGATTACTGATCATATGGTAATTCTGTTTTTAGGTTTCTGATAAACTTCCATATTGTTTCCACAGTGGCTGTACCAACTTGCATTTCCACCAACAATGTAGGAAAGTTCCCTTTTCTCCACACCCTCGCCACCATTTGTTATTTGGGGACTTTAACAGTGGCTGCTGTGATGGGTGAAGGTGGTATCTCATTTCAGTTTTGATTTGCATTTCTCTAATCTGCAATGCTGAGCATCTTTTCATGTGCCTACTGGCCATCTGTATATCTTCTTTGAAGAAATATGTCTATTAAGATCTTATGCCCATTTTTACATTGGGCTGTTTATTTTTGTTGTTGAGTCATATGAGCTGTTTGTATATTGTGGAGATTAAATCCTGTTGTTCATATCATTTGCAAATATTTTCTCCCATTCAGTAGGTTGCCTTTTTTTTTTTATGGTTTCCTTTGCTGTGCAAAAGCTTGTAAGTTTGATTAGGTCCCATTTGTTTATTTTTATTTCTATTGACTTGAGAGACTGACCTAAGAAAACAACGGTACAGTTCATGTCAGAGAATGTTTTGTCAATGTTCTCGTCTAGTATTTTTATGGTGTTATGGTTAAATCTTTAAGCCATTTTGAGTTTATTTTTGTGTATGGTGTAAGGGTGTGTTCTAACTTCACTGATTTACATGCAGCTGTCCAACTTTCCTAGCACCACATGAAGAGACTGTCTTTTTCCCATTTGATATTCTTGCTTCCTTTGTCAAAGATTAACTGACGGTAGGTAGGTGTGTGGATTTATTCCTGGGCTCTCTATTCTATTCCATTGATCCATGTGTCTTTTTTGGTACCAATATCACAATTTTGATTAATGTAGCTTTGTAGTATTATCTGAAATCTGGGACAGTTAGGCTTCCTACTTGTTCTGTGAAAAATGTCATGGCTAATTTGATAGGGATCATATTTTGTAGATTGCTGTGAGTAGTGCTGCCATTTAAACAATATTCTTCCAATTCAAGAGCATAGGATATCTTTCTATTTCTGTGAAGCCTCTTTAAATTTCCTTTATTAATATTTTACAGTTCTCAGTGTATAAGTCTTTCATCTCCTTGGTTTGGTTAATTCCTAGTATTTTTTTTTTGGGGGGGGGTGCAATTTTAAAAGTTATTATTTTTTATACTACCTTTCTGATATTTATTGTTAGTATAAAGAAATACAAGCAATTTCTGAATGTTAGTCTTGTATCCTGGTACTTTGCTGAATTTATTAGATCTAGTAGTTTTTGTATGGTGTCTGTAGTGTTTTCTATACATAGTACCACGTCATCTGCATATAGTGACATTTTTACCTCTTCCTTTCAATTTGGATACCTTTTATTTTTCTTCTTTGATTGCTGTGGCTAGGACTTGCAATACTATGTTGAATAAAAGTGTGAGTGGGCATCCTTGTTCCAGATTTTAGCTTGTCACTGTTGAGTATTATATTGGCTATGGGTTTGTCATAAATAGCTTTTATTATGTTGAGATAGGTCCACTGTAACTCACTTCAGTAAAAGTTTTTATCACGAATGGATGTTGAATTTTGCCAAATGGTTTCTCTGCATCTACTGAGATGATCATGTGGTTTCTGATTGTCTTTGTTAATGTGGTACGTCACACTGATTTGCATATGTTGAACCATTTTTGTAAACTTAGGATGAATCTCAAATGATGAAGGTGTATCATCTTTTCCCTGTGTTGTTGGGTCCAGTTTGCTAACATTTGTTGACAATTTCTGCATCTATATTCACCAAAGATACTGGCCTGTAATTTTCTTTTTTAGTGGTATCTTTGGTTTTGGTATCAGGGTAACTGATGGTGGCTTCATATGATGTCTTTGGGACTGTTCCCTCTTCAAACTTTTGTAAGAGTTTGAGAAGAATCAGTATAAGTTCTTTGTATTTTGGGTAGAATTCACCTGTGAAGCCATCTGGTTCTAGACTTTTGTTTGTAGGGAGTTTTTTTTTTTTTTTTTTTAAATTACAGGTTCTTTCACTTCTAGTGATCATTCTGTTCAAATTATCTATTTCTTCTTGATTCAATTTTGGTGAGTTTTATGCTTCTAGAGGGCTTCCCTGGTGGGTCTATGGTAAAGAATTCTCCTGCCAATACAGGAGACACAGGTTCGATCCCTAGGTCAAAAAGATCTCCTGGAGAAGGAAGTGGCAACCCACTCCAGTATTCTTGCTTGGGAAACCCCATGGACAGGGAAGCCTGGTGGGCTACAGTCCATGGGGTTGCAAAATGAGTCAGATAAGACTTAGTGACTAAAAACAACAACGTTTCTAGAAGTTGTTCATTTTTTTTTTTTAGCTTGTCAAATTTGTTGGCATATAATTGTTCATAGTATTCTCTTATGGTCTTTGTATTTATGTGGTATCAGCTGAGATTTCTCCTTTTTCATTTCTTGTTTTTTTCTGGGGGGGTTTTCTCTCTTTTCTTTTTGGTGAGCCAGGCTAGAAGTTTGTTGATTTTGTTTACCCTTTCAAAGAACCAGCTCTTGGTTTTATTGATTTTTTTCTATTGTGCTTTTTAATCCCTACATGGTCTTTAAGTGTGAACACCACATTATGAAGACTGTGACTTTAATTGTTAAAGATACACATTTTTATATGCCAAAGACATTAAAAGTCAGTTGCTTCATCTAGTATTTAACTGAATAAACAGTGATATTATTTCAATGGAGGGGTAAAACTGAGTGTACTTATTGAGACAACATAGACATCCAGTGAGGAGCCTTAAAAACCTTTCAAGTGATTTTTGACAGTATTATATTCAAGTTGGATGTGAGTAATTCTTTATGACACAGAGCCACTGAAAGTTTGTCTGCTTTAAAGATTTTTGTAAAAGAGGATAAAAGCATCATATCTGAGCATTCAGAAGATTTTACTAGCAATTGTACTTTGGATATCCGAGATGGTCCTGATGAAGGGTAATAAGAGCCTGAATAAGGCTGAACCAGGTGGTCATTCAAATTTTCATGTATTCATTTGTTGTACGTATTTACTGAGGGTATACTACACTCCAGAGACTGAAATTATAATTAGATATTAGGGATATGAAGACTAATTATGACACAGACCCTGCTCCCAAGAATTCTCAGTCTAAGTAGAAGGCAATAGACATTTATTGATAGATAGATCCTAGTGTATAGATGCTATCAAGGAAGTCTGTAGATGGTTCATTGGAATACAAACGAAGAGGCCTGGAAAAGGTTCAAAGATTACCTAGAAAGAATCATGAAATGTAGTGCTGAGAACAGTGCCTGGCATAACAGTAAGTGGTCAAGAAGTATTAGCAATGACTGCAAGGGTGGGAGGCAGACAGGGAGGCAAGAAATAGCCTGGCGCACTCGGTTAGCATAGTAAGTGTGAGATAAGTGCTTCATGAAGAACGGGTATGCCTTCACCTGTCCAGCAGTGAGAAGAGATGCCTGCATATCTCCTTTGGTCTCAGTTTTCTGTTTCACAGACAGTGGGCTTCACGCTTCTCCCTCATCTATTTGCTGAAAGAAATCCGAATCTAAAGGCTAATATTCCAACAGGAAGCAAATATATCATTTGCTACAAAGAGTTTAAAAGCATAAGCTCAACCTTGTGGCCAGCTTCTCCAGATGTTGCTCAAATCAATTAAAATTATTCAGTAGGTCTTTAAAAAGCTGTGGAGCAGTCAAAAACATAACCTCCAGTGTGTGTGTATGTTGGGAATGGCATCCAGGCGGGGGTGGTGTACAAGTCACTGCTAATGTGTATGGAGTTTATCAGGTGATAAAACAATCTGAAATTGTTTGTGGTAGTTGTACAACTCTATGAACATACTAAAAACCGAATTATACACTTTAAATTTTTAAAAATATAAAGTGAATTGATAAAGCTGGTGAAGTGATTAATAGAATACAAATCAAAACACAACCATACATAAGATGACCTAGTTCCAAAACTGGTTCCTAAAAATATTTTTACTTTTCCTTTCAATAGATACTTGAGGCCAAGGTATTTCAATTTCAAAGAGGTTCATCATTCTGACAAATATGTGTGACATGTCAGAACCCATTCACTGTTGATGAAACACAGCTGAAAGCACGAACCTTGTTCTTTCCAGGCCAGTTTAGCCACTGGTGCCAACACCTTCAACTTGCAAACTCAGTGCCATCCAGTTCTCAAGCCCAATCCTGACCAAGGCCTGAGATGAAGGTAGGAGGGAGCCCAGAACATTCACATCTCCTTGTTCCCACTGGATTTGACTACATTACATACCTTTGTTTCTGTCTGGCTCTTTGATTAGTCCTGATTATGTCACCCAGTAGAACTGAGCCATTGTTTTCAACCTCAGAGGCTTGCCTGGTCGGGCCCTAATTCTTTCTTGAGGGTTAGGCTCTACCTCTCCTAAATTCTCAGGCACAAGGTAGGGTTTTCCCCAACTGGGAAGACCACATGTAGGATTTCAAGCCCTACCATCACCTAGAGATTTTTGCTATTCTACACTAGAACAAATCTTCTTAGAGAATAAGCCCAAGTTTGTTCCTCTTCTTGGTAGGTGGTAATTTAGAGTGCTGACCCCTTCACTTGGGGCTTCCCTGGTGGCTCAGTGGTAAAGAACCTGTCTGCCATGCAGGAGATGTGGGTTTGATCCCCAGGTTGGGAAATCCTCTGGAGAAGAAATTGGCAACCCACTCCAGGATTCTTGCCTGGGAAATCCCATGGATGGAGGAGCCTGGAAGGCTATAGTCCATGGGGTTGCAAAAGAGTAGGACATGACTTAGTGACTTAACAAGAATAACCCCTTCACTTGGGATCAAGCTCAACAACCAGCTCAGCTGTCTTTAATTTCAGAAACCAACTAGTTTGAACTTCCCTGGAAGTTCAGTGATTAAGAATTTGCCTGCCAACGAACGGGACGTGGGTTTGATCCCTGGCCTGGGAAGATTCCACATGCTTCAGGGTAATGAAGCCTGTGTGCTGCAGCTACTGAGGCCCTGGCACTCTGGAGCACTGGCTTGCAACACGAGAAGCCACTGCAATGAGAAGGCTGCTCACCGCAACTAGAGAATAGCCCCTGCTTGCCGCAACCAGAGAAAGCCTGTGCAGCAATGAAACCCCAGCACAGCCATAAATAAATAAACAAAAACTAAAAAAGAAATCAACTAGTTCTTTTCCATTTCCAGAAATCTACCGCTAAGATTTCATCAAGTCTATGGCTGAGCCCATCAGAGTTGTGGCATAAAGATACCCGGCACAGCAATGCAATATCAATAAATGCTAGCTCTGTTCTTTTTTCATATCTAGTCGATTTAAACTTGCTCTACTTACCTGGTGTACACAATCTAAGAACTGCAGGAAGACAGGAGTGAAACCACTGCCCTGACAGCTGAGGGTCAAGCTGCTCCGCTGACTGAATTTATGACCAAATGAGAGCCACTCTTTCTCGACCAGCATCCGGAAGCCTTCAAGTGTCCTATAAAAGGGGTCACTGAGTAACTGAACCAGGGAGGTCACCTAGGGCACAAGCAGGTTGGATACTTCATTACTTGCAGTCCCGAAAAATTCCTACTAAGACAAAGCACTTCATTTTGATGACAGCTACTCTACAAGCAAAGTTATCTGGATGGCAAATTTGTTCACTAACCTGTCCAGGACATATAACTGTATTAATTCAAGCTTTCCACTAAAAAGTAAGACTCAAATTCATTTTGGTTACATTTTTCTACAGAGAATTAAGAATTTAATCCTTGTCTGGCCAGTTTGCTGACTGTGGCTTTCTCCTAGGTTAATCAATAAGGTCAGAGGATCAGTTCAAACCTACATCTTCTGGGAGATGTAGACTAACGTTTTCCTGTAGATTATACTCATACTTTGGGGTGAGTAAAGAAGGGGCTAACAGAACCAGAGAAAGAACTGAGAAAACATAGGAAAGATGGCTTGTGTCCTACATTGCTGGTCATGCTTGCACGGTACATCTGTGGTGATGCTCTGTGGAGCCTGATGACCTGAGTCAGAGCGCTCAGGCTGTGGAGGGCCTAGGAACTCCTGGCACAGAGCTTTTTGATGGATACCAGGCGGTGTTTAACAGAGTATCTTCTCTGTCCATAAACACATTAGTCATTATACAAAAGATTCACCTGCAGAATTTTAAAGTAATTCAATTGAAATACAAATATAAAACTATCAGAGAATATGGTTTAATAATTTACTTGTGCAGTGATGTCCCAGCCTTCTTCCAAACACACCAAAACTGAGGAACCATTCTCAAGTACTTCTGAAACAACCACAGCCAGCTGCAATATCCTATGAAGCTACGAAAAAGGAACAGAGGCCACATTTAGACCAAGTGCTTTCTGAGCACCGAGAACAGACACTCTTGCTATCAACCTTAGATAATCAAGTTAGGGATATAATATTTCAACAACAAAGAATCATATAAATTTTAAACAATTAAAACTCTTCATCAAAATCAAGATTAAACAATGACACAATTTAAAACAATGTGTTCAAGTGATACATATTGAAGTAAATTGAGCTCATAAGATTCCCTTCAAAGCCGAAAAGCTATTATAATTCTATGGAGTGGCAAAGATAGTTTTAAGTGGCCCTTGCAATACAGTTATTGTATTTAAAACTTCTTATTATATGATGTAGTATGTTTTATCTCAGAGGGCTGCACAACTTTGTAAATATACTAAAAAGTATTTTTCATTTTCATTTTAACTGAACTGTACACTTTTAAAATTTTAAAAACCTCTCATACTAGAGAAAATATCCATATCAAAAATCTTAGGAGAAAGAAAAATATTACAAAATATATATAAAATGCATCTCCCTAGAGAAATTATAAAAGATATTGCTTCTATCAAATGTGAATTGTACACTTAAGTATTTGTACTGTGTATTAAATGAGAAGAAAACTTGCATTTGTGCTCAGCTTTTTGAGGCAAGCCAACTGACTCAAAGTCCCTAATGAACAATTAGGTAGTGAGCAGAGCATATAGATCTCAAAACTAAATGTGTAACGTTCTGATTTAAAAAAAATTTTTTTAAGCCTTACTTGACATAATTTGCAGAATGAATCCAACTTGGAATTTAAACACCCCCACCAACATATTTTAAAGAGTTAGGCTATTTTAAAAACAGGAAAAAGGCACATGTCCCCTCCAGGAATGGGAAGCTCCTCACCCAAAAGTTCCTATAACACAACTATTACCAGGCCTGAATTCTCTTGGGCTTAGTTAGCATTTGCTCTAAGTTAACTTTTAAATTGCCAATATCCCAAGTGGGACAATGTTTTCCATTGTTTTAGGTCACTAATTTCTGATATGGATCCACTATGAGGTAAGGAGCAGAATGCAGAATAGCAGAAACAGATGGATAGGTTGAGTGGCGGGAACATTTTGGGGCTGGGGCTCATAGCTTGGAACAGAAGGGAGTACTGATTGCTCAGCTTCCATGGCTACTTCAAAGTATCCTGAATTGCCTTAAGAGTAATTAACACAGCCTCATACAGATTTATAGCTAAGTATATATGTGGCTGTTTTCCTAGAGTTTAAGTACCTTGAGAACAGTCACTGCCCTGGGTACTTACATCATTTCCTGGCTTCCCCCCCCACCCCTTTTAGTCCCATGTACTGTGGGAAACAATCCATTTCCTCCTCAAGCGAGGAAGGGGGAAAAAAAAGAGGTCAGAGACTTGGAGGTTGATGTAGACAGGGGAGGGAGGGGCTGTGCACTCCTGTCGGGGGGAGAAGGAGTAAGGAACAAGCGCGAGGGGCCTAAAGACACGGCTGTACTCCAGAGAGGCTCTTGGCCAAATGTCTGCATCAGTGTCTGAAACATGCATGTCATAAATACCGTTCTTTCTGTGGTTTGGAAGACATGTGGGTTATGTGCTGGCATACCTATTTCCTTAATTTCTCGATAGGAGTTCAGTTGAAAACATCACAAGACTGACTTAGCTGAAGGAAGGATAAATGGTTTTTTCCTAAACCTTAAGAAGGCTTCAGGGCATCCAATGTGCTTTTGGTGGGCTGGTTTGGGGGATGAATCCAAAATCCAGAGAGATGGAATGGGTAGAGACAAAAAGAAAGTGAGAAAGTAAGAGGAAAAGGCCCTTGGAGCCACATAGAAGTCATGTTCTGTCCTGGATTATCACTCTGCTAATGACAGACTAGAAGCCTTATAAATACATGTTAATTAAATTTGTTACGTATCAAAAAGTTTCCACCTAAAAACAATAATCTTTCTTAGCATCCTATGGAGACCAAATTTCAGTAACAGAGAAAAACCCAAGGATGAAGAATTCCACCCCTGCACCTCCTACATCAAGTGGTGCCCTGGAACTGAAAAGCCTTTATAGAGGACACACAAGAAGGGGAGGGAGTGTCAGGTAGTGGGGAATACAATGTTCTTTTCCTCAAATATCAATTTTGTATATCCCCTTGGGACTCTTTCCTTGGGTTAGAAGACAAACTGCTCCAAATATTACCTGTGGGAACCACTCAGAGTCTCCCAGCGCTCTTAGGAAGGTCACTTCTGAGTCAGTAGGGATGGCACTTGGAACACAAGCCCTCATCAGCTTTTTGAAACTGGCTTTCACTTGTCGGATGTCATGATATTCAACAGGAACAAACTCACAATTTAAAGCAAATTCTAACTTGAAGTTCTGTGGATGAAGATGCAGAGAATTAAGCAGATGAAGTGTGACAAGTAAAAGAGCAATGTTCTCAACAGGGTAATGCTTAATAATATATAGTCAGTTGAGGCCAAGGAGCCTGCAGGGGCTGCAGTGGGTCAAGAAGGTCAATCTTGTGTGGCTAATGCGTCAGTATTGCTGGAAAGAGATGTTCAGTAAGGTCTGGTGGTTTGACTTGACTTCTCACTCTGAAACTTGAAGAGGCTACTTGTAGACTGGAATCTATCTGATGGAGCTTATAGTGCCAAATAGAACCACTTAATCTATCTGATGGAGCTTATAGTGCCAAATAGAAGCCACTCATAAGGCGATGACGACCTCCCCGGTGGCTCAGACAGTAAAGCGTCTGCCTACAATGCGGGAGGCCTGGGTTTGATCCCTGGGTTGGGAAGATCCTCTGGAGAAGGAAATGGCAACCCACTCCAGTACTCTTGCCTGGAGAATCCCACGGACAGGGAAGCGTGACAAGCTACAGTCTGTGGGGTTGCAAAGAGTCGAACACGACTGAGCGACTTCACTTTTACTTTCTTATAAGGCCATGAACCTGGAAATCTAAAGAGGAACCAATGATGCATGACTAATCCCAAACTGTAAAGTAAATCTCCCTAAGATGTACATTACAATTAAAAGGTAATATGCTATTGAACTTCCAAAGCTCTACAACTTAAAGTTTACAGACATACACATTTGTTTCTTATTATGCAAGTAAAACAGCCACTGTGAAAATGAAAAAAACAGAGTAGAGATAAACATTGAGAAGGAAATAGAAATCACTGTCTCACTCTCCTAAGACTACTAATATTGTAGTTACTCTTTTAAAGCCAATAATAAAAAAAAATGATATACAGTAAAACATGAGAGGCTTTGTTGATTTCTAACTTTTGGACAATTTTTTCCACTCAATATGACATATATTTCAATCTATATTTATTTCAGTACTTTTACTCAAATAAAAATTCATACAGAATTTTTGTACTTTTAATGCACATGGAGTTTTTCCAGGTGAGTGTTCAATATCAACTAAAGAACGCTAAATTGATGGCTCACTGAAATAGTTTATTCTGATCTAGTTGCCTACTTCTGAAGATCTAAAAGTTCTCCAGCTTCTTATGGCAAAGAATGAATGAATTTTCTCATGTTCTTTTCACTTTCTTCATATCCTGCCTAAATTACTCGAAACGGGATCATCTGTTTTCTGAAGACTGACTATACAATGTGAATGTGATTAGCACTACTAAAGTGTATATGTTAAGACAGTAAATTTTATGTTATTTGTTATTTTATCACAACTAAGCAAAATTGCTGCCAAAGATTATATAATAGGGTCCATTTCATGTTTTATATTGGTTAGAGTATTTTTTAAAGGTCTATAAAAGTTTTCAAATAAAAAGCAAAAACTCCCAAGTTTTTTTTTTCCTTTAAAAAGCATTTCCAACATATATTAAGAAAAAAGTTTCTTTGTCTTAGGAATTCCACCTTTAGGGAGCTACCCTAAAGAAATAATCTAAAATGTAGGAAAAATCCTCTAGTGGATTGTATTGTATCTCAATAAAAAATAAAAATAAAAAAGCTGTATACTACTGTAATTTTACATATAGATGATAAAGAAAAACAGAAAGGAACTCATGTTCTCATACTGCTAGGTTCTTTATCTCAAGTCATAACATGTTTCCATGTTGTATAATATAATAGACTTCATAATTATTTCAATCATTGGATACTTTTCCAAATTATTGGATATTTTGGTTTATCAACTATGTGTAAAATTTCAGTCACATTTTCAAGTTTTTTTTAACCTTTTTTTTTGCTTTACTTTAAAAGTTACATACAATTCAAAACATTTATTATAATCCAGATATACTTACCAAGATGTTTGAACATTTATATTCCTGAGTGTAGTTCCTTGTGCTATACAGCAGGTTTTTTTTTTTTTTGTTACCTATTTTTTAAAGTTTTAATTGAAGTATACTAAATTGATTTACAATGGTGTGTTATATAAATTAAAAAAAAACAACTTCTAATACATAAAAAATAGTTTATTTTTCAGGACAACTAGATTCTTTTCTATTTCCCATCTACACTTGAGGTAGGTATACTTACCTTAAGAAGCTTCCCTGGTGGCTCAGACATTAAATAATCTGCCTGCGATGCGGGAGACCCAGGTTTGATCCTTGGAGAAGGGAATGGTAACCCACTCCAGTATTCTTACTTGAAGAATTCCAGAGAGAGAGGAGCCTGGCAGGCTATAGTCCATGGGGTCACAAAAAGTTGGACATGACTGACAGAATAACACTTTCATACTTATCTTATAAAGCAGGAGTTATCAACCATAGTGTTGAGACACACTGTCATAAGGAATTTGTCACCAAGATATTAAAGTATATGAATTAAAAATGGTAAATAACGCCAATTCCAGATTATTTAGAATAAGTCACTCTCACTTATGGGTTTCCTGTGTTGGGTTCCTTTTGCTGGGAGAAAAAGGTGTGGAGCTGTAGTTGGGCAGCACTGTGCTGGCCAGACTGAGGCACACATCAGACAGACATGCACCCACATCTACAGACGGAGTTCAGCAAAAAACGTGAATGGAATACACGAAAATCCTAATAACTAACGTGCCATAAATTTTGTTTGGGATTATGGAATTATGCTTTTTAAATATAATATTGTATTGATGAAAGAGAGAAGGGACGGAAGAGAGGAGGAAGGGTCTTAAGTGGCCAGTCTTTCTTTCTTGTATATGCCTGATCAGACAGCTTATCTGAAGACTGATGTGCAGAGGGAATGGTAGAAATGTGTATTCAGGAGACAAACCTTGGGGAGTGACTCAGATCATAAGTGGCGTGCTTAAGTGTGAGAAGTCTGTGCTTTGGGAAAGACACTGGTGCCAAGGAGGCTGTGCAGGCCTCCCTGGGCTACTGCTGAAAAGCATCCCAATTATTTTCTGGACGTTAAGATTACCTGCTGTATCAGAAGACATGTGTGCATATTTAAAAACTGAGCATTACCCAGCAGTTTCATTCTACCCTAAAGCCTGGAGACTAAGTGACTACAGCAGTCCAGGCAGCGGGAGAAGTGCCAGCTAGATTGCCACAGAGGAGCTGACTCAGGCTCTGGCATCCTTTGGACCAAGCCTGAGGGATCCTGCTTGCAGCCTCCATTCTTCAGTTCAACTGAAGGTCTGCCTAGATTGTCCAGTGCTCACCGCAGCCCTGGACTAAACTTGAGAGGATTTCTTAATTAACAAATACTTTTTATTTCCCACACACCTGTCAGTAATGATGAAATTTATTTTGTAATGTGTGAACTGCAAAACATTAAATCCAGAAGAATTAATGTTGCTTTTGGAGACAGAGACTGTCTTTACAATTTAGAGGACTTGAGCACAGTGAAGCTCTTTAGCATAATAACTGAAAAGTAAGAATAAAGTTGATTAGCAGCTAATATTTTATATTTTCTGACATGTCTTAGAGGACATGTGTCTCTCTATATAGCCTTGAGAAATCTTAAAAAAATGTAACCTAAGAAGTACAACCTCGGCCTTCCCTTGCTTCCATATGCAGTGCCATACTCCTTTCCACTCGTCTTCCTTCCTATAGCTTTATCAACAGGTTTACGAAGAACTGAAACATCTGTTTTGCCATGGGCACAGATTCTGGAAGCTGAACTGAGAGAGTGGAAAACCACAGCCTGAATAGCCTTCTTTCTTCTTTTTTTAAATGTATATTCCCTAACAGTCTTGATGTTTATGCTGATTTTCAAAATGATTATGTACCACAACTTCTTTACCCATTAACAATGAAGAATATAATACTGGAATATTACTCAGCCACTAAAAGGAACAAAATTGGGTCATTTGTAGTGATGTGGATGAACCTAGAATCTGTCATACAGAGCGAAGTAAGTCAGAAAGAGTAAAATATTGTATATTAATACATATATATATATCCATCTAGAAAATGTTTCTGATGAACCTGTTTGCTGGACAGGAATAGAGACACAGATATAGAGAATGGGCTTGTGGACACAGCAGGGAAGGAGAAGGAGGATGAACTGAGAGAGTGGGATCGACATATATACACTACCATGTGAAAAACAGATAGCTAGCGGGAAGCTGTGTATAATGGGGAGATCAGCATGGTGCTCTATGACGACTTAGAGGGCTGGAGGGAGGCTCAAGAGGGAAAGAATATATATATACACTTATATCTGATTCATGGTGTTGTACAGCAGAAACTAACTCAACATTGTAAAGCAATTATCCTCCAATTAAAACTATCCTATGATAAACCATAATGGAAAAGAATATTAAAAAAAGAATGTATATATGTGTGTGCTGAGCTTAGTGGCTCAGTCGTGTCTGACTCTTTATGACCCTGTGGACTGTAGCTCGCCAGGCTCCACTGTCCATGGGGCTTCTCCAGGCAAGAATACTGGAGTGGGTTGCCATGCCCTCCAGGTGATCCTCCCAACCTAGGGATCGAACTGGGTCTCCTGCATTGCAGGTGGATTCTTTACCATCTGAGCCACCAGGGAAGCCCCAAGCAATTATCCTCCAATTAAAAAAAAGTATCCTATGATAAACCATAATGGAAAAAATATTAAAAAATGAATGTATACAATATGAGTAACCAAATTACTTTGCTGTAAAATAGGAATTAACAACATTGTAATCAACTATACTTCAATAAAAGAAAAAATGATTATGAATAAGCACTTTTTTCAAGGGTAATAAATATGCACATGTGTGTATGCATACGTATCTCCTTCTACATAAGTACAGGCAGACAAACATATGTAAACATATTCATGAGCTAACTTTTTTGAGATTGATTATTAACTCCAGGTTAAGAATCCAAGCTCCAAAAAAAAAAAAAAATTCTAGGAAAATTGGTTTATGAAATAAGTTTTAGAACCTGCCTTCCTGTATCCATGAAGTTTCTAAGTGAGAAAAAGAAATCTTACCCTTAGCTGTGACTTCTCACCAAATATATAAAGGGCTGCTTGGCGTTTCAAGAGCTGGTTTTGCAGGTAAGTGCTGTTACTGAAGGAGGTCGAGTGATCCTTGCCTGCCAGCCGGGCGCCAACATCAATGAAGGATGTTGGAGAGCTGATCAGGCGAGTGCTAGAGCGAAGACTTGCCCAAACACCTTCACAAAAGTTAAAACAGTTGAGTGAGATAATCTGATGTGAGAATGCCACTGGATAGGGAAAAAGATTCATGCTCTGCAGATACGGTTTTAGAGGTAATAGCAAATTAATTCATCCAAGTAATCACATATCACATTGGTCATCTGCATCATATAAGCATTATTCAACATAGCATTTACAAAAATCATTTGGCTCAGAGGAACTTAAGAAATCACCCAAGTCAATTCTATTTTTGCATACTGATGTGAATTCAGTATTTATAAATACATACTGAGATCATAAATAGAGTGCACTGACTCTAGGAAAGGAAAAAATGTGGGCAGGAGGCAACAATGAAGCCTAGGGAAGAGAACACGGGAGTAAATTCCTCATGGCTTCAGGAAAGAAGGAAGGAACATTCTTCTGCCTTAGTCAGTTCAATAAGAAATCCATGTTAAGAAGTAAATCAGAACTTTACTAAACCCACTAAAATTTGAGGCTGGATTTAGAATTAATATTTGCACATCATGCCAAAATGATGTAATTTTAAGTCAGTAAAGATTATATTTTTATCTTTTTCCCCCCAGTATCCAGGAGAAATGGTGAAAAGTTATACATTTAGTAATGCACATTTCCCTCTTAGGAGGCTTTATTTAAGAGGGACAGTCAGAAGCAGATGTCTTCTAAGGGAAAGACGAAGCTAAGCTACTAGGAAAAATCTCTTAAGTTGACCTTAATTATATTAATTAGAAAAATCAAGCATTTTATATGCAAGTTAGACTATCAAATATTAAATATTTAAACACAAAGGCATATAATACATCTTGAATTTGACAGAGGTCCTTAGAAATGCCCATAGACTGTGGTGTCAGGCTGGTGATGGAGTCACAGAGGTACGTAACACTGCTACTGCTTCCCTAAAGAGCTTTCTTTAGATGTGGAAAGGCTCTTTGAGAAGCTTTAATCTTTGACAAATATTAAGTCAAGCCATGTTTCTAGGTGACCAGAAGTTACCATGATAATGTCATATCTGTTTCTCTCTTTATAAGCATCTATAGGGTCAGAAGACCAGTTCTCAAGAAAAAGTTTTGTAATTTCTGCTTAATATGGATGAATCTATTATAACCTATGAAGTTTCTTAGATACTATGGCAAGTGTTAATTTTTTTGTAAATGAAGTCACAGAGGAAATTCAGAATGTGGATGAGAATAAAGAATACAATTTGACAAACAAATGTGAAAAAAGTCACTTGTAACACATATGCCTTCATATGAAGATGGTTAAAAACAGTGATACATCAGGACAAATAATACAGTACCTTGATTATGGACTCTCCCCTTAGCTGAAGATTTGGGATTGGACTGAGTAAAACATTTATCTCTGTACCCATGCACTGGTAGGTAAGATTAAAGAAGGAAGGAGGAATGAAATGTACATAGCAGCAGACATCAGAGCAAATTGCATAAGAGAAGAACAGGTTAATTTTAAAAATTAAATTAACAATAGGGAAAATGTAAATATAATAAAAGCAGATTTGATTAACAAGTAAAAAGCTTATTTGATTAACAAATAGTCACACAAAAAGATGAACTGTCTGTTAAATGAAATTTCAGCACTTGTTTATAAATATTATAAGCACAATGAAATGGACAGCACAGCAAAGAGTGCCACTAAAAAATTATACCAAATGGAATAAGCTTTTAGAGGTTGTCGTTTGGTGAGAAACAAATTTTTATAATAAAATTAAGGAATTTGGGGAGGGGGTGAATGTTAGGAATACATTGGTCCTGGTACTTAATGAGACTAACTGATTTGCAAATACGATTTGCTATATGACACATTTATTCTTTGAGCAAGGGCATCATATCAGGAATGAAGCTCTACCAACCATTTGGAATAACAAAGGGCATGTATTTGCAGTAGAGCAGTAAGCATTGCCACACTATCTTTTTTCTCTTTTCACTTGGAAATTCCATTTATTTTTCATAAGCCGATAGTTATGCACAGCAAAAATTTATGATCCTGTGACAATACCCAATGCCACAAAAAATATAGCTTGTGATGGCTGACGTAATGACTTCTCCTAAAATCCCTACTTGCACCAAAATGATAGGTAGTATCAAAGATAATACTTTTGTAATTTGAGTAATTTTTTTTTTTCTGACAGAAAGTGCTTTGTGACTGTGGCAAACTTTACCTGGTAATAACAAACATGGTGAGAAGTAAGTCAGAGTTATATTCTTTCCAGAGCAAAAGAACTGCTCAAGTCACTTAAGGAAAAGGATTCTGTTCTTATTAAGGATTGAAAACATTAATGGCAGGATAATTAAGCTATCTATTTCAAAACTGCATAAATATGACATAATTTGATAGAAGAAAAATTATCAGACATGATCTTTCATTTCTGCCTCACTCCTTTGGAAACAGGAAATGAAGGGCACTGATGGTTTCAGTAGCAAAAGAAGTCAGAAAGCTCAGGGCTGCAGAGGTGCTGGCTGATGGTACACAGAAAATGCTACTACCAGGCAGAACAAAAAGCTGAAAAAGGCACAAGGCCTCCTGTGTGGGAGCCTACTAGTCTCCTTTCTGCGAAGCTTCTGAGTCTTCGTACTGAAATACAGGTCAGTAAATGCTTGCTTACAGTGACGCCTGAGTGGTTGGCTCCCTGATTTTGAGATATTGTTCTCTAAATATATCATTTTCTTACACTAGTCCGTCAGCCTAGAATGACCTCTCCCATTTCTTTACCTGACAAACTCCTTATTCCTTAAGATCCAGGAACAATGTCAACTCTGAAAATTCCTGACTGTCCCTAGAGTTGTAGAGAGCTCTATTTGAACTCTGATCCCATAGCACACTGATTATTTGCACATCTTATTCTACTTGATTGTGTGTTCCAAAGAGCAGAGACCTAATCACATTTAGTCTTTGTTGTTGCTGGCTGTGCCATGCGTCTTGTGGGATCTTAGTTCCCCAATCAAGGATTGAACCTGGGCTCTCAGCAGTGAAAGTACAGAGTCCCAGCCACTGGACTGTCAGGGATTTCCCCACAAATAGTCTTATCTCCATGCTGAGAGCCTGAAATGTAGGTACTGCTAACATTTGTTGATTATTTTCTTTTTGAAAATTGATACATGTGAACTGTTGTGGTTTTCTACTATATCCTGAACTCAGTTATTTGCCCTGAAAGAATAAAAAGGGTATTAAATTATAAAATAATTAAGTACTTTCTCATACAGAGCCTCATTAATGACAAACTACCAAGTATTTATCACTGAGCAGAAAATCAGCAATGAGAAAACAGCCTGTACTGATATGGGGCCAACACAGGACTTAAACAACTGTAATTCCATCTGGCAATCATGTTGCCCAAAGGTATGACACTACTTCATTGGTGGTGAGGTCTACTTATTTTCCTAAGTGATTCTCAGGTGTCAAATATGTGTCCTGAGCATGCTAACACCAACCTGGAGGTGTGTGTTTCCAAACTGCAGAGTCTTCCTTAGTGGTTTGTGAAATGATTTTAGAAGGTCAAACTGTATTTTTAAAGAAGTGAAACAGATTAGAACAGAAAAAAGCTATGTGCACTGCTTGTGGTATATGGATGAATACTGTTTTGTGAAACTTTCATTATAGTCTACATACATTTTGCATACATATACAAAGGTATATGTATACATACAGTAAGAAATATATTTTATATCCGTAAGTTGTGATCAAAAAAATTTGAAAGTTATTGGTCTAGGCCTAAAGCACATTTCCTTTATCTGCCTGCCTTTTGTCAGTGAAGAGCAACCAGACTTAAGGCAATTTACATTCAAATATAGACTTCTCTCCCATTTCAGTGGAGTATTAAGCAACGATAATGACAATAACTTCAATAATAATAATGGAACTGACATTCACTGAGCTCCTATTAATAATGAGCCAGTTACTAAGTTAAGTGCTTAACATATATTTCATTCTTTCCTTATAACCACTTGAAAGCTAAAATACTATTTATTATCTCCATTTTACAGATGAGGACACAGAAAATGAAGAGGTTTCCTAAGTTGCTTACTATCATACACTAAGTGGTAGGACCGCAGTTTGAGTCTGAATATAACTGAACCAAACTCTTAGAGTCTTGTTACCTAAGCAACCATGTGGCCCTGGATCTGTCCAGAAGGGTCTGGATAAAGAGGTTGCTTCAGGGAAGAAGTCATCTAGTTCATCCCACCCATGGGAATGCAGTGTTGTTCAGAGCGTGAGTTTCCTGAGCAATGGTATTCTCTCTACTCTGTTCAGAACAAAGCAAGGAAAGAAGGAAAAGAGATGCTAGGGTTGGATGTAGGGACAGCGTACTATATTTATCAAAGTAACCTTATGCCTAGCAAAATGCATGACGTATAAGTTATATTCAGGGAATGCTGCACTGAAATGGACTGAACTAATCTTAGTCCCAGTTCTGCTCTTATTTGCTAAGTGATCTTGGCTAGGTCATGTCATCTCTCAAAGTCTCTTGAAACACCTGTCCTGAAGGTTATTTTAAGGATAAAATAACACTGCTGGGGAACTTAAAGGGCTATGGAAATGTAAAGGAGGAAAAATTTAAAAATTTTCCTCCGTGTGGCTACTTCTCAAATACATCCAGCTATTTCATTTTTATATTTAAGAGGTGGATTTTCTCATGGCATTTTTCTACACAAGGTAATTTATCCAAGTTGCAAATATCTGCATTTTGCTCATAGGGCACAAAACCTACTGTCATTTTAAATGAAAAGCAATGTTATCTATTCACATCTTCATCTTTTCTTAACTGGTTCTTGCACTTAAGAAGCAAAAAGGTTGCTTCTCCCGTCTTAGGAACTGTTCAACATGCATGCTCAATGCTAAGTGATCACCCTGACTGCAAAAGGGTGAAGGAGAAGGTGGAGGTCAGTCTAAACCCTCACTCATTAGGGTAGGTAAGAGGCACAGTGGAGAGACCATAAGAAGGAAAGCAGGAACTAAGATTCTATGACAATGAAAAGGGATGAAAAACAGTGAAAATAGAATAGAAAAAAGGAGAAGGTTGGTAGGGAGATTTCAAGATAGGGGGCTCTTTCCACACAGGGTAAATGAGGAACTGCTGGTGAAGTGGTATCTAGCTCTCTGGAAAAATGGAGACTCTATACTTGAGGATGGGAACAAGGAAATGAACTAATGGCAAGGCATGCAAGTGTCTACATGTAGTTATGCCCTGGCCAGTCTGAGTGTGAGTCTACCTCCCATGTTCATGTTAACAGAGAATCTTCTGAGATTTCCCAAGCTTGCCCCAGTCCTTTCCTGCTGCTCTATATGAGGAGGGATGATGCCACCAGTGCTTTTGAACTGTGGTGTTGGAGAAGACTCTTGAGGGTTCCTTGGACTGCAAGGAAATCTGCATACAGATTTCTCAAGAGGCAGGTCAGGTGGTCTGGTATTCCCATCTCTTGAAGAATTTTCCACAGTTTATTGTGATCCACACAGTCAAAGGCTTTGGCATAGTCAATAAAGCAGAAATAGATGTTTTTCTGGAACTCTCTTGCTTTTTCGATGATCCAGTGGATGTTGGCAATTTGATCTCTGGTTCCTCTGCCTTTTCTAAAACCAGCTTGAACATCTGGAATTTCACAGTTCACGTATTGCTGAAGCCATCCTAACCCCTAGCACCTCAGAAAATGTGACCTCATTTAGAAACAGGGTCACTGCAGACGTAATTAGTTAAGATGAGGTCACACTTCAGTGGGGTGGGCCCCTAATTCAGTGTGATTGGTGTCCTTATGAAAGGGGAAATTTGGAGACAGGTGCACAGGGATGTCATATAAAGATGAAGGCAGAGATATGGTTGATGCTTCTACAAGCTAAGAGATGCCAAAGATTGCCAGCAAACCATCAGAAGCTAGGGGAAAGGCACAGAACAGATTACTCCTCATGGCCCTCGGAAGCCAAACCTGATAACATCTTGACTCTGAACACTTAGCTTTCAGACAATAGTTGTTGAAGCCACACAGTGTGGCATTTTGTTACAGTAGCCCAAGCAAACTAATACAATTATGTTAAGGCCTGATTAGGAAGATAACTGAAGAAGGGTGAAAGCTCTTAGGAAACTCTGCAATCACAAAGTTTTGATGAAGAAGGAAAAAAAAGTATCTAAAGAATCAGTATGATTGCCAGGAGATGTGCATAGTAATCTTGGTTTTCAAAAGGGAAACAAGTGAATTTTGTAAAATAGAGTCTTTATGTCAATCCTGAACTATTGTCTCTTATTCCTCAACCTGGCACTTCCAAGAACAAGAGTAAAGATAACAGGCACTGGAGGCACAGCCTTCGAGTCTGGGCTCACATCGCCCTAGCTGTTTATGCTGCTGTGCTCAGCCTTTCTACCCTGCATACTTGAAGCATCCGGGAATGCTGCCAGGGCCGAGTCACCATTTAGACATGCTCCATGCTCCCCTCCCCATCCAGGGCTCCCAAGCTCATCAGTATGTAAGATTTCAGCAATTATTATACCTCTTGTTCCATGAGGCTAAACTCATCTGTCACCATGCTAGTAATACATTTGATCATTCATTTAGAAAAGGGGTGATTAAAAACAAATTTAATCATTAGTTGATTTAAAGTATCACTATCTAGAAAAAAATTTTCTGCTTTTAAGGTTGTATCAGGACTCAGTTATAAAATCAGTCTTACTAACCTCCTCGAGCAAAGCTATTGGATGGGTTTACATCCAAATGTCCTGGCACTACCTGCTTAAGCACAGTGGACATTCTTGAAGTCCTCCTTTCAGTCCCTAAAGTCAGCCAAAAAGAAGAACAAAAATCATGTCGTTGGGGTTAACATTACTCAAATGACAAAAAGTTATCTTCATGTGCAGCATGTCTAATTGCTGCCAAACATTGTACTTTTTAAGTACCCAAAGCTTAATAGAGATAACAAGGCTCTGTGACTATTTCCTCAGAGATACACACATCTGTAAGATTAGAGAGAGTTAGGTTTGGCAAGTGCAATCAGAGAATTGAATGATAAATGAAGCAAGGCATGCATGGTGTTACTTTACAAGAAAAGCCACTTTCTGCTTATGTTGAGCTAATTCAAATAGCTGATTAAGCCAAGGAGACCAGCTTCTCAAGTCACATGCTCCTGTGTCTAACACATTAGGGTTACCTCTACATGAACCCTTTGGGGTTCCATCACATGATAACTGAAACAGAATATTAGTACAAGTCTTAATGGCTTCATCCAAATCTAGTGAAAACAAACTGTACTGCAAATCATAAAAGGCCACAGAAATTTCAGGAATTTCAAACTTATACATGATGATTTTAATAAATATACATTCAGTAAACATGTTCAACTTACATATTCAACTCTAATACTGATATTTTAAACTGTGTGTAAAACAGATTTCAGGAAAAAAAAACTCACATGACTTTGTATTTCCTACCACCTCTCCTACTACTATTTTTAAAAGGAAATAACTGAATCTCTAAATTTGGTTACTATTTATTAGAAATTTATAGTGGTACCCTGATAAAAGCTGAACTTACAGCACCATAAGGTAAAATATTAAGGGGTCATGTTGACAGAACAATGCAAGTAACTAAAGAGGCTAACCCTAGGAATGAATATGACCTTTCATAGCTGTCAAAAAGAAACGCATCATATCAAATCTTACCTGGAGACAGAGCAAGTGCTGGCCTGACAGTAAGAGGGTTATTGCCACTGAGTTTCTGATGGACAGAAACTGCACTCAGTAATGCTTGCAAGTACTTTTCTTGTTCTATGCTACTGGAAGATTCTAAAGAGGAGGTAGGAGCTATAAAAGGAAAAGATATTAAGTAAAACCATCTCTATATTAACAAAACAGGGTCACTCTATATACATATGCTTATTCCTTCTATATATGGTCTTCAAGTTACCACACCCAAATATAGAAACCAGCCCCACTTAAAACTCCAAACTTAAATAGCTAATCCTCCGATGATAATGGTTTCACTGCATCTACTTCCAGATTGCCTCATCATCCTCCCTGAAAGAGCCCAGGCCTGGAAAGCCAGCACACAGTTGTCCTCCCAAGTACAGGTATAGTTTTTCACTATCCAACCAGCTCAAAGTAAAGGTTCACAGAAGACATTTCCTTGATGACCCATGCTTCTGTTCGGGAGCAGAGGATGGAGTGGGTTCCCTCAGCATCCCAGAATGAGCAGAAGTGAGACTTCCCAATACCAGTAACTGTATTCCAATTCTGTCACACTGGCCTAACAGGGGACATGAACTTGTAGAGGGTTGTTGTGGGAAGAGTGGAGGTAGATGAGGACATAGGAGCAGCTACTGCTCAATCCCCTGGTCCTTCTAAAACAGGATCAAAAAGTATGCGCAGATGGAAACAACAGTGAGAGCAATTCTGGTTGGAGGGAGTCTGAGCCTGGCTTGCGTGGAATGAAACATAATCACTGAAAATGGCCCAGGTACTCTAAAGTGGTATTGGGAGGGGACTGACTAGAAGAACAACAGATAATAACAAATTGTCATGACTAGGAAATTAATTAGCATTACTATCTTATATTTTATTAACTTTAAAGTGCCATCATATTTTATAAACTCTAAAATGCCATTAATTATAAGATGTACTACTATTTTATTTAATGAGAATTTAAAAACTGCCATTTAAGGCAAGACACAATTCTTTCTGATCACATGAACTGTAAGTCACATTCCCATTTCAAAGATATTTAAATGTGAGTAAATGTGAGTTCAAAAAGTGTGAAAAACAATAAATTTATATTATACTGAAAAATCAGAAATGAGTGGAATAAGACAATTTCACATTTTCCAACTAAAAGCTCAGTGATATGCTCATAATAATGCTCCTGAGATGATTCACTCACTTTATGTAATCTACATATGCTATGTTCTATCATCCCCATTATGTGGCTTGAGAAGATTCCTTAGGACAGAAAAAGTTAAAAGCCAACTGCCTTCAATATATATATATATGTTGAGATTCCATGCCAAGCGGAATAACAATATAGCCCACCAGGCTCCTCTGTCCATGGGATTCTCCAGGCAAGAATATTGGAGTGGGTTGCCATTCCCTTCTCCAGGGGATCTTCATGACCCAGGGATCAAACCTCGGTCTCTTGCATTGCAGGCTGATTTTTCACTGTCTGAGTCATGAGGGAGGCCAATAATATAGCACTGTGTGTATAATGTCCTCAAGTCAACTGAATGATCAAAGACATGCTGGCCAACTTTGAACTCTTAAGAAGGAATGGATGAGAATAAAGAAGACATATCAGAAAGCACATGGTTCTACCTACTGAACCACTGAACTTGAGTTTGCTCATTTCCAAAGAGGGAAGTCATTCCTAAATTGAATCTGGTATCTTAGTGATCTTTGGTTAAATTTTTTGAGCATCTGTTTTAAGCTAGAGGTTATGAGAAAGGTTAGCAAGATATAGCTTCTGACTGACTTCAGACCTCAAACCCAGTGCTCAGAAGTGTGCTCAGAAAAAGGGCACCACACTTAGTGTACGTTTCTTCTTATGTTGACCAGCCTCTAGCTTCCTAAAAACCTTTCCGTTTGAGTGCTCCAAAACCAGGATTTTGGTCATTAGGTTGCTGACTTGTATGTGTGTGTGCGTGCGTGACATGTAGGAATGAGATAGGATATCTTATATCACATAGGACAAAATACCTATTTACTTCTGAAGCTATTAAATATATCTGAATACTTCCCCCTGCCAAAATAAAACAATTAATATTATCTGTTTCCATTTGTGGATACTCTGGTTTGCTGAAATGAAAACAGCCTAGAACCAGACTTTACTATGTTAATTTCTATTAAAATTCAAATATAGACAGACATATTAAGCAAGATGTCAAATTCAAGGTGGAGCCCCACATTGTCAACTTTAGTTCTTAAACTGTACAGACTATACATAGCACACTGGAAAAGCTCACATGGGAGAGGCTTGATGGAAAGGGCACAACTAGCATTCCTGGACTTTACCTCCTTAATTTTTGGAATACCCAGAAGTGGAAGGATCAGAATAGTGCTGTAGAGTTGCTTACCTGCCTGAGGGGAGTTCTGAGACTTAAAAAGGCCAACCACTCCCTTTCCATGGAATCCTCCAGATCGGAGGAGCAGGGTACTGCTTCTTGAGTTTCTCCAACATACAACAGGCAGGCGATTGTGTCGATAGCAGCGGGCTACTCTTGGTAAACTACTGTCCTGTACAGCTTGAGGTACAACTAAAAGGCCAGGATAGCTTCAGGGGTATGCAAAGGAGAAACAGGATCATTTGGGTGGGTGAGGCAGGGTGGGGGGAGGAGAAGAAAAAAGAAACGGGGAGAGAAAGAATATAAGAATATGAAATTTCATAAGTTCACAGCAATTTTCTAAGACTCAGAAACATTGGTGGAGAGATAAGACATATATTTCAAACGTGAAACAATTCATTTCTTTAGGGGTTGAGAAGAAAAGGCCTAAATAGTGAAAACTAACTCATCTAATAACCTTTTTTTTTTTTAAAAAATAAGCCTTCTTCAGTGATACTGCAAGCTTTTGCTGAGTAACGTTAAGTGTAAAAATTAAAAATGTCATACAGAACTATTAAAAAGGCCTCCATTAAACAAGATTTCCCTTGGCTTATATACAACTTGAATAAAGATTGCAAGATTAATGTATTAATGTCAACTTTATGAGAATGACAAATCAAACTGTCAACTCCTTGGATTACTGAAATGACAACAGAGGATAAAGTACATTAACATTCGAAATGCCAGAGATGGTGAAAGGATTAAAAATCAAAACCAAATGATTTTTTGGTATGAAAACAATATGTTCAAATGTCAAATGAGTGTAAATATTTATTAACACTACATGTTGATAATTAAAAAAAAAGATTAGCTCATAAAGTTGCAGGATATGATGCTGGGAAAATTAAAAACAGACAAGATAGATAAAAACTTATTTATCTTGTTTTTATAGATAAGTACAAGAAGACAGGCAGCTTTCAAATCAGTTCTTTAGTTTATTTAGAAATATTAAAGAGATTCCATGTTAATAACCTAACTTCTAATCCCATGTCTTTTGTGTGTGTGATTTTTTTTAGAATTGTGGTAAACTGTACCTAACATGAAACTTAACATGTTAACCGTTTTCAGTCCACAAATCAGTGACACTGTCACAATACTGTGCAACTAATCACTTCCAGAACTTTTAATCCCGTATCTTGTTATAAGTCAGTTCTGAGAACAGGGAGAGAAAACCCAGTATATGGTCATATAACCTTCAATGACTTTAGTAAATGCCAATTTTACTTCTCTTGTTTACCCAGAGATTCCCTGGAAGCATTGTGAAAGCCTAGCACTTTTGTGCTTCAGGTTTATAGGCTTTCTTTTTCTAATACCACAAACTGATACAGAGTCATAGTTGTAGACATAATCATTCATGAAGACTTGAAAAGCAGTTCCGTTATTAGGGTCTTATGTTTCTTTTCTTTTTTAAATTGTAGTACAGTTGTTTTACAATGTTGTGTTAGTTTCAGATGTACAGCAAGGGCTTTCTAACTCCAGTTTAGTATCTGTTTATTGCCCCGTTCTTGCCTGGAGAATCCCAAGGACGGGGGAGCCTGGGGGCCTGCCGTCTCTGGGGTCACACAGAGTCGGACACAACTGAAGTGACGTAGCAGCAGTTTGGTTCTAGATACTATAGTGATTTTGTGTATTAGATAAGAGAGTAATGCTTAATAGCTTTTGGTGCTGTTTCAGTAACTGGGAAAGAACCAACACCCTCCTCTACCCCATCCCCCCATCCCTTCCTTCCATGGCACTAGCACCACAGACCATGCTCTGCTACACACAGGATCTAAGACTTTCCTGGTCCCAGGCATGGGCCTGAGTGACGGCTGGATAGCCACTGGCGCTAGGGTAAAAAGCATAGAGCCTGAAGGCCAGCAGAGGCTCCTCTCAGGACCAGTGTCATTTAGCATGAAAGATATATCCATTTATCCTGCCACCCACCCTATTCTGCCACCACTACTTAGAGCTACCAGCCATGGGTACCAGAGGAAGCCTTGAGGTAGACTGGGCTTTAGGAGCTGCTGTGGAAACTTTTAGGGCTTTCCTCATAGCTCAGTTGGTAAAAGAATCCACCTTCAATGCAGGAGACCCTGGTTCGATTCCTGGGTCAGGAAGATCTGCTGGAGAAAGGGTAGGCTACCCACTCCAGTGTTCTTGGGTTTCCCTTGTGGCTCAGCTGGTAAAGAATCTGCCTGCAATGCGGGAGACCTGGGTTTGATCCGTGGGTTGGGAAGATCCTCTGGAGAAGGGAAAGGCTACCCACTCCAGTATTCTGGCCTGGAGAATTTGATGGACTGTAGTCGATGGGGTTGCAAAAAGTCGGACACAACTGAGCGACATTGACTCACTCTGGAAAGTGGAAACTTCTAATCAAAGAATAACACATATACAAATGGCTTGAAACATACATGAATTAACACAAAAAGAAATTCGTATCATTAGCACCTAGGTCAAGAAATGGACCGTTCATTACCAGCACCCAAAAAGTCCCCCTGTGTCACCTCCCATCAGTGTTTCTCCCTTTTCCTCCTCCAAAGATTATCATTAAACATCCTTGACTGCTAACGACATGGATGAGTTTTGCCTGTTTTTTGAATTTTACAAAAAAGGAACAAATAGAATTTATTTTTTGTGTGTCTGGCATCTTTTTCTCAACAGTATGTTTATGAGACCCATCCATGCTATTGCATGCAACTGTGGTCTGTTCATTTTCGTTGCTGTAGAGCTGGGGTCCCCAACCTCTGGGCCATAGATCAGTACCTCCTCTCAGATCAGAGGTAGCGTAAGATTAGAAATAAAGCACATGATAACTTAAACCCCCACACCCACCTCCGCCTGCAGGTCTATGAAACTGGTCCCTGTTGCCAAAAAGGTAGGGACTGTTGGTGTATATTATCCCACTACGTGACTATATTATTTATCTAACCCTTTTATTGTTGATTTTGAGTAGTGTCTAGCTTTTGACTACATAAGAAACATGTTGCCATGAACATTCTTGTAGTTTTTGGGAGTATGTATGCTTTCCCAGATGGAGTAGACTTTCCAAGAAATATCTAACAGATTGTGCACATGTTCAGTACATGTCTAGAAGTTTAGTAGATGCTGCCAGGGAGCTTTCTAAAGTTGTTTAACCAATTTACAGTTATACCAGCAATAAAGAGTTCTACTTGCTCAACATTTTTTACTAGCCATTTTTGCAGGTATAAAGTTGTCTCATTGGGACTCGAATTTGTATTTATCTGAAGACTAAAGATGAGCATTGTTGGAAGATGGAGGGAACTAAAAGTGCCTACCAAACTGAGAAGGCATCTTGGGATTAAAGCATGAGGGAGGCAGCTCCATAAGTAAATTTATATATTTATATAAATATAATAATAAAATGGATCAGTTCATTAGAGGGTAACTTACTCACAGGGTGGGATCTATCAGTGGATAATGATTAGGAAACATTTGCTACTATACTCTGAGCCCAGGACAATTTTATAGTCAACCTAGGGTATGGTGGTAGGTGCTTGGAAACAGGATGTGCATTCCCAAGTTAAGAATAATAGATCACTAGTCTCAAGGGCCCTGGGAATACTTCAGGGAAGCTTTTCATCATTGTTTGGGAACTAACAGAGCATACAGACTACCTGGTCCTAATAAGCATTAAACAATATCTATTGACTACAAAGCTCTTGATGACAGAGAAGTGATTCACTGCATAGTACAGTGTTGGGCAGGGTCAGTGAAAAGACAGGAGAAACTGTTAGGGCCCAATATGGCATCAGTTATGCCAAGAGTCACATAAGCATCTTAGGATAGCCTCACAAAAGAGGATATCCTCCACTTTTGGTTATTGCCTTTTTATTCCCTTAATGATGTTTTCTGATATATAAAACTTCTTAACTTATCAATCTTTTACTTTATGGATAGCATTTTTCCTGTCTTAAGAAATATCTTCTGGAAGCTTTATTTAAAATTTTAACCTTTTTCATGTAGATCATGTAGCTCTACAGATCAGTGGGAATTGATTTTTGCCTGTGTAGTGTAAGGTAGAGGTCAAAATTAAGTTTTTCTTTGTATGGATATCCAGTACCATATACTGAAAAATATCTTTTTTCTACTATTTTAAAATGCTATCTTTATCTTAAGCCAAGTGTTCTCATATGTTGAGATTTTTCTATATTCCCTATTTTGTTCCAGTGATCTATTTGTTTATTCCTGTGAACATTCCATACTGCCTTAATTACTGTTACTTTATATAAAGTCTTGATATCCTGTAATATTATTCTATAAGACGATCCTGTTACTTCTGGCCTTTTGCATTTTAATATAACTCTTAGAATCATCTTTTCAATTTCTATGAACATTTTGCTGGGATTGTATTGACTCTATAGGTCAATGTGTGGAGAAATCACAGTTTTAGAGTGCTGAATATTCTAGTCCAAGAACATTAAATATTTATTTATTTGTGATCCTTAACACTGTTTTGAACCATGTAGAGATTTTATACATCTTGTATTAGATTTAGTCCCAAGTGTTTCATGTTTTTTAGTGCTACTTTAAATAGTACTAATAGTATCAAAATAACATCATTTAAATTTTCATTTTTAATATTTGTTTTTGGTGTATATATATGACTAATTTTTTATAATAACCTTGCAAATTTGCTTATTAATATAACAAGTTTATCAGTTGAGTCCCTCAGATTTTCTATCTGTATAATCAGATCATCTGTGAAAAGCAGTTTTCTTTCTTTCCTTTCAATCTTTCTTTTATTATTTATTTTTCTAATTTTTTTGTACTTCCTAAGACCTCTAGCACAACACTGACTAGAAGTGGTGACAGCAGGCATTTTTGTCCTGATTTCAGAGTACAAGTTGTCAATACCATTAAGTAATTTTTGCAGCAGGATATATTTTTTAGACACTTAGGAAATTAAGAAGCTCTCTCTGTATTTCCAATCTGCTTAAAGTTTTTTGTAAAAACTCATATATTATACTTTATAAAATGCTTTTCTGTATACAATGAACTTACAATAGTCTGTAATTCTTTTAATGTGGTGAACTATGCTGATTAATTTTCAATTGTTAAGCAAGTTTAGCATTCTTGTAATAAACTACACTTGGTCATAATGAATTCTGAATGAAATGAACCTTTTGTCGTTATGAGTCACCTTTTTTTATTGCTAGTAGAATTTTACTTTAAAATATATTTTAATATTTATATATTGACAATAGCTCTATTTTTAAAAGGTGGTTTTGCATGCTGTATTCTTTCTGTTCACGTTCAACCTTTGGGAAATTTTGTATATTAGATATAGCCCTTAAAAGCAGCAAAAAGCTTAACAAATTCTGATTATCTTTTTCTTTTAATTGGAACATTTATCAGTAACATAATTACTGATATATCTGAATTTAAATTAACCATCTTACTATTTGCTTTCTACTTGTCCCATCTGCTGCATGACTCCTTTTCTCTCTTTCTTGCCTTCTTTTGGATTATTGACTATTCCATTTCCTTCTAACAGCTTACAGGTTTATGCTATTTAATATCACCATAAGTTCCTGATAATAATCATTAGAATAAATGGTCTATTAAGATTTTATTTTGTTTCTGACAGAGTGAAATGATAAATAACATCTGTTTTCTCACTGTCAGATAAAATTTTGATAACAAGCTTCTCAAATAGCAGGACATCACACCTTATGCCTTTGCTTACACTTAAAATTTAGTTAGAAGGACAGAGTATCAGGAAAATTACTGCATACTCAACAAAGTCACAGCCTTTCGGTACTTAATGTGAAATTTTTATTTATCTCAAATGTCAATCTAGATTCCTAATTCGTTTCTCAAGTTTCACATTTGTATTTGTATACTTAAACTGTCATTTAAAATGAGATATCTACAGTTCTTCAGGAACAGCAGGGCTGAAACTAATAGTAACATTAAGACAACTCTCTAAAATATGTGCAAGACTTCCAAGTTACAAAGTACTTTCACAGTGTTATTGTATTTAATCAAACCAGAAATTTATACATGCAAAGAAAAGAACTTACCTGAAAATGATCAAACTTGTGGAGGGTAAAAATGTAGTTTTAAAAGATATAAAGCAGGAAATAGGGCTTAACAGATATATATATAAAATAGCAGTAGACACAATAGAAAAAAGAACATGTGTTCATTTACATTCTTTAAGTAATATCTCTTGAAAAAATTCTAATTAGACAACATAAGGAAACCTAACCTACACTTGGATTAGCAAATTATGGCCTGTGGGCCCAAACCGGCCTTGCCCATTTCTTTACGTACAGGCTATGGCTGCTTCAGGGGCAGAGTTGAATAGCTGCAATAAGAGAACATGTGCTGTGTAAAGTTGAAAATATGTACTATCTGGCCCTTTAAGGAAAAAGTTTGCAGTCCCTTGACCTACAGTATATTTTCATCTCTCCTCTGCCTGGGCAAATTCTATTCCTACTTCAAGCTATCTCAGGCATGCTAGAAGAGGGGCAAATGGGAAGAGAAAGACAAATATGGGAAATTCATAAAGTGGACAAAAACTATTACCGTCCACTTTCTAATCTAACATAGGCACTGTTCAGTGATACAGCTATACTTCTGAGAATGTCAGTGAGACGCTTGCACATGCTGCACAAAAAATGTCCCTTAAATACACATACTCCTGGACACCCTGTTCCTATTTTCCAGCATCTCTTTCTCTTGGCTATGGATGCAAATAGCCCATTCAAGACTCATATGGAAGA
Source organism: Oryx dammah (assembly GCF_014754425.2). NCBI lineage: Eukaryota > Metazoa > Chordata > Mammalia > Artiodactyla > Bovidae > Oryx > Oryx dammah. The sequence goes on along the minus strand of NW_024070201.1, from coordinate 42,072,155 downwards.
AAGGAAGGTCTCTTTTGGAGAGACTAACAGACTTACCTCCGGCAGAGTGAATACATCCTGTTGGAGGCAGTGATTCGAAAGTACTCTGGTTTAGAGCGAGAAGTGCTGCCACTTATGGTTCCCAAACCTAAACGCTGATAGTCTCTGAAACAAGCTTTTTCTACTAGCTGTTCCATTGTAGATTTCTCCGAGGCCTTCAGAGTGGTACTCGTGGGGAGTTCACTATCATCTGAAACTTGATGGCAGAAACAGGTTTTGAAGAAATGAGATAGCTCAAAGTAGAGGATTAAAAACTTCCTTCTAAAGAGGATCTTTAACCAAGAGAGGTTTATATTAGGGCTAGAGGTGCTATGTATGCCAAAAATTGAATCACGGAACTTCTATGAGGCATCATTATGCTCAAACATAAACTGTAATAGTCAGGAAATAAAATATTAGGAGCCCAACTAACTCAAAACGTCAGGGATAGTAACTTAAAATTTCTAAAAACAATATAATTTTGAATATATTACCCATATTTTTCTTTGTTAGTCAGGCTTGATTTTTAATGTCCACCTGGAGTGATTTCTGTTTAGGACTCTGTAAACACTCATACTTTGTGAGAGACTAACCTATTGGTAAAACTCACCTCTAATATAATCATTACACAAACTCATCAGGTTTCAGTTAACTTTAAAGAGCATAAACTTTCATTAGAAATTTTTAATTAAGCAGAAGTTCACTACTGGGAAAGGATCTTTCTTAGATATGAAGAAGCTATATTTGGTGGAAGTTATATTTTATCAGAGGATGTGGTGTACATGGGAAACTCCCTCAATTTTGCAATCACAGGTTACAGAAGCCTTTAAAATTTTAGATGTTGGAAGAGTTTACCCAATAACCAAGTATTTTAGGGAGGATTAAAAACAACAACATTCCTAATTGGTACTGCATGTTCTAACTTAAAAAAAAAAAAAGTCCATGTTAAAAACTGTCCTAATTTACTTTCCAACTTATTTTTACAATGAGAGAATTAAAATTAACATTTCAAAGTTTTTGGAAATGTATTCAAAGTTCTAATGTCAAAGGGAAAGATATAGCTCTCTTCAATTAAAAGAAAAAAAACGACCCCAGCTTATTTCTATAAATATAAGCCTTTGTGCTTTAGTTTGTGAACTTCACAATGCAAATACATCATTAAGTATCAGTTTTATTTGTTTTGGCCTCTTATCTTCAGAAGAGCAAACAGTATTACATAATTTGGTCTTTTGGTGGAATAATTATCATAGAAGAAGTTTTTGTTCTGTGAAATCATAAAAGCTTTATATTAGAAGAGTCAACAGTGATGGGTAGCAGTAATTTTTGTATGGCTTTCCATGTGACTGTGAGAAGCCTGGGTTCCAATAAATGATCTTTTCACTGCCCCCAGAGGCAAGCCTGTAGATACACATACCGAAATGGAGACCTTTGGCCAAAGATCTCTCTAAAGATATTTCTTTCTTTAAAATGTTCTTCTGTTGTTATTAGTGGCAGTAAAAGTAGTAGCTGTATAATCACTGGAGATCCAGTCTAAGAGTCTGAGAAGAAAAAGAATGCAATGGCATCCTCTCTCTTAGATCAGATTCTCTCTAGTGTTAATGCCATAAGCATACCTGACATTGGGTTAAGGAATAGAAAAATTCTGCACCTGGTTTCCTGATTATCTCAGGTTCCCAGGTTCTGCTCTTTTAAATATTTAGCAGGCATTTTTTTCTTATCATCTAAGAATGCCTTCATCTTTGATTCCCCATATAGATTAGGAGTACCCACAATGTTCTCATCAAAACCCCAAATATTCAACTTTGAATAATTTATGTCCTTATTTTCTTATTCTTATTCCATAACAATAAAGTACAGGGGACTACTTTATACCTAAATTTCCAATGCAATGGTATTTCTTTCTTTCTCCCTTTAATGAGACCCACATAACAGTGGCCAATTAACTCTATGGATTTAGTGGAGGAGGAGTATGTGTGTGCTATGTTGCTTCAGTCGTGTCTGACTCTTTGCGACCCCATGGACTGTAGCCTGCCAGGCCCCTCTGTCCATGGGGATTCTCCAGGCAAGAACAGGAGTGGGTTGCCAGGCCCTCCTCCAGGGGATTTTCCCCGCTCGGGGAGTGAACCCGCATCTCTTACATCTCCTGCATTGGCAGGAAGGTTCTTTACCATTAGCGCTATCTGGGAAGACCAGGGGAGGAATACAACTTAACAGAATCTTATCTGAACAATGGAATACTGGGAAAACAACAAAAATTTTTTTTCCAGTTCTGAGAAGCTGGTAAGTACCTCCCATCTTATGAGGTCTAGGTTCTTAAGAGTCAGGTTTAAGTGCAACTATGTCTTTATCTCTTGTTCTTACTCATATCAGAAGAAAGAAAAAAGTTCATTCATGAAGGAAAACTGAGTTCTCACATACCAGATATGTCATCTTCTTCGTTCCATCCAGGACGGTTCACTCTCTCTTCCACAATTGTCCCTGTCCTCCTCTTCAATAAATACTGCCGCCCAATTGTCATTTTGCCTGCCCTTTTAGCACCTTTCACAATTGTTTTCGAGAAAGTGCTACGAGTTATAAAACCAAAGAGAATGTTAATTTAACATGAAAATGCCACTTACATTTTTTGATACCCATGTTGCTCAACTTGTTTTTTTCTCTACTGCCACACCCACTAGTATTGTCCAGACCTTCATTAAGCCTCTCCTTCTTCAGGTCACTTTTTATATGGCAGAAGGCTAATTTACTATAAAACATTGTTATCATCAGGACACTGTGTTAGGCAAAAAGTACAAGAACCTAGAGTGGGACACAGACTATTTATCATCCCTAATCTAAACTCCTCAGTTTGGCTTTTTGTCAAGCATGCCCCTAACCCACTCTGTTTATCCATGCCACTGCCTCCACCAGTTCCCAGAGACCATGCTTGCAGAAGTCCTCCTGCATGGAGAGCCAGCCTACCTCCTACTCTACTGATTCAGAATCTCTAAACTAACTCATAGGCTTTTTTAAAGATCATCACAAAAGTAGCTGGCAGCACCTTCACTTATTTCTTAAATGCTTTAAATGTGTAAGTGTAGTGTCCTGCCTTCTGACACTAGAAACCTTCTGAGATATGGAAAAGAGTAATTAACATAATTCCCTTTTCTGAGAGGAGAAAAGATAAGAAATCAGAAATCTGAGTATCCTTTTGAGAATCAGCTTTAATTACAGAGAAACTAGGATTTAAGATATCTGGATCTAAAAGTACTTTATTTAAATAGTTTACTTTTTATTGCTGATAGAAATTCTGGGTGTAGATATTTATAATCCAAAGAATTAAACAAAGGTCCCATTTCCTGAATAATCATATTGAGGTGAAGGTTTCAAGTAAGAAAGTTTTTGATTTATTTGTCCACATACAACAACAGAACTTTTCCTATGTTTTCTTGTTGTTCAATGAAAAGTGATAAGGATTCTTTTGCAGTCAAATAGTTTTATCAGACCTCATCTTTAGTGATCTGAAATGTAAATTTGAGGGTTATGGACCTCAAATTAAAATGCTGTTTTACGTAATTGTTAGAATTCACAGAATATAGATATTTCCTAAATTAAGCCTATTGTGAATCACTTTAGATGTAACTTAAACTCAAGGGGATTTTTGAATGTTTTCCCAGCTAGAGCTGTATCTTTTGTTTTATATATGCAAGATAATACTAAGAGATTTTAATGTTTAAAATTGATATGTCTCTGTTGTAGCTTGATAGAATAAGCTTGATTTTACAGATATATAACCACCCTCACCCCAACAGTTTCTAAACATAAAACACCATACAAAGCATTGTTTCTTTCATAGAGAACTAAAATATGAAAATCATAGGCTCCTCTATGACCCCACAGTGCTAAGATGCAATGCCTGGCTCACCATTTAAATGTTTAAAATGTTGTTCACGCTTCTTCAGCATCTCACACCTGCATATGCATGGTCTCCTTTGCTTACCAGGCAACAATGGAGCGAGCGGCTAGCCATGCAGTGTAGAAATGACATACTGCCTGCAGCCTCAAATGGCCTGTAATCTCCACCCGGCCCCACTTTCAGGCAAAAGGAAGGCCTTTTCTCCAAAGTGCGCAGAGTAACCCTAATATGTAATTTGTACTAGCAGATGCCCAAATTCCAGGTGATTAATGGTGAATGGACTGCAATATTAACCCGTATGTTTTACCACTAACTGAAGAACATTTTAAAGCAATTGTTATTTTGTAATCATTCAAACGTAAATGTTTCAACGTAAATTCTTAAACATTTTCATTAGAAAATAAGGGTTCCTACTAAAGAAATGTGACAAAAGTAAATACAATGACTGATCCTAGATTGGATCCTCTACCAGACAGAAAAAACACAGCTGCAAAGGATCATAAGCAAAATTCAAATATGAAATCTGGGCCAGGTGAAAGTTTTGTATCAATTAAATTTCCTGGTTGGATTACTGTCTGTGGTTATATAAAATAATGTCTTTGTTCTTAGAAATATATATTGACATATTAAAGAATAAAGGAGCATTATGTATGTAACTCAAATGTTTAAAAAAATATATATGAGAGATAAAATGATAAAGAGAATGGAATAAAGCATAAGCAATTGGTGAATCTAGGTAAAGGGTATACAGGACTCCTTTGTACTATGTTGTAACCTTTATATAAATTTGACATTAAATAAAAAGTCCATCAGCAGATGAATGGATAAGAAAGCTATGGTACATATACACAATGGAATATTACTCAGCCATTAAAGAGAATACATTTGAATCAGTTCTAATGAGGTGGATTAAACTGGAGCCTATTATACAGAGTGAAGTAAGTCAGAAAGAAAAACACCAATACAGTATACTAACACATATATATGGAATTCAGAAAGATAGTAGTGATAACCCTACATGCAAGACAGCAAAAGAGACACAGATGTATAGAACAGTCTTTTGGACTCTGGGGGAGAAGGCAAGGGTGGGATGATTTGAGAGAACAGCATTGAAACACATATATTATCATATGTGAAACAGATCGCCAGTCCAGGTTTGAGGCATGAGACAGGGTGCTCAGGGCTGGTGCACTGGGATGACCCAGTGTAGGAAGGTGGGAGAGGGGTTCAGGATGGGGAACATGTGTACACCCATGGTTGATTCATGTCAATGTATAGCAAAACCACTAAAATATTGTAAAGTAATTAGCCTCCAAAAAAAAAAAAAGCTACAGAAAGGAAAAAAAAGTGGTCTCACCTCTCAATCAGAATAAAACTGTCTACTTGACCTGGATATTGATGTAAACTGAAGGGATTGCTCAAAGGTAGAAAGTGAGCAACAGAGGAAAAAGAGAAAATAGAACTTCACATTCTAAAAATACATCATAAGCAATGAACATGACTGTTCCATATGTCATTGCTGCTTTCCATAACTCCTGAGCTTCATTCAGTGAGTGTGACAGAATGGCAAACATACTGACTTAGGAGATAGGTCACGTTCCCTGGCGCACTTTGGGAGAACTGAAATGAAGAAACCTGTCTCCTCACCGAAAGGAAGTGCTCTTTTCCTTCTGCTTGGGTAAGATGATTTGTGGGGTAGTTTGTCCAGCAGCAAAAGCAAAGGTGGTAAACATGGACTGAGGATAACGAAACTTCATCAGCTGTTTCCTAAAGATCTCTACTACTTCCGGACTCACTTCTTCATCAAATGCTACTTTAATCAACTAGAGACAAAAGAAATTAAACGTATCAGAAACATTAAGCATTTCCAGAGAGCTTCCCCCTCAACGACTGAAATAACAAAAAAATAACAATGCTAAATGACAAGAGGTTAGAGGTTGAAGGGACTTTGGATATCATGCAATACAATTTAAAATTTTTAAAAATAAAAAAGGGCTCAATAAATTGAGGGCTCAGAAAGGTTTACTTGTTAAAGATGGTTGGTTGATAAGGAAAATAATGTATCTCGAAGTTGGGTTTCTTTAAGACTATCTTTTCTCAATTTCTTTTCCTTTTTGGCTGCACTGTGCGGCTTGTAGGATATTAGTTCCTTGACCAGGGTTGAACCTGGGCCCTCAGCAATGAAAGCATGGAGTCCTAACCACTGGACTGCCAGGGAATTCAGGACTGTCTTTTTTATGATGCGATACGGAAATTAACTTATAGTGGTTGGAGTATGAATTGTGTCCATCTTGTTTATCAACCACTGGTGGTCCTAGATAGGGGATTTTGCCTAAGGAAGTGTCTTCCTATCCAGAGATACTTATAAATCTAGGAAGAAAAAATTAAGTTTGACTAGAATCCTAATTGGTAGACCCATGTGTTTGATAGAGCCTTTAGACAGCATCTCTTGGCATCTGTTTCTGGAGGAAATGCCTGTGGCTCTTCTATGGAAGAGGCAGAGCTCTGAGACCACAGCATTCTAGTTTAGAGTCCTTTGGCAGTTGGAATAATGAAGAAATCCCTAAGAGATCAGTACTCTCATGAGGCCAGAGCAGGTCTGGATCTACAGATCAGAAGGCTTACATTTCACACAACCAGAATATGGAAGTACTAGGGAGAGCTTCTTGACTGGAAGGAACAAGGCAAGAATTGGAACCCCTGGAAATCTGAGAAGTCAGAAACAAGGCACAAGAGTGGGAAGAGCAAAATGTGCTCTCGAGAAATTTTTTTTTTTTTTTTAAAGCAAAAGTAAGAAAAGATCACTCTTCTGAGTGTCTGGTTAGTATCAATAATTCCCACAAGTTCTGAAATGTTCAGCGCTCCCTGGAAAAATCTTTGCTTCATCAAGGTTTACTTATAATCAACAGTACTTTAGCCCTAGCTGTAATTCTCTGTAATTCTCAGAGATCTGCCTCTTGCATAGATTAGCCACAAGCATTTCCTCCAAAAACAGATGCCAAGAGATGCTATCTAAAGGCTCTATCAAACACAAATTGAAGTATTACATGGCAGAGAATAAGAGTCAACAGTGTGAGTCTGAATTTCTGAGATCACTCAATATCGACAGATAATCCATTGTTACTCTGAGCTGACTCAAGGGCTCAGGAAACAGAGGATTAAATAAATCCAATGCTGTTCACGAGCTGACTCAGTCAAAGATTACCTTCACAGAACCTCTGATCCGCCTTCTCCTCTAACTCCTGACCATATATGATCAAAAGAAAGTGGCTATCATTTGTAGATGACATCATTTGTAGAAATGACAAATGTCTACAAATGACAACATTTGTAGAAAAATCTTAATAGCACAATGGCGGCTCCCTTTCTGAATACCTGAAAAGACGCCGATGTGATCTGCAGTCCTTCTTGCATGCTCTGTTGTAGTTGATTCTGCATTGTGATCTTCTTCTCCTTGGTGATGGAGGCAATGGGGAAACTTCGTACAACTGTTTGCTCACCAACTATAGGAAAACGGCACAGACTAAGCAACAGCACTTTACAGCTCATTTCTAGAGTCTCTGCTGCTCATTTTACCAGCTTCTGCTGGAGAAATGTGTCTGGAGAGGACAATGTCCAGGAAAGAAGCGATACAAAGTGCCATGATTCTAGAATTGCATTCATTAATCGTGTTGCATGGCAATTCATCCCTGACATACATTTCTTTCCTGGAGTGCAGGAATGGTCCCAAACTGCCAACCTTCATTCTAGTTCCCCAACCTATTGTGTGTCACACAAGATCATCTGGTTTAAGGCATCTTACAGGAAGGGTAGGTATTAAACAGAAGAAAAGAAGTATCTTCAAATGTTGAAAAGACATTTATTATATTTAATATAAGAACAAAGCAAAAGAGAAAAGACTGTTGATAAGACAGTTAAAATCTGTTTCTGAATAAAGGCACTATACTATGTGTATATGCCTTCAGAAGATATACTGGGGTTAGGCCCAAGATTCTTAAACTGAACTGAAAGTCACTCAGTCATGTCCGACTCTTTGTGAACCCATGAACTATACAACAGAATGGGAAAGATTAGAGATCTCTTCAACAAAATTAGAGAGACCAATGGAACATTTCATGCAAAGATGGGCTCAATAAAGGACGTAAATGGTATGGACCTAACAGAAGCAGAAGATATTAAGAAGAGGTGGCAAGAATACACAGAAGAACTGTACAAAAGAGATCTTCACGATCCAGATAATCACAATGGTGCGATCACTCACCTAGAGCAAGACATCCTGGAATGTGAAGTCAAGTGGGCCTTAGAAAGCATCACTACGAACAAAGCTAGTGGAGGTGATAGAATTCCAGTTGAGCTGTTTCAAATCCTAAAAGATGATGCTGTAAAAGTGCTACACTCAAGACGCCAGCACATTTGGAAAACTCAGCAGTGGCCACAGGACTGAAAAGGTCAGTTTTCATTCCAATCCCAAAGAAAAGCAATGCCAAAGAATGCTCAAACTACTGCACAATTGCACTCATCTCACATGCTAGTAAAGTAATGCTCAAAATCTTCCAAGCCAGGGTTCAGCAATACATGAACCGTGAACTTTCAGATGTTCAAGTTGGTTTTAGAAAAGGTAGAGGAACAAGAGATCAAATTGCCAACATCCGCTGCATCATGGAAAAAGCAAGAGTTCCAGAAAAACATCTATTTCTGCTTTATTGACTATGCCAAAGACTTTGACTGTGTGGATCACGACAAACTGGAAAATTCTTCAAAAGATGGGAATACCAGACCACCTGAACTGCCTCTTGAGAAATCTGTATGCAGGTCAGGAAGCAGCAGTTAGAACTGGACATGGAACAACAGACTGGTTCCAAATAGGAAAAGGAGTACATCAAGGCTGTATATTGTCACCCTGCTTATTTAACTTATATGCAGGGTACATCATGAGAAACGCTGGGCTGGAAGAAGCACAAGCTGGAATCAAGATTGCTGGGAGAACTATCAATAACCTCAGATATGCAGATGACACCACCCTTATGGCAGAAAGTGAAGAAGAACTAAAGGGCCTCTTGATGAAAGTGAAAGAGGAGAGCGAAAAAGTTGGTTTAAAGCTCAACATTCAGAAAACATTCAGATCATGGCATCTGGCCCCATCACTTCATGGGAAATAGATGGGGAAACAGTGGAAACAGCGGCTGACTTTATTTTTGGGGGCTCCAAAATCACTGCAGATGGTGATTGCAGCCATGATATTAAAAGACGCTTACTCCTTGGAACGAAGATTATGACCAACCTAGAGAGCATATTCAAAAGCAGAGACGTTCCTTTGTCAACAAAGGTCCGTCTTGTCAAGGCTACGGCTTTTCCAGCAGTCAGGTATGGATGTGAGAGTTGAACTGTGAAGAAAGCTGAGAGCTGAAGAATTGATGCTTTTGAACTGTGGCATTGGAGAAAACTCTTGAGAGTCCCTTGGACTGCAAGGAGATCCAACCAGTCCATCCTAAAGGAGATCAGTCCTGGGTGTTCACTGGAAGGATTGATGTTGAAGCTGAAACTCTAATACCCTGGCTACCTGATATGAAGAGCTGACTCATTAAAAAAGACCCTGATGCTGGGAAAGATTGAGGGCTGGAGGAGAAGTGGATGACAGAGGATGAGATGGTTGGATGGTATCACCGACTCAATGGACATGAGTTTGGGTGGACTCCAGGAGTTGGTGACAGACAGGAGGCCTGGCGTGCTACAGTTCATGGAGTTGCAAAGAGTTGCAAAGACTGAGAGACTGAACTGAACTATACATAATCCATGGAATTCTCCAGGCCAATATACTGGAGTGGGTAGCTGTTCCTTTCTCCAGGGGATCTTCCCAACCCAGGGATCGAACCTAGGTTTCCTGCATTGTAGGCATATTCTTTACCAACCAAACCACCAGGGAAGCCCCAAGATTCTTGAGAGTTTAAATATTAAAGGAAGAAATGAAAAATATAAATATTTATCAGCTACCTGAGGACATGAAGATGAGCATCTAGAAAAGAAGTGGCACACATGAGGTCTCCCCTGGAAAGCTAACAGTTCCTCATGGGAGAGGACAGCCACATGTAGAATACAACAACATGCAATTAGCTCCCAGGTTTGAGGGAACTTTAAAGACTACAGAAGTGAGAAGACTTCTGCACGCTAGACGGCTAGAGAATTAATTCCTGGAAGAAGTGACAGGGCAGGTGAACTTTGAGGAGAATGGAGGTTTGGATCTGCAGAAGGGAAAAGGGTGGGCATTTCAGGTAGCAGTACAAGTAACAGAACAGGACAGTGATGAGCAAGGACCCTCAGCTAGCAAGCCAGAGAGGGTGAGACGTGAACTAGGTATATCTGACTTAAGAAAGAAAGAAAAGAAAGTGAAGTCACTCAGTCGTGCCTGACTCTTTGCGACCCCATGGATAATAGCCTGCACCAAGCCCCTCCGTCCGTGGGATTTTCAAAGCATGAGTACTGGAGTGGATTGCCATTTTCTTCTCCAATATCTGACTTAAGAGCCCCTTTATTAACTAATATACTTCCTCATTCCTTGAACCTCTAAATTCCTAACCTGGAAAAATTCTGATTATTCTTTTATGTTAAACTCATATCCAGAGATTAAATAAAATCAAGATGTACGTAAGATTTAAGTTCTAAAATGTATTCAACAACCTATGTTTATATCACTCATGTAAAATGATCAGATTCCTATGTGTCATTAAAGGAGAAATTTTAAAATTTAAATTAACTTAAAAGAGAAATAAAAGAGGCAAATAAAAGGGTTTTCTCTGATGAAAATAATTTTCCTAAACTGTGAAATTAACCCCAAAATTATCAGGAAAAAACAAGAGACCAATACAAACTTTCACACTAAATATGGCTTTGATTTTTTTAAAAGACGTAATTTAGAGCAGTTTAAATGACCAACTATCTCATATATTTATAAGCCCAAAATGTTATGTGTATGGCCATTGAGCTCACAAAGGTTTCAGTACAAAAAATGGTAAGTACCAGATATCTAGTTTTAAAAATATACTTGCTTACAAATACAAATGTAATTTATTTACAGTAATATGACAGAAGAGGGTTGAGAAATTCTGCTCTGTTTTTCACTTTTCTTCAAAATGAACACAACTATTCCTGTTGATTCATTGTTTCTTGAATTTTATAAGCTTTTTGCTTTTCATGTGATAAGCAATCTTTCTGACCAAGATAATAAACCACATTGATTCTAGGTAAGCATGGGATTATACAACTGTGAGAGTTTGAAGATAATACAGTTCATACATCTGAATCCCACAGTCTGACAAAGTGCACAGCATATAGTACATACTCATCAAATGACAACTGAATAATTTCAGATGAGGGAGGAATTCTATGACCATGTTTCCCCATGTTTCTCAATCCTCAGTATGTATCAAAACTATACAGATGTCTGGGTCTCCCCCATCCTAGCATCCTATTACAGATTCCAAATTAGTTGTTTGAGAGTTAGACCCAGAATTTTTTTTTTTAAGCTTCCCAGATAATTCAAATACACAATCAAGGCTGAGGGCCACTGGATTATCACCAAACGTGTCCGATGCCCTCCTTTTATAAAAGGGGAAATTGAAACTTGGATCAGGGGACTTACTTAAGATATCCAGATTGGTCAACAGTGCCTGAAACCTGGGCTTTTTGATCTAGAGTCCAATAATTTCACCCAAAACCTTATATGCTTACCAACTAGAATAGTTACCCAGAGACTACAGTGATTTAAAAAAGGTAATTCAGATTTGATAGCATATGCTATTCTTTCTAATGCAGAAGACTGCAGACAGTTGTAGAAAACAGAAGTTGATAGAGTTTAGTGAGCAGAAGAGCTTTCTGCTAAGAGAGGAAAGGATTAGTTGAAACAGAATGAGAGAAGTGGGTGGGGTTAGTTAAGTTAGTGCTGCACAGCCCTGTAATACTTAGCACACCCTCCCTCTCACAAAGGGGATCCTGAATCTGGAAAACCTCAGCCTTAACAGTTTACTGCAGCATTCAGAAGGTGGGGAAAATCAGCAGGGGATGCCACTAACAGCTAGATACTCTGAATACCCTGAAATCACAAAATGCTACTTCATGAAATTATTATAGTTTCTGTGGATGAACCATAGTTTGCTGTTTAGAAGATATCCTTGGTTCTTTAAACAAGAATCCAAATTATCATTAGGTTTAACAGACAGTATTCTGAAAAAAAAATACGTGTGTGGTAAAACGCTTACTTCGATTTTGAACTGACCTGCAAATCACTGCACACAGATGGAAGCAAAGCCTCACATAGATATCCCTGTTCTGATGACATAATATGAGCCTTACCTAGTTGATCATGGGGAGTCCCTCTGAACAGAATTCTGTATGTGGTAAGGAACAAGGCTCCTTCTGCTGGCAGAAGCTGAGGGCCTCCAAGAAGGCCTCCAGTGGCTTCTTCTCTTCCATCAGGATCCAGTAGGACTCTAAGGCCTTCACAAACAATTTCTTCTCCTGGCAGTAGAGCAGGTCTAAGAATCTTGGGCTAACAATAGACAAAGTTATTTTAGACACAACTCTAGAGAGATTTCCAACCCTTAGACTAAGGTTACCTTGTCAGTTACAGATCTAAAAATGTGAACCAGACTTCCCACGTAGCCAAAATGAGTAAACAGATTTGAGAAGAGTCAGAAATGAGGTTTCTGCATCCAAATGTAAAAACACTCTCTGCAACGTTACTTATTCACAGTAGAATTGCTGGAAATTACTAAACTATTTGAGATACCTCTTCAATGGAACATTTTGCAACCGTCAAAAAGAATGGCACGGATCTAGATACATAAACTCAGAAAGATGCCAGAATACATTGTTAAGTAGAAAGAGTTACCAACCAATATGTACATTATGATTTCCTTTTAGTATATGAACCAAACTGTTAAAGCTGGTACTGTCATAGATAAGGGTAGAGGTCAGGGTGAGGAGAATCATGGGAGACTTTCATTTTGCACAATGTGTGCTCCTTTAATGTTTCAATTTTATACAAAAGCACCGTTAGTTTGCAAACTGAAAAAAAAATTTTTTTTAATGGGCACGACTTTAAAGAGCCCTTCTTAGCCTTTAATAAAGATTAAGACAAAAAAAATGGCCAAGTTATGACCATTTACATATCTTGGGAAATAAGGAACCACATGATACACTCCCTTGAAGAGTTTAGTGCTAGAAAAAAAAAGTCCATCTCTCCTGAAGCTCTAATACACTTATTTTCTTTTACTGAGCAATAAAAACTATACAAATCCGGACAATTCTCTTTGTTGGCTCGAGGAAGCTCAGAGCTAAAATGTAAAGCCAAAGTATAATGATCACTGTGTCTCAGATTTCTGATAGAATCATCTTTCCTTTCTATCTGGCTTTTTATTTCTCCTTTGAATTTATTTTTAATAGTTCTGTTACATAGGTAAGAGGGTCCTAAACCCTAGTTCCACAGACTGGTGCCAAACTAACTGAAAAATAATCACCTGTGATGCTTATTAAAGTACAGATTCCCAGGCCAAGTCCCAGTGTACTCCAATTCAGGAGGCTGGGCTGAGATTCAGGCCTCTCAATTTTTAACAGACTTCCCAGATGTTTGTGATGTATGCTTGTAATGCATACAGATTCAGGAACCTGGTGATTTTATGGTAATTGCCTTAAGTCATTTTTTTGGGGAAGGAGGCAGAAAATAAAATCTTGGCTTGGGCTTGGAAGTTAAAATGTTCACAGTTTATGCCCTGCCTATAACAGTAGACTCCACAAGAGATTATTATTGCTCCTTTGTTGATCTCCTATTCTGCTTCACCATCCTTTTTATGAGGATCTACATGTAAACTCCTCTCAAAGTTTAATGTATCATTAAAACTGGAGCTGGTCTCTGTGGAATGTTAGAAGGTACTTTCTGTGGCAAAACAATCCACTGCTGCTGTTTTTGGGAGGTTTTCCCTACCCGCTCACAGCGTGCAGTCCGGAATGATTACCTTCTGTATAGGCGGAAGTCTTCTGCTCTCTCGGTGCACTGCTTCTAGGGCTTCAATGTGCATAGCTACAATTCCTGGGATGAGCCAGAGAATTCAAAGTAAAAGAGTACCAAACAAGCAGCATTAAAACAAATTTTGGATATTTTAGAACTGAAAACTAATCAGAGTTTGGTGGTTCTTCAAAAAGCTAAACACAGAATTATCCTATGACCCAGCAATTCCACTCCTAGGTATATACCCCAAAGACTGAAAATTAAACTCAGACACTTGTGTATGAATATTCATAGTAGTACTATTTACAAGAGCCAGAAAGTCATGACAATTCAAGTGTCCATCAACAGATGAATGGATAAAGAAAATATGCTATATCCATATAATAGAGTATTATTCAGTCATAAAAGGAATGAAGTCACAATACCTGCTACAACGTGGATAAACCTTGAAAACATTATGCTAAAGGAAATCAGTCAGACACAAAAAGACCAGTATTATATGATTTTACTTATATGCATTATCTATAATAGGCAAATTCATAGAGACAAAAGGAATTAAGAGGCAACCAAAGGCCAGAGTGGAGAATGGAAAGCTATTGCTAACGGGTACAGAGTGTCTGTATGGGGTGATGGAAAAGCTTTGGTAATAGACAATCGGTAATAGTTGTACAGCATTGTGAATATAATTTATGCCACTGAATTTTACATTTAAGAAAGTTTAAAATGGCAAATTTTATGACGTATATTTTATACAATTTAAAACTATTTAAAAAACAAATCGAGACAAAAATAAATAGCATGACTAAGCTACCTGGAAGCCAAGTGCTATGCTGGAAAATGACCCATAAGAATAATCCTTATTCAATTATTTCTAATATTCTGGTTCTCTGATGTCTGCAAAGGGATTACCTGGTATCATGCAATGCAGGCTCTTGATATGATCCTGAGTAACTGCACTCTCCGTACAAACTTTGTCAATAAATCGGGTAATGAAACGCACAACAGAATTGGCAATGTCATTATTCTCTGAATCTTCAAACCCACTTTCTGTATCATAGCTCTCAGCTACACTTCCTGCAATACTAAGAAAGTGAAGGGAAGAAATCATGCTCAGTACTCAAATTAAACAAACGACTAGTATATCACGGTGACTTTCCACAGCAGTTTAAACTTGCTCAAAAGGATGTGTGCTCAAGTAGAAACCTCACTTAACTCCACGGCTCCTCTATTAAGTGATAGAGGTGAAACGCGACATTTCACCTACACTTGGAAGCTACCATCAGGCATTGTCCTTTGGACCCAACTTAGGTGCCTTAGTCACTCACTATGTAAATCAGATTGTAGAAAATGTCATGAAAGAAAAAAAGGTATAAGAAAATGATGGATGTTCTACTTAAGACAGCAAGTTAGCAAGGTCTCTCTGGGTAGGTGACATCAGAGCAGAACACTAAATAAAGGGATTCTTGTGACTATTTCAGGGAGAGTATCCCAGATTTTGGGAATAACAAGTACAGAGGCCCTGAGGCAGTATCATGCTTTGAATGTTGAACAGGGAGACCACTTTGATAGAAGAGTGTAGGAAATAAAGTCTTGAGCAGCAGCCAGGGGCCAGATCCTGTTAGGCCTTATGGTCTATGGGTTTTATTTTCAGCGGTACAGGAAGTATTTGGGGTTGAACTAGTGTTAGTTGCTCAGTCGTGTCCAACTCTTTGTGATCCCATGAACGACAAACTCCTCTGTCCGTGGGATTTCCCACGCAAGGATACTGGAGTGGGAAGCCATTCCCTTCTCCAGGGGATCTTTGTGACCCAGGGATCAAACCTGGGTCTCCTGCACTGTAGGCAGTTTCTTTACCATCTGAGCCACTAGGGAAAGTATTAGAACAAGGAATGGTTGAGGACATGATTATAGGCAAGTGCACTGGGTCAGATGAGGAAAAGGAGGGCCAAGAAACAAATAATCACTTTAATCAGAGTCCATTAGTACTTTTCCACAGTGCTTTCTGTAAGTTGCTGTGGCAGAAAGTAACTGAAAGGGCTAAATCAGTAATGGGTGAGACATTTAAAAAGTCAGAGGTCATAAAAGAGAAGAGGGTATGGGAGGTAATTAAGAACAGTTGGATGTAGTCAGTCTTTTAATAGAGAAAAGCTGAGCAAGTCTGAAGGTGAGGAAAATGGTTAATTTTTGAAATATGTATAGCACTATTTACCCCAAATACTTCATATTCTGTGCTAAACCAAGAAGAATAGGATTGTCTGTGTGTGTCCACATTTCAGTACCTGTTTGTGACAATGCTGTTGCTCCCACTCTCCCAATCTCCTGGGGCTGACGCTCTTAGGAGCTTGTTTTTACTTGAATCCAGTGGAACCAGCAGATTGACCATGAGGTTTGCAAAGTGAATAGCTTGACTAAAGACAGTGCTTTCCTCACGCTGCACCAGCTCCTGCTGAGCTGACTTGCTCAGAGCAGGCCAAAGGCGTAGCTGCTCAGCTGCCAGGTCCATTGCTGTCTTCTCCTGATATTGGTCATCAGGAAGTTTATCCTAAAAACCAAACCAAACCAAAACAAAATCAAAATCTATCACTTCACACGAACTCAAAAAACATGGAAGATGTTTTAATAATTCATCTATTAAATACCTATGTCAGTAAAAGTGGAAATATCTTAAAAAAATATAACAAGAACACAAAACTTTGTATTCCTTTTTTTCTGAGCTCCAACAGGCCTTGAATGGAACCATGTGACAAATCCAAGGAGACAGCAGCAAAGCACTGAGGTACATACTTCTCACTGCTAACATTTCACTGCATTTATTGATACTTATCTCTGGCTCTATCGCCTTCAAGTCACCAGTTACAACAAACTATTGACCTGAAATACCTGTAAATGCTCTGGTCAAACGCGCCAGTAGCATTTTCTAATGCTCTGCTATGTTTCTTTTCTTCTGCTCTCTGGTTGAAAAAGACAGTGATCCAAGTCACAAAAAAGTAGAGCTAGATTTCCTTGTAAATGTGGGAATCAAACATTATCATTAAATGGGTATACAGGTGTCCATGGGATTTTTAAGAGGGGTTTCCTATAGGCTGAAGAGTTAAACAACAGCAGTAACCCACACCCGCATAGTACTTTACAGCTTATGAAGAGCTAGTATATCTATGCTGCTGCTACTGCTAAGTTGCTTCAGTCATGTCCGACTCTGTGCGACCCCACAGACGGCAGCCCACCAGGCTCCCCCGTCCCTGGGATTCTCCAGGCAAGAACACTGGAGTGGGTTGCCATTTCCTTCTCCAATGCGTCAAAATGAAAAGTGAAAGGGAAGTCACTCAGTCGTGTCTGACTCTTAGCGACCCCATGGACTGTGGCCCACCAGCCTCCTCCGTCCATGGGATTTTCCAGGCAAGAGTGCTAGAGTGGGGTGCCATTGCCTTCTCCGGTATATCTTCTAACCTGGGGCTCCGAGACACTTTTACAGAATAGAGGACACAGAAGCAATGACATGTATTTGCTTTATGAATGTTCTGGAGATATACCAATGTTGTGCTAAGTCACCAGTCACGTCAGACACTTTGCAACCCTGTGAACTGTAGCCCAGGAGGCTCCTCTGTCCATGAGATTTCCCAGGCAAGGATACTGGAGTGGGCTGCCATTTCCTTCTCCAGGAGATCTTCCTGACCCAGGGATTGAACCCGGGTCTCTTACATCCCCTGTACTAGCAGGCAGGTTCTTCATCACTAGCACCACCTGGGTCCCCTCATACCCATGTTAGCACTATATTTTCTTAAAAAATTATCAAAAGCACCTTACCAGGCCAATCATCTCTAGAACATGACCTCAAGCTAATACTCTTTGGATGTGGCCCAAGTTACCCCTTTACCCAAGTGCATCTGGTGTTTTGAAAGAAAAATCTGAGTTTTAAATTAAGAAAATAATTAAAACTAATTGTATAGTAATAATTTGGAATATCTGATAGGTGTCAGATAGTGCCATTTGTTATTAAAAGTTTCTGTTCTTATCATATTCATGAGTAGACCAATAATATGATTAAAATTACTTGAGGCATAGAAATGTATGAATATCAGGCAGTTTCAGTTAACTATCTAGGTTCATTTATCTCACACAGTAAAAGGAAAATTTAAAATGGAGGAAAGGATCAGCAGCGATGTATTAGCCCAGCATGTGGAAAAATTACTGAAAAAAAAAAAAACACTAAAAAACACCCAAAAAATTACTCCAAAAAATTACTCTTAAAGTGAATCAACACTAGTAATCAGCCCTTCATGCTGCTCTAAGTTCAGTTAATAAGGACAGTAATTTCTAACTTTTATGATTTAGTATGTGCCAGGAACTCAATGCCCTATACTTGTATTAGACATTAAAAGCTTACAATAATCATGTCTGCTCATTTTACTAATGAAGAAATAAGACAGAAAACTAAAGTGAATTGCCTAAGATCAGACAGCTAGTGTATGATATTTCAAAATTTCAATTAACTTTAATTTGGGCTTCCCAGGCAGCACTAGTGGTAAAGAACCCGGCTGCCAATGCAGGAGACATAAGAGACGCAGGTTTAACTCCTGGTTTGGGAAGATCCCCTGGAGGAGGGCATGGCAACCCACTCCAGTATTCTTGCCTGGAGAATCCCCTGGCAGAGGAGGCTGGTGGGCAATAGTCCACAGGGTCGCAAAGAGTCGGACGTGACTGAAGTGACATAGCATGCCACTTTAATTTGACATTTCTTCAAGAAGTTAATTGCACAGAGACATCTGCCTAGGTATTTTAGGTTGACTCATTTCAACTTCCTCTAAATGTTTCCAGGGAATTCTTATGAAAATATAATAAAACAATTATAGTGTTACAGAACTGTAGTAAGAAGTTATTATGGGAAAAAAAATATCAGGAATCAATAGAAGAAAGATGCTTACCAGGGGGCTTCCTAAAGTAAACCCCAAATACACTGGTAGGAAGTGGCTAGATAATACCTAACCGAACTTCCCTTGAAGCCAGGACCCTGCTGCTGCTGCTGCTAAGTCGCTTCAGTCGTGTCCGACTCTGTGTGACCCCATAGATGGCAGCCCACCAGGCTCTCCCGTCCCTGGGATTCTCCAGGCAAGAATACTGGAGTGGGTTGCCATTTCCTTCTCTAATGCATGAATGTGAAAAGTGAAAGGGAAGTCGCTCAGTCGTGTCCGACTCTCTGTGACCCCATGGACTGCAGCCTACCAGGCTCCTCCATCCATGGGATCTGCCAGGCAAGAGTACTGGAGTGGGGTGCCATCGCCTTCTCCGAGCCAGGACCCTAGCCCCACACAAATACATTTCTTTATCTTACCTTTTGCTTCAGATGCAGGGTATGATTGTCCTCCTTGGCCGAGAGATACAGGGAGCGAACCTGTTCCTGCACCGCATTATAAAAGGTTGTCTCCCAAAACTGCTGATTCGTCCAAATGGGGTGGTCCTGTACACAGGTGTAAGCAAACTGGCTGACTCCAGGGGCCAGTTTCTGTGAGAACACATAATATATATCACCATGGAGCTGACAGGGTCAGGACAGTTCAGAAGGTTACAGAGGCCACAGATTAATCATGAATGTGATCAAAGGATTTATCTAAATATATCTTATGGCAATACAAGCTTAGCAATCAGCAACGTACACATTTTTAACTGGCAACTTTGGGCTTGCTATCAAATCCTTTAAAGGTCTCTGTTATTTTATCTCTTAAAAGGGACATTTTAAAATCAGAAGTATACGAATTAGAGAATATATGAAAAGTACCTAAACACTGTACTGTGCATACAGCAGGAAATGTAGAGTTGGGTAGTTATTACAATTAGGACATATAATAAAATCCATCACAACCTAAATCTAAAATTCCAGACAGTTCAGAATTTTTTCTACTTGATATTAGAGTACATTTTGGTGGGGTTAGGAGGGCACTAACTGAAATGCGAGTGAGCCTACAGCTTGGCCTTACACACAGAATGAGGGCGTATCATGAATTTCCTGCCTGCTCATTCTAGCCCTTTGCCTCCTTACCAAAGCTGCTGCCTGGCTCACACACTCGCCAGCAGACTGTCCAGGGCTGCCAGGGTATTTTCTGGTAACCAAGTCTCGGTGTGGGAAGGTCATTTAAAACCAAACCTTCCTTTCCAGGACTTCTTGCTGGGCTTCTAAGTCTAAGAGTAAACCGTACTCTGTGATTAACAACAGAGGGATGGATAAGGAAATGGCAACCCACTCCAGTATTCTTGCTTGGAAAACCCCATGGACAGAGGAGCCTGGTGGGCTGTAGTCCATGTGGTCACAAAAGAGCTGGACATGACTTAGCGACTAAGCGACTAAACAACAACTCTATTCAATACTGCTTATTCCCCCACTTGAGAGCACAGTGCTTGTGAATTCTTAGGCAATAGCAATTAGATATTTTCCTGCTTAATTTGAATACAGTTCAACCTTTCTAGAATTGGGAGTTCTAATTTGTGTCAAATTAACCAAATATGGAATGTAAAAAAATATGCAAAGCTCCCTGGGTTAGATTCAACCTGGCAAATGGTTAGTAATATAATGTCACTTTTCTTGAGTTCTTTGATTATATCTGCCAGTTAAACTAATAAAGAAGCTATTAATAAACTATTAATTAAAAAAAGAATGGTAAAGAAAAAAACAACAGAGGGAAAGAAAACTAACTCTGTAGTCACTTGCAGCACTTCATAAATATACATCTCATTTAATACTGAAAATCTTGTAAGATGCATGTGTTATTGCCAAATTAAAGAACAGGACACAGAAGTTCAAGAAGGTTTAACTGAGTGATTGCCCAAGGCCATATAGCAATTACATAAGTGATGGAACTAGGTTTCAAGCCCAAAGTTTGTTTCCAAATCCCCTGCCCTTTTTACTATAGCAAATTATCATGAAAAGAAACTTAGAGCAAATCACATATAAATTGAATAACAGTTGGTACAACTCTCTGTTATTTTAATCTTTTATTTTAGGATTTTATTTCCCAGAGTAATAGTCTGCGTTGAAACTTCTGCTATGACCTGACTCACCTTTCCACAGCTGTTGCTTTCATTTCTCAAAGTTAAAAATGTCTCAAAAAAATTTAAATCCATTATTTCTCAGCAAATACTTGGTAATGGTCTCATTAGATAACTTTTCAGTCCATTTTATTTTTTAGAATTGAATTTTTTTTCTATCAGTAAAACTAAAGTTTCTGATAATGTAAGTCTTCTTTTGAAGCAATTAATAAGTGGATTATTTTCTGCTGAAATATTGAACACTGAAAATCACTATTAAAGTTGCATACATAACAGTTATGTAGCAAAGAGTTCATTCTTTTCTTAGGGACGTATAACAAATGTATAAGGTATCTGGTAAAAAATTATGCTCAATACATACAAACTTCCTTCTTGGTCTACAGCAGACTAAATCTTCAACTGGAATAGATACCATGCATACCATGAAATGTACTGTAATAAATAATTGGAAGTGGGGTGGCTGTGATTTTTGCCTATTAGAGTCTGTGTACCTCTGAATCTCATGTGTAAGTCCCTTTTAAGGTAGGCCTATGTACTGTTGTTGGGATGATCATCTATTAACTCTTACAGGCAGCCATAAGCTAGAACTGACCATGACGCGAGGGTCAGGAAATCCTTAAGGGGAAGTTGCATGAGGACTACTCATTTAAAACACAGGTACCTGTACGAAAAAGATCTTCACGACCCAGATAATCACGATGGTGTGATCACTCACCTAGAGCTAGATATGCTGGAATGTGAAGTCAAGTGGGCCTTAGAAAGCATCACTACAAACAAAGCTAGTGGAGGTGATGGAATTCCAGTGGAGCTATTTCAAATCCTGAAAGCTGCTGTGAAAGTGCTGCACTCAATATGCCAGCACATTTGGAAAACTCAGCAGTGGCCACAGGACTGGAAAAGGTCAGTTTTCATTCCAATCCCAAAGAAAGGTAATGCCAAAGAATGCTCAAACTACTGCATAATTGCACTCATCTCACACGCTAGTAAAGTAATGCTCAAAATTCTCCAAGCCAGGCTTCAGCAATACATGAACCGTGAAGTTCCTTATGTTCAAGCTGGTTTTAGAAAAGGCAGAGGAACCAGAGATCAAATTGCCAACATCCGCTGGATCATAGAAAAAGCCAGAGAGTTCCAGAAAAACATCTATTTCTGCTTTATTGACTATGCTAAAGCCTTTGACTGTGTGGATCACAATAAACTGGAAAATTCTGAAAGAGATGGAAATACCACACCACCTGACCTGCCTCTTGAGAAATCTGTATGCAGGTCAGGAAGCAACAGTTAGAACTGGACATGGAACAACAGACTGGTTCCAAATAGGACAAGGAGTACATCGAGGCTGTATATTGTCACTTTGCTTATTTAACTTATATGCAGAGTACATCATGAGAAATGCTGGGCTGGAAGAAGCACAGGCTGGAATCAAGATTGCCGGGAGAAATACCAATAACCTCAGATATGCAGATGACACCACCCTTACGGCAAAAAGTGAAGAGGAACTAAAGAGCCTCTTGATGAAAGTGAAAGAGGAGACCGAAAAAGTTGGCTTAAAGCTCAACATTCAGAAAACGAAGATCATGGCATCCAGTCCCATCACTTCATGGCAAAGAGATGGGGCAACAGTGGAAACAGTGGCTGATTTTATTTCTTTGGGCTCCAAAATCACTGCAGATGGTGATTGCAGCCATGAAATTAAAAGACACTTATTCCTTGGTTAACCAACCTAGATAGCATATTCAAAAGCAGAGACATTACTTTGTCCACAAAGGTCCATCTAGTCAAGGCTATGGTTTTTCCAGTGGTCATGTACAGATGTGAGAGTTGGACTGTGAAGAAAGCTGAGCACTGAAGAATTGATGCTTTTGAACTGTGGAGTTGGAGAAGATGCTTGAGAGTCCCTTGGACTGCAGGGAGATCCAACCAGTCCATCCTAAAGGAGACCAGTCCTGGGTGTTCAGTGGAAGGACTGATGCTGAAGCTGAAACTCCAATACTTTGGCCACCTCATGCGAAGAGTTGACTCCTTGGAAAAGACTCTGATGCTGGGAGGGATTGGGGGCAGTAGGAGAAGGGGATGACAGAGGATGAGATGGCTGGATGGCATCATCGACTCGATGGACATGAGTTTGGGTAAACCCCAGGAGTTGGTGATGGACAGGGAGGCCTGGCGTGCTGCGATTCATGGTGTCACAAAGAGTCAGACACAACTGACTAACTGAACTGAACTCTCTACCCTTGGGAAATCAGGGATAAAATGTGTGTGGTTCTGTGAATATGTAAACAGAAGCGACAGACACTGAGTCACATACTCCTTCTACACTCTACTTAAGGATACTTGGGATGTAGGTTGCACTTCAATTTTTTTTTTCCCCAACCACTCTAAGGAATAACAGTGACCTCAGTGGCAGTACACAGACCTATTATGAAAGAGATTTTAAAGGCATAAAATTTAAACAAGGTACAAGCATGACTTTCCTATGAGTATAGTCAGGCAGCACCATTTATGAACACATTATAACAACAGATTCTAACATTTTGGAGTTCTGTAATTATATTAACGTAGATGAGCTCAGAAAAATTGAGCTCTCAATCAATCCTTAGCAGTTTCTTACATAGAGTTCTTTTAGGATCATCAATACAATAAAAAAGTTATTATAATAAATCTCTTATTACAACTTGACAGAGCTCTATAGGAATTTGAGAGTATAATGAAGCCCTGCCTTCTTTTAGCATTTTTCTCACTGTTGCTGCATATTCACTTTACTTGGCAAATATCAGTTATTATCTTCCTATTTATTCAAAAACTAAAAGTGACTACGTAAAAACTTCTCTAAGTGTTTTCAACAAAAGTGGACTGCATATGTTCCAAGGAAGAAAAATGGTGTGAAACAGTAGCCCAAAGTGTCAGAACTCACTGCTTGTTTACTGGATGAGAATGACAGTAAGGTGAAGGGATTATAGGATACGCACTTTTTGCAAGTCAGTCACAAATGGTGCTGGCATCTGATAAATGTATAAGAAATTATTAATTCCCAAATACTTAAAACATAATTTTTCTAAACATGAAATTTGCTTCTTTTCTTTGTGGTTTCCTGCTATGTCTTCTGGAGAAGGCAATGGCACCCCACTCCAGTACTCTTGCCTGGAAAATCCCATGGATGGAGGAGCCTGGTGGGCTGCAGTCCATGGGGTCACTAAGAGTCGGACACGACTGAGCGACTTCACTTTCACTTTTCTCTTTCATGCATTGGAGAAGGAAATGGCAACCCACTCCAGTTTTCTTGCCTGGAGAATCCCAGGGACGGGAGAGCCTGGTGGGCTGCCGTCTATGGGGTCGCACAGAGTCGGACACGACTGAAATAACTTAGCAGCAGCAGCAGCTATGTTTTCTCAAGCGAAAGCAAGATGCACTGAGACCTTTGATGTTTGAATGGGCAAGATCATTGCACTGATGGGCAGGTATGTTCTGAGGACCAGCAGAGGGCAGTAGCACCTTATTCTGTCTAAATACCATGAGGGCTTTTTAAATAGGAATTGAAAAAAATGGAGCTCTACAGCCTGACTGGGCTAGAAAGTTGGGTGGAAGAAGAATACTGAGTGTCCTCACTGTACATTTGAGAGATCTCATAAAGCAAATGGATTTTCCCAAGGTCACATAACAAGATGTGTGGAAGAGAAGGGAATAGAGACAAGGTTTTCCATTATTTTATGTCATTTCTGTACAATACAAAAATTAAGATACTCCATCAAACAAAACTATAATTATCTAGAGAAAGATACAATAATGTCTGCTCAAGGATTCAGATTCATTATATCCTGTGATAGTAGTTTTAGTAAACAAGAAGATAAGCACCTGTGGAGAAAACTATCTCATGATTCTAATCACTTCTTTGGTTTGAAAAAAAGGCTTTCCTAGGACGATTTCTCTAATTGGCCCATATGCCAGCTTCATGACCTTTTATTTTGCATATAGATGAGTCTCAATCCATACTGAAGGTCTGAGGGTAATGGTGGTGGTAAGGAATACTGCTGTCAAATGATATCTTTCTTCCTCTTCAAATATTTACTTTACATTTTATAATTCTTATGATTTTATCCTAAAGAAACAATTGATATTTTGCTATGTAATTTCATGAGATGTTTACAAATGTGGTGACTTCCTTCCTTATCTAGGAAAAAAAACAGCTCTGAAGGTACCAGATTAAGCAATGCCATTCATTTTTTCACAGAGCATTCAAAGGAAACCCAGCATGGGACAGGATATGGAGAATAAACTTCATGGGGCTTACCAACCAGCAGGCTAGATTCAAATCCAAATAGATGGATACAAATCCTCTCAGTTGGTCAAGGGAAGGTTAAGATACCAGTATGAGAGGCCAGTCTAAGGCCTGGCTGGCTAGATATGTTTGCTCTCCAGGCCCAAGGTCAGAGGGAAACCAGATTCCAGGAGAAAAAGTGCCTAGGAAGATTGAGTCCATAAATATTAATATTCTTAAATAATAATTAGAATACAAAGAGTCACTGTTTAAATTGTTGGGTATTTCTTATCCGATTCTGGACACTGGAATACAAGAGTACGTCAGTGCGCAATTCAGGGCTGGTGACAGACAGTCCTTTTATGATTCTACACTGGCTTAATGAAGCCCACACATTAAGTCACTTCTGAATGTATTCTGATGAACTTTGGAAACGCTTAGTCTTGACAGACTTTAAAAGGAAGACAGAAATGGGAAAAATGTGCATCTGAAACCTGTATTTATCAACTCTCAGCCACATCTTAACACATTATTTTTGTGCATTATTTTTTTAACAAGAGACATACAAATTATAGATTTGATTGAAACTCTTCATCCCATTTCTCTGTCTGAAAGGCAACAATGATCCTGAATTATTTTTCATTCCCATTTATGTTTTTATACCTGTTTGTATCCATAAAGAATATACAGGACTACATTGCAGGTTTCATCTTATTCCTTACTAATCTTTTTCAAAATATACAGTTTATATTTCATTGATTTATGTAATATTTAATTACACTATATAATTAATTGGGACAAAATATCTGGCTCTTTATATATATACAACTCAGAAGGGACAGACAGCGGCCTACAAGAAATGAGTATTTGGAATATCGGGTTCATTTGTCAGTGGGGTTTACAGAAAGGTGAGTAATACAATAATTAAAAGGATGTAATGTGAGAATCTACTATAGTTTTCCTTGATACTGAGCAGTGCAAGTAACTTTAAATGCATAATCACCTAAACCTCTCCTGGACTCCTTAGAAGATCCAAACACACAATTTCTACACAAGAAATATATTCATTCACAGCATTGCCCAGTATTCATTTGATATGCCATTGTCAGCAGTTGGAATGACAGGGTTGAAGTCCATAAACCATGTATCCTTTTAATGATTCTCTGTATTAAGATGCTTAGCAAATACTGACATACTGAGAGAGAAGATGAATCAATTTCTTTCCTTTGTTGTCCGAAATTTAGTAGAAATCAAATATGATGTTGTCAGGTCCTTTGCCTGGGTTTAGTATTCCTAAAAACACAAAACAGGATGCAAATTCCTGCTCCTTTTTGGTAGGTTTTGAAACTTTATATAAGCAGTATCATATTGTGCCTTATTCTGCCACTTGGCTTTTTACATATTATGTTGCTAGGCTTATTAAGGTAATAAGTAATAATTATTATAACTAACTTGTACTGGTGGTTTCTCACTATATATATTTATGAAATTACTTAGTCCTTACAGCAATTTTATAATCTACTGTGTGTGCGTGCTATCTTTCCCACCCAGGGATCGAACCTGCATCTCCTGTGTCTCCTGCATTGCAGGTGGATTCTTTACTGCTGAGCCACTGGGGAAGCCCCACAATCTACTGAGATAAATACTATTATTACCCTTGTTTTAAAAGGGAAGAAACTGAGGCACAGAGAAGTTAAGTAATTTGTTCAAGAGAATATTGCTGGGAAATACTGGAGCCAGAGCTGGGATTCAAACTCAGGTAGTTTAGCTAGAGAATTTAATTTCTTATTCCTTGCATAACTTACTGTGTGGAATTCCACTGTATGAATATATAGCATTTCCTTGTTCCTGTTAATGGATATTTGTATTATTTCTACCTTTTAGCTATTAGAAACAGTGGTTCATATCAACTTTCAGCTTTGATGAATAATTTCAGTACTATTTAATAGTGCCTGGAACTAATTGAGAGGATTCTCAAAAATATTCCCATTGTTATTTGTACCAATAAACATTTTTGGGTTACTGTACACTGGTTATTTTTCTAATAAGAAATTACTTCACATAGACTTTCTACAAATCTACTGTTTGAAAACTTAATAATTCTTTAATATAAAATATCTAGTCAGTGTTTAAAATACCTTTTAAATGTTAAAAGTGTTTTACTTTGAGTTTTCCTTGTTTTTTATTTTTACTTTTTTTTTTTTTTTAGAATCAGTTTGTTTGACTCAGGAAGGACTCAAACAAGGTCCATATATATATATGAGGTAGGTTTTAATCTTTAGATTTCTCTACTGCCTGTCTGTCCACCTCTCCCCAGCCACCCATCTGCAATCTGTTTTTTGAAGAAACTGGATCATTTGTCCAACAGAGTTTCCATCTGTCTAGATGGCAACCCACTCCAGCTCTCTTGCCTAGAAAACCCCATGGACGAAGGAGCCTGGTAGGCTGCAGTCCATGGGTTCGGGAAGAGTTGGACATGACTGAGCGACTTCACTTTCACTTTCATGCACTGGAGAAGGAAATGGCAACCTGCTCCAGTGTTCTTGCCTGGAGAATCCCGGGGACGAGGGAGCCTGGTGGGCTGCCGCCTATGGGGTCGCACAGAGTCAGACACAACTGAAGCGACTTAGCAGCAGTGGTTGCTGACTGCATCTCAATGATCTCATGTGAAATATTCTTTTGTCCTCTACATTTCCTACAAATTGGTAGCTGGATCTAGAAGCATGATCCGAGTCAGGCTTTACTGTTTGGCAACAATATTTCACAGATACCATTATAAGAGGCACATCTGGTTGTTTCTCTTTTTGCAGTCTTAAAGGCCACTGATGGTCAACGCCTGGATGTATTTATCATTAGGAGCAGTAAAATACTGATATTCTCATTCTACCATTACTTTCTCACTTATTGTTGTTATTGTTCAGTTGCTAAGTTGTGTCCGACTCTTTGTGACCCCATGGACTGCAGCATGCCAAGTTCCTCCGCTGCCAAGCTCCTCCGTCCATTATCTCCTGGAGTTTGCTCAAATTCATGTCTATTGGGTAGGTAAAGCTATCTGACCCTCTCATCTTCTTGCTGCCCCCTTCTCCTTTTGCCTCCAATCTTCCCCAGCATCAGGGTCTTTTCCAAGGAGTCAGCCCTTCATCTTAGGTGGCCAAGGGATAGGAGTGTCATCCTCAGCACCAGCCTTCCAATGAATATTGGAGTTGATTTCCTTTAGGATCAAGCGGTTTGACTTCCTTGCTGTCCAAGGGACTCTCAAGAGTCTGCTCCAGCACCACAGTTCAAAAGCATCAATTCTTTAGCACTCAGTGTTCTTCCCCGTCCAGCTACAGCATCTGAGCGTGACTGCTGGGGAAACCATAGCTTTGACTGCACGGCCTTCTGCCAGCACAGTGATGTCTCTGCTTTTTAAAACGCTATGTAGGTTTATTATAGCTTTCCTTCCAAGCAGCAAGTCACCATCTGCAGTGATTTTGGAGCCTAAGAAAACAAAAAAAAATTTCCCACTGCTTCAGCTTTTCCCCTTTCTATTTGCCATGAAGTTATGGGACCAGATACCATGATCTTAATTTT
This sequence comes from Oryx dammah, assembly GCF_014754425.2. NCBI lineage: Eukaryota > Metazoa > Chordata > Mammalia > Artiodactyla > Bovidae > Oryx > Oryx dammah. The sequence goes on along the minus strand of NW_024070201.1, from coordinate 42,043,379 downwards.
TTCTTGGTGAGTTTCAAGCCAGTTTCTTCACTCTCCTCTTTCACCCTCATCTAGAGGCTGTTTAGTTCCTCTTTGCTTTATGCCATTAGAGTGGTATTATCTGCATATCTGAAGTTATTGATATTTTTCCTGGCAATCTTGATTCCAGCTTGTGATTCATCCAGCCTGGCATTCTGCATGATGTACTCTGCATATAAGTTAAATAAGCAGGGTGACAAAATACAGCCTTGTCATGCCCCTTTCCCAATTTTGAACCAGTCAGTTGTTCCATGTCTGGTTCTAACTGTTGCTTTTTGACCTGCCTACAGGTTTCTCAGAAGACAGGTAAGATGGGTTGGTATTCCTATCTCTTTGAGAATTTGCCACAGGTTGTTGTTGTCCACACAAAGGCTTTAGCTTAGTCAATGAACAGAAGTAGTTTTTCTGGAATTCTCTTGCTTTTTTCTATGATCCAATGGATGTTGGCAATTTGATCTCTGGTTTCTCTGCCTTTTCTAAACCCAGCTTGTACATCTGGAAGTTCTCAGTTCATGTATTGCTGAAGCCTAGCTTGAAGGATTTTGAGCATAGTTTTACTAGCATGTGAAATGAGCACGATTGTACGGTAGTTTGAACATTTGTTGGCACTTCCCTCTAGCTTCTTTTTAGATCATATAAATCTTATTAGCTAGGATATTTATATAAAGAAAAACTTCCTCTCATAACTGTTTGGAGACCCAAACATATAGTCTATATTAGAAAGTAGGATAAATATATGATTTTATCCCTTCATTTTTCAGTTTTAAAAACAATGACTTGTTTCTTTAGAAGCCATTATAGATGAACAGTTTAGTTTTTCTTTTCCTATTGATATTTTTATGAAACTGCAGAGTTTAAAACATATTTATAACTATGCTTAGTCCTGTGGATCTTGCGGACTGATGCATCTAATAATGTTGTTTATAACAGCACTGTAACCCAGCAGGATAAAGGGCCTAATTGGAAGAATATAATCAGCAAAAAGACTAGCAGATCTGTATCCAGGGATCTTCTCTGGGGTCTATGTGCAAAAGGAGCAATAGAAGAAAGGCATCAGTGAGTTCTGGCACAGGAAATGGAGAAATTTGGTGAGTCACAGTTCTCACGAGGTATACTTGCAAATGGCCCAAAAACTCAACAAAAATGTTTATTTTAGCATTATCCTTAATAGCTATACCCGCCCCCCCTTCCAAAGTTCACAATTTTAATGTTTAACTATAGAGAAGAAAGATCAGGCAAATGATGATGCTACCTTATTAACACAAAAAATATTATGCTACAATTGAAGTGGTTAATATGATGATGTGCTTATGAGTGAAGTGGTTATGCTATATTTCAAAAAAACAAGCCAACTATGCTATGATTACATCTGCAAGTAAGTACATAAAAACTAGGAGGAAAAAGGCAAAATGAAAATGAAGTAAAGATAATAGAATTTTGAATAATTTCTTTTCTTTCTTTAAAAAGAATTTTTAAGAGATTTTAAAATTAAATGGCAGGTTGAATATTCTTTTGTTCCCTGAACTCCACTAAAATGACAGCAAAGAAAAAAAATGTTAAAAATATACAAGAACAAAGAGAATGAGAGAGGAGACATCACCAGATAAATGATGTTAATAAGAATTTAGAAGTCATAAAATGGACTTAATTACAAATAACAAATTTGAAGATCAGATAAAGTGAAGGAAAGCCCTTTTCACACTTTAAAAGAACAAATTTTTATAGTACATGAATTATATCTCAATTTACAAATGAAACAACCCCAATGTATATCAAATGATGAATAAAATGTGGTATATGTGTACAATGTGCTGCTGCTGCTAAGTCACTTCAGTCGTGTCCGACTCTGTGTGACCCCATAGACGGTAGCCTACCAGGCTCCCCCGTCCCTGGGATTCTCCAGGCAAGAACACTGGAGTGGGTTGCCATTTCCTTCTCCAGTGCATGAAAGTGAAAGGGAAGTCGCTCAGTCGGGTCCGACTCTTCGCGACCATAGCAATTAAAAAAATAGGTACTGATAATGTTATACCATGGATGAAACTTGAAAATGTTACGCTAAGTGAAAGAAGCCAGTTATGAAAGATTACATATTGCATGGCTTCATTCATATGAAAATCCAGAACAGGCACACCGATAGAGATAGAAAGTGGATTTGCTGTGGCCTAGGGCTCAGGGGATAGGGGGAAATGGGTAGTGACAGCTAATGGGTATGGTGTTTCTTTTCATAGTAATAAAAATGTTTTAAAATTGACTGTGGTAAAAGGGAATTTACTAAAAACCACCGAAATGTATACTCTGAATGAGTGAACTGTTGTGGCATGTCAATAAAACATTTTTAAAAGGCTGCTGATAAGAGAAACTGGGCAAGGACGCATGGAAACTCTCCATCTCACCAGCGTTTGGTAAACGTCAAAACACTCTAAAAGCTTACTTTACAAAATGGACGAAAGAAGACATGGCACACGGACACTCATCCAAAGGAAGCTGGAGTGGCTCTGTGAATACAAGATGATTTCAAAGCAGAGAATATTACCACAGATAAAGAAGGTCATTTCATGATGGCAAAGGGTCAGTTCATCAAGAAGACATAAAACCTCAAAGTGTTTATGTACAAGTAAGACAGCTTCAAAATATAAGAATGAAATCTGATAGAAATGCAAGGAGAAATAAGTACACAATTATAGTTGGAGATTTCAATATCTCTAAGTAATTAACAAGTATAAGCAGAAAATCAGCAAGGATATAACAGACTTGAATAACATTATCAACTAACTTGATTGACAGCATGACAGCAAAATAACCACACTTGTCAAGTGAATACAGAACATTTATCAAGAAAATCTCTCTGGCAATAAGTCACAATATACTTAAGGGATTCAGATTATACAAAGTATATTCTCTGACCAAAATGGAATTAAATTAGAAATCAATAATAGAAAAGTATCTAGAAAACTCAATGACTCACCGATCAAAGAGGAAATAAAAGGGGAAATTAGAAAATAATTTGCACGAAATGAAAACACAACATACCAGAATTTGTGATATGCCACTAAAGCAATAATAGTTTAGGAGGGATTTTATAGCAATAAATGTCTGTATTGGAAAAGAATGGTCTCAAATCAATGACCTTAGCTTACACTTACAGAGATTATAAGAAAAGCAAATTAAGACTGAAACAGAAGAAGGGAATTAATAAAGATTAAAGCAGTAATCAATGAAACATAAAACAGAAAACCAATAAAGAAAACCAATCAAACCAAACACTGATTCTTTGGTAAGATTAATAACACTGTTAAATCTCTAGTCAGACTGATTAGGAAAAAAAAGGATAAAATTACCACTATCAAGAATAAGTAGCACTGCCTGGATGGGAGGGGAGTTTGGGGTACAATGGATACATGTATATGTATGGCTGAATCCCTTCACTGTTCACCTGAAACTATCACATTGTTTGTCAATCAACTATATCGTAATATAAAATACAAAGTTAAAGAATAAGTAGCATCATTAGAAGTTCTACAGATATTAAAAGGATAATAAAGAAACATTATGAAGAACTTTATGTTATTGACAATACTGACAACTTAGACAAAATGAACAGATTCCTTGAAAAATACAAACTACCAAACCTCAATCAAGCGGAAATAGAAGACTTCCCTGCTGGTCCAGTGGATAAGGCTCTGTGCTCCCAGGGCAGAGAACCTGGGTTTGATCCCTGGTCAGGGAACTAGATCCCACATGCTGCAACTAAGACCTGGTGAAACTAAGTAAATAAGCATGTATTTTTTTAAAAAAGAGGGAACAGATAAACCTGAATAGGCCCATATCCATCACAGAAATCGAAACTGAAGTAAAAGAATCTTCCAATGAAGAAAACATTCAACACACAGCTCTATCAGGAATTCTACCAAACATTTAAGAAAGAACTAATAACTCTTTTAACACAAACTCTTCCAAATAATCAAAGAGGAGGGAATAACTTCCAACTCATTCTATGAGGCCAGTGTTACACCGATACACAGATGTAAAAATTCTAAACAAAATTCTAACAAACCAAATCTAGCATGTATGAAAAGAATAATACATGACCCTTGAACAACACAAGTTTGAACTGCACTTACAAGTGGAATTTTTAAAATTCAATATGGACTACAGTACTACATGATCTACATGGACTGAATCCAAGGATGTGGAACCTTGAACATAGAGGGCCAATCAAGCAGAGAAAGGGCAATCTTGGAACAAATGTTGTTAGAACAATTGGATCTTTGCTCATATATAGTACCATAGGAAATATTAATTCAAAAGGAATCACAGACTTAAATGTAAAACCTAATACTATAAAATTTTTAAGAATGTTTGTAAATCATATATTTGCTACACGACTGGGCGACTGAACTGAACTATATCAAGAATATGTTAAAAAATCCTCAAAACTCAAGAATAAGAAAACAAACAATCCAGTTCTAAAAGATGGGCAAAATACCTGAACAGATACTTTACCAAAGATGATATATAGAAGGCAAATAAGCACATGAAAAGACTCTCAACATTATTAGTCATTCAATTCAGTTCAGTTCAGTCGCTCAGTCGTGTCCGACTCTTTGCGACCCCATGAATCGCAGCACGCCAGGCCTCCCTGTCCATCACCAACTCCCGCAGTTCACTCAGACTCATGTCCATCGAGTCAGTGATGCCATCCAGCCATCTCATCCTCTGTCGTCCCCTTCTCCTCCTGCCCCGAATCCCTCCCAGCACCAGAGTCTTTTCCAATGAGTCAACTCTTTGCATGAGGTGGCCAAAGTACTGGAGCTTCAGCTTTAGCATCATTCCTTCCAAAGAAATCCCAGGGCTGATCTCCTTCAGAATGGACTGGTTGGATCTCCTTGCAGTCCAAGGGACTCTCAAGAGTCTTCTCCAACACCACAGTTCAAAAGCATCAATTCTTTGGTGCTCAGCCTTCTTCACAGTCCAACTCTCACATCCATACATGACCACAGGAAAAACCATAGCCTTGACTAGACGGACCTTAGTTGGCAAAGTAATGTCTCTGCTTTTGAATATGCTATCTAGGTGGGTCATAAGTTTCCTTCCAAGGAGTAAGCATCTTTTAATTTCATGGCTGCAGTCACCATCTGCAGTGATTCTGGAGCCAAAAAAAATAAAGTCTGACACTGTTTCCACTGTTTCCCCATTTATTTCCCATGAAGTGATGGGACCAGATGCCATGATCTTTGTTTTCTGAATGTTGAGCTTTAGGCCAACTTTTTCAGTCTCCTCTCTCACTTTCATCAAGAGGCTTTTTAGCTCCTCTTCACTTTCTGCCATGAGGGTGGTGTCATCTGCATATCTGAGGTTATTGATATTTCTCCCGGCAATCTTGATTCCAGCTTGTGTTTCTTCCAGTCCAGCGTTTCTCATGATGTACTCTGCACAGAAGTTAAATAAGCAGGGTGACAATATACAGCCTTGACGTACTCCTTTTCCTATTTGGAACCAGTCTGTTGTTCCATGTCCAGTTCTAACTGTTGCTTCCTGACCTGCATATAGGTTTCTCAAGAGGCAGTTCAGGTGGTCTGGTATTCCCATCTCTTTCAGAATTTTCCACAGTTTATTGTGATCCACACAGTCAAAGGCTTTGGCATAAATAGAAGTAGATGTTTTTCTGGAACTCTCTTGCTTTTTCCATGATCTAGCGGATGTTGGCAATTTGATCTCTGGTTCCTCTGCCTTTTCTAAAACCAGCTTGAACATCAGGGAGTTGACGGTTCACGTATTGCTGAAGCCTGGCTTGGAGAATTTTGAGCATTACTTTACTAGCGTGTGAGATGAGTGCAATTGTGTGGTAGTTTGAGCATTCTTTGGCATTACCTTTCTTTGGGATTGGAATGAAAACTGACCTTTTCCAGTCCTGTGGCCACTGCTGAGTTTTCCAAATGTGCTGGCATACTGAGTGCAGCACTTTCACAGCATCATCTTTCAGGATTTGAAACAGCTCAACTGGAATTCCCTCACCTCCCCTAGCTTTGTTCGTAGTGATGCTTTCCAAGGCCCACTTGACTTCACATTCCAGGATGTCTGGCTCTAGATGAGTGATCATACCATCATGATTATCTGGGTCGTGAAGATCTTTTTTGTACAGTTCTTCCGTGTATTCTTGCCACCTCTTCTTAATATCTTCTGCTTCTGTTAGGTCCATACCATTTCTGTCCTTTATTGAGCCCATGTTTGCATGAAATGTTCCCTTGGTATCTCTAATTTTCTTGAAGAGATCTCTAGTCTTTCCCATTCTGTTCTTTTCCTCAGGAAAATGTAAATAAAAATCATGATGAGATATTATTTCATATCTATTAGCATGACTAAAATTAAAAGCAATGACATTAGTATGGGAGGACTGGAATTCTCACTCACTACTGAGAGAACTACAAAATGGTAGCACTTTGGGAAAAAGTTTGATCATTTCTTAAAAAGTTAAACATATACCTAAGGATCCCAGGGATGGGGTAGCCTGGTGGGCTGCCATCTATGGGGTCGCACAGAGTTGGACACGACTGAAGCGACTTAGCAGCAGCAGCATACCCATCATATAATCCAGCCACTCTATTCTTAGGTATTTACCCAAGATAAAATGAAATGTATGTCTATACAAAGATTTGTATACAACTATTTATAGTAGCTTTATTTGTAACAGCTCATATTTAGAGACAACTCAAATGTTCAGCAACAGGTTAAATGTAGGGTGTTGTTTTTTTTTTGTTTTCACAATGGAACACTACTCAGCAATAAAAAAGAATACATTGCAACAACACAGATGAATTGCACAATAATTTGAGATTCATCTATGCTGAAGATATACAAAAATATCATATACTGTATAACTACATTTATATATAACTACAGAACATGCTAACGACATGCAAACTATGTAGTGATAGAAAGTTGATCAGCAGTTTCCTGGGGGTGGGGATGAAGGTCAGATGAGAAGAGATTACAATGAAATATGAGGAAATCTTTGGGGGCAATGAATATGTTCACTGTATTGACTGTGGTGATGGTTCCATGGCAGGTATATATATCTGTTAAAACTTATCAAATTGTATGGTTTAACTATATTTAGTTTATTAACTATGTTTAGTCTATTATGTGTCAGTTATACCTTAATAAAATCAATTTAAAAACCTAGTAAATGTATAAATAAGTTTTAAATATTTCATTGTATGTAAATTTTACCTCAAAAGAAGAAAATGCAAACTATAATTACAATTCTCACTACAAAACGGTATGCATGTTAAAGTACTGTAATTATATGTGGCCTATAGTTTGCTTTGAAATACATAAAAAATAAGGTAGATTGATGGACGGATAGACATGTATAAAAAAGGGCAGAAAAACGTTAGTATTAGACTCTAGATGGTAGTTTCATGGATGTCTACTGTAAATTAAAAATGTTTTCTCTATATTTGAAAATTTCATAATAAATATTGAGAAAAAATAGAGTATTAGTCTAGGCATTAGTATCCAACCAGTAGGAGTTCTAGAAAGAAAAACAGGAAAAACTGAGATGATAAAATAAATAAAAAAACCAAAGAGCATGGATTTTCAAATTGAAAGCACCATCTCATATCTGGCAAACTGAATGTGAAAAGAACCACATTAAGGTATATAATTATAAACACTTAATCCTTAAAGGAGAATTCTATAAAGGAGCATAAGGGAAAAATTGGGCCACACACAAAGGATTAGAAATCACTATAGTATCAGACTTGGTATGGTGGTGAAATGAAGAGATCTAAATTTTCATATTCCAAGTCAACTGATATAATGTCTAATATTGTAAAATTAAGGAACAGAAATAAAAGCATGTTATAAACTCTAAGCCAAACACCAAAAAGAAACATCTGAACAAGTAAACATCGTAGATCTTGAAGGCAAGGGAGGGACCTTTGTTTTGTTAGAAGCCATGTAACCTTTGTTTTTCTGACTTATATACATGTATTACTTCGAAAGGCTTTACATTAGAAAACACTTAAAAACGTGGTTGGCTTCCCAGGTGATGCTAGTGGTAAAGACTCCAACTGTCAATGTAGGAGACAGAAGAGACATGGGTTTGATCCTTGGGTTGGAAGTAGTGCAGTTAGATTTTCAACTTTGTGGTTGGAAATGAAACACTTAAGTTTTTTGTTTTTTTTTTTGCCACATCACTTGGTTTGTGGGATCTTAGTTCCCTGACCAGGGATTAAACCTGGGGCCCTTGGCAGTGAAAATGCAGAGTCCTAACCACTGAACTGCTAGGGAATTCCTCAAAATGCTTAAGGTTCCTTGGTTAATAGAAAAAAAATAACCAGGTTATTGTAAAGTTTTGCTGGATATTAAAACTGTTGGTGTGGCCTCAATCTGTTATGCAATTTGTGTCATTAGCATATATTTCTATAAAGATACCCATTACCTGAAATCTAATTTATAAGGGGCCATTCCCTTGACTTACACTGCTCAGAGTATATGATCTATTACTGTTTTTTCTCTTTCTTCACTAGTATGTTCAAAACATCTCCTGGAGCGCAAGCAATGTCTCCAAGGCCATGTCCTAAGCAAACTGATCTAGAGTCAAAGAACTGACATTCATAACAGTGCAATGGTGTAACAAGTGAGGATGGAAGAGGCACTGACAATCACTGGGTCCAATGCCCAGGCCCCACTGGCTTGGCAGATTTCAGAGATGGAGTGAAAAATACACTGTACTTTTACCCCAAACAGCACATTCTAAAGTAACTCATTCTTCCTCTGATAGAACTGAATATTGTTTCTAACAAAAATAATAGCTTTGGTGATACTAATGATTCTTGGATTCCACTTTATCAGAGATGAAAGGAAAACTCTTTCTAGGGCTTGGGGAGTCTTCTCAGTGACTTAAAGCAATCACTAACTAGCAAGTTTTACAGTGTGCTACATAGGTCTAAAGAGATTTGTATTAGTGTAGTATAAAAATATTAGGACATTGGATTTGACACTGATTTCTTAGATATGACACTAAAGGCACATGTATCAAAAGAAAAAAGACAAGTTGGACTTTATGAAACTAAAAACTTTGTGCATCAAAAGACACTATCCACAGAGCAAAAAGGCAACCCACACAATGAGAGAAAATGTTTGTAAATTATACATCTGATATGGGACTAATATCCAGAACATATATTGAACTTCTGAAACCCAACAACAACAGAACAACTCAAATAAAAATGAGCAAAGTACTACAATAGATGTTTCTCCAAAGAAGATATATAAATGGCCAATATGCACATGTAAAGATGTGTGCTAATTATTAAGGAAATGCAAATCAAAAGAGTCAGTCCAACTCTCTGCAACCTCATGGACTATGGCCCACCAGGCTCCTCTGTCCATGGAATTCTCCAGGCAAGAATACTGGAGTGGACAGCCATTCCATTCTCCAGGGGATCTTCCTGACCCAGGGATCAAACTCGAGTCTCCTGCATTGCAGGCAGATTCTTTACCATCTGAACCACCAGGGAAACCGAGAAAAGATGTTTCTCCAAAGAAGATATACAAACGGCCAACTGCACATGTAAAGATATGTGCTAATTATTAGGGAAATGCAAATCAAAACCGCAATGAACTACCACCTAACACCCATTAGGATGGCTACTCTCAAAAAAAAAATCAGAAAGTAACAAGTGCTGGTGAGGATGTAGAGAAAGAGGAAGCCTTATATGCTGTTGGTGGGAATGTAAAATGGTATAACTGCTGTGGAAAACAGTATGGTTAATTCTTCAAAAAATTAAAAATAAAATTACCATATTATCCAGCAATTCTAGTTCAAAAAGCTGAAAGCAGTCTTAAAAAGATATCAGTGTAGGTATATTCATAGCAGCAGTATTCACAATAGTAAAAAATGTTAAAGTAACCTAAGTGTCCTTTGACTGATGAATAGATAAGCAAAACCTGGTATACACATACAGTGGAGTATTATTCAGCCTTAAAAAGGAAATTCTACAATATACTATAACATGGATGAAGCTTGAGAACATCATGCTAAGTGAAATAAGCCAGTCACAGAGACAAGTACTGTATGATCCCACTTATATGAGGGATGCTGGGAGGGACTGGGGGCAGGAGGAGAAGGGGACGACAGAGAATGAGATGGCTGGATGGCATCACTGACTCGATGGACATGAGTTTGGGTGAACTCTGGGAGTTGGTGATGGACAGGGAGGCCTGGCATGCTGCGATTCATGGGGTCACAAAGAGTCGGACACGACTGAGCAACTGAACTAAACTAGTCAAAATCATAAAGACTGAAAATGTACTGGTAGTTACAAGAAGATGGGGGAGAAGTCAATGGGAAATTATTATTTAATAGGTATAGAGTTTCAGTTTTATAAGATAAAAAGATTTATGGGGATGGCTGAGATGACAGTTACATAGCAATGTGAATATATTTTATACCACTGAACTGTACATTTAAATGTAGTAAAGATGGTGAATTTTATGTTATGTGTGTTTTACCACAATAAAAAAAGAAAAAATTTAGCTCATAATCATGAAAGGTAGTTGTCATTCACCATAGCTTTAGTAATCCAGACGGTATACTATGTAACCAAAACTAAGATTATGGTATACCATCTGTGCTAATTTCATTTCAATTTAGCCCCAAGGAGGTAGGAAGATTCAATATGTTAAACACTTGGCATAGTACCTGGCACTTAATAAGTATTTAGTAAATAGAAGCAGCAGCCAGGGCTCAAGGATTTAGTGAAGCAGTTGCATAGTTGTACAAGGTGATAGTGCAACTGCCAAAAGCCTATGCGGGAAGCCATGGCTAGCTCTGGAAAACATAAGCACCTGCCTAGGTAGAGGGACAGTAAGCAGTTTTAGGGACCTGCAGAGGCAGCGGGACAGGCCACATGCCTAGAAAGCTGGCAGTGGTCACCTGGCTCAAGATGTCCCGCATGTAACAGTTCACTATTCAGTTCAGTTCCGTTCAGTCGCTCAGGCGTGTCCGACTCTTTGCGACCCCACAAATCGCAGCACGCCAGGCCTCCCTGTCCATCACCAACTCCCGGAGTTCACTCAGACTCACGTCCATTGAGTCGGTGATGCTATCCAGCCATCTCATCCTCGGTCGTCCCCTTCTCCTCCTGCCCCCAATCCCTCCCAGCATCAGAGTCTTTTCCAATGAGTCAACTCTTCGCATGAGGTGGCCAAAGTACTGGAGCTTCAGCTTTAGCATCATTCCTTCCAAAGAAATCCCAGGGCTGATCTCCTTCAGAATGGACTGGTTGGATCTCCTTGCAGTCTAAGAGACTCTCAAGAGTCTTCTCCAACACCACAGTTCAACATCAGGATAAAAAAGACAAAGATCTATTTCTTGGAAAAGCACAATCCTTTCCTTATGTGATTAAACTTTACAGTTGAAATGCTCTGATTCAATTTGGGTAATGTTATCGTTAAGAGACTGTTCCAATGACAAAGAATCTAGAGGGAAAACAATTAGCAATAAGCATTAGCAAGGCTTGATTTCATGTGATTTTTAACTTGAATTTTATTACTTAAAAAAAAAATCTTAAGAAAAATGAACTTCTTCCTTATACTATTTTCTACTTTTTGCGAGATGAAAGCAGGATTCACAGTACTATTGGATTACAATTTTGAGGCACATCTTTTCCTTCCTTAGTTTCTATCTATTCAACTTTTCCAGACACATACTGACACAATTAAATTATTTTGTTAGAATTATGAAAAGCAAAGTAAGTCTTGAAAGCATCCTTACAAACAACAAAACCAATATCTGGGGGCCTAAATTTCAGAATTTTATTGAAGTTTTGACTCAAAAACTTAAGACTCTTGTCAATGACCAAATAAAGACTCAAATTGAAGGTTGCATCCATGGTCCAGTCAATTGTGGGTGAGGTAACTGCAACTGTTTTCTAAGGGTTTTATTTTCAAACTGTGGTCTTCAGAGAATGAGTGATGGACAGCCACTATGATTCACTAAATTGGTGCCCACGCAAATTGGAGGCCACAGAGCAGTAAATGCTAGGGCTGAACCTTGAAGTGTTTCTGACTGATACAATATTCTCAGATGAGTCACCTAAGCTCCCAGTTTAAGTTCATTACAAAGATAACACCTTCTTGATTGGATGTGTTTCTGCCTATTTTTGAAAAGAAAAACAATATTATTAGATGACTCTATATAGTGGGGAAAAACATTTCTTGAAAAATATGTCATTATTTTTTTAAGAGAACAGATCTTCAACTTTAGTTCTATTGACTTTTATTTATTTATGAAAGATTCATTAAAACTGGGCCTCTAAAATGATGAATAAGCTGTTGGATCTACTTAGCCATTTCCAGGAAGAATTATCTACTGACTCATATAGGTCAGGTCAAAGTTATCAAAGTGTTTGCATTGGTTAGTCCATAACTATACCCAGAATTCTAAAATACAAGTAAATAGCAGTAATTATCTACCTAAAAATAGCTAAGACCGGTCCAGGACTTAGAATAAATAGCTGTAAAGCCATACTAAACTGTTCAAGGACTGGAGATGGTTTTCAAGCTTCAAGATCATTTCCCAATTTTGATACTTTTAGGAACACCACAAATCCACCTCTGCACCCCCAATTCCCAGCCTCTATGTCCATTTATTAATGCCTAGAATTTTACTATTCATGTGTTATTCTTACAGTTGAAGGGCTAGTTCCTTCTAAAAAGCAAATATCCCTGTAGGTTTGGGGATACTTTTACCCAGTTGCCTACCAGTGAATACGAACAAGGCTTTGAGATTAAGTTTCCTTAGCAGGGTGGAAAAAGCAGTCATGAGGGAACTTGAAATTTGAAGCAAGAGAAAATAGGAGGGCCAATGAAGTTGGAAAAAGGCATGGAACAAGGCTGGGGAAACCACTTATCTCCCCAGTTTGCCTGGTAATTCTCTCTGGGAGGTCCATCTGGGTTCCTGGAATATGCAGAGAAAGGTTTCTAACTCATGGGGAGGTAGGAGGAGTTCAAGTTCAACATATAAGTGGCAGTAGACTTTTATGCCTATCATCAAACACTTGCAGAAGTGGGCACATCTGCTGGTGTGAGAGCACAGATGTGAAAGTATACAGGCACATACAACACACAATATGTGTTAAAGTTAAATTGCCTTTTTTTTTTTTTTTTTTGAGGTATAGACTCCTTAAGTTGAAAGAAACCTCAGAGTAGTTTCATTTTTCCATTGACATATGGGAATGCTAACAGATACAGAAGTAAAGAGACGTGATCAAGGCCACATAGCTATTTAGAGTAATACTAAAACCAGAGAAGGAAGTTTCATAAGATACTAAATAATTTGGCCACATCCTCTCTTTCTGGACTTCCTGAATACCATTCACTTTTGTAGATGTCATCCTACAAGTGAAGGAGCTAAATGCTCTGTGTGCTGAACGTATTATTTGCTTTCTCACTGCTATGACATTGGTTAAGATATATGAATCTTCCACCTGGAATCTGTTCTTCCAATCTCTAATAATTAAAATTCTCTTCATTCTACAAAGGCCTATAAAGCCTCTTTCAAAAAGACTTCCCTGGTTACTATCTCGCAATTTTCCATCTGTTAGAACTAATTGTGCCCACCTAAAATTTATATGTTAAAGCCCTAACTCCCCAGTGTGACTGTATTTGAAGGAAGTAAGCAAGGTTAGGGCTTCCCTTGTGGCTAAGCTGGTAAAGAATCCACCTGCAATGCGGGAGACCTGGGTACAATCTCTGGGTTGGGAAGATCCCCTGGAGAAGTGAAAGGCTATCCACTTCTGCCGGGAGAAGTATCAATAACCTCAGATATGAGGGTGGAGATGACACCACCCTCATGGCAGAAAGTAAAGAGGAACTAAAGAGCCACTTGATGAAAGTGAAAGAGGAGAGTGAAAACCTGGCTTAAAACTCAACATTCAAAAAACAAAGATCATGGCATCCGGTCCCATCAATTCATGGCAAATAGATGGGGAAACAGTGGAGACAGTGGCTGACTTTATTTTTCTGGGCTCTAAAATCACTGCAGATGGTGACTGCAGCCATGAAATTAAAACACTTACTCCTTGGAAGGAAAGTTATGACCAACCTAGAGAGCATATTAACAAGCAGAGACATTACTTTGCCAACAAAGGTTCATCTAGTCAAAGCTATGGTTTTTCTAGTAGTCATGTACAGATGTGAGAGTTGGACTATAAAGAAAGCTGAGAGCTGAAGAATTGATGCTTTTGAACTGTGGTGTTGAAAAAGACTCTTGAGAGTCCCTTGGACTGCAAGGAGATCCAACTAGTCCATCCTAAAGGAGATCAGTCCTGAATATTCACTGGAAGGACTGATGCTGAAGCTGAAGCTCCAATACTCTGGCCACCTGATGCAAAGGACTGATTCATCAGAAAAGACCCTGATTATGGGAAAGATTGAAGGCAGGAGGAGAAGGGGACCACAGAGGATGAGATGGTTGGATGGCATCACCAACTCAACGGACATGAGTTTGAGCAAGCTCCAGGAATTGGTGATGGAAAGGGAATCCTGGCGTTGGTGATGGACAGGGAATCCAGGATCTATAATCCTGGAATTATGGGGTTGCAAAGAGTCAGACACAACTGAGCGACTGAACTGAATCAAAGTTAAATGAGGTTATAAGTTATGGTGGGGCCCTAATGTGACAGAATTAGTGCCCTTATAAGAAGAGATACCAGAGAGTTCTTGCTCTTTCCCTAACCTTGACCCCCCATGAACTAAGGCCCTGAGGACGGAGCAAGAGTTAGCTTCAAGACAGAAACGGAGTCCTTAACCAGAAGCCAAATTGGCTAGAACCCTGATCTGGGATTGCCAGCTTCCAAAATTGTGAGAAAATTAAATTCTGTTGTTTAAACTACCCATTCTATAGTATTTTATTATGGCAGTCTGAGCAGACTAAGACACTATCTTACATAGAATCTGTTTATACTTATGTAACAATTATTTCATTCTATTTTTCACATCTAGGACTACCTTAGTTCAAGAATGTGTTAAAATGACACATTAAAACTCCTCTCAAGAAAAAAAAAAAAAACCTCCTCTCAGAATTATATTAGAACAACTACTGACAGATTTTAGTTGCCAATGTGGTAAAATGTAATAGCAATAAAGAGTACTAGTATTTGTATTATGACTAAAATGATCTTTTTTTTTTTCAAATATACTTTTAGGAACACCACAAAAGCCACCTCTGCACCCCCAATCCCCAGCCTCTATGTCTCTTATTAATGCCAAGAATTTTACTATTCATACAGAGGGTTTTTTAAAACAGTAATATCTTACTGTTTATAAAAAATTGTATTATGTGAAATGAGTTCCTATATTGTTCCTATCTTTACATAATCATTGAGATGATAATAGATATTAATTAAAAGGTCAACTTTTTTTTCGGTTTTGGAAACTAAGTATTAAACTATTAATTAAACAAGTAAACTTTTTTTTTGTACATACAGTCTCTCTCTTAAAGCCTTTGATGGCAAAGACCATCTCTAGCACACATTGGAATCAACTCAAATACCTAGTTAAAGTATCTTAAATATGGGTATTGGGGATATACAGAATGTTTGCTGAATTCTAAAAAAGTTAATTATATGTTTTCAGGAGGTTTGCTTCTAACATTACCATTTTCATTCTAATTTTATTAGCTGAAATGTCACCCGAAAGTATAACAAAACTAATTTCTCACAGTCATTCCAGCTGGTTCTCTGACTTCTTCCTGGTAATCCCCTGCCATAAGTACTGAAGCACTCCCTGACTGAAGGTTCCCCCTGCTTTCATTTCCCCAGTACTTAATCTCCCTCTGAAAGTGGTCTCTATCTTTATGCCTCTCTCATCACTGAAAAATCTATCCGTGACAAATAGGGACAACTGCAAAGCTGCAGAAATTAAAAACAGACCTCATGAGTTAGGTACAAAATGTTTCCCTTTGGACTTAAAGGGAATTTGCTGAGTCACTGAGTTAAGTATTTATAGCACCACATAATTAATTTTCTGCTGTAATAACTTCTGTAACTCAGCAGCTCCTGCACAAGTCTCTATCAAATCTATGATTACTCAAAAATGCTAACAATGCTGACTAATAAGAAGGAAACAGTGCTACCTAAGCAAAATTAAACTAGAAAAATAATCTATGTATAAAGTGCTCTTTAGGGACAAATTGCTAATAAAATCTTTGCTTTCATTATCCACAAAAAGAGTCATAAGTTTTGTATACATTCTTTTCTGAAGCCAAAAGTTTTCTAATTCCTATCCTTAGGCCTTTTCTTTATTACACTCAAGAATTCACCACCAGAAGAAGCTAAAAGCTACAGATTGTAAAGCTAGCATCCTATTAGCTACATCTGGCTGCAAATATATTACTTTCCTTTTTTTTGGCTGTCAAGACTTTGAAAAAATTAAGCCAACACTTAAAAATTAAAGGATTCTACAGAAAAGCTAAATTTCTAACTTCTCTTGAAAAATTGAAAGTCACAGTAAAGATATTCCTGCATGGTGACAACTGCTGAAGCTGAGGAGGGGCTGCCCTCACCAGAGAGTTCTCTTCCTTTGGCAGGCTTAACTCATTTGCCTCATTTTTATTTGTTTGGCTTCCAGAGGCATTTGGTTTGTCACCTTTGCTAAAAGCAGACCATGTTATAGATAAGTTTCCATCCACTTAGTGGATCTCTCCCTAAGTGCTCTCATTGACACTTGTCTATTATGCTAGCCTATTAAGTGGCTTTTGTTCCTCAACGTCTCAGTTCTTCTCAACATCTTCTAGACTGCTGTTAGGTTTCTGAAACACAAGCAGATAACTTCCCTGTTCCAAAGCATGCTATTGCATGTTCTTAATGGCTAAAGAATAACATTAATCTAAAATCCTTAACATGAAATCTGAGGCAATTCTGTGATTAGATTCCAAATTACCTTTCCCATCATATTTACTAAGTAGATTGACACTATCCAAAAAGGAAGTGTCAAGTGGCCTGCTGTGAAGTTCTGCTGTTTTCAACACTTTCATCAGTGGCTTAAGTAACAAGACCCTGGAGAAGGAAATGGCAATCGACTCCAGTATTCTTGCCTGGAAAATTCCACGGACAGAGGAGCCTGGCAGGCTACAGTCCATGGAGTCGCAAGGAGTCAGCCACGACTAAGCGACTGAGCACATAAATAACAAAAGTATGATTTTCAGATTTAAGGAGAAGGAGGAATAGGAAATACTGATAATTTATTTACATCTCTCCTGTGAGACGTATGCCTTTATCTTTTTACTGCCTTTGACAAGTGCTCACCCACAGAAAACCAAAACATCTGGGGTCGATGGTATTCTAAGATACACAAATGTCAATCATAAACATAAAGATATAGAGCTCCTTTGCCTTTTACAGCATAGTGAGCATTCCTATGGACATAGAATCTCACTTTTTTAAGACCAAGAAGAAAAGCAGGATGACAAATATAATATACAAATAAATTGAGGCAGTGGTTACACAAAATAAGATTTGCATTTGGATAGAAGGCTCTCTGCACAGTGTTGGTACCTAAGAATATATTATACTATAACCACAAACATTTTTCAGAGTACCAAAGATATGTTTAGCACTGTGCAGGGGGCTTGGATGGTAATTCTAAAATGTACTGTCACAAAAGGTTTTAAAACACTGGGATGAAGCCCTATGAAACCGCCTCGAGTCATGCATATAATTCTTTGCAATTATATGCATCTCCCTGGAGGAGGAAATGGCTACCCACTCTAGTATTCCTGCCTGGGAAATCCCATGGATAGAGGAGCCTGGCAGGCTACAGTCCATGGGGCCGCAAAGAGTCAGACACGACTGAGTGGAGTCATGTTAGGAAGAATAAGTAACTGCCAATTGTGACACAGCATCCCACTAGACGAAGAATTATGCTGTAAAAATTTTAATTTTGTTCATTCCAAAAAAGGTGATACAGTCCAGATAACTTTTTCTTTTTTCACTCAATCTTCTAGATTCAAATTCCACTCCTGGTGGACCAATTTCTCACGATAACACTTTGGCATGGGGCATGCCCAGATGTCAGCTGCAATGCACTTCCCAGAAGTCATGTCAGCTTCAGTTAACTTTCTTGAATGGAAAAGATCACAGATTTCAGTTTTGGCTAAGTACAGTCTGCAGCTCCAACCCTCAACCCACAATTAAACAAATGAATTTGTTTTGTAAGAAAAACAATAAAGCAAAATGTGTTTTTTACCCAGAGCTTTTCTTATAACACTGCAGGTCTTTATAACATAATAGTTAAGTCATCAAACGTGCAATCGGGAAATGAATTACTTAGTAAATAGACAAAAATTCTGGCTCAATACAAACGTTTCCTTAACTTGAGAGGTAGTAAAAATGCAAACGGAGGCCAGAGAACATTTCAGAAAAAGCATTCTGAAAGGCTTGCTTGAGGGAAGAAAAACCCCTCTTCATTACTTGTTAGCTTCTGAGACCTATGAATTAGTACCTTCATCGTTATTCTATGGAAACTTTCTTGCAAGATTCATCATAGGTAGCGGGATGAAGCCAGTACAATTTTGATTGTAACCACAAGGAAGAAAAGAATTATTAATGGTGACACAGTATCCTGAATCACAGAAGGTACAAAATTGTGCAATTTCAGCAGACATTTGTATTATGTGAAGTAATTTAGCATGGGACCATTAAAAAGCACTTCCAAATATGGTGTTTTATTTTTATGAAACTTCTAATACAGTTCTTGTAAATACCTTCTCTTGCACAGTATTTCAAGCCATATTCTACTGCAAAATTAATAAAAACTATAATTCATATTGGTCCTTTTACCCAAACACCTATGATAGCTCCTTACTGATCATATCTGGATGTCAAAACTTGATACTAAAAAGCTACATAATGATGATGATGATGATAGCTAACACTCACAGAGCACTTACTATGTACCAGTATTTTTGTTATCTATTTTCTGTGTAAAAACAAACAGCCCCAAAGATAGTGGCTTAAAAACAACTATTCCATTATCTCTCAGTACTTAATAGATTGACTAATGCTTAGAAGATGATGCTGTGAAAGTGCTGCACTCAATATGCCAGCAAATTTGGAAAACTCAGCAGTGGCCACAGGACTGGAAAAGGTCAGTTTTCATTCCAATCCCAAAGAAAGGCAATGCAAAAGACTCCTCAAACTACCGCACAATTGCACTCATCTCACATGCTAGTGAAGTAATGCTCAAAATTCTCCAAGCCAGGCTTCAGCAATACGTGAACCGTGAACTTCCAGATGTTCAAGCTGCTTTTAGAAAAGGCAGAGGAACCAGAGATCAAATTGCCAACATCCGCTGGGTCATGGAAAAAGCAAGAGAGTCCCAGAAAAACATCTTTTTCTGCTTTATTGACTATGCCAAAGCCTTTGACTGTGTGGATCACAATAAACTGTGGAAAATTCTGAAAGAGAAGGGCATAGCAGACCACCTGACCTGCCTCTTGAGAAACCTATATGCAGGTCAGGAAGCAACAATTAGGACTGGACATGGAACAACAGACTGGTTCCAAATAGGAAAAGGAGTACATCAAGGCTATATATTGTCACCCTATTTATTTAACTTATATGCAGAGTACATCATGAGAAATGCTGGGCTGGAAGAAGCACAAGCTGGAATCAAGATTGCCAGGAGAAATACCAATAACCTCAGATATGCAGATGACACCACCCTTATGGCAGAAAGTGAAGAGGAATTTAAAAGCCTCTTGATGAAAGAGGAGAGTAAAAGAGTTGGCTTAAAGCTCAAGATTCAGAAAACTAAGATCATGGCATCTGGTCCCATCACTTCATGGCAAAGAGATGAGGCAACAGTGGAAACAGTGTCAGACTTTATTTTTTTGGGCTCCAAAATCACTGCAGATGGTGACTGCAGCCATGAAATTAAAAGACGCTTACTCCTTGGAAGGAAAGTTATGACCAACCTAGACAGCATATTCAAAAGCAGAGACATTACTTTGCCAACAAAGGTCCATCTAGTCAAGGCTATTGTTTTTTCAGTGGGCATGTATGGATGTGAGAGTTGGACTGTGAAGAAGGCTGAGTGCCGAAGAATTGATGCTTTTGAACTGTGGTGTTGAAGACACTTGAGAGTCCCTTGGACTGCAAGGAGATCCAACCAGTCCATTCTGAAGGAGATCAGTCCTGGGTGTTCTTTGGAAGGAATGATGCTAAAGCTGAAGCTCCAGTACTTTGGCCACCTCATGTGAAGAGTTGACTCATTGGAAAAGACTCTGATGCTGGGAGGGATTGGGGGCAGTAGGAGAAGGGGATGACAGAGGATGAGATGGCTGGATGGCATCACTGACTCGATGGATGTGAGTCTGAGTGAACTCCGGGAGATGGTGATGGACAGGGAGGCCTGGCGTGCTGCGATTCATGGGGTCACAAAGAATCGGACACGACCGAGTGACTGAACTGAACTGAACTGAACTGAATGCTTAGAAGAATGAGTTTTGGACTCAAAAATTGTTGTTGTTATTCATGGAGGAATAATGTCTTTACAATCACTGTGTACTTGTAAAGTATGTCATTAAGCTATATTAGACATCATCAGTATTTTCACTGGAGTTAATGACAGATTCTCAGGGTTTTAGGACCTTTAAAGATCTCTCAGTTCAACTGTGGAAATGTTAAGACACCTATGTCCAGGTTTTAGCTCCAGAGATTTTGGTTTCAACTTTGACAGGAGTTTTATGTCTATTGTCTTTAAAAGCACTCCTGGTAATTCTAATGTGCAACAGTCGTAGATCCAGGAAAAAGGATTAGAGCTCATTTAGAGAAATAAATGCTTGGGAAGCAGGGGACTTGGACTCTTATACTAAATGCTGAGTAATCAATTCAACAAAATTTTGGTGAAATGTTCTGGACCATTTAAAGATAGGGATGGGTTTCAAACCCTTTTAAAACATGTACTTTTAGCTTTCCTTCAAAGGAAATCTTAATTGTAAAAAGAAACAAAAGGGAAGTGGGTAGAGGTTAGGAATTTCTGCTATATTGCCTTAGCGTTCTCACTGCTCTTATAAGTAGAAAGCTAATTCTCCAATCCTATTAGCACTTTCATGTTATAGCTTTTGTGGCACACTTGTTCCTTATCCCAAGACTGTAGATCTCACTTTTCCTGGAGTAGAACTGAAATGAGGACAAGTGTTTGTTGCAAAGCTTTGGGTTTGCGAAATACACATGCTCTTAAGAATCCTGGCCTAGAGAGTCTTGAAGAACCTAAGCTACTCCATTTTGTTAACAGAAAAACTCCATTTTGTAAGGTTCCGGGAAAAGAGCCTTTGGAAATCCTCTGACCTCACCCCACCACCCATGAGCCAATCAGACCCCAGACCAGAATCTCCTGACTTAATGTTCAGGAACTTGTGGTCTACCTAGGTAATAGGGACCAATCAAAAACCAACACACAACCCTTCAAAAGAAAGTGACCAATCAGATGTCCCCCTACCTAGAAATTCTTTTTTTCATGAACATTCCCTATATAAGCAATGTAACCCCAAACCCGGGGCTCCTCCCTACAGCTGCTGCGGTGGTAACGGTGGGAGCCCCAGCTGGAGCTTGGTAATAAAAACTCCCTTGCTTTTGCATCGGATATCGGCTCCCTGGTGGTCACTGGGAGATTTCGCGACTTGGGCACAACAGTCTCAAGGCCTCTGAGAGGCACTGCCACCTGTGTTCAGTTCCTGATTTTCCACTTAGGCTCTCCCATGTGTCCTTTTGAGGTTAATTAATTAACCACTGTGCTCCAATTACTTTTGGTAATATTAAAAGAAAACCTAACAAAATAAGTTATGTATTCAATCATGTAAACATATTCCAAACATTTCATGGAAACACCCTAAGGTGGAGGAGCCTGGTGGGCTGCAGTCCATGGGGTCTCGAAGAGTCGGACACAACTGAGTGACTTCACTTTCACTTTTCACTTTCATGCATTGGAGAAGGAAATGGCAACCCACTCCAGTGTTCTTGCCTGGAGAATCCCAGGGACGGGGGAGCCTGGTGGGCTGCCGTTTACGGGGTCGCACAGAGTCGGACACGACTGAAGCAACTTAGCAGCAGCCTCAGCAGGTCAATATATAAACCAGAGCTTTTGAGACCTAGATATTGAAATATTGAAATTACTTCCTGTTACTATACATGATGTCAACACTCCAAAGTAGTTCATGCACTTCTAATTACATTATTTTAAAAGTGAAATATTCTTTAAATGATATAAAATCTATCGTCTAATATTTTCTTCCAGTCCTCATGCTGCCCATGAATATCCTGTCTAGTTCAGGCCTATATAATTCACAATTATGTCCTCACACTCCCTTCCCATACCCAACCCTCCTCACCAAGTTCATTGAGTCTGGATAGCTCACTTCTCAATTTGGGGGATGTAAACATTTTTTTAAATGTAATATTTTAATTTATTTATTTTGGCTGTGCTGGGTCTTTATTGCTATGCAGGCTTTCTCTCATCGCGCCAAGTGGGGGCTACTCTCTAGTTGTTTTTCACTGCTGTGGCTTCTCTTGCCGTGGAGCACAGGCTCTAGGGTACATAGGATTCAACACTTGTGGCACATGGGCTCAGCAGGCCTCAGTAGTTGTGGCACACAGGCTTAGTTGCCCTGAGGCACGTGGGATATTGCTGGATCAGGGATTGCTGGATCAGGGATTGTTCGATCCATGTCTCTTGCATTGGCAGGCAGATTCTTTACCAATGAACCACCAGGGAAGCCTGGATATAAACATTTTATACTGTATTCTATACATGGTGATAATTGTGTAAGAAGAGATATAATTTTGGGAGAAGTCCATTTTCTCTAGGGGATGAAAACTTTCAAACAAGTTTTTATGTTTGGATTACGTTAAAACTTTTACTTTTAAATCTGTATGTCAGGAATTATTTGACTGCCCTTGAATTCTGCAACAGGAGCTAGGGTATCAGGTATACTAAGGCTCAGGTAGAACCAGACTTAGACTCTGCTGCCTGTTGCATCTTCCAGTATGACTTTCAGCAGATGGGACACCTCCTCCCTTCAAATGTACTTGGACTTGGGGGGGCCAACAGAATACATCAAATTCCATACTACAGAGTAGAATAAGTTAGAGTTTACCTTCAGCTCACAATTACATTTCTACTCTCACAGGTTTTGTTTTGTTTTTAAATAATGATTAGTTGATTTTTAAAGGCACCGAAGGACTGCTCAAATTAGCAACTTCCTTTAACTTCTATTCAAAAGCAGGAATTTTGCAAGTTCTCTTGATCTCCTATATGTGATTCTCTTGTTCTGCTTCATTCTTTGGCTTTTCTTCCTTTTCTCATTCCACAGAAATTTCTCCCAAGTTTCTGACTTCTATTATTTTGTCTTTCCTCCCAATAGCATTTGGTAATCATCTCTCTTTAGAAGCCTCTCAAATTTATACCTTCAGTCACACCTTTCTTTCAGGTTAAAATCTGCATTTCTCATTGTTATGTACATAGATCCACACAGAGGTTCTATAGTAAAGGCTACAAACTGGCATTTTGCAGTTACTTTGTTTTATTTTGGATTTTATTATTAATAATTAGGAAAAATTTTTTTTAAATTTGCAACAACATGGACGGACCTAAAGATTATCATACTAAGTGGAAGTGAGTTAGAAAGACAAATACCATATAATATCACTTATATATGGAATTTAAAATAGACACAAATGCGTATATCTACAAAACAGACTCACACAGAGAATAGATTTCAGGTTGGTAAGGGGAAGGTGGGGTGGCGGACGGTAAGATTGAGTGTTTGGGATTAGCAGAATCAAACTCAGATGGATAAACAAGATCCTACTATATATAGCTTATTGTTTAGTTGCTAAGTCGTGTCTGACTCTTTGCCACCCCATGGACTATAGCCTGCCATGCTCCTCTGTCTATGGGATTTCCCGGGCAAGAATACTGGCTGCTGCTGCTGCAAAGTCGCTTCAGTCATGTCCCACTCTGTGCGACCCCATGGACTGCAGCCTACCAGGCGCTTCCATCCATGGGATTTCCCAGGCAAGAGTACTGGAGTGGGTTGCCATTTCCTTCTCCAGGGGATCTTCCCGACCTAAGGACTTGAACCTTTGTCTCCTGCATTAGCAAAGTAGATCCTTTACCACTGAGCCACCAGGGAAGCCAGAATGTATAGTACAGGAAACTATATACAATATGCTATGATAAACCATAATGGAAAAGAATATGAAAAAAAAATATGTGTATATGTGTGTGTGTATATATATATATATATATATATATAAAACTGAGTCACTTTGCTGTATAGCAGAATTAACACAATGTTGTAAATCAACTGTACATCAATAAAATTAAAACAACCAAACCAACCTCCCTAACGCCCCCCCAACCTCAATTTCTGTCTTACTTTGAAAAGCGCAAGACCCAGCAACACTGTGCCCATATTTCTACCTGACAACAAGACTGGAACTAAACAGAAGATGTTCTCTTAACATGGAACAAGCACTCTGCAGTTCTGTACATTTCTATTTCAATCATTTACATTACCAGTCTGATTTCTTTAAACACTTGAGTTTGCAATCTTGCCAGAAAGGACAGGAAAAATAGACAGCAGGCCTGACTAAAACTTTTATAGATTCCTTCCACTCCAACGTGTCAATGTTTAGTGACAGTCTACCTCTAAATCCATATATTTGCCATGATATGATTGGGGAATTGGTCAGATATTTTGTATGTTTTCAGTTCAAGTAATCAGCACATGACCTTTCAGTAGGGAGTGTACAGCCTGATAAGTAGAGTTGTGTGTACACTGTGTGTGTGTATTGGGGGGAGAGTTGTTTTTATGGGGCCCCTGGAGGGTTATCACCAAGTTCTCTTAATCCAAGAGCAATACACAGACCACATCTCCTATTCTTCTACAATTCCCCTCTTCCTCATATCATTTGTCTATTATTGCTTTCAAAGTACAACTTGGGCACAGAGCTTTCTATGCTAAGAAAATGCAATAAATACATCTTTAGTATTCTGAAAATAAAACAAAAACCAACCAACCAACAATCAGCACAAAGCCAGTAAGAATTATTGGATAGTTAGTTTGAGTGCCGATTCTTATGTTAGACAATCAATGTGTCTACCTATAGGATTTCTGACTGGCTTTCACAGCATTTGTTACTCTCATTTGGCAGAACTGAACTAAGCTTGACATAAAGAAAAGGAGGAGGAAAAAAGGCATAATAAAAAAATCAGCAGTAGTCATTAACACTTATTGAAGGCTTATCATGTGCTGGGCAGTAAAACACTTTATATATCCTATAGCATTTAATGCTTATAATAACCCTATAAGGTAGATACTGTTATCATCCTTATTATGATTAACAACCATAGAGAGAAGTAAAATAACATGCCTAAGTTCACACAGCTTTTAAGTCCCAGTCAATCTGACTTTGGAGAAGGCAATGGCAACCCACTCCAGTACTCTTGCCTGGAAAATTCCATGGACGGAGGAGCCTGGTGGGCTGCAGTCCATGGGGTCACTAACAGTTGGACTCGACTTCACTTTCATTTTCACTTTTCACTTTCATGCATTGGAGAAGGAAATGGCAACCCATTCTGGTGTTCTTGCCTTGAGAATCCCAGAGACGGGGGAGCCTGGTGGGCTGCCATCTATGGGGTCGCATAGAGTCAGACATGACCGAAGTGACTTAGCAGCAGCAGCAGCAATCTGACTCCAGGGTCCACTCACTAGATGGTGGTAAGCTTTGTGAAGGTGAAAGGAAGTTGTATTTTGGAAGCTGTGTCCTATGTGATGGTTAAAGGGACAGATTCTGGAGTTAGATAAATCTAGAATATAAAGTCTAGTTATTACTCATTTTAGAAAACAACTCTGGGATTTGTTGATCCCCTGTACTGTATTTTTGTTTATCCTTTTCATTAATTTCCTTCATTTATTAAAGACTGATTGTGTACCAGGCACAATTTAGGAGATGGGGACAGACCAGTGAGCCAGTGAAATTTTCTGCTTTCCTGGAGCCTAGTGGAAAGACTGAGAAAATAAATATATGTGATGTGCACATACCCACTAAAGAGCAGAGAAGAGGAAGCAAGAGTGCTAGAGAGGGATGAGTAAAATTTTAAATAGGGTTATCAGAATAGACCTCACTGAGAAGATGACACTTAAGTAAAAACAGGGAACTGAGGGACAAAAATCAGAGTTAATTTAAGAAAGTGCCTCTGAGTATGATAAGTGGCAGTTGGGGAAGGGGGTTATTAGCAGGGGGATGACACTTGCTGTACATTTTAAAATGGTACTGTTGGCAGCTGCGTTGACAACAGAACGTAGGGGGCAAAGGTGAAAGCAGGAAAACCAATAAGAGGGTAATATCCAGGCAAGAGACTGCCATGGCTTCTCATAGAATCTGTATGTCTATAGATTTGTCTCCCCACCCAATGCCAAAGGTTCTAGGTTTAGGGTATAACTAGATGCTCTCAGGTTAGCTGCAGCTTTAGCCAGCAACAGCATATCACCTAGATTCCTGCTTCCTTTTCATTTTTCACTCCTGAAGATTTTCCTTACTTTCCTGTGCTGAGTTATGCATTAAGTAAGATATTTTATATTATCCTACATGTTAAGTGTTTTAATGCTGGCGGGAGGAGTATTGGCCTGGGATGTTTCAGAACATTCAGTATGCTACATTGTCAAAGTGGAAGTCCCTAGATTTGAATACCACCTTTTCCCACTTACTAGTTGTGTGACCTTGGCAAGTTATTTATCTAGACTCAGTTTCCTTAAATGTAAAATGGAGAAAATAACATCTAGACTATGGGGTGGTTGTAAAGATTATGATCTTCTAATGTACATAAAGTACATTAACGTGCTTAGCCACCGTGCTTGGCACGTAGGAAATGCTTAATATACTTTATTGCTGCTATCAGCATCATCACCATCATGATGCCTGCAGCATTGCATACGTAGCAGGTATTCAATAAACAACTGCTAAAGTGGTCTACTGAAAATGAATTAAAACTGCAGTGTGCTCAGTGGAAAAGACATGCAGCTGGATTGTCTCTAAGTATATAATACAACAACGGCCAAATACAGAAAAATGTTAGCACTCTTGCCACCCACTCCCTTTACAAAAGTAAATAGGGGCTGCACTCCTCTAGCTGTAATTCATTAAATGTCTTCAGATAAATACCCGTGCTGTATTTATTGCCACCTTCCATTACCACTACAATCCATGGGGTCGCAAAGAGTCGGACAAGACTGAGCAACTTCACTTCACTTTCCATTACCCCAGAAGCAGAAGTGAAGGTGGAAGTAACTAGCCCAAGGTCCGATTCTACAATCTCATGACTTCAAGAACAGTCAGTGAAGCCAACAGAGGGAAACAAATTAGAATTTCTCCTCTGAAGCTTGCCAGCACTGAGATGCTAGCTCTTTTTTCCTTCCAGGCAGGGTTTCCTTGCAACTGACATGGTGGCAGTGGGTAAGCTGCTCACCAGGTTCCTTAGAGGAGGCATAGGGCTTTCTCTTTCTATAAGACTATCATACTCATTAGCTATTTAAACAAGATACTATCAGATAAAGGTTTAATTGATCTCTATTTTAAAGTGATCATTAAAAAAAATAAAATAAAATAAAGTGATAATAGTTTCCCATAAAACGTATCAAGTATAAATCAATGTATTTTTAATTATAAATCTCAGTCTCGGCTGGTCAATGCAAGTAGTTTTACAAAAGCAGATGAACATTTGATCTCACTAAGAACGTTTAGCTTTCCACAAGGAAAATTTTATTTTATAACCTGAACTAATCATGAAGGGAATCTGGAATATAACAATGGATGGCTCAGGGTGAATGCAATTCCTCTCCTGAAATCAGCTCTACAGTCTTTGTAATATTTGTTGTGGCTGCACATCATCCATTATCTCATCATTCCCTACAAAAGACAGCCCAGGACATGTTAATAATATAACACATTATCATATGATCCAGCAATCCCACTCCTGGGTATATATCCAGAAAAGAAGAAAACTCTAATTCAAAAAGATACATTCACTCTAACGTTTATAACAGCATTATTTATAATAGCCAATATAGGGAAGCAACTAAGTGTCCATCAAAAGATGAATGGATAAAGATGTGGTACAATGGAATATTAGTTATTAAAAACAATGAAACATTGCCATTTGCAGCAACATGGATGGACCTAGAGATTATCACATTAAATGAAGTAAGTCAAGAAGAGAAAGACAAATATTATATATTATTGTCATGTGAAATTTAAAAAACAATACAAACAAACTTACTTAGAGAATATAAACAGACCCACAGACAAAACAAATTTACGGTTACCAAAGGGGAATGGGAGAGGGATAAATTAAAGAGTATGAGATTAACAGATACACATTACTATATATAAAACAGATAAACAACAAGGACTTACTGTAAAGCTATATAGCACAGGGAACTATATTCAACATCTTATAATAACCTATAATGGAAAATAATCTGAAAAAGAATATATATTTCATATATGTATAAAAACCAAATCACTTTGCTGTGTACCTGAAACACACTATTGCAAATCAATTATACTTCAGAAGTAATAAAAATACAACATATCACACTTGTGTGTGTGTGTTTAGTTGCTCAGTCGTATCTGACTCCAAATCCTTTGGATCCAGCCTGCCAGGCTCCTCTGCCCATGGGATTTTTCAGGCGGGAATACTGGAGTGGGTTGCCATTTCCTCCTTGGGGGGATCTTCTCGACCCAGGGACTGAATTCTTGTCTCCTGCATTGTAGATGGATTCTTCACTGCTGAGTCACTGGGGAAGCCCGTAACATATTGCATGATACATATAATACATAGTAGTAATGAATTATTGAAATAATAAAAATCTTTTCTGAGATTTAACAAGTTAAATGGCTTTGAATATAGATTGCTTTTTTGACTCTGAAAATATCTTTGTGGCTAAATTTTAAAAAATTGGGGGGGGGCTGTGCTCTGCAGCATGTGGGCTCTTAGTTCCCTGACCAGGGATCAAACTTGTGACCGCTATAATGGAAGTGTGGAGTCCTAACCAACGGACTGCCAGGGAGGTCCCTTTGTGGGTGAATTTTAAAAAATTCAGAGTGAATTCTGTATATAAATAAAAACTATCAAGTATTAGGAAACCCATGAAAGAAAAAAAATTATTTCATAGCTTTCACCTTGTTTTCTAAAATCTAGATACCTGAGTTTCAGACAAGCTCAAATATTAGATGACAAGAAGTCTGACCATGTGTTGTTAAGAAAGAATTTTTTAAAATAGCATAATAATATTCAAAAAATGGGAATAATAATAGTTACTATTATCCTATACATATAAAAAAACATTTAGTTTAGTTCCTGGTAGGTCAGAAGTACTCAATAAAAGTAATTATGATTTTTATTATTCTTTTACTTATTCTCTTTCAATAACCAATAGCTATAATAGATATGCAAAATTAACATTAATGCCTGTCATATTCAACAGACAGGTTATACACAGGGTCTTACTGGTATCATTATCCCTAATCTATCATTCAGGTAAATTGGGCCCTAGTGACACTGGGGAAATACACAGACAATTTCTGTAGTTTGGTCTAGATCACACACAAATAAGGAGGTTACATGTAATATTCAGTTTGGTGTGAGCCAAATTAAACAAATAAATCAACCAGTATTAGCCAGGAAACTGAGTTGAGTAAAAACAAGTAATTATACACTACGATTATATAGAATCTTTTAAGAATATTTAAATAAAGTGTCTAATCCATTCCACATACATATTTTAAATCTGCATTTATAACTCTCCTTTTAAAGTTAGGTTATTCCCTCAAAGCACTTAAGCAAAATTTCTGGCATTTAGCTGAGGATTTTATGTAACCAAGATTCTGATCTTTTTTTTAGTACACTGAATACCCATTACAATAATTGTACTCACATCATGTTCTCCTAATCTGTTACTACAACAGACCCTCATTTAAGGGATCAAATTCCAGAACTATACATATATATATATGTACATAAACAAAAAGAGTAAAGTCAGACCATCTTTCTGTTCCGAAGCATCTGGTTGGATCTCCACTTTGAATAGTAGTCTGTATTTCAAACTCGACTTTGTTATACAATAATAATGGAAGAAACAGCAGGTCCCTCCTCCAAGGTGGATATTTCTCAGAGAATGATTGGAATGAACAGTTTTGACTGAATATTGGTAATAAATCTTGAGGTTGAAGGCTAATTACTGGTAACAAATTCTCCTTTGTGAGTAACTTTCTCTACAGCATTAATGAAAGTGTCTTGATTTGTGTAGCTTTCTCATATATTAATGTTGAAGGATGCTCTAAGGCTGAATGAAGCAGAAGAAATAACAGAAAGAGGTTCTGAAAAGAAGGAAATTAGGAGAGAAGGACAATTACACCCTGGAAAGCATGGAAAACTGATTAGAAAGCCTAAGGGAGAAGGCCCCCATGTGAGGGAGGGGACAAAACCCACACATATCAAAACCGGAACCCAGAGGAAAAGGGAGGAAGAGCAAGCAGATTCCCACAAATCATGGTGTCATTATGTAAGGGAGATCATAGAGGATTTAAAAAATAAATAATAGGTTAGTCTCCTTAATCCTTGACACACTCCTACTCAGTCTAACAGTTCACTTTGTTTCTTTCTAGTCTATTTTGTGGGAGAAGGCAATGGCACCCCACTCCAGTACTCTTGCCTGAAAAATCCATGGATGGAGGAGCCTGGTAGGCTGCCGTCCATGGGGTCACAAAGAGTCAGACACGACTGAGTGACTTCACTTTCACTTTTCACTTTCATGCAGTGGAGAGGGAAATGGCAACCCACTCCAGTGTTCTTGCCTGGAGAATCCCAGGGACGGGGGAGCCCGGTGGGCTGCCATCTATGGGGTTGCACAGAGTCGGACACGACTGAAGTGACTTAGCAGTCTACTTTGTGCTAGTCATTTTCATGCCTATCTATCCTACTAGATGATCAATGGATAGCAGAAAGCAAGTCTTATGCATTTTTGCAACTCACACAATTTGTAGGACAGAGTTTTACACAAACAGACACTCAGAGATTTTGTTGAAATAAAATTTTCTACCAAAGTGGTTAAAGTAACTTTATATTTACAAGTAACTATGTTCCTTCAAATCTTGTTTTTGCTATTAGTTTGTCTAAACCTTTAAAAAAATTATGAGCATAGAAGTAAAAAAATCTGTTATTTATACAACGTTATTCAAATTACTTAACACGGCACACAAAGCCCTTCACAGAATAGCCACCAACTACCTCTACCTTTATAGCCATAATTCCCAATAAGCGATTCATGGTATCTTCTCTGCCTGTAATATTTATGTCTTCCCAGCCCACCCACTTCTCACATCATCACCACCTGTGAGACAAATGCCTATTTGTCTTTCAAGGCACAAATGTCAATAATTCATTTGTAGTGTTCCTTGCTGCACTAGGAGTTAATGTATTGTACTTATACCTGTTTTAGAACAGTTACACTGTAATTTATTTTACTAATCTGTCTTTTCTATAAGTGTGTGCTCTTTAAGGGTAGAAACCATGACTGTTCACCATGTATTATTAACATTTGGGACACGGTAGTGAGTATTCACAGAGAAGGCAATGGCACCCCACTCCAGTACTCTTGCCTGGGAAATCCCATGGACGGAGGAGCCTGGTAGGCTGCAGTCCATGGGGTCGCTAAGAGTCGGACATGACTGAGCGACTTCACTTTCACTTTTCACTTTCATGCATTGGAGAAAGAAATGGCAACCCACTCCAGTGTTCTTGCCTGGAGAATCCCAGGGATGGGGGAGCCTGGTGGGCTGCTGTCTATGGGGTCGCACAGAGTCAGACACGACTGAACAACTTCACTTTCACTTTTCACTTTCATGCATTGGAGAAAGAAATGGCAACCCACTCCAGTGTTCTTGCCTGGATGGAGAATCCCAGGTACGGGGGAGCCTGGTGGGCTGCTGTCTATGGGGTTGCACAGAGTCGGACACGACTGAAGCGACTTAGCAGCAGCAGCAGCAGTGAGTATTCAATGTCTGTTAAACTCAGTTGTATTAGTAGGCTGTCTTATTTCCTGAAGAATGAACAAAAGGGCCGCCAACCTCCGAACATAATATGAAAAGGTTGAACAGTCAAGAAAAATGCTCCATAAGTATTTATTAATTCTTCACTAGAAAACACAATAATAATTAATATCCACTCTCAAGCTTTTGAGTAATTATTCTATAATTGCCTTGCATCATTAAACTGTGAATATTAAACTAGTATTAATAAAAAATGAGGCTTCCCTGGTGGCTCAGTGATAAATGCAGGAGACCAAGGTTTCATCCTTGGGTCAGGAAGATCCTCTGGAGAAGGAATGGCAACCCACAATAGTATTCTTGCCTGGAAAATCCCACGGACAGAGGAGCTCGGCAGACCATGGGGTCGAAAAAGAGTTGGACACGACTTAAGTGACTAAACAACAACAAAAAATAGTAATTCCAAACTGGTTATATAATTATAGAGGCTTTTCAGGAGGACCAGGAGAAAGGAGCAGCTGTGTAAAACTGGAAAGAAAGAGTAAGAGAAGCAAGAAGAGATTGTGTTGAGAGGCAGGAAGAGGAAGGAATGCTATAATGTCCTAAAGAAAAGAAGAAGGTAGAGGAAGTAAAAGCAAGATACTATTTTTCTGGCCATTCTAAAATTCTGCTGTACTAGAAGCATCTGCTATAATAAACATATTCATATCTTTTCCAGGCCAAATTTGGATTCAGCCCAGTGTTGATGCCTGTCTTCACTCTGAATTGTTTTTCTGCTGACTTATTTTTAAGATTAGTATATGATTTTACAGCAGAAAAAAAGGTGAAAAAAGACCCTTTATCATCTCTCTCCTTTTTTGGGCCAAAAATGTAATCCTTTGAGATCTGTTATAGGAAATGCAATGTATCCAGATCATGAAGTCTAAGAAAACAAAATTCTTTTCGTATTTTGTAGATTTTTAAGAAACTCTCTTGTCATGTACCAAAGGCAGAAAAATGAAGACTGATGAAATATCTATTTTTTATGATGAAAAGATTTTTCTTCCAGCAGCAATCTTCCATCCGTTAGAAGCTGCTGTATCTATTGTGGGAAAAGTAGAGTCCATATTAATTACTAAGAGGCAAAGTCAGTTAGTTATTCAAGTAAATTCTAAAGTAAAAGAAATACAAAAGTGCATTTGGTGTGATCCTGTATACTAGTATGCTTTATATTAGAAATATGTGGAAGTTAGACATTTATAAATAATGTCGTGGGACAGTTATTTCTTAAATTAACCATAACAAACAAACAATCAGTATTTCCTAACTTTTGCATCCTCCAAGCCAAAGCTTAATGAAATATCCTTGCTGGATATATGGATGAAAACGGCTGAAGGAATGA
This sequence comes from Oryx dammah, assembly GCF_014754425.2. Taxonomy (NCBI): domain Eukaryota; kingdom Metazoa; phylum Chordata; class Mammalia; order Artiodactyla; family Bovidae; genus Oryx; species Oryx dammah. The sequence continues at coordinate 42,009,857 of NW_024070201.1, read as the reverse complement.
GGAGGTAGGAGTGATGCCAGTTCAACACCTCTAAGCAAAAAGACAAAAAAGCTCCAAGAGTATGCTACATAACTGGGATTCACGTGGGGAATCCTATCACAGTTAAAGAGTATGAGGCTTTGGAGTCAAGTAGAACTGCATTTGAATTCCAGCTCTGCCACATACCGGCTCAGTGGTACAGATTCTCTCTAAGACATAGCTTCTTTTGTCTTAAAATGGAAATAATAATACTCACTGACTTGGATTAGGTATAGTAAACCAAATGTAGCATCTTGTACATAGCAAAAATTCAATAAATATTATTATTCCTATCACGTTCCTTTGGACTTCTGTTCTTTACTATTCTCTGTTAGGTGCACAGGCTTACATAAGAGATATCAAGCTTTGATATGAAACATACTGATTATAGATTTTAGTTCACTTATTTTGGGGGGCAGGTGTTGAGGGGCAGGATTACTGCTAGAGTCTGGTGGCAGGAAGATCATTGTTCAGGAGATGGAACAGTAATGCTTTTATGCTGAATGAGACCTAGCTCAATCAATAAAACATTCGCAAAGTGCCATCCACAGTGGGAAATCTTTGGAATTTGGGAAGGCAACACTTTATGGTGCTTGAATTTAACGTAAATAGGGTGCTGCTTTTTCTCCTCGGGTAAACATAAACCACAACTGGTGCCAAAGGAGAAAGGGTCATCTCTCCTGTGAGTCATTTTGAGTACCAGTAATGAACAGATGTGCCTCACAGAAGTAATGAGAGGGATTTGTCATACTTTGATAGGGCTCTCTCCAGATTACTAAGGGTTATTAAGAATTGCAACAGCATAACTCTAAGGTGGGGCTTCCCTGGTCACTCAGACGGTAAAGAATCCACCTGCAATGCAGGAGATCCAGGTTCCATCCCTGAGTCGGGAAGAGCCTCTGGAGAAGGGAATGGCAATCCACTCCAGTATTTTTGCCTAGAGAATTCCTTGGACAGAGGAGCCCAGCAGGCTACAGTCCAGGGGGGTCTCAAAGAGAGTGACTAACACTTTCACTTTCAAGTCTAAGGTACATAGGTCACTGAGGAGAAGGTAGTAAATGGTGGTTCATAGCCTTTATTGTTGCTACCATGTTACATGGTTCTTCATTTAACATGATCTTTGAATAAAAAGGACCTAAGTAAACAAAGAGTAGCCCAATGTTATTCAGTAACTGTGAAAGAGTTCCTCTGTCAGTAGTTAATTAAAAGATACATTAGACAGTATGTTTCTTGAGGGTAAGGACCATGTTATTCATATGTAACTCAGCAACAAACATAAGCACAGTGTTTGGCATACCTAAAAAATGTCTTCTGAACTGAGAATAAAAGCACCATATAAACAATAAATGTAATAAAATATAAAAATTACTATTTTTCACCATAAAAGTAACCTTAATAATTTAAACCTAGCTATTAAGGTACTACCTTCAAGAAAGGCTTCATAAGTTAAAGACACATTAAATACAAGTTTCTTAAAGTAGAAAAAGGTGTGAAAGAACTGTAGAGGAAAAAAAACCCTCTAAATTTATGGTGGCCATGGTGTAACAAATTCCCAAAGATCTCATATAGATAATGTCAAAAGTGGTACATCTTTTAGTCTAAGCAAAGCTCTAAAAGAGAGACATGTGTTTAATCTGGGCCAATAAAACACTCTACTTTTATGAGAAGGGTAAGTATATGCATAGTTATTTTTTAAATTAAAAAGAAACTATACATCCTGAAAACTAGAAACTACTGATAAAGGAAACTGAAAATGATTCAAAGAAATGGGAAAATATTCCATGCTCTTAGATTGAAAGAATTAATATTGTTAAAATGGCCATAATACCTAAAGCAATCCACAGATTTAATGAACCTCTATCAAAATACCTATGACATTTTTCACAGAACTAGAACAAAGATTTCTAAAATTTATATGGAATCATAAAAGGCCCAGAATTACCAAGCAATCCTGAGGAAGAACAACAGAGCTGGAGGAATAACCCATCCACACTTCAGACCATACTACAAAGCTATAATAATCAAAACAGTGTGGTACTGGCACAAAAACAGACATATACATCAATGCAACAGAACAGAGAGCCCAGAAATAAGCCTGTACATCTGCAGTCAATTAATCTATGATAAAAGAGGCAAGAATATACAATGGATAAAAGACAATCTCTTCAATAAACCGTGTTGGGAAATCTGGAACAGCTATGTGTAAATCAATGAAATTAGAACACTCCCTTACACCATCTAGAAAAATGAATAAACTCAGAATGGGTTAAAGACCTAAATATAAGCCATGACACCCTAAATTCCTAGAAGAGAATATAGGCAAAATATTATCTGACATAAATTGTAGCAATATTTTCTTATATCAGTCTCACAATGCAAAAGAAATAAAAGCAAAACCAAACAAATGGAACCTAATCAAACTTGAAAGCTTTTGCACAGCAAAGGAAACCATCAACAAAATGAAAAGACAACCTATGAAATGGGAGAAAATATTTGCAAATGATGTGACTGACAAGGGATTAATATCCAAAATATATAAACAGCTTATATTACTCATTATTGAAATAACAAACAATTTGATCAAAAAAATGGGCAGAAGCCCTACATAGAAATTTTCCCAAAGAAGACATACGATGGTGAAGAGACACTTGAAAAGATGTTTGACACTGATAATTACTAGAGAAATGGATGTCAAAAGCGAAAGCGAAACCGAAGTCACTCAGTCGTGTCTGACTCTTTGCGACCCTGTGGACTGTAGCCCACCAGGCTCCTCCATCTATGGGATTCTCCAGGCAAGAATACTGAAGTGGGTTGCCGTTTCCTCTCCAGGGGATCTTCCCGACCCAGGGATCGAACCCAGGTCTCCTGCATTGCAGGCAGACGCTTTAACCTCTGAGCCACCAGGGAAGCCCCATGGATATCAAAGCCACAGTGAAGTATCATCTCACACTGGGTAGAATAACTATCATCGAAGTCTATGAATAATAAATGCTGGAGAGGATGTGGAGAAAAGGGAAGAAATCCTTGTACTCTCTTGGTGGGAATGTAAATTTGTGCAGCCACTATGGAAGACAGTAAGGAAGTTTCTTAAAAAACTAAAATTAGAGCTACCCTATGATCCTGTAATCCCACTCCTGGGTATGTACCTGAAAAAAATGAAAACTATAATTCAAAAAGATGCATGCACCCTGATGTTCACAGCAGTACTATTTACAAAAGCCAAGACATGGAAACAACTCATATGCCCATCAACAGACAATTGGCTTAAGAAGAAACGGTGTGTATATATACACACAGTGGAATAGTATGCAGCCATAAAAGAAAGAAATACTATCATTTGTAGTAAAACAGATGGATGTAGTGACTATTATACTTCATGAAATAAGTCAGATGGAGAAAGACAAATACTATATGGTATCACATATATGTGGAATCTAATAATAATACAAATGAATCTATATATAAAACAGAAACAGAACCACAGATATAGAAAACAAACTTATGGTTACCAAAGGGGAGGAAGGAAGGACACAAATTACTATACATAAAGTAGATGAACAACAAGCATTTACAGTATAGCACAGGGGATTATATCAAATATCTTGTAATCCCATGGACAGGGGAGCTTGGCGGGCTACAGTCCCTGGGGCTGCAAAAGAGTTGGATACAACTTAGTGACTAAACAAAAACAACAATAACTCAATGCGTATAACCTGAAAAGAAAAATCACTCTGCTGTACATCTGAAACTAACACTAATTCACTAATATTGTGTATCAACTATACTTCAATTTTTAAAAAATAGCTGATATATTAAAAAAAAACAAAAACACAGGCACCTGATCCATCATTTCTCCCACCACCTTACTCAGAGCAGGCTTTGAGTTCCACTATTAAAAAGACATATATGGATACATATATGCAGTCATTAAAAATAATTAGGTACATATGCTATATATTAATCAGGTATATAGAAGGATCTCCAAAATATACTACTAAGTGAAAAAAGCAAGGTGAGAACATAGTGTGATCACTTTAGTTAAAAAATAATTTTATCTGTATATCCTAACAAAAATACACAACTTTTTTTTCCCCTAGGAGGAAACCAATTGTCAGAAGAAATAGAGTTGAGGTGGGAAAGTGAGTGTTTATTTTGCATTTTCTATCTCTCTGTACGTGAGTGAAAATCGCTCAGTCGTGTCCGACTCTCTGCGACCCTGTAGACTATACAGTCCATGGAATTCTCCAGGCCAGACTACTGGAGTGGGTAGCCTTTCCCTTCTCCAGGGGATCTTTCCAACCCAGGGATCGAACCCAGGTCTCCCGTATTACAGGCGGATTCTTTACTAGCTGAGCTATCAGGGATGAATTTTCTAACCATGCATATATACTACTTTAAGAAAATGTCTACCTGACTGATGAAACTGTGGACCTGCTTGTTTATTATTTATTACATTATAAAGACTAATATAAGTTCCTAGTGGCCCCATCAATGTTTTGTTCATCTTGTTGCCCAAGATGTTGTCTGGTATAGTAACCTTTTTTGTTGAGATGCTCAATAAACTCCTGGTGCATTGAAAAAAAAAAAAGACTAATCAGTGTTATTAAAAAATATTTTCAAAGCAAGCTTAAGCAAGACAAGTAGCTGAGTCCATTTTCTGAAGCAATGCTGAGCAAGACTCAGGAATTTACACCCTTTGAACAGTATGAGGATGGCTCACGTGCATGTGCAATCAGAGGCCAGGATAATGCAATTTACATCTACAGAATTTTCCTGAATTAACAAATCAGCAATCATTTCCCGTAAGACAGAAACTCAGAAAGTATCTAAGAATCAATATGATCTACTCCTTAACCCTGTCTGCTGGGTATCAATGCAGAGCCTCTCTCCTCCGGATCTACTTGCCTTTGCCTTGCTTCGTGGTAATGCAGCTGGACCTGTCAAAGTTTTTTTTCTTTGCCAGCTGGCACAATATATTAAGCTTTGTCAGTTGGGACACTACAGTATGAACTGGTCTTTTTTTCCTGGTTCTGGTGTGCTCTTTCCTTCTTGTTCCTGCTAGTTGTGTGTGGGACACCCAGATGCGCTCGCCACTTCGCAAGTTTCAGCGGTGCCCCAGAGGTGGCGGCTTCCTAGCAAGCCTTGTGAGGACTCCAGTAGGCACTATCCTGCTTTCCAGTCCAAGCCTGTGCCCCCTCAGTGAACTTCACTTCAGTGTCATCTAGCAGTCACAGCAATGCCTCTCCAACAAGATCTGAATCCCAGTCTTGTTGGAGTGTGGCCCTCTCCAAATTTGCTCCTTTTGTGGGTATTCTGCCTGAACCTTAGACAAGCTGCTCCCTTTATCTGCTATTTCTGTATTCTTTAAAATCCTCTGTACTTCTTAGTAGTTAATCCTCTATTACTACTTAACAACTCCTTACATTAAAATTTTCTTGCTCATATTACTGTTATGGTTTCTGGCTTCTGACTAGACCTTGAGTAATTCATGCCCAAATTAAACCAAAACAAACCAAGTAAAATCAAGCCAAGCCAACAATAAAGAATTAAATCTATAAACTCATCATAAAATGTAAGTCTGTATTATTAAATTTGATAACACAGAGAAAAGCATGGCACGCATCCTTGCTTGTTAACTAACTGCATTAAACACATGCATACAAACAAACAAAAAACACAGTGTAATGCTTTTGCACTGTGTAAACTGAGCTAAGCTAGAACTATATTTCCCAGAACCCTCTTTGCCCCATGAGTCCAGGTTAGGGTTAACGACAGAGAAATGTGTCTAAGATTTGGAAGGCAAAAATGAAGCAGTGGCCACTACACTCTGAAGGTCAGTGCTGTATCTCATACACTTTTATAACTAATCTGCTGGATCATCTTAATGTGTGGGAAGAACCAGGCTCACATTTCTGCCAGTTCCTATTGGATCTCTTCCATAGCTACTCCTACTCGGAGCTAGGCACATGTATAGCCCAATGGCCAACAACGTGGCTTCTTTTTCAGGTCACCTCCTTCCCTGAGGTTGGAGGACATGAGAGACATACACAGATTTTACTTTGCCCTTGTTCTTCCCTCTGTCATGCCCAGCACTTCTTCCTGACTGCTGCCCTGATGACCTACAGTGACATCGGGCCAACAGGTAGACCCTTATTTGAAGCTTTCCATAAACTTCTCCAGCTTCTATAACAATATAAAAGCTGGTCCCTACAATAGATTCCTTACTTCCTATCACTCATGGTGTTCTTGCTTGATGACCAAACTCTCGCTAATACACACTGTAAAACAGGTTAATAATCCAGCTTAAAAAAAGTCTTCAGTAGTTTGGATTTCTTGAGCAATTGAGTTTCTACTGTTGGTTCTTATTTTCCCTACATTTCTTCTTACTTTTTAAATGTAGATATTATACAGAAATAAATATCTGAGATGTTAAAGTGGGAAAATTTTTAAATGCTGTTTTCTTTAACAAATGCCCATGTGAGGGCCCATATGAAGGCTAGTTAGAAGAAAGTTTTCTGGTTACTCTGGGATATGGAGACAAATTTCCTTGGTGGTTTAAGACACAGGAGAGCCTGACCTATTTTTGTAACATTGTTCTTCATGTTAGGAGAGGAATAAGATGAAGAACCACTAAGCAGAGTTCAGAGAAGAATGGTATGTATGCAGTTAAAAAGTAGAGTGGGCCTGGAGACCAGTTAAGGGAAAACCAAAAGATAATGCCCAAGCTCCAGCTAGTTGTCATTAGTTTCTAAAGCCAAATTCATTTGATTAAAATTTTTGAGATTTGTCCTTGTTTCCTGAGGATGCTCAGTATGACCTGTCAGATCTCAGAAGTGTGAGTGTCATAAATTTCATTTTCTGTTTTTGAAGAGGATAGGAAGGTAAGGAGGAAGAAAAAGGAATATGCAGTGACTTAGCAGCAGAGAAAGGACTCTTGATTATGGAGAATGTTTGGGTTAAGACTTAACTCAGAGACTGTGGACAAACCATTTGAAGTAAAGTTTTATAAAAATTGGTCATATCAAGAAATATTTATTGAGCACATACTAAGTGCAGGAAGAGGACTAGACTTTATCAGTCAGAAATGGTGGATGAAACAAAAAGGATAGGCAGAACAAAAAGAGCAAGAGAATCTGCCAGCATCTAAGGGCATGGATCATTTTTATGAAACTGCTAAAACACTTTATCTGATGCCTAGTTAGTTCTCCACTAAAACAGATCTGGGAATATCTGATAATCTCTCTTGACTCAGTGTCCATGAAACAGGGAGTAGCTTAAGCTAGAATTCCTTCCACAACACCTGTCTGAAGTCCTGGGCTTCCTGAGGCTAACTGCACATAGCTGGCTGCCACAGGTTTCTTGTTTCCTATTGTATATTTCAGACGGACGTAATCAATGTGCTCTTCAGAGTGTGGCTACGTAACTCCTTACAAGTCTTCACAGGAAAAGAAAGAATAAGAACTTGCTGGATTGTTTGCCATAAGAATCAATCTCTTTGAAAGGCATGGACAGGAGAACCACAATATGTGATAGAATTAAGAAAAGCACTGAACACTCCAGAAAATTTTAAGAAGGTTCACAGAAGTTGCCAGTGAAGTTTATCTCTAATTTCTGCCTTACATTTATTTATCTAGCATGTTCATTTGTTTATTCACTCATTCAGCAGAAACTTATTGATTAACAATGGGATATAGCAATGAATAAGACAGATAATATATAATACATATAATAATATCCCACCAAATTTGTTTTCTTTGGTGGTAGAGAGCAGTCAAATATAAACTGAACAATACATAATTTCAGGTTATTAAGTTGCTCTAAAGAACAATGAAGTAGGGATAGAGTGGTGGGGTTGTATCTTAGGAGATAATTTAACATGTATTTCATTTTTTACACATAGTATGCAACAAATGTTATAATAAATATAACCACAGATGTGTCTTAGATATAGTCAGGAGATGGGACTGATGTAGTTCCATGATAAACCAAGCTGAATACATTTATATAAATCAAAATGACTTACATATAGACCATTAAAACTTACCCTATAGAAAGCACTAGTCAGAGGGAGTAATGCTGCAGCAATGTTATATTCTTCTAAACTGGAACAATCCTTAAAGAAAACAAAGAGAAATGAGCATTATTAGGACATTTATCAGAAATCACAAATATATGGAAACAAAAACCTATGATACATTATTTGCTGTACTAAGGGGTCTTTACTTTTATTCTAAATTATTAAGACTTACCTAGATAATTGTGAAAAAAGAGCTGGAAAAAAAATACTGTCCTAAAGCACATTCTTTTGATGTAAAAATACATTTGAGAAAGATATTTTCATACACTATTGGTGAGTAGCTACTTTTACTTTCCTGTTTATGTTCACAGCTGTGCAATTTGTCCAAAAAAATTTGGAGGGGGTTTAAATATATTTAATTATTGCATTTCACTGAAGCAAAGATACACCTTTTCCCTCCACATTTTAACTTCTCTAAGACTGAGATGTATGTTATAATTGAAATAGTGTATTTTTTCTTAGTGTTACCTATGAAGAGTTTGCATGTAAAATTTTATTATGGATCAGGCAAGAAATATCAATGATGCCAAAACCCTTTGGGTGAAATTCTGGGGAATGGGAAAGTCAGGGAATCTCAGTGGGAATGTAAAATGGTGCAGCTGCTAGGAAAATGGAGAGAGGAATGAGGAGAAGCAGCTAAAGACAGAAACCTGGGGAAAATATATGCTTATATAGAAGGAATAAAGGAAAATCAAGATGGGAAAGAAATTAGAAGAAAGCAATACTATAGATGTGAGGTTTTCCAGGTGGTACTAGTGGTAAAGAATTTACCTGCCAATGCAGGAGACGCAAGAGACACAGGTTCGATCCCTGGGTCAGGAAGATCCCCTGGAGTAGGAAATGGCACCCCACTCCAATATTCTTGCCTGGAAAATTCCATGGGCAAAGGAGTCAGGCGGGCTAGAGTGATGGGGCCACAAAGGGTCAGACGCAACTGAGCACAATACTATAGATGTCAGGAGAAGAAATGACCAATGGTGTTGAAGACTTCATGAAATTCAGTAAAATGAAGATTGAGAAAAAGCCAAGAAACTTGTGAATCAAAGAGGTTACTGGTGACACGATGAGGGTCTAAGTGAGTAGAGTAAAACAAAGGCCCCCAGTGTAAATGCTCATAGCTATAAAGGGGAGGAAGCTGAGGAAGAGTTATGACATCCAAATGGGTGGCTGAATGAATCTTGGTAGTACTGAGCCAGATGAATACTTACATTCTATGTAATCCTTTGATTCTGTAAGAATTAGAAGGGACCCACGCACACCAAGGAGGAAAATCCAAGGGAGAGAGAGTTGAAAAAGAAAGGTCACTGGTAGAACAAGGTCTCTGAGATATGGCTGCTAATCAATGTGGCTCCTATTTCTAAGGGGGAAACATCTCATTTCCATAAAAAGCAAACAAACAGAATTTATATTAACCATCAGGACCCATGAATACACCACCAGAGATAACATATTAGGAGAGAGCAGCTTGGTTTTACAAAGAAGACGCAGGTTTATCTAAGAAGTTTCTATGAGGGCAGTGGGCAGTGTCCTTACTGTTGTGCAAACACTAGTTGTTTTTGTTTTTTTTGAATTGGAGGATAAGTACTTTACAATATGGTGATGGTTTCTGCCATGCATCAACATGAGCCACAGGCAAGCACACGTTCCCTTCCTCTTAAACCTCCTTCCCAGCTCCCTCCTTATCCCACCCGCCTAGGTTGTCACAGCTTTGGGTTTCCTGCATCATACAGCATATTCCCACTGGCTCTCTATTTTACATATGGTAATGTATATGTTTTAATACTACTCTCTCAGGTCATCCCACTATCTTCCTCACCCACAGTGACTGAAAGTCTATTCTTTATGTCTGTCTCCTTTGCTGCCCTGCAAATAAGAAGGCAGTCATTACTTTGGAATCACATTTATGTTTTTATTTTAAAATAAAGGCAGGCTGGGAAAACTGGATATCCAAATGAAAAATGAAACTAGACTTCTATCTTATACCATACACAAAAATCAACTCAAACTGGATTAAAGACTTGAATACAAGACCTGAAGCAATGAAACTCCTAGGAGAAAACACAGGTGGTAAGTTCCTGGACATTATTCTTGGCAATCATTTTTCAGATGTGACACTTAAAGCAAAGGCAACAAAAGCAAATATAAACAAATGATTGAGAACACGTGTACACCTGTGGCAGATTCATGTTGATATATGGCAAAACCAATGCAGTATTATAAAGTAAAATAAAAATAAAATAAACAAATGGGGCTACATCGAACTAAAAAGTTTCTGCACATCAGAGAAAACCATCAACAAAATGAAAAGGCAACCTATGCAACAGGGGAAAATATTTGCAAATCATAAATCCAATAAAGGGTTCCTAGCCAAAATATTCAAGGACCTCATACAACTCAGGAGCAAAAAAGACCAAATAACTCAATTAAAAAACAGGCAAAGTAACTGAACATTTTTTTCAAAGACATAGACATGGCCAACAGGTACATGAAAAGGTACTCCATATTGTTAATAATCAGAGAAATGCAAATGAAAACCACAGTGAGCTGTAACTTCATTATTAGAATGGCTATTATGCAGAGTACATTATGAGAAACGCTGGGCTGGAGGAAGCACAAGCTAGAATCAAGATTGCCAGGAGAAATATCAATAACCTCAGATATGCAGATAACACCACCCTTATGGCAGAAAGTGAAGAGGAACTAAAAAGCCTCTTGATGAAAGTGAAAGAGGAGAGTGAAAAAGTTGGCGTAAAGCTCAACATTCAGAAAACGAAGATCATGGCATCTGGTCCCATCACTTCATGGCAAATAGATGGGGAAACAATGCAGACAGTGGCTGACTTTATTTTTCTGGGCTCTAAAATCACTGCAGATGGTGACTGCAGCCATGAAATTAAAAGACGCTTACTCCTTGGAGGGAAAGTTACAACCAACCTAGACAGCATATTAAAAAGCAGAGACATCGTTAATAAAGGTCTGCTAGTCAAGGCTATGGTTTTTCCAGTGGTCATGTATGGATGTGACAGTTGGCCTATAAAGAAAGCTGAGTGCCAAAGAAATGATGTTTTTGAAATGTGGTGCTGGAGAAGACTCTTGAGAGTCCCTTGGACTGAAAGGAGATCCAACCATCCATCCTAAAGGAGATCAGTCCTAGGTGTTCTTTGGTAGGACTGATTTTGAAGCTGAAACTCCAATATTTTGGCCACCTGCTGCGAAGAACTGACCCATTTGAAAAGACCCTGATGCTGGGAAACATTGAGGGCAGGAGGAGAAGCGGACGACAGAGGATGAGATGGTTGGATGGCATCACCGACTCGATGGACATGGGTTTGGGTGGACTCTGGGACTTGGTGATGGACAGGGAGGCCTGGCGTGCTATGGTTCATGGGGTCGCAAAGAGTAGGACACGACTGAGTGACTGAACTGAATTACCAAAAAGACAAGAAAAAATTGCTGAGGAGGATGTAGAGAAAAGGGAATCCTTGCACACTGTTGGCAGGAAAGTAAACTAGTACAGTCGCTATGGAAAACAACTGGAGGTTCCTTAAGTAACTAAAAATAAAACTATCATATGATCTAAGAATCCCACTTCTGGGTATATATACAATGCAAAGAAAAAGTTCCTTAAGTAACTAAAAATAAAACTATCATATGATCCAAGAATCCCACTTCTGGGTATATATACAATGCAACGAAAATCATCTTCTTACAGAGAATTCTGTACTCCCATGTTCATTGCAGAATTATTCACAATACCCAAGGTGTGGAAGCAACCTAAGTATCCATCAAAGAATGAATGTATAAAGAAAATGTAGTTTATATATGCAATATTGTTCAGCCTTATAAAGAAAAAAAATCCTGCCACTTGGAACAACATGGATGAACGTAGAGGTTATTATGGTTAAGTGAAATAAACCAGGCAAAGAAAGACAAATACTGCATGGTATCACTTACAGGTGTAGTCTTAAAAAAAAAGTAGAACTAAGAAAGAGTAGAATGGTGGTTGCCAGGGGCTGGGGTATGGAAGAAATGGGAAGATGCTGGTAAAAGAGTACCTATAAGATGAATAAGGTTTGAGAATCTAATGTATAACATAGTGACTATAATACTGTTATATAATTAAAATTTGCTAAGAAAGTAGAATTTAAGTGTTCTCACCCTCCCCAGAAAGGTAAATCTGCAAGGTGATGGATGTGTTAATTAATTCGATTGTGGGAATCCTTTTACAATGTATGGTATTTTAAATCATCATCATGGTGGACGCTTTAAATACATTACAAATTTACTTGCTGATTATACTTCAGTAAAACTGGAAAAAATACAGAGGCCATGTAGGAAAACACCACATCCTCTTCCTGTTCTGTCATCTCCATGGATTTTGTAATCCCAGAATACAGCAAAAGTGTGAATCATCTTTTTTCTTCCTAACTTATTCCTCATTCTCTTGCTTAGGACACTGTTATGTGCAAGAATGTCATCCCCTGTGTCCTAGCACATCTGAGTTTCTTTAACAGAAATGCCTTGCATGTTTCTGAAGACTGTCATGAGGCCCAAGGCAATAAAGTTCAACAGACTTGAGCTGTAATCTTCTCCTAAGGAAATGATTGGGATGCCAAGATGCCTTTTGACTTTGATTTCACAGCAGGGCTTCATTTGTAATGATGCTGTCCAAACTTTAAATGACAACAGCTGTGATATGAAGTCCCACACAGTCATTTATACAAATTTCCCACAAATTAAAAAAAATTAAACAATGGGGAATTTCAATCCATGACCAATTAGCAGGGAACAGGCAATCATAAAACATTTAGAAGCTATTTATTATCTTACAAAATGTTTACACATTGTAGTGCATGTCTCAAACCTGAGCGCCAGTCAAATGCTGATTGCAAAATATAAATATAAAATTCTTTGTAAATCACGTTAGAGACATTCTAAGTTAATTAGATTGAAAAATGGAAAAATTTTGAAACAAGAAGTACAATCATTGACATAGCAATAGCATTTTGGCATAGTGCAGTTATCTGTTGGGGAATCAGTTCGTAAATACACATCCTGAAGTCCCCTGTGTTTTGGCCACATAATAGCAAAGTAGTTATAGGCATACCAGGCAGTTTATAAGCCTGCAAGGACTTGAATGCCTATACATGTTTTATTTTGAACTTTGCTATGTGGTTTACCTTTAATTTTCCTCCTACAATTGAAGAGTGAACCTTGCAATCTTAATTTCTCATTACCCTCAATTATTTCATATTTGGATTTGCATACCTTTGGAACTGTTATAACCAGCATTCCAGTTTTCATAAAACTTTGGAATCTCTCAAAAATGATATATGTAAACATTAAAAGAAAAAAATAAGGCCAAAAGGCATGATGTCTTACAAAACTTTTTTTGAGTTTGGATTAGACATAGCTCAGAAAAAAAATTTTTTTGAGTTGTCCAAAACACTGAGAACATTTGTATCTTCTACATAGAGACAAAAATTAAAACTACCAAAGCCAAAAATACCTCTGTATATCATATTACTTTCCTGCTCAAAAATGTCAGCTATGTTCTAACCATTACAGGATAATGAGCAAAGTCTTTTGCTAACCTTGTAAGACCTCTGGTGTGGACCAATCTCCACACTTAACCAACCATATGGCCCTCCAGTTATAAGCCACAGCTCTAGTCAGTCTGCTTTTTTTTGTCATCTTCTATTCCACATCACCAACTCAACAGACATGAATTTGAGCAAACTCCGGGAGACTGTGGAGGGCAAAGGAGTCCATGGGGCCATAAAGAGTTGGACGTCTTAATGACTGAACAACAACAAACAATTACACATTATAACTACTCGTATCACACCTAATGCCTCTAGAATACCACCCATGCCTTGCTTCATCATTTACACGCCTCCTCATTGGCACCTCCACATGAATGCCCTCAGGTTTGTCCACCCTTTCCAGGTACAGGGTGTGCTTGCATGCTAAGTTGCTTCAGTTGTGTCTGACTCTTTGGACCCTATGGACTGTAGCCCACCAGGCTGTCCGTGGGACTCTCCAGGCAAGAATACTGGAGTGGGTTGCCATGCCCTCCTTCAGAGGATCTTCCCCACCCAGGAATTGAACCTGGGTCTCCCGCGTCTCCCACACTGGCAGGCAGGTTCTTTACCACTAGCCCCACCTAGGAAGCCCTGTAAGTACAGTGCTAAGTACAAAGTAAGCAGTGAGACTCTTGTTGTTTCAGCCTCAGCTTATATTTTAATGCTCAATCAGCTAATAAAACCACTGAGAATGTATCACAATTTTGAACACTATGGTTATTTAATATGTACCTTCAGTCCTACTCAGACAGAGATGAATGCTAGACTTGACAAATACTATCAAGTCTTAAGTTTCTGAGTGAACGGTGCACGTCTGCTTCAGTTTTATGTGTCTGGAAACTAGGACAGTGCACCTGACATAGAGCAATAATAGCTAACATTTATTAAGTGCTTACTAAGTATTAATAGCAAACATTTTCAGTTTGGACACACAAAAATTATTTCATTTAATTTTTACAACATCTCTAGGAGGTAGACACTAGAATTGGGTCCATTTTGTTTAGGAAGGAACTAGTTTCTAGAGGTTAAATAATTGCACAAACAACAGAGGAAGAATTCAGACCCAGCAGTCTCACTCCAATGTTTACGCTTTAAAGCTCTATGTCCTGTTGCCTCTCAAATGCAATAAAGTATAGAACTGAATATGAAAATGGCATCTGTGAAACACATAATTCAGGCAAAAGAAGAAAATTTCCACTAATTATAATCTCTTCAAAAGAGGCTGAAACTATATTACAACTGTGAAAACCAATTGAAAATTTAAAATGTGATTGCTAAAATTAAAATGCAAAGGAAGTGCTGGAAGTTAATTTTTACCCCCCATAGTATCCATTTATTTCATCTCTGTCTTGATAATTTCTTTTAAAATTAAGAAATACAGAGAATCAAGCCAAAGCTTCTAAAATATGCCTAATAGGAGTGCTGGAAGTAGAGGACAAAGCAGGAAGAAGTAAAAGAAATAATAAAAAGAATTTAGCCTTCATATGCTAAGAGTTCAGGAAGCATGAAACAGGAAAAATGAAAAAAAGTATTTGGTAGGATGAATAAAATGTGGTATACTGATACAAAAGAATACTACATAAAAGTGAAAATAAATTATGGTTATATCCAATATCATGGATTAATCTCCCAGACAAAATTGTGATCCAAAGAATCAAGGCAAAAGGAATAATCACCACCATTTCATCATCATCATCAAATTAGTCACTACTAAAACACACATCCAATTTAACACTGCTGTACTTTTTTTTTTTTAACTTTTTATTTTGTATTGAGGTATAACCAAAGGACAGGGAAGCCTGGTGTGCTACAGTCCATGGGGTCGCAGAGTCCAAACACAATTTAGCAATTGAAAAATAATAGCTAATTAACAAACAATGGTGTGTTAATTTCAGGTGAATAGCAAAGGGACTCAGCCTTTCAAATACCTGTGTCCATTCTCTGAAATACACTTTCATATTAACATTGGCCTCTACCTCTATTCACCCCATCAAACACAGCAATGTAAACATGTAAACAATATAGGATTTCATAAAGTCTACCAAAGCAATGTCAAAGAATTGCTTGTATCAAATCATACTGACAAACGAAAATCTAACAAAATTAGATCAAGTGAAAAAAAGATCACTGGTTAGGATGATTTTATGCTAAGTGTTTTAAAATAATAAGATTTGCTGTCAGAGGATTAAGAGAGTCCCTTAAGAATAATTGTGAAGGCTTTAAATATTTTTTCAAAAAGGATCATCTTTGGGATAGTGCTGTAAAAGCCAAACATAAAGTAAGTCATGATGCAATTTTGTTGGAAAATAATTTTAAATACTTTTGCCTCCCCCAAGGAAAGTGAGATTCATTTGGTTCTAAAAGTATCAGCACATGGTAAAAATAACTTGAATATTTGTTAAAATAGAATTTTACATTTCTTCTTTTAAATATAATATATCAAATGCTTCCTCCACTATTTGGTATGAAACTTTAGTTCCTATTTTAAATGGATTTACTGGTGGTAACAGTGAAAATTAGTTCCACTCTTAATGATTTAATGGATGCAGGAGTGATGGTCTCTGTCATAGCTCTATTTAATTCTCCAGTCTTCTGTCTGCAGAAACCAGACAGACGCAAAAGTATAAAAGTAGACTACAACAAATTCAACCATGAGGAAGCTCCCATGGCAGTTATATAATAAAGACACGTTGTCTTTGCTACTGCAGATTATGGTGGCAGGAATGTTGCATGTAGCCAATGATTTGGTGAATAAATTCTATCTCTATCACAGAGGAGGATCTGAAAAGAGTCTGTATTTACATGAAACGGACAATGGTAATTAAGTACTTACAATTTTGCCTCAGGGATATATTAATTAAATTCCCCTCCCATCCAAATTTGGTTGGAAGAAACTTGGACATTAAATGTCACCTAGAACATTATGCTGATCTACTGCATTGATGACACCACGCTAATCAGGCTGGATGAGCTAGAAGTGGCCACCATGTTGGAAATCTTGGTGAGACAAGCACTGCAGAAGATGGGAGATAAACATTATAAAGGTTCTGGCCTGCTGGGACATCTCATTCAAAGAAAACGGACAATTTGTTGCATCTTGTATCTCTCATCATGAGGAAATGAGGAAGGAAGCACAAATTCTGGTAGGCCTCTTATGGCTATGATGAAAGCATATTTCACGTCTGGGACTCCTGTACAGGCTCACACCAGGTGACACAGAAAGTCGCCAGCTCTGAACAGAACTCTGAACCAGGACCCAGAACAAGAAAGGGCTCTGTAGCAGATCCAAGAATTAAGAAGCCCTGCTTACTACCACAATCAGTGACCCACTTAGAGAATTTGCACTTTGCATGGCTATAACGTTGAGCTGTACAAGGTTACAGATTCTATTCCCCAGAGGAGGGACAAATTTTACTAGGGGACAAAACAAGAATCTCATTACTCTGTAAACTACAGCTGTTGCCAAGGAACTGGCAGACAAGAGGAGCCATCATCTTGGCAAGAAAAACCCCAAAAAACTGAACCTGAATGCCAGGGAGGTAGGGCTAATGTCATACAGGGGGAGCAAGGAAGAATGTCTGGCACCCAGGTTAAGTCCTTGGGTACCTCTTGGTACTTCCTTGCTAAATTTGGATGGAAAATGAACCAGTGCAACAACTCTGGGCTGAGAAAGATGGGTGACCAGAGGCTAAGACTCCTCCAGGATGACAGTTTGAGTCATAAGAAGAGAGGTTAGTATCATTTGCATTCCTACCATCAGCTACATCTGCAGGGGCTAATGTTTTCCCCACTTACCCTCTTCTCAGTTTCCCCCAACAAGAAAGGCACACTAGAATTCTGGAGGAACTGCTTCTGAATACTGTTGTAGAAGTGGAGGTGAGCAGTACAAGGAATGAACATGACAATGCCTTATCCAAATACCCCTTCAAGGAAGGACTTGTTGCTGCCACGACTCAGCAATGCTGTCAACAGCCCTTCCTGAAGCAGTAAATATTCAATGATTGATCAAGGTTTGTGTCCATACCCAGCTATTCTCACATAATGTGGGACAACTCCAGCCCCAGAGCTCTGTGTGGGTTAGAATGAGACTAACCTTGAGCTCACAATGTTGCCTGACTTCTCCTTTTGCCCATTTGCCCATTTCTATTTTTTTTCCCTTCCCTCCTACAGGTGTTAATCCAAAAATCACTCCCTAACAAACATTCTTTGAACTAAACTGCCTCAGAATCTGTTTCCAACCTGAAACAATTTCCTAATAAAATAGTAGTACACACATTGTTTTCTGGGGAACCCAGGCTAAGAGAGATATGTAGCTTAAAAAGATCTACTGGCTACAGGATAATGCTGCTGAAGCGCCAATACTTTGGCCACCTGATGTGAAGAGCTGACTCATTAGAAAAGACCCTGATGCTGGGAAAGACTGAAGGCAGGAGGAGAAGGAGACAAGAGAGGACCAGATGGTTGGATGGCATCACTGACTAAAAGGACATGAGTTTGAGCAGGCTCTGGGAGATGTTGAAGGAAAGGGAGGCCTGGCGTGTTGCAGTCCATGGTGTCATAAAGACTTGGATATGACTGAGCGACTGAACAACAACCAGCTAAGAGAGATCTGTAGTTTGAAAAGATCACTACTGGCTATAGGATGATGAATGCATTTAGGCCAGAACAAAAATGGATGGGGGAAGAATGTTTAGACGAATACTACAGCAGTCTAGGAGGGATGATGGTAGCTTTGATAGGGGCATCATAGGTGGAGGGAGAGGGAATAGGATCGTGTCAAAAGGTTCCTATGGGGTGAAAATCAATATGACTTGGTGTTGAAGAAGATGGCATCAAGGAAGACTCTTAGGTTTTAGTTTGCATAGCTGGATCAGTTGTGGTGCCATTTGCCAAGATTGGGAATGGTGAAAGGGAATCAGGTTTGAGAGTTGAGGGGTAAAGGAAATTCATCATCATGAGCTTAGTTTGTAAAGCTGACCATCTCTGACACATGAAAATGAGATATCAGGCACCCAGCTGGACATAAAGACGTAGAGCTCAAAACAAAGGTCTGGGGTAGAAAACAAACTTCTAAGAGTCATCAACATATAGGTGGTAGATTAAGTTGTACGTGTGAAAAAGATCATCCTTGAAGTAAGTATAGAATGAGACCAAAAAAAAAAAAAAAAGAATATGAAGCTTTAAAAATTAAAGGCCAAGTAGAGAAGGATGAGCTTTAAAAGATGGAAAAAGAATGGCCAGAAAGGTACAAGGATATGTAGAAAATGTTTCATCATGGAGCTAAGGAAAGAGAGTGCTTTAAAAAGAAATTCTAGTTGATAAACTGCTTCCTCCATCTTCAAAGCAAGGAAAAGCTAGTGGATGTAGCCATGAAGAGATAACATTAATAATTTATATAGTTTACAGTTTCAAGGTAGCTACTATAACATATTTTTTGTTTGTTTTCCTATACTCCCACACCTCCAAAGACCATACTTTAAATTCCTGTGACAAAAAAAGGAAATGAATTATAAATCTGTCTGATTTAGAACTAATAAATAAGTAAAACCCATAGAAAAGCCTTTTACATTAGAAAAGCCTTCATGTATTGGTTATGTAAGTGAGGTTATAAAGGAAAGCAAATGCTCTTTATAGCATTTTATTTTTTTGGCTGTGCTGTGCAGCTTGTGGGATCTTAGCTGCCTGACCAGGGATCAAACACCTTGCCTTGAAAGTACAGAGTCTTAGCCACTGGACCGCCATGGAAGTCACTGTTTTTAGCATTTTAACCCAACGGTTATCATTAGGCTGCCTTTGTAACATTAGCAAAAGATAAAATAATCAAATATTTATATAGCCAATTACTGGAAATAGTAATAATTGGAGACAATTTTCCTCATGATTTATATTATAAAAATAATGAAAACATATGATTAGAAAAAACTTAAATAGCTCTTAGTTTCAGTAAGAATATTTTGGAATATCTTTGTAAAGAGTTAAAAATGGATACTGGGAAAAACTTTTAAGACTCATAAGCAGCATTATTTGGAGAAGGCAATGGCACCCCACTCTAGTACTCTTGCCTGGCAAATCCCATGGACGGAGGAGCCTGGTGGGCTGCAGTCCATGGGGTTGCTAAGAGTCGGACACGACTGAGTGACTTCACTTTCACGCACTGGAGAAGGACATGGCAACCCACTCCAGTGTTCTTGCCTGGAGAATCCCAGGGACGGGGGAGCCTGATGGGCTGCTGTCTATGGGGTCGCACAGAGTCGGACACGACTGAAGCAACTTAGCAGCAGCAGCAGCATTATTTATGAAAATCTTGAAAGTCAAAATCAGATTCCATACAATGAATGAAATATGTAAAAAGTCAGACTCAACCACATCTAACCATCCTTAAAAATAAATAGGCAAGGAATTATCAATCCTATAGTTACATGTATTTTTCTTGAGGCACTGATAAGGAAACACTCAATGAAATGTAAAGTGTTACATAAGGTCAGGATAGTAGCAAATGAAAGCATTTCTGGGAATCCTAAGAAAACAATGTTTGCAAATTCTGAGTTTATTTCTTAATGACAAGGGAAAACTAAGCACTGGACAGAAAATCAACCCTCTCTAGATTGGCTTTGGCCTTTTGAACTTCCTACCCCCACTTTCACTGGCAAAGGTCACCACTTTCCACCTCTTACTTGCCAACCAAATGGATTATGTTTAGACATTTAATTTAACCTCTATACCATTTGTTAAGATTAAACACATATTTTATCTTTTTTAAAACACTACTTTCCTTTAAAAAACCCCACACACTTCCATTTCATTATAAAAGATCTAGGAAATGCAGGTTAAGTAGGAAAAAAAACCCCAAAATATCTTGTGATAAATCCCATGACTGTTATACAGCCAATGTAAAATTTTGGTGTCTATATTTTCCAAATCACAAATTGTATATTTATTCATATAAATTAACTTTACTTCTATATAGTCATTTCAAACAATATCATTTAGTGAACATCTGTCATCTCATATAGATGTCAAATTAAAGAAACAAAGTTATATTTTTGTGACAAGAATTCAGGATTTACTCTCTTAACAACTTTCAAATACAACAAACAGCTGTGTCAGTTATACTCATCATATTGTACATTACATTCCTAGTACTTATAACTGGGATTTTGTATTTTTTGACTGTCTTCATTCAATTTCCCCTCCTCTGACCTTCCACCGCTGGTAAACACAAATCCATTTGTTCTTGAAGTATAATTGGCCTATAATAGTGTTAGTTCCTGTTACACAACAGCAATTTGATATTTCTATACATTTCCAACTGAACACTAGGATAAGTTACACTATAAAACCAAAGATTTTATTACATAGTTATTGACTATATTTCCCACACTGTACATTTCATACTGTGACTTTTTTGTACCTGGAAGTTTGTACCTCTTAATCTCCCTCATCTGTTTCTTACCCTGTTGTCATTTAGTCACTAAGTCGTGTTGAACTCTTTTGCAGTCTGCCAGGCTCCTCTGTCCATGGGATTTCCCAGGCAAGAATACTGGAGTGGGTTGACATTTCCTTCTCCACGGGATCTTTCCAACCCTGGGATCAAAACTGCAGCTCCTTCTACATCTCCGGCACAATAGGCAAATTCTTTACTGCTGAGCCACCGGGGAAGCCCACTTCTTACCGTACCCTTCCCCCATAAATACACTGTAACTACCCTGCATTTTTCTCACCCCCCAATCCCTGCATTTGGGAATCTCCTGTAGCTCAGAGGGTAAAGAATCTGCCTGAATTGCAGGAGATCCGGGTTAGATCCCTGGTTCAGGAAGATCCCCTGGAGAAGAGAATAGCAGGCAACCCACTCCAGTATTCTTGCAGGGAGAATTCCATGGACAGACCATGGGGTTGCAAAGAGTCAGACACAGCTGAGCAACTTTCATTGCCCCTGCATTTACTGTTTTTGATTACACGTTTTACATTTTTTTGTTCTGTGTATCCGTTAAATACTTATCATGGGTAGATGTTTTTGCTTTTAAACTTACTACTATCTTTATACATGGCTTTGCTTTACTACTTTTACTGTATATTTGCCTTTACCAATTAGATCTTTCTTTTTGTAATTTTCATGTTACTAGTTGTGACCTTTTCTTTTTCGCTTAGAAGTCATCCCTTTAACATTTCTGGTAAAGCTAGTGGTGGTTTTGAACTCTTTTTGAGCTTTTGTTTGTACAACTTTTGATTTCTCCATCAAACCTGAATGAAAGCCTTGCTGGGTAGAATATTCTTGGTTGCAGATTTTCCCCTTTCATCACTTTATATCATGCTATTCCTTTTTGGCCTCAGAGGCTGGATCCTGGGGTGGCTGCCTGAGTGATCCGAGGTGTCTAAGAGCTGGTGTTGGCCTGCTGGTGTTGGGTAGGGCCAAGGCCCAGGGGCTCCAGGGGCTGGTGCTTGCTGATTGGTAGGTGGAGGTGGGTCCCAGGGTCTGTAACTGCAGGGCCCTGGGGCATCCCAGTGATGCATCCCAGTTTGCTAGTGATGGCAAACTGGTATGTGGGGCCAGGTCCGGGGCTCCCTGGTAGACAGGGTCACATTCCAGGGTGGCTATGGGCTGGGTCCTGGTGCTAATAAGCTACAGAGAAGAAGATTCCAAAATGGCACTTGCCAGCACTAGTCTCCATGTGGTAGAACAAGCTCTCAAAATGTTTGCTGCTAGTGTCTTTGTCTTCAAGGTGAGCTCAACTTGCTTCCTGCCTTGCTGGGAGGCTCTCCAAGATCAGCAGGTGGGTCCAACCCAGGCTCCTTTCAAATTACTGCTTCAGCCTTGGGTACTGGAGCATGTGAGATTTCATGTGCACCCTTGAAGAGTCTCTATTTCCCACAGCCCTCTGGCTCTCCAGAAAGTAAGCCCTGCTGGCCTTAATTAAAGTCAAACATTCTGGGGGCTCATCTTCCCAGTGCAGGAGTCCAGGGATGGGGAGCTTGGACAACTCACTCCTTGGGGAGAACCCTGGTAATTGTAATTATCCTCCCATTTGTGGGCTGCCCACCTGGTGGTATGGGTCACGACTGTATTCAGTCTCTCCCTACTACTTGATTTGCTGTGGATCTGTCTTTAAGACTTCAGTTATACAAAATCTTTTCTGTTAGTCTTCCAATCTTTCTCATCAGTAGTTCCTCTGTAAATAGCAGTAATTTTGGTGTGCCCACGGGAAGAGGTGAATTCAGTCTTCCTACTCTACCACTGTGGGCTGCATTCTTTCTAGTCACTTCATTCTTAATTTCCTACCATGGCCTCCATGACCCCGTTTTTCTCCTCTTACGCCTTTCCTTATGGATCTTTCATCTCAGTGTTTTAGTTTTTATTATTCTGCCCACTCCTTAAATGTCAGTATTTCTAATTTATTTATTTATTTTTTCATCCTTAGATCTCATCTCTTTTACTGCCAATTTTCCTTAGGCTGGCTCAACCATTTCTGTGAGATACAGTGCCTCTCTATGTCTAGCACAGACAATTGTCCTCAGCTCCAGCAGACTGGGCTCTTTCGATCTGTTGTTAAGACCTCAAATTTAATATATCTTAAACTGAATTGTCTCCACCTCTCATACCCATCTTCAAGCCTGATACTCTTCCATATTAACTTGGTAAAAAGGACAAGCATCTATTCAGTCAACTAGCCAGGAACCTTTGTATAATGTCATACCCCACATTCAATCAGATATCAAGATGATGCTTCCAATGTGATCCTGCTTCCATCTGTCCATTTGACAAATATCTTTAGTTGAACTAGGTACACTGTGCCGGGGGCTCTGCATTAAACAGTTATACAACCATTGTCCTCTTGAACTTTAATCAATTAATGTTAGTTCTTACTTCATCACATTTTTATCATTTGTTTCTTCTTCATATTTACTATCCTTGTTTGGGCTTTCACCACAGATATAATTTCTTTACTCCAACCAACTTCTGAGCCTTTGGAGAGTTCTGTACTATAGATCAGACTGCTTCTCTGCTTTCTTCTGTCTTCCTAATTTTACCTTTCTCATGTCCATTAAATCATTTAACTCTCGCTTTCTCTTTTAAAATTTTTGTGCTAACATTTCTTTACCTGTTTTCTCTGTGCTTGTTGATTTCTGTTTATCTTTAAAAAATTTCTATACTGTCACTTCTAGTTGAGTTTCAGAAGGGAAATGGAAGTAAATGTGTGGAGGTAAGTGACCAGGAGCCCCAAATTAGGTCATTCTAGAGTTTATAATTTCTGGAAGTTTCTTTATGCTACCATTGTTAGAATATTTTAATATATTTTCCTTTACATTTCCTAGCTATGTGATTTTTCAGCAAGAGAATTCAAAACAGCCTTTTCTTCATTAAAAAAAAATTATTATTGTCTTATACAGTCATCTAGTCACTGAAGAAATAGGAAATAAAATTTAGTAAGTAGGCCAGTGTATTAGGACAGATAACAACCATGTATAATTCATTAGGCAACACTGTGCAGATATTAGTGACACATATTTTGGGCCTTAAATCTCAAGTAGAAATTAAGTCTAGTTTTTTAATTTTGGAACACTGAAGTCTACCTGTCAAATAACTGGCATGATGGACTATCAGAAAATTCTCTTTCAGGTCTTAATTAAACATTTTAAAGAACTATGTATCTTTCTTCTACAAAACTTTTGGAATGAACACAAACACACACCCACGCACAGAGCCATGGTATTTTTGAAAGGATGTGAGAGTTAGCCTTGAAACTGAACAATCAATCAAATATTTACTTAATTCCTACTGCTTTCTTGGGGAAAACAAATCACACCAATGGCTAGAATTCTCTGGAAAAAAAAATCAGGTTTTTTTCTGAGTGTATCTTTCCTAAATAACACACAAACATACAATATAGGATTCACTAGCTGAGAAAAGGCAGTAAGGGCTGTAGAAACTGTAAAGGTGCTGGACATGAGAAAAGAAATAGCAAGGTTACTGGAAAAAAGAGAGGAATCCTTGTTGGAGAAGACTCATCAGGAATATATATATATATATATATTAAAGAAAAGACAGGCACAATTGGGATGTAGAAAGAATATATTCTAAGTTGGGAAACTAAGCTTTGGACAAGAGTAGAGGGATAAAGGTACAAGGGGGAAGGTAAAGGCAGGAAAAGCTCTTGATACAGAAAAAAGCTATCAGTTTTATGTCATTTATGAGACCCACTATAGACACCTGGGCACTAATATAAGCACATATGTTCCTTCATAGGTACCTAGTCTGTCTTTCCGACCATGCACATAAGGGAATTTTGTGATCAGGTGACAGATTAGACACTTTTCCATTAGATAAGGTTTTCATTTCTTTATATGTGAAAAAAAGACATCATCTAAGATTTCCTTATGATTTGCCTTTTGCTCCATGAGATTTTAGTGTTGTGTAGGAAAGTTGTCCCTCAAGCACTGCTTTCAAAAGGTTGGCTGGAGAAGGAGGCTGATTTTCTGAACTACTACTGACTGGCTGGTAAAGAATGAGTTTGGCTGTGGTGCCCAGTTCCTTTTATTTCAGAATGACTAGGTGTCAGATCAGTGGTACCCCAGTTAGGGAATCAGGAAGTGGAGACAGGCCTTATTTTTGATGTTTTGGTGTTTTGTCAGGTCTCCACATTGCTCCTTTCCTTAATCTTCCCACTCACTGTGCACACTGCCATGCTTCTTTCCTTCTCTTCTTCAACTTGCCTCTCCTCTCTTCTTAGTCTATTTGGCTACAATAGCATTTCAGAAAATGAGTTTCCTGGACTAGCAGTAGTAGAATGACCTGGGACCCTGTTAAACACACAAATACGCAGGCTCTACTTCCAGCCCACTTGAATTAGCAATCTTGGTGTGGGGATCAGCATTCTGTGTATTAACAACCTCTTCAGTTATTCCAATACATGCTAAACTTTGAGAACCACTGGCTTACAGTGTACCAGTACTGTCTCTTCTGATTCAACTTTGTACCATTCTAGAAAAATAGGGATATATCTGACTTTAGATTTAGGTGAAAGTGTGAAGTATTTTGTGTTATTTGATTTATTCTACATTTGCTTAAAGTAACTGCCACCAAACTCTTTAGACTAAAATCTACATGTTGAGAAGAAATAAGTTCGTGTTATTTGGTTTGTACTTACATGTTTTCATTTTTTCAGCTAATACATATGATCCCTATGTGACATTGTTTAGAAGGTAGTAGAACCAGCAGACAGGCCTAACAAGAGCTAATGAAAATCAGTGTGTTCAACATGCCACAGGAGAAGCAAGAAAAGCTGTTAGGGAAGCACAGAGGAGAGAGTGATTCCACCACAGCAATCAGAAAAGGCTTTATGAATAATGAGCTGAACTGAAAGATGAATAAGCTCTTTGGATTAATGTCTCTTCTTTCACATCTCTAATTCTTTCCTTTTATATGCCAGTTAATGGCTATTTTGCATATGGTTTTAGATGTATTGCTTTAAACATATATAAAGGATAAACATGATTATATATATATACATATACACATATATATATATATATATATATATATATATATACACAGACACATATATATATATATATATTCTGCATTGGAAATGAGGCCTAGTGATTTTAAGAAAAGCATTATGTTTTGCCTCAAGAGAAGTTTTCCAATATTGAGCTACTTTATTTAAGTGAATTTTAAAATTTCCTTTAAATAAATCTAAAGAAATGTCATTATGGTCATGGACCAAAAACTTTCTGTTGTTTAAAGACTATGTGTAACATATTGGAAAATCACAGAACTGAACAACATTAAGACTGTATGTTTATTCTCAGTATGTCACTATTTGGTCCTGTGATCTTGAGGAAATTACTTCACCTCTCTGGACCTTCAGTTCTTCATCTAAAAAAACTGGTACTCAATAATCTCTAAGGACCTTTTTTTTTTGTTTCTTTTTCAAAACCCTTTGAATCCCATTTATAATTTCAATAGGTTCAATTATTAAAATATTTATCAAGAAGGAGAATGTCTCTTTTTCTGGCTATCTAGGCAAACATGCTCCACAAATACTTTGGCTACAAGGGTAGATTCTAGAAACTAGTGCCATGAAGTTTACAGAACACAATGTTAGGCTCAAAATGTGTTCATAACAGACTGCATTAGGAAAGAGTGTCCTTAAAATTACATTACTTCATCTCTAACGAGAAGTGTCTCAAGAGGCCATGGCAGGGGTCAAAACCTTGGCTGAATGACTTTCTGATACATTATTGACAGAAAAGTCATTCCTCAAACTGTAAAACCTGCTCTACCCTAATTAAACAACAACATAGACAAGGCCAGAAGTGAATTTCACAGAGAGCCTAAGATATTTAAATCAAGTGTAAGATTATTTTGCTATGGTGAGACTCTCTGAAAATCCAGAATATTTCAGTCCAAATAAATTTGTAGTGCACAGAAAAATAATGGCAACTGTTTACTATGGTTGTGAAATTTTTGAACCTGTCAAAAACCTTAAAGAATGAAAAGTTATATAGAAAGGAGCATGTATTCTTGACTCTTCTAGCCTGTGAACTACAGGAAGAGGGACTGAGCAGAGACCTTTGGAATGAACCACCTTACGGGCCAAGTGTCTGTACCTAATTGATTTTCCTTACCCCTTTAAAAGTGTATCTCTTACTCCTGGCCTCAACGCCTGCTTAAAGTTCAGCCAATTATTGCAGCAAGATTCAAGCTAAGTGAATTTCACTGAAGCATGCAGTGTGAGGCAGATACAGAATTCATCATCTTGATTGTGGTGATGGTTTCAAAGGTCCATACACACGTTAAAAAGTTATCAAGTTGTACTCCTGAAATAGTCCAGTTTACCGCATGTTAAAAGTTCAGTTCAAAATGTTACAAAAAAACTCATTAGTGATTACGGTGTGTGTGTGCTAAGTCACCTCAGTCATGTCCGACTCTTTGCAATCTTATGGACTGTAGCCCACCCGGCTCTGTCCATGGGATTCTCCAGGCAAGGTAAGAGTAGTATATAAGTGCTCAGTTGGCCCAGTTGTGCCTGACTCTTTTGCGACTCCATGGACTGTAGCCCAGCAGGCTCTTTGTCCATGGGATTTTCCCCACAAGAACACTTGAGTGGGTTGCCATGCCTTCCTCTGGGGGATCTCCTCAACCCAGCAATTGAACCCACGACTCCTGCATTGCAGACAGATTCTTTACTGCTGAGCCACTAGGGAAACCCAAATATAATTATATGAGGAAGAGTACATAAGAGATGGCCATTTTTACCTGAGAAAGACATGAAAGGTAAAAGTTGAACTGAGGCTTCGATGATATGTTCACCAGAAATGGGGGAAATTGAAGGGCAATGGGCATTACAGTACAAAGCAGCTGAACAAGGTACAAAGGCAAAACACAGTTTGGTCACTGTACTATAAAGAAAGTGGTTGAGTGAAATTTAAACTAGTAAGATGACATGTGGTGATAAATATAAGCCTAGAAAGAAAGGCATGGTTTTGATGCCATTCTAATACATTTTGACTATACTGTGTGGGGTGACTAAAGCTGAAAATTTTATACATATCTGAATTTGCTTAATTCCAAAATACACATCTAAATTTGCTTCCTCTTAAAACCTCACTTAAATTATAATGAAGATATTCTTTTCTCATGTACACCTGTGGTGGATTCATGTCAATCTATGCCAAAACCAATACAGAATTGTAAAGTAAAAATTAAAAATAAATAAATAAATTAAAAAAAAATCAATGTAATCTCTATTAAAATTCCAATGGCACTTTTCACAGATCAAAACAAAAAATCCTAAAACTTCTATGGAACAACAAAAGACCCCGAATAGCCAAAGCAATCTCAAGAAAGAAGAACAAAGCTGGAAGTATCATGCTCCCTTAGGACATCAGAATCAGTTGGAGGTAGGTGTACCATACTGAAAATGAGAGAAACTGAGCTTCCAGAACTCTGGCTGCCAGGTTTTTACATTTCAGGGAGCTGATCAGATTATTTTCTGGAAAGTATGACCAGCTGCCTGGCCCCCTGCAAAAAAAAGGGGGAAAAAAAGAAAAAGCTACTGATATTGAAGGTGGCCCTATAAGCAGACAATCAAATATTACCAGACATCTGAACAAAGCTTCTAATATAAAAGACAAAGACCAGAATAAAGAAATAGCCAAAAACTACAGAGAAAGAGAAACCATGCAGCTCTCTCTGCCCTGCCCCTCTCCCATAATGTGGGCCAGTTCTTTCTCTATTTCTGTCTGTCAACACCCTCAGACAGATTAAGAGAAAAAGTTATTACATTCATGAGACAAACTCAGAATACAAAAAAAAGTGAATATTCCGAGAATAAAACTGTCTTTGGGTGTGGAAACATAATAGCTGAAATGTAAAAATTAACAGAGGGTTGGAAGATAAATCTTGAGGTAATCTGCTACAGGGTAAAGCAAAAGGCAGAGATAGAAAATAGTAGAGAAAATAAAATTAGAGCATTGCTCCAGAAAAGACAACATCTAAATAGTATAAAACCCAGAAGAATAAATTGAGAAAATGAAAGAAAGGACATCAAAGAAAATAACTGAAGAAAATTGCCCAGAATTTAAGAAAAGGAACATCCAGACTGAAGAGACCTATCAAGTATCCAGCTCAACACACTTAAATAGCCCAAAGACATCAGGGGGCATCAGGGGACTTCACTGTGAAATTTTAGAAGACTGGGGTCAAAGAGGTAAAATCCTACAACTTTCACAGAGATAAAAAAACAAGTTTCATGGGAAGGGTAAAGGAATGGTAGCTGGTCCAATGCATGATATTTACCTACTTAATCCATTTTATAGCAAGGAGAGAAATATTTCAGTGCAAAGAAATAGAGGAAAACAATAGAGTAGGAAAGACTAGCGATCTCTTCAAGAAAATTAGAGATACCAAGGGAACATTTCATGCAAAAAGGGACTCAATAAAGAACAGAAATGGTATGGACCTAACAGAAGCAGAATATTAAGAAGTGGTGGCAAGAATACACAGAAGAACTACACAAAAAAGATCTTCACAACCCAGATAATCATGATGGTGTGATCACTCACCTAGAGCCAGACATCCTGAAATGTGAAGTCAAGTGGGCCTTAGGAAGTATCACTACAAACAGAGCTAGTGGAGGTGATGGAATTCCAGTTGAGGTATTTCAAATTCTGAAAGATGATGCTGTGAAAGTGCTGCACTCATTATGCCAGCAAATTTGGAAAACTCAGCAGTGGCCAAAGGACTGGAAAAGGTCAGTTTTCATTCCAATCCCAAAGAAAGGCAATGCAAAAGACTCCTCAAACTACCGCACAATTGCACTCATCTCACATGCTAGTAAAGTAATGCTCAAAATTCTCTAAGCCAGGCTTCAGCAACGCATGAACCATGAACTTCCAGATGTTTAAGCTGGATTGAGAAAAGGCAGAGGAACCAGAGAGCAAATTCCAACATCTGCTGGATCATCAAAAAAGCAAGAGTGTTCCAGAAAAACATCTACTTCTGCTTTATTGACTATGCCAAAGCCTTTGACTGTGTGGATCACAATAAACTGTGGAAAATTCTGAAAGAGATGGGCATACCACACCACCTGAACTGCCTCTTGAGAAACCTGTATGCAGGTCAGGAAGCAACAGTTAGAACTGGACATGGAACAACAGACTGGTTCCAAATAGGAAAAGGAATATGTCAATGCTGTATATTGTCACCTGCTTATTTAACTTATATGCAGAGTACATCATGAGAAATGCTGGGCTGGATGAATGAAGCACAGGTGGAATCAAGATTGCCGGGAGAAATATCAATAACCTCAGATATGCAGATGACACCACCCTTATGGCAGAAAGTGAAGAACTAAAGAGCCTCTTGATGAAAGTGAAAGAGGGGAGTGAAAAAGTTGGCTTCAAGCTCAACATTCAGAAAACAAAGATCATGGCATCCGGTCCCATCGCTTCATGGAAATTAGATGTGGAAACAATGGATGACATGTTCTGGGCTCCAAAGTCACTGCAGATGGTGATTGCAGCCATGAAATTAAAAGACGCTTACTCCTTGGAAGGAAAGTTATGACCTACCTCGACAACATATTAAAAAGCAGAGACATTACTTTGTCAACAAAGGTCCA
The DNA here is from genome assembly GCF_014754425.2 of Oryx dammah. Taxonomy (NCBI): domain Eukaryota; kingdom Metazoa; phylum Chordata; class Mammalia; order Artiodactyla; family Bovidae; genus Oryx; species Oryx dammah. The sequence continues at coordinate 41,979,054 of NW_024070201.1, read as the reverse complement.
CCTAGTCAAGACTATGGTTTTTCCAGTGGTCATGTATGGATGTGAGAGTTGGTCTATAAAGAAAGCTGAGCGCTGAAGAATTGATGCTTTTGAACTGTGGTGTTGGAGAAGACTCTTGAGAGTGTCTTGGACTGCAAGGAGATCCAACCAGTCCATCCTAAAGGAAAACAGTCCTGAGTCTTCATTGGAAGGACTGATGTTGAAGCTGAAACTCCAATACTTTGGCCATCTGATGTGAAGAGCTGACTCATTTGAAAAGATCCTGATGTTGGGAAGGGCTGAGGGCAGGAGAAGGGGACGACAGAGGATGAGATGGTTAGATGGTATCACCAACTCAATGGACATGAGTTTAGGTAAACTCTGGGAGTTGGTGGTGGACAAGGGAGGCCTGGTGTGCTGCGGTTCATGGGTCTCAAAGAGCCGGACACAATTGAGTGACTGAACTGAACTGAATCCATTTTATCAACACAAGGGTGAGAAAACCATATTACTATAATAGGTGCTTTAAAGCCATAAAAATATTTATCAACCTATATATATATGTGTAAATATATATATATATAAAATAGCTAAATAAAACAGACATAGAAGAAAACTAGTTAAATATAATAAGGAATATCTATTAAAGCCAAATAATAAATATTACCCTAAGTGACAAAGCACTAACCATTTCAATCAGGAATGAGACATGGATGACTTTCATGAAATTTTTATTAAACACTGTGTTGGAGGTTCTGGGAAATAGAATAAGACATGAAAATGAAATAAATGGTGCAAACATTGGCAAAGAGGAAATAAAACTATCATTTTTGGGGACTGATACTATTATATGTTTAGAAAACCCAAACACTGTAATAGAAAGCTGAAAATAATCAGAGAACTTGGTAAAATGGATAGAAATAGAATATAGAAAATCAATAGCTTTACTTAATTTTTAGAAAAAGTAAGTGCAAATGGGAAAAGCACTCCATTCACAATAGCAATATAAACTATCAAATACTAGGGAATAAAACATTTAACAAAGGAAAGAACTTATAAGCAGTAAACTTTAAAAGTTAATTAAACAGCATGAAACAAAAATTTTAAAATGGAGCACTTATTGGTTGGGAAGACTTGGCAAAAAGAGTTAGTCACTCAGTTGTGTCAGACTCTTTGCGATTCCATAGACTGTAGCCCGCCAGGCTCCTCCGTCCATGGAATTCATCAGGCAAGAATACTGGAGTGGGTTGCCATTTCCTTCTCCAGGGGATCTTCTGACCCAGGGATTGAACCCAGGTTTCCAGCACTGCAGGCAGCTTCTTTACTGACTGAGCCACGAGGGAAGTCCATTGGAAGACTTAATATCATAAAATATTAACTTTCCCCAAATTGACATAAAAATTAAATGCAATTTCAATTAGCTTGCATTCTCAATTCTAATGGAATTTTTTAGAATTGAATATTATTATCTTAATGTTTATATGAAAGAATCAGGGGTTAGTAATGGCTAAAAAAATACAAAAAAGAATACCACTGTAGGATAATTTGCTTTATCAGGTATCAGTACATAATAAAGTTCCTTAAATCAATATAGTATGGTTTGAAGAAGAAGTGAAGTGAAGTCACTCAGTCGTGTCCGACTGTTTGTGACCCCATGGTCCATGGGATTTTCCAGACAAGAGTACTGGAGTGGGTTGCCATTTGGATATATATAAATATCCATGGATTGGAATAATATATCTAGAAATAAGTTATAGTATATTCTGAGAATTTAATATATGACAAATGTGATAATTCAATTCAGCAATAAAGCTATGAATTATTTAATAAGTTGTGCTGACATTAACTGGCTATCCTTTTGGAAGAAAATAAAATTAGACACTTATGATATACTATGTAATTATAAAAATAGATTCCAGATGGAATAAGAATCTTGCAAGAACATTTAGGCAACATTTATACATTGGGAATGAAAAAAAGACTCAATTATATAGACAGAAATTACATATATATATGTAAAACAGCCAAAACCTGAGCAAAAAATTGAGTTTCTCTACAGCAGAAGATAAAATGCAAAGCCAACAGATAAATAAATGTATTTGGGAAAAAGTCTGCAAAGGCAATATGTATATTAAACAAGGTGCTCTTGCAAAATGGCTAGCAAGAGTCAAATAACCAAAAAGGAAAATAAGCAAGAGGTATATGCATAAGCAAATCACAGAAAAACAATTATAGAAAGGTCAAGCATCTAAATTGATGCTAAAATTTAGTACAAGTTGAATAACTGCAAATTGAAAGAACAATGAGATTGTTGATTGCTTGCTTGGTTGATTCGTTTATTCCTAATTCACACATTGAAATTTATGTAAAAAATTCATAGGTCAAGCACCACTCTAGCAGATCAGAAGTAAACTAAACAAAATCCTTTATACATATTTTTTGCCATATAATTTTGCCCATATGTCAAAGGGCAAACACTGAAAAGAGCAATTGAACCTATCATAGACAATGATGTGGGAAAGAATATATCATCAATAAATGTTGGCAGAAACATGAAACATATAACAGCCCTTTTGAAAAGCAATCTAGCATATCTATTCAAACTATATATGTGTGTGCATGTATGCTCAGGTGCTCAGTCATGTCCAGCCTTTGCAACTCTGTGGACTGTAGCCTACCAGGCTCCTCTGTCCATGGGATTTCCCATCAGGGCTTCCCAGGTGGCTGTCAAGGCAGGAGATGTAGGTTCAATCTCTGGGTCAGAAAGATCCCCTAGAGAAGGAAATGGTAAGCCACTCCAGTATTTTTGCCTGTGAAATCCTAGGGACAGAGGAGCCTGGAGGGTTATAGTCCATAGGATTTCAAAGAGTAGGACATGGCTTAACAACTGAAGAACATACACATACAAGCACACACACAAACACACACATATACAGGCGGATTCTTTACCACTGAGCCACCCGGGAAGCCCATATATACACTGTACACACACACACACACACACTCTCTCTCTCTCTCTCTGAAGCAACTCCATTCCTAGGAATCTAACCCACAGAAATATAAAACAGTAAACAAAGACATATGCTATTTACTGAAGCTTTGTTTAAGATGGGAAAAAAACTGGACAGAGTGTGATTTCCCATTAATAGAGAAATACTTGAAAAAAAAAAAACTGGATTGCAGCCACACCATGAAATACTACGCAGTAATTAAAAAGAATGTTTAGAACCATGGTTGGTTCCTAAACTGTGAAATGAGTCATCTTGAGGTACTATATTAAAATCACAGGAGTGACATGCTATAATTTTAATGGTCAGAGAAAACACAGCATCTTTCAACATCTCTTGACACTACATGAACTGGCTTGAGGTAATTCACATTTTTAACATTAGATTATGCTACACTACTATCAACAACATACCTTTGGGAGGCTGGGTATTTAGCAGTTGCTGTGATTTAAACGCAAGAACTAAGCTAACAGCAAGATGGAACAGGATACGTAGGTAGCGCAAATATTGGTTTGAGCAGCTATGCAGTACTTAACAAGAGCACACGCTCCATTAGTAAATGATGGTGGTTATTTAAAAACGAAATAAAAGTATTAATTTTTTCAACGTATGTGTATTTTTGTCAAGTGGCTATTCAGTTTCAAGAACACATATTCAGTTTCAACACATATTAAGCTGGCCTTAACTACTCAAGAAGTGGCACAAAGGGCACCAAGAAAAAACTGCTGAGATATTAAGAGCTCTGTGAACTCAGGAGGTTTGGGAACTTCTTAATCCTGTACTTTAAGAACTTAAAAATAATAGAATAAAATTAAAACAAAAGGGAATAATAAAAGTAGAGCAGAAATTAAATGCAAAACAAAGATATAAAGGCCAAGGGAGTACAGAGTAATAAAACTGGCAAAACCAAGTTTTAAAAAGAAAACTTCTTAAAAAAGAAGAGTGAAGTCAACAAATTCCTAGGAAAAATTACAAACTCAAGAAAAATGAAAAATCTCAATAGTCTATAGGTAGGATTTTAAGGTATTTCTATTGGGCTTCCCTGGTGGCTCAGTTGGTAAAGATTCACCTTCAGTGTGGGAGACCTGGGTTCAATCCCTGGGTTGGGAAGATCCCCTGGAGAAGAGAACGGCAACCCACTCCAGTATTCTTGCCTGGAGAATCCCAAGGACAGAGAAGCCTGGACACCCGCACTCTATGGGGTCGCAAAGAATAGGACACGACTGAGCGACTAAGCACACAGCACAAAGTAAACACTGTGTGCTGATGGTCTTACTAATGAGCTCAAAAAAACTTTCAAGGAACTTGCCATTTCAATCTAATCTGCACTACATCAGAAAGAGAGACAGAGGAACACTCCCTACTTCATTTTCTGAAACCAAATATAAACTTGTTCTGATACCAGTCAAGGACAATATGAAAAGGTACAGGCTAATTTCACTCATGAAAACAATCATGGGGAAAACTCCTAACATATCAAGTCCAACAAGTCATAAAAATAACTGAGAGTTGCTGAAAAAGCATTTCATAAACTTCAATACCTGTTAATGATAATAAATCTTAATAACATAGAAATAAAAGAGTACTTTCTAACCTGATATAGGAGGACATCTATTCCACAAATTTCCTCATGATTTTTTCTAAAATAAATTAGTCTTTTAATTTTTGTTGTTGATCAGTGGCTATGTCCAACTCTTTGTGACCCCATGGACTGCAGCATGCCAGGCTTCCCTGTCCTTTACCATCTCCTGGTGCTTGCTCAAACTCAAGTTCATTGAGTTGGTGATGCCAACGAACCATGTCATCCTCTCATCCCCTTATCTTCCTGTCTTCTATTTTTCCCAGAATCAGGGTTCTTTTCTAAAGAGTTGGCTCTTCGCATCAGGTGGCCAAGGTATTGGAGCTTCAGCTTCAGCGTTAGTCCTTCCAGTGAATATTCAGGACTGATCTCCTTTAGGATGGACTGGTTGGATCTCCTTGCAGTCTAAGGGACTCTCAAGAGTCTTCTCCAACACCACAGTCCAAAAGCATCAATTCTTCGGCTCTCAGCCTCCTTTGTGGTTCAACTTTCACATCCATACATGACTACTGGAAAAATCATGGCTTTGACTAGATGGACCTTTGTCGGCAAAGTGATGTCTCTGTTTTTTAATAAACTGTCTAGGTTTGTCATAGCTTTTCTTGCAAGGAGCAAATGTCTTTTAATTTCATGGCTGCCATCAGCATCAGCAGTGGATTTGTTGCCCAAGAAAATAAAGTCTGTCACTGTTTCCACTGTCTCCCCATCTATTTGCCATGAAGTAATGGGACCGAATGCCATGATCTTTGTTTTCTGACTGGTGAGTTTTAAGCCAGGTTTTTTTTTTTTTTTGGTCCATGTTGCCTTACTTTTGTCTCCCCCCGCACCCCTATGACATTGACATGAATTTTCATGTTTTGGTGCTTTTTGTGCTGCCCAAGGCTATCCTTTGCTTCTTTTTTAGCCAGGCTACCTTCCAGTCTTCCCCAAAGTATGATTCCTGTATAGCTCTCAGTCTGAGTTACATGCTTCCTTTTAGTGCACATGAATTTTTTTTATTTTTCTATTGAAGGATAATTGCTTTACAGAATTTTGTTTTCTGTCAAACCTCAACATGAATCAGCCATAGGTACACATATATCCTCTCCCTTTTGAGCCTCCCTCCCATCTCCCCATCCCACCCCTCTAGGTTGATACAGAGCCCCTGTTTGAGTTTCCTGAACCATTCAGCAAATTGCCATTGGCTATCTATTTTACATATGGTGATGTCAGTTCCATGCTGCTCTTTCCATATGTTTCACCCTCTCCTCCCCTCTCCCCATGTCCACAAGTCTATTCTCTGTGTCTTGTTTTTCCATTGCTGTCCTGCAAGTAGATTCTTTAGTACCATTCTTCTAGCTTCTGTATATATATGATAGAATATGATATTTATCTTTCTCTTCCTGACTCACTTCACCCTGTATAATAGGTTCTAGATTCATTCCCCTCATCAGAACTGACTCAGATGCATTCCTTTATACGGCTGAGTAATATTCCATTGTGTGTATGTACCACTGCTTCTTTATCCATTCATCTGTCAGTGGACATCTAGGTTGCTTCCATGTTCTAGCTATCGTAAATAGTGCTGCAGTGAACAATGGGATACATGTGTCTTTTTCAATTTTGGTTTCCTCAGAATATATGCCTAGGAGTGGGATTACTGGGTCATATGGTGGTTTTACTCCTACTTTTTTAAGGAGTCTCCATACCATCTCCCATAGTGTCTGTATCAATTTACATTCCCACCAACAGTGCAAGAGCATTCCCTTTTTCTCCACACCCTCTCCAGCATTTATTGTTTGTAGACTTTTTGATGATGGCCATTCTGACCAGTCTGAGGTGATATCTCATTGTAGTTTTGATTTGCATTTCTCTAATAATGAGCGATGTTGAGCATCGTTTCATGTGTTTGTTAGCCACCTGTATATCTTCTTTGGAGAAATGTCTGTTTAGGTCTTTTTCCCATGTTTTGATTGGGTTGTTTTTTTTCTGGCATTGAGTTGGATGAGCTACTTGTGTAGCTCAGTCAGTCATTTCATTTGCTATTATTTTCTCCCATTCTGAGGGTTGTCTTTTCACCTTGCTTGTAGTTTCCTTGGCTGTGCAAAAGCTTTTAATTTAATCAGGTCCCACTTGTTTACTTTTGTTTTTATTTCCATTACTCCAGGAGATGGGTCATAGAGGATCTTGCTTTGATTTATGTCATCGAGTCTTCTGCCTATGTTTTCCTCTAAGAGTTTTACAGTTTCTGGTCTTACATTTAGGTCTTTAATCCATTTTGAGTTTATCTTTGTGTATGGTGTTAGGAAGTGTTCTAATTTCATCCTTTTACATATATGGCTGTCCAGTTTTCCCAGCACCATTTATTGAAGAGGCTGTCTTTGCCTCATTGTATATCCTTGCCTCCTTCATCAAAAATAAGGTATCCATAGGTGCATGGGTTTATTTCTGGGCTTTCTTGTTCCATTGGTCTATATTTCTGGTTTTGTGCAAGTACCATACTGTCTTGATGACTGTAGCTTTGTAGTATAATCTGAAGTCAGGAAGGATGATTCCTCAAGCTCCCCCCTTTTTTTTTTCGCTCTCATCTTCCTCCCTTATCAATAGTCTCTTTAGTTCCTTTTCACTTTCTGCCATAAGGGTAGTGTCATCTGCATATCTGAGGTTATTGATATTTCTCCAGGCAATCCTGACTCCAGCTTTTGTGTCATCAAGCCCAGCTTTTTGCATGATGTGTCTTGCATATAAGTTAAATAAGCAGGGTGACAATATACAGCCTTGACTTACTCCTTTCCCAATTTTGAACTAGCCCACTGTTCCATGATTGATTCTAGTGGTCTTGTATGCATGCTTCTTGACATGCATACAGGTTTCTCAGGAGACAGTTAAAGTGGTCTTGTGTCTCATCTCTTTAAGAAGTTTCCTCAGTTGTGATCTACACAATCAAAGGCTTGAGCCTAGTCAATGAAGCAGAAGTAGATATCTTTCTGAAATTCTCTTGCTTTTTCTATGGTCCAGTTAATGTTGGCAATTTGATCTCTGGTTCCTCTGCTTTCTCTAAATCCAGCTTGTATATCTGCAAGTCCTCGGTTCATGCACTGTTGAAGCCTAGCTTGGAAGATTTTGAGCATGACCTTGCCAGCATGTGAAATGAATGCAATTGTGTGGTAGTTTGAACAGTCTTTGGCACTGCTCTTCTTTGGGACTGGAATGAAAACTGACCTTTTCCAGTCCTGTGGTCACGGCTGAGATTTCCAAATTTGCTGGCATATTGAATGCAACACTTTCATAGCATCATCTTTTAGGATTTGAAACAGCTCAGCTGGAATTCCATCATTTCCACTAGCTTTGTTTGTAGTGATGCTTCCTAAGGACCACTTGATTTTACACTCCAGAACGTCTGGCTCTAGGTGAGTGACCACATCATTGTGGTCATCTGGGTCATGAAGATCTTTTTTATATAGATTTTCTGTGTATTCCTGCCACCACTTCTCGGTATCTTCGGCTTCTGTTAGGTCTATACTGTTTCTGTCCTTTATTGTGCCCATCTTTACATGAAATGTTCCCTTGGTATCTCTAATTTTCTTGAAGAGATCTCTAGTCTTTCCCTGTTTCTTTGCATTGTTCACTTAGGCTTTATCTCTCCTTGCTATTCTTTGGAACTCTGCATTCAAATGGGTATATCTTTCCTTTTCTGCTTTGCCTTTCACTTCCCGCACCCCCTCAGTTATCTAGAAGACCTCCTGAGACAACCATTTGGCCTTTTTGAATTTTTCTCAGGGATGGTTCTGATCACCACCTCCTGTACAATGTTACGAACCTGTGTCCATAATTCTTCAGTCACTCTATCAGATCTAATCCCTTGAAACTATTTATCACTTCCACTGTACAATAGTATATGATTTGCTTTACATTATACCTGAATGGTCTAGTGGTTTTCCCTACTTTCTTCCATTTAAGTCTGAATTTTGGAAAAGGAGTTCATGATCTGAGCCACAGTCAGCTCTTGGTCTTGTTTCTGCTGACTGTATAGAGCTTCTCCATCTTTGGCTGCAATGAATATAATCAATCTGATTCTGGTATTGACCATTTGGTGATGTCCATGTGTGGAGTCATCTGTTGTTTTGTTGAAAGAGGGTGTTTGCTATGACCAGTGCATTCTCTTGGCAAACCTCTGTTAGCTTTTGCCCTGTTTTATTTTGTACTCCAAGGTCAAACTTGCCTGTTACTCCAGGTGTTTCTTGACTTCCTACTTTTGCATTCCAGTCCCCTATAATGAAAATGACATCTTTTTTTGGTGTTAGTTCTAGATGATCTTGTAGGTCTTGATAGAACTGTTCAACTTCAGCTTCTTTAGCATTTGTGGTTGGGGCAGACTTGGATTATTGTCATACTGAATGGCTTGCCTTGGAAACGAACCAAGATCATCTGTCATTTTTGAGACTGCACCCAAGTACTTCATTTAAAACTCTTTTGCTGACTATGAGGGCTACTCCATTTCTTCTAAGCATTCTTGCCCACTGTAATAGGTATAATGGTCATCTGAATTAAATTTGCCCATTTCGGTCCATTTTAGTTCACTGATTCCTAAAATGTACATGTTCACTCTTGCCATCTCCTGTTTGACCACTTTCAATTTGCCTTGATTCATGGATCTAACATTCCAGGTTCCTATGCAATATTGTTTACAACATCGGACTTTACTTTCACCACCAGATGCGTCCATAACTGGGCGTTGTTTTCCTTTTGCTTAGCCTTTTCATTCCTTCTGGAGCAATTGCTCCACTCTTCTCCAGAAGCATACTGGGCACCTACTGACCTATAGAATTCATCTTTCAGTGTCCTATCTTTTTGTGTTTTCATAATGTTCATGGGGTTCTCAAAGCAAGAATACCAGTTTGCCATTCCCTTCTCCAGTGGACCACATTTTGTCAGAACTCTCCACTATGAGTTGTCTGTCCATCTTGGGTGGCCCTACACAGCATGACTCATAGCTTCATTGAGTAAACAAGGCTGTGATTCATGTCATCAGTTTGGCTAGTTTTCTGTGATTGTGGTTTTAATTCTGTCTGCCCTCTGATGGATGAGGATGTTGGGCTTGTGGAAGCTTCCTGACGGAAGGGACTGTCTGTGGGGAAAACTGGGTCTTGCTCTGGTGGGCAAGGCCATGCTCAGGAAATCTTTAATCCAATTTTATGCTGTTGGGTGGGGCTGTGTTTGATCTCAGGAACTACCCCTACTATGGTAGGGGTAATGGCAACCTCTTCCAAAAGGACTTATGTTGGCATGCTATGCCTCCCAGGACTGCTTCAGTCAGTGTCCCTGACCCTGTGATAGGCCACTGTCAAGCCACACCTCTGCCAGAGACTCCCGAACACTCATGGGTAAGTATGGCTAAGTCTCTTGTGGGGTCACTGCTCCTTTCTCTTGAGCCGTGTGCACAAGGTTTTGTTTTTGCCCTTCAAGAGTCTCTGTTTCCCCAGTCATGTGGAAGTTTTGTAATCAAATCCCACTAGTCTTCAAAGTCAATCTCCCTGGGGGTTCTCAGTCTTTTTGCTGGATACCCAAGTTGGGAAATCTGCTATAGGCCCCAGAACTTTTGCAACAGTGCAAGAACTTTTTTGGTATGCTTGTTCTCCAGTTTGTAAGTCGCCTGCTTGGCGGCTCTAAAGTAGGGCTTAATGGCTACCTCCTCCCAGGGGATTTATGCCACATGCCAAGCCTCCCAGGACTGCTGCTGCTAGAGCCCTTGTCCCTGCAGCAGGCCACTCTGACCCATGCCTCCTCAGGAGACACTCAAACACTCAAAGGCAGGTCTGGCTCAGTCTCCTTAAGGTCCTGGTGTGCACAAGGTTTTGTTTGTGCCCTCTGAGTGTTTTTGATGGGTATGAAGTTTGATTTTAAATGCAATCGCTTCCTACCAACTGTCTTCTTGTAGCTTCTCCTTTGCCCTTGGACATGGGGTATCTTTTTTCGGTGGGATCCAACATTCTGCAGTCGATGGTTGTTTAGCAGCTAGGTGCAATTTTGTTCTTACAGTAGAAGATGGGCACACGTCCTTCTATTCCACCATCTTGGAGTGATTTAATTTTTATTTTTTTATTTTTGGCCACTCCATGTGGCATGCAGGATCTTAGTTCCCTGACCAGGGACTGAATGGCGACACTTTGCATTGGGAATGTGGACTCTCAACCACTGGACCTCCAGGGAAGTCCTCAATCTGACATAGACATTTATCAAATACCTTTAAGCAAATAAAAAGTGCAACAATGAAACTTTAAAAGAAAAGTGCTATCACTTTTATTTAACGTTATACTATAAATTCTTTTCAGATAATAAGAAAAAGAAATAAAATGTATTAAACTCCAAAAATAAGACAAAAAACATTACTATTACTAGATTATATGCTTGCCAACACAAAGTACCAAAAAGAATATGTAGACAAATTATAAGAATTAAGGAAGCTTGCAATATTAGTGAATAAATCTATTATATTTCTAAATATCAAAAAAAGCAATTCAAATATGTAATTTTAAAAGATACCACTTATAATACCAATAGTAAGAACAGTCTTGAGAATTCATTGGAAGGACTAAGGCTGAAGCTGAAACTCCGATACTTTGGCCACCTGATGTGAAGGACTGACTCATCTGAATAAGACCCTGGTGCTGGGAAAGACTGAAGACAGGAGAAAGGGATGACAAAGGATGAGATGGTTGGATGGCATCACCAACTCTATGGACATGAGTTTGAGCAAGCTTCAGGAGTTGGTGATGGACAGGGAAACCTGGCGCGCTGCAGTCCATGGGGCTGCAAACAGTCGGACACAACTGAGTGACTGAACTGAACTGAAAACAGACAAACTAACAAAAGGCAAACAAGAATAGATCTAACAGAAGATGTATAAAGTTTTCATGGAAAAAAATCACAAAATGCTACTGAAAGACATTAAAGGCCTATATACATTAGGGAATATACTATGTTTACAAATAGAAAGACTTAGAAAAATGTCAGTTCTTCCTTAGTCTATGAATTCAATATAATTTTAATCAAAGTCCCAGTGGAGCTTCTCATGGAATCCAACAAAGTGATTCTAAAATTATATAGAAAAACCAAGGGCGAAGAACAGGAAAGATATTTCTTAGGAAAACACAGCATGGGGACTTGCTTCGCAAATTTAAAATTTATTATTAACTTTAATTAAGACTTTGAGATGCTTTTTTGAAAACAGGCTAAGAGACGAACAGAGCAGAAATCCTGAATAGGCGCACATATTTATAGCAGTATGGTGTGTGAGGAGGAGGCCATAGTAAACCACTAGAGAAAAGATATTTATAGAAATAAATCATTCTGTGGGCTACTGGTTATATGTTTAGAAAAAGATAAAATAGATTTCTACCTCACACAATCCACAAAAAATCAATTTCAGATAAAGGACTTAAATATGAAAGGCAAAATTATTAAACTTTTAAAGTGGATATGAGAAGATCTTTATGACTTTACTGAAAGGAATGATTGCTTACATAAGACACAAAAAATACAGACCATAAAAGAAATGATTGATGAAGCTAACTACTTTAAATTTACAAACCTATATTCATCAAAGGTACCAAAAAGACAAGGAAAAGACAACCACAATCTAGGAAGAGGTACCTGCAACATGAAAGGATTAACATTCAGAACATATTAAGACCTTCTACAAATCAATGAGAAAAAGCTAAACAATTCAAAAGAGAAAAGGGCTGAAGAAGCACATAGGCATTTCCTTACACAGAAAACATGCAAAAGTGATGAATATGAAAAATTATTCCACTTTATCAGTTACTGGGGAAATGCAAATTCTAACTACAATGACATACCATTATATAATGACCAGACTGGCAGAATTTAAAATATAGAATTTTTTTAATGCCAAAGTTGGTAAGGATGTGAATAGAAACTCTCATACATTGTTGCAAGTATGTACATTTCTAAAGATATTTTAGAAAATAATTTGTCATAATCTAGTAAAATTGATGTTGTATATACTCTTGACTCAGCAATTCCATTCCTATGTGTTCATTAAAGAGAAATTCTTACACAAGTGCATCAGTGTATAAGAATGGTCATTACAACACTTTTCAGTTACAACACTGTTTTCATTTCTGGGGCAATGGTACAAATATCCTTCAACAGTAGAATGGACTTATCTAGCAGTGAATAAACCATAACTAAGTGCATTAACAGGGATAATCATTATGAACAGCTGCTCAAAAAATAATTATATCAATGAAAAACAGGATGATTCCAATTATAAGAAGGTCAAAACAGTCAAAACTAAACAGAATTATATTTCAAGAGTACACATACAGGGTAAAACCATGAGGAAAAGCAAAGGAATGAATAACATCAAATTCAGGAGAATTTGATGGATAATAAACTCTAATAACCTCTAATAAGCTCTAACGGAGAGGAAGAGTGAGAGCAGTTGAGTGGAACTCCCAAGGATTTTAATGTGAATGTTCTAGTTCTTAAACTAGATCTTAGGTATATGTGAGTGTGTCTTATTTTTATTCTTTTAAAAATATGATGTCGAACTTCCCTGGTGGACCAGTGGTAAAGAATATGCCTTGAAGTGCAGGGGACACAGGTTTGATCCCTGGTCCGGGAAGGTGCCACATGCCATGGGGCAACTAAACCCGTGCATCACAACTACCAAGTCTATATGCCTAGAGTCCATGCTATGCAACAAGAGAAGCCACCTCAATGAGAGCCCACACACCTCAACTAGAGAGTAGTTTCCATTTGCTGCAACTAGAGAAGAGCCCATGCTACAATGAAGATCCAGTGCAGCCAAAAACAACAAATAAATAAATATAAACTTTAATAAATACATATGTCATAATTACCACTTATTTCACAAACAGAATTTCATGAGTCACAATGACTACTTGAAAACAAGGTCAAGTTGATCTGCACAATGGGTAATGATTCTTAAGGCTTACACACTAATACACACTAGTACACACTAGCATTACATGTACAGCTCATATTTCTGCCTCAGCAAAAAACACAAATTACTATGTGTTATGAATTGTCCTCAAATAGTCAACATATAGAAAGCCAAACCTACGATTGTCAGCAGTCTGTTAAATTTCCATTAAGTGTCCCTTAGATATGTAAACACGTAATGAAATCTCATATAACTAGATAACATATATATCCCATTTGTAAAAGCAGTTTATTATCAAGAATTTTTAATAATTATTGTTGGTCTTTCTACACATTTAGACAGATGTAACTGAGATCAATAAAATAAAACAAACTTTCAGAAAATGAAGACTGCTACTTAAGGATTTTTCTGACCAGTACCGGGATTTTTCTTCAGGAAAAAAGCAACCTAAGGATGGAAATCTGGACTTGGTTATTTGATCTGATTAGATTCAATGCCTTAATAATTGGTGGGGGGTATGAAAGGACAAAGGATTCTTAGGGTAGTGAAAATACTCTGCACAATATTAATACCATTATGATGGGTACATCTCATTATACATTTGTCCAAACCCAGTGAATGTAAAGCGCTAAGAATCACGCAAACTGTGGACTTTACATGATTTAGTTCAGTTCAGTCGCTCAGTCATGTCTGACTCTTTGCAACCCCATGAATCGCAGCAGGACAGCTGATATGTCAATGTAGGTTCATTAATTGTAACAAACGTATCATTCTTGTGAGAAATGCTGATAATGGGGGAGGCTATGCATGTGTAGGTACGAGAGACAGATATCTCTATACCTTTTTCTCAATTTTGCTATGAACCTGAATACATGGAAAATCTCTATACCTTTCTCTCAATTTTGCTGTGAATCTGAAACTGTTCTTAAAAAATAAAATCTTACTAAAAATAATAATTATTAATTAACAAAAAGCATCAATAAATCTTTTGCCAGTGGTTAGTGAGAAACTGGTAGTCCCTGGCACTCAGAAGCAAAAGAGTTAACTTAAATTTACCCCTACAGACAACTGTTATCAACTGCCTTTGTAACCAAGTAACTGTTGTCATAAGCATTTTAATTCAAATAAGGGGAAAAATAAAGCTAGTCCATTGTATCAAAGTTCACTAGAGAATCTGAGTTAAGTCAGATAGAGGAGAAATATATGACATCCCTTATATGTGGAATCTAAAAAGAAATGATACAGATGGGGCAGGGGAAGAAGAAGAGGGATAGTTAGGGAGTCTGAGACAGACATGTACACATCACTTTGCAACCAACAAGGACCTAATGTATAGCACAGGGATCTCTGCCAATGTTATGTGGCAGCCTGGATAGGAAGGAAGTTTGGGGGAGAATGGATACATGTATATGTATGGCTGAGTCTCTTCACTGCTCACCTGAAATTATCACAGCATTGTTAACCTGCTATATCCCAACACAAAATCAAAAGTTGTTTTTTTTTTTTTAAAAATAGGTCACTAGAGAATTTGAAGGAAGATCACAATCTCAAGATGCTAAATTTCTATCACAAGGTTCCTGCTGGGTTTCCTCTTTCAGCATCTTTGAATTCTGAGCTAGTGTTTGTGCAGCTCTGTGGTGACAAGAATTAACTTTTTATGCAAATAAACAGCATGATCAAAGTTGAAGGCTTAAAGGCAGTGAGAGATACAGAAGATTCCAATGTGTACTTGCTCTCTCCTTCAAAAACAGGAAAATATATGGATGGATTAAATAATCTACAAACAGAAACTGATTACAGGTGTATGTAAACCCCATATTTCAATTCATGTACTGAAAGTGAAAGTCACTCAGTCATGTCCAACTCTTTGTCACCCCATAGACTATACAGTCCATGGAATTCTCTAGGCCAGAATACTGGAGTGGGTAGCCTTTCCCTTCTCCAGTGGATCTTCCCAACCCAGGGATTGAACCCAGGTCTCCCGCATTGCAGGCAGATTCTTTCCCAGCTGAGCCACAAGGGAAGCCTAAGAATACTGGAGTGGGTAGCCTATCCCTTCTCCAGCGGATCTTCCCAACCCAGGAATTGAACCAGGGTCTTCTGCATTGCAGGCGGAATCTTTACCAACTGAGCTATCAGGGAAGGCAAGTGTAAATGTGAACACTGTATTTATTACATAGATTGCCTTTAACATACATGTTGCTGTGTATACCTTTAGCACATTAAAAAAAAAAAATCTCTGCTGATTAAAACTCCATGGTGTACATGCACCAAATTTTATCTAGCTACTATCCCTGTCTCCCATATATATATGCTTCAGTCATGTCTGACTCTTTGCGACCCTATGAACTGTAGCCCATCAGGCTTCTCTGTCCCTGGGATTCTCTAGGCAAGAATACTGGAGTGAGTTGCCATATCCTTCTCCAGGGGATCTTCCTAACCCAGGGATTGAACTTGGGTCTGCCACATTGCAGGCAGACTCTTTACCGTCTAAGGTTTACAGGGAATAAAGGAGTAACCAAGTACAAGTCCTTTTATGGTCTTGTACAAGACCCTTCTCTCTCTTGTCCAGAACTGCTGGGTCATACAGTATGTATGCTTTTCTGTTGACTAATTACCACCTGATTACTTTCCAAAATGACTGTACCTGTCTTTGCTCTTACAGTAATGTATAAAGATTCCCATATTGCCACTTCCTACCTTCACGCTGCATTGTTCTACTTTCTAATTTTTCCCAGTCTGAGTAATAGTATGAAGAGTTACTATTTTATTTTGCATATCTTTATAGCTTCCTGAGTTCTTTCTTTTATAAAAAGTCTGTTCATATCCTTTTTATTTTTTTTCATTTTTTTTCCACTGGGGTTGCTGTTTTATTCTTGGTGATATACAGAAATTTTTTTTTTTAGTGTGTGTGTGTATACACACTCCTACAACCCCTCATATATTCACAAACATACACATACATTTCCACCTATTTATTTCAACATATATGTTGAAAACCATGAGATGACACTGTTAGCTCTAATTTATTCAAAATCATAGGATTCATGCTTTCTCTTTTTTTCATACTTATAATTTATTCTTTTATCAGTGAAAAACCTGGCTACAATTATTCTCAATACATTTACTTATTTGCTCAGTCTTTTAACTGTAAACAGTACTCTTATTCCACTGGGCCACCAATACCAATTCATCTAGACCCTGTTTTGCAAGTATGGGACCAGCCTCTGCCCTGCCTGAGCTTGCCCAATGGTGCCTGGATACTGGAGGAAAGAAAAAAGGGAGGGAGGGATAGAGGGAGGGAGGAAAGACAGAGAAAAGGAGAATTAAAATTTTTTTTACTTGTTAGGTTTTGTTGGTAAAAAGAAAAACTACTGATTTTTGTAGATTGGTCTTATATTCAGTAACCTAACTGAATCATCTGATTAAAGTTAAAATAATTGTCAATGTGGCACTTTTTCTAGGCAGAGGATCATATCATCTGAAAACAATGACAGCTTTTTCTTTCTCTTCTAATCCTTAGATCTCACCTTTACCTTCTAACATTTTTAATTGAGAAATAATTTACATGTAACATGATATTAGTTTTAGGTATACAACATAATGATTTTATACACTGTTAATAGTGGTGATAAACATAAGCATTTTTATCTTGTTACAATCTTAAAGGGAACACATACAATTTCTTCATGGCTTGCTTTGCTATGTAGGTTTTATCAAGTATAGAAGCTTTTCTCTAATAACAAATTTGCTAAGAACTTATACACAAATACATGTTGAACTTTATTAAATGCTTTTCTGTACTGATTAAGATAATATTTTTTTCCTTTAATCTATTAATGTGATGAATTATATTAAAAAGATCCAGGGATCTATTCCACTATATCATGATTTTTTTTATGTACTACTAAAATCAATTAGCCAATATTTTATTTAGGAATTTTGTACTTACATAGATATGAAAAATGAGACTAGTTTTTCTTTCCTTCTATTGTATTTATTTGATTTTGGAATCATATTTACATTAGCCTCATAAGATGATATTAAAAACATAATGCTGATTAAGAAAAGAAATAATATATAACACACCATTTGTGATTTATCACTCAGTAGTGTCCAATTCTTTGCGACCCCACTGACTGTAGCCAGCAAGGCTCCTCTGTTCATGGGGATTCTCCAGGCAAGAATACTGGAGTGGGTTGCCATCCCCTCCTCCAGGAGATCTTCCCAACCCAGGGATCAAACCCAGGTCTTTCACACTATGGGTGGATTCTTCACCATCTGAGCCACCAGGGAAGCCCAACAAACCATTTACATGCCAACACACCACTGACATTCTTTTCATTACCATTATGCACTCAATTTCCCTCAGTCATTTTAATGTGTTTAATGTATTGTTTTCAATGCAGATGTTCTTTAAAAATACATATTATTTACTGCATATCTATTTTATGTATGTATGAACCACACGATTTACATAAAAATAGATATACACTAAATTAATATGTGTTTTTAAAGAACATCTGCATTGAAAACAATATATTAAACACATTAAAATGACTGAGGGAAATTGAGTGCATAATGGTAATAAAAATAAATGAATAAAACAAGAATGGGACCTTGCATGAACCAAAAATGATAATGTGTTATGAACTGGAGAGGGCCACTATTGTTCCTACTAGTCAAGGATGAAAAAAGGGGTCCTGAGATAATATAATTTAGAAGTAAGAGGAACCCTGGGTATCTAGTCCAACACATTTACAACGCAGAAATCCTTTTTCAGCTGTCCTGAAAATGACTAGAGTGATAGACTGCGTATCTATAAAGCTATTTAGGTGTTAAAAAGTTTTAAATGTTGGCTCTAATCCTCCCCTTCCCAGACTTACCAAATCAGAATCTCTGATAATGGGGTCCAGAAATGCATTTAAAAATGTTAAGAAAAGTTAAAAAAAGAAAAAGTGACTACAGCAGATATCAGAACACTCATTTTTTTCAACTCTTAATTAAATGTTAAATTTACCTGTAAAATTTAAGGAGAGTATTGGTTGGCCAAAAAGCTCATTTGGGTTTGTCCATAACATGCTAATAAAAACCCAAATGAACTTTCTGGCCAACTCAATATTTGCTGGCTATACATGAACTTTAAATTTTGCTTTCAAGCAGAAGTTGCGAATTATCAACTATCCATCTAGGTTTTCTCACCTAGATATTCTTGTGCACAGAGACACACAGTGTGCAGAGGCCAGTTCTGGTTGGGGTCTGGATTATAGCCAAGAAAGGATGAAAGCTACTGACCGGTGTAAGGATGGACAATGTCAAAAACTGAAACTCTAATCAGATACGGTAAGCAGCTACTTATATTACACCCACTTATTCATTTACTCATTCACACAAACTGGACTGAGCAGGTTGTATTTCATGCTAGACATACTGGGAAATACAGGCAAGCAAACAGCAATTTCATTATATGTGATAAGCATTATTGTAGGATTCTGGTGGATAGAGTGGGGGCAGTAGAAGATAAAGTAGAAGTACATAGAAACAGTTTGCAACCCACAACTGATGGGCCAAAGAAGGCTTCCAGGAGGAGGTAACATTTAAACTGAGAGTAAAGGACGGCTAGGAGTTAGCTAGGTGAAAGGGACAACTGAAGGAGTAGGGAGTTGAAAGAAACAGTGTTCCAAACTAAGGCAGTAAGATATGTAAAGGCCAGAGGATTCACAGCAGTGAAAAATGAGACCATAGATGTAGGAAGGAGCCAAGATATGATGAGAATTTACTCTGAGGGCAAAGGTTAAGAATTTTAAATTGGGAAGTGACAAGCTCCAACTTGCATTGTAAACTATCACTTTTGTAAAGCAAAGAAATAGACAAGTAATGGGCTGGGTCAGGAAGGAGGTGAGGAGACCAGTTAAGAAGTTGGTGCAATGAAAGAGGTAAGGAATGTTGGTAACTTTAATGAGGATATTGTAATTAAGGGATAGATTATAGTGGGTCAAATCTGAGAGACATTAGGAGAGAGACATAGGAAAGCAGAATCTACAGGACTCAGTTGCTGATCATACATGAGGATAAGGCTAACAGAAAGAGACTAATTTCATGTTTTTGGCTTATTTGGTATCATTTATTAAATTAGAAAATAGGAAGAAGAGGCTGTGGAAGGTGGCTAAAAACAGGGAAAGAAGGTGACTATTTCAGTCTAGAATACAGCATCTAAATAGCTTTGGGACATTTAAGTAAAGATGGAGAATAACCAGCAAGATACTCAGTTCTGGAGCTAGATGTGAAGGATTAGGTAAAAGACAATAATGGGGATGAATAAGATTGCCTAGGTAGAATCTTAGACTGGGAGACTATCTAAAGACACAAATCTAAACACACTAGACACACACTATCTAAAGACACAAACATCATCATTTGTATGACAGGGGAAGAAGCCCTACCAAAAAAGACTGAAAAAGAGATTTAAAAGAAGTAGAGTATCAGGAGAAATGGTATCATCAAAGACAAGGGAAGTGGGTTTTGCACAGAAGTGGCCAGAGGTTATCATCAAATCTACCATGTTCCAAAAAAGATAAGAACAGAAGAATTTCTACTAGATTATCAATGAGTTCTCATTGGTGAGTAGTGGTATCCAAAAATTTAGCCTAAACCTTAGAGCTGTTAGTAAAGCTAACTTCTTAATTTTCTCCTATATCTGAAACTCAAAGTGTTGACAACCAAGTTGTTTCCTTAATAAGCATCTTAAAAGATTAAAGACTTATTTCAGTAATTACTATTTCTATGAAATTATGTAATGATTCAAGTATTCAAACAATATCTGAATACATTCTATGTGCCAGGTACTGTGCTGGATTTTGGGTATACAATGATGAACAATAAAGACAAAGTCTGTTTTCATCCAGTTAAGGGTGGAATTTTTCAATAGCAATTGTTATTTAGAAAAAATAAAGATCCATGTTTCCAGAATGTAAGTTCCTGATCGAATTTTAAATTCAGTTATACAGCACCTACTACCACAGTTTTTGAAGAGCACAGTATATCTGTGAGTTACATGCACAGAATTAAAAAAAAGATTTAGAACTCATTTTTCAACTTAACGAGCTGTGGTTTGGAAAAATTAATTTCTTTGAGCCTACTTCAAGAGGGCAGTAGTGATTGTGGATGACTGTTTCAAAGCCTAAAGAAAGCTGAGGTTGTCTGAGGCAGTCAGGGATAAAAGTACCCAAGGAGGAAAAGAACAGAATAATTATCGATGTTGACTAAATGGTTCTTTTACAACAGAGTGGAGAATGAAAGGAGAGTTGAGGAACAAAGGTGGTGGTAGGAACTGACTTTGTTTTATTGACCCTTTCCTACTTAGGTCATCCTGCATAAGAAGTAAACCAAAGATTGACAAAAAAAAAGAAAAGAATGTATACATGATGGAACTTGTTGACTGCAAGCTTTGTTACAGCATGACCTGGTTAAGCTGTTCTGTTAAGAACCTCCTATCTCAGTGTTTTCAGTAAAATCTTTTCCTCTTTGGCTGGTCAGATTTCTCAGAGAACTGTCTTCCAATGTCTGCTTGAGGGAAGCCTCCCAGAGTTCTAGGAACTGAAGGGGGAAAGTTGTTGACTGGTATTCTTAACATTTGACACTCATTTTATTCTCTAGTTTGCGACAAAACAGAATTTCCCTCAGCCAGACACAGTGTCTCCCTTGCCTGTTCATTCTTTGTCTCTCAAACATAAATACACAAACAAGCAAACCTCTAATAGTCTGCTAGGATAAAGGAGAGGCAACTGGCTGTTAACACAGAATTGGAAAAGATCTGAGACAGGACTCTAATTGCATCATAAGAAGACTTTCAACTAATCCTCTTTTTAATGTTTTAGCTCCATCTTAAGCTCTTGCTTTCAGAGATAACCTGATATCTCTAATTCTTGAGCCCTTTGCAGTTCTGCAAACTGGGATGCTTCAAGGCATTTACAACTGTTAGGTAAAGGCTTTCTTGGGGCTGTTAAGTCACTCATCCATCAGCTTTCTAGTTTCCAAAATATTGTTGCTGTTGTCTCCTATCCTATTTTGCCTGTGGGTTTATGCATTAAAGGGCTTCCCTTGTGGCTCAGCTGGTTAAGAATCCATCTGCAATGCAGGAGACCTGGGTTCAATCCCTGGGTTGGGAAGATCTCCTGGAGAAGGGAAAGGCTACCGTTCCAGTATTCTGGCCTGGAGACTGTACAGTCCACGGGGTCACAAAGAGTCAGACATGACTAAGCGAATTTCACTTATGCATTTAAAAAATCCTCTTTACTGTTGTTTTAGTGGTTTTGATGGGTAGTAGCTGAGGTTAAATGTATATATTCAATTTACATTTTAACCAGAAGTTACTCTATCTACTTATCTACCACCACCTTTCTTTACTACACTTGGCAATATGAAACAGTTTTCAATTTTCAAAAACACAGGTCCTTTCCCTATTTCTTTCTGCTACTAGCAACTCCTCTATCTGGAATACTTCACCTCCCCACCAATCCTTGTCTGACCTTCTGTGACCATCTCTTTCCCACTCTAAATCCAATAACCCAGAATAGCATTCATAGTACTTTTTTATACACCCTTATCAGGGCAAATCACTACATCATAAATACTAGTTTACCTATGAGATTTTCCTTCTAGACTCTGAACTCCTTAAGAACTAAAATTATACCTTAATCACATCAGTATGTCCAGTAGTTATTACAGAGGCTAGTACATGGTAGAAATCAGTGAACGTTTGAAGGAAGAGAAAGGAGTAAAATACATAGTCTGCTTAAGGAAAAGATGAATTCTACTGACTAATAGACTCTTTTTCTTAAAATTGAAGTACAGTCTTAAAATATTGTGTTAGTTTCAAGTGTACAGCAAAGTAACTAGGTTTAATATGTATATAATTTTCTCCATTATAGGTTATTATAGGATATCAAATCAGTAAATGCTTGTTGTTTGCATATTTTATACATACATCTGCAATTCCAAACTCCTTATTTATCCCTCCCCTCTTCCCTTCTGGTAAGTTTGTTTTCGATGTTTGTAAGTCTGTTTCTGTTTTGTAAGTAAGTTTATTTGTATTATTTTTTAGATTCCATATATAAGTTATATGTATTTGTCTCTGTCTGACTTACTTCACTTAGTATGATAATCACTAGGTCCATCATGTTGTTGTAAATGGCAATATTTCATTTTTAATTTATGAAATATACAAAGAGCTCATACAGTTCAACATCAAAAAAGCAAACAACCCAATCAAAAAATGAGCAGAAGAACTGAACAGATGTTTCTCCAAACAAGTCAGACAGATGGCCAACACTCACATAAAAAGATGCTCAACATCGCTAATTTTTAGAGAAATGTAAATTGAAACTACAATGAAGAACAGCATGGCCCTCATCAAAAAGTCAACAAGCAACAAATGCTAGAGACAGTGTGGAGAAAAGGGAAATCTCCTACACTGTTGGTGGGAATGTAAATTGGTGTAGCCACTATGGAGAACGCTACGGAGATTCCTCAAAAAACTAAACTAGAACTACCAGCAATCCCACTCTTGGGAATATATGCAGAAGAGATGAAAACTCTAATTCAAAAAGATACATGCACCCCAATGTTCACAGTAGTACTATTTATAATAGCCAATACATGGAAGCAACCTAAGTGTCCATTAACAAATAAATGGATAAAGATACACACACACAAAAAAATGGAATAGTAATCAGCCATAAAAAGAATGAAATACTAATTAATATATTCTCATTAGTCTGTTCTGCACTGCCATAACAAAACATCATAGAATGGGTGGTACATAAACAACAGAAATTTATTTTCACAATTTGGGAGGTTGGAAATCCAAGGTCAGAGTGGTAGTGAGGGTCTAATTAGGGCCCTCCTCAAAGCTGCAGACTTTGTGTTATATCTTTACATGGTGGAGACGGTTAGGCAGATCTGCTGGCTCTCTTTTATAAGGGTACTGATCTCCTTGGTAATGTCTTTGCCTTCTTGACCTAATCCCCTCCCAAAAGCCTCACCTCCTAATATTATCACCATTATTTTTTTTAATAGTTGCTCAGAGGTGTCTGAGTCTTTGTGACCCTATGAACTGTAACCTACTAGGCCCCTCTGTCTGTGGAATTCTCCAGGCAAGAATACTGGAGTGGGTAGCCAGCTCCCTTCTCCAAGAGAGCCTCCTGATCTAGGGATCAAATCTGGGTCTCCTACATTGCAGGCAGATTCTTTAACTAAGCCACCAGGGAATCCCTTAGGCACTAGGTTTCCAACATACAAACCTGGGAGGACACATTCAGAACACAGCAATTAACAAAATTCTCAAACTGGTATCTCTTACATAGGAACGGGTCATGATCAGTGCTTGAGGACCTTTGAAAACTTCTAGGTTCGGCTTCCCTGGTGGCCCAAGTACTGAATCCATGTGCCTAGAGCCAGTGCTCCAGAACAAAAGAAGCCAATGCAATGAGAAGGCTATACAACAAAGAGTAGCTGCCACTCGCCACAACTAGAGAAAGCCAGTGCACAGCAACAAAGACCCAGTGCAGCCATAAATAAATAAATAACCTTCTAGATTGTGGAAGGCTTGGGGTTCCAGAAGATAATCCATTTTCCTCACACTTTTAAACCTCTATGTGGTTTCCTAAGTTATCCAGAGCCCTTAGCATAACAAGCTCAGTATAAGAATTTATACAGACACCACCAGACACCACCCTAATGACAGAAAGTGACGAGGAAATAAAGAGCCTCTTGATGATGGTTAAAGGAAAGAGTGAAAAAGCTGGCGTAAAACTCAACATTCAAAAACTAAGATCACGGCATCCAGTCCCATCACTTTATGGCAAACAGATGGGGAAGAAAATGAAACAGTGACAGACTTTATCTTCTTGGGCTTCAAAATCACTGCAGATGGTGACTGCAGTCATGAAATGAAAAGATACTTGCTCCTTGGAAGAAAAGCTGTGACAAACCTAAAAAAGTGTATTAAAAAGCAGAGATATCACTTTGCTGACAAAGGTTCATCTAGTCAAAGCTATGGTTTTTCCAGTAGTCATATATGGATGTGAGAGTTGGACCATAGAGAAGAATTGATGTTTTTGAACTGTGGTGCTGGAAAAGACTCTTGAGAGTCCCTTGGACTGCAAGATCAAACCAGTCCATCCTAAAGGAGATCAGTCCTGGATATTCATTGGAAGGACTGATGTTGAAGCTGGAACTTCAATACTTCAGCCACCTGATGTGAAGAGCTGACTCATTTGAAAAGACCCTGATGCTGGCGAAGATTGAGGGCAGGAGGAGAAGGGGACGACAAAGGATGAGATGGTTGGATGGCATCACCGACTCAATGGACATGGGTTTGGGTGGACTCCGGGAGTTGGTGATGGACAGGAAGGCCTGGCGAGCTGCGGTTCATGGGGTCACAAAGAGTCAGACACAATTGAGCGACTGTACGGAACTGAAAATACAAAAATCTTACATGTACACACAGTGAGTTTCTACAAATATGCCATAATGTTTTTGAGATTTATCCATGAGGTTACACGTATTATTAACTTTTAAAAAACATACTGATTAGTATTACTTTGTATGGTATATGGTAATTAAAAAATAAAAGCTATTCTCTGATTGATGGGCACCTGCACTGATTTCAGCTTTAGGCTACTATGAATAAAGCTCCTATGAATATTTTTGTATGTCTTTTTGTAGTGATATGCTTTCATTTTTTAAGGTAAGATCCAGGTGTGAAACTCCTGGATCATAGGATAGGTATATGCTTACTTTGATAAGAATCTCCTAGACTTTTTTCTAAAGTGACTGTACCCGTTTACACTCTCAACAATAAAACATGAGCATTCTGAATACCTTAAAACCCTGCCGACAGGATGGGCGGTCCTAAGATGGTGGAGGAATAAGACAGGGAGACCACTTTCTCCACCACAAATTCATTAAAAAATCATTTGAATGCTGAGCAAATACCACAAAACAACTTCTGAAAGCTGGCGGAGGACACAAGGCACCCAGAAAGGCAGCCCATTGTCTTTGAAAGGAGATGTTTTATCATCGGTGCTGTATGGATAGAGAAGTCTTGAGGCTACTGTAAAAATAAGACTAAAAGCCAGAGGCAGGAAGCTTAAGTCCAAAACTTGAGTAACTAGAAAACTCCTGACTCCAGGGAACATTAATCAACAAGAGCTCATCCAAAAGACTCCATACCTACACTGAAACCAAGCTCCATCCAGGAGCCAACAAGTTTTAGAGCAAGACATACCAAGCTAATTCTTCAACAACGCAGGAACATAACCCTGAGCACAAAAAAACAGGTGGCCAAAAATCACACCAAACTCACAGACACCTCAAAACTCACTACTGGACACTTTATTGCAATCCAGAGAGAAGAGATCCAGCTCCACCCACCAGAACACTGACACAAGCTTCCCTAACCAGCTACTCGTTGACAAGCCACTCATTCAACTCCAACCATAGGGAGGAACCTCCACAATAAAGAGGAACTGCAAACTTCCAGCATACAGAAAGACCACCCCAAACACAGCGACCTAAACAAGATGAAAAGGCAGAGAAATATTCAGCAGGTAAAGGAACATGATAAATGCCCACCAAACCAAACCAAAGAGGAGATAAGGAGTCTACCTGAAAAAGAATTCAGAATAATGACAGTAAAAATGATCCACAATCTTGAAAACAAAATGGAGTTACAGATAAATAGTCTGGAGACAAGGATTGAGAAGATGCAAGAAATGTTTAACAAGGACCTAGAAGAAATAAAAAAGAGTCAATCCCTGCAATAACTGAGATCAAAAGCACTCTGGGGGGAACCAACAGTAGAATAACTGAGGTAGAAGACATGATAAGTGAGGTGGGAGATAGAATGGTGGAAATAGATGAAGCAGAGAGGAAAAAAGAAAAAAAGAATTAAAAGAAATGAGGACAACTTCAGAGACCTCTGGGACAATGTTAAACGCCCCAACATTTGAATCATAGGAGTCCCAGAAGACGATGACAAAAAGAAAGGCCGTGAGAAAATACTTGAGGAGATAATAGTTGAAAACTTCCCTAAAATGGGGAAGGAAATAGCCACCCAGGTCCAAGAAACCCAGAGAGTCCCAAACAGGATAAACCCCAGGCAAAACACCCCAAGATACATATTAATCAAATTAACGAAGATCAAACACAAAGAATAAATATTAAAAGCAGCAAGGGAAAAACAACAAATAACCCACAAGGGGATCCCCATAAGGATAATAGCTGATCTTTCAATAGAATTTCTTCAAGCCAGAAGGGAATGGCAGGACATACTTAAAGTGATGAAAGAGGAAAACCTACAACCCAGATTACTGTACCCAGCAAAGATCTCATTCAAATATGAAGGAGAAATCAAAAGCTTTACAGACAAGCAAAAGCTCAGATAATTCAGCACCACCAAATCAGCTCTTCAACAAATGCTAAAGGATCTTCTCTAGACAGGAAACATAGAAAAAGTTTATAAACTTGAACCCAAAACAACAAAGTAAATGGCAACGGGATCATACTTATCAATTATTACCTTAAGTGTAAACGGGTTGAATGCCCCAACCAAAAGACAAAGACTGGCTGAATGGATACAAAAACAAGACCCCTATATATGCTGTCTACAAGAGACCCACCTCAAACCTAGGGACACATATGTACTGAAAGTGAAGGGCTGGAAAAAGATATATCATGCAAATAGAGACCAAAAGAAAGCAAGAGTAGCAATACTCATATCAGATAAAATAGACTTTGAAATAAAAGCTGTGAAAAGAGACAAAGAAGGACACTACATAATGATCAAAGGATCAATCCAAGAAGAAGATATAACAATTTTAAATATATATGCACACAACATAGGAGCACCACAATATGTAAGGCAAATGCTAACAAGTATAAAAGGGGAAATTAACTAACATAATAATAGCTGGAGACTTTAATACCCCACTCACACCTATGGACAGATCAAATAAACAGAAAATTAGCAAGGAAACACAAACTTTAAATGATACAATGGACCAGGTAGACCTATTTGACATCTATAGGACATTTCACCCTAAAACAATGAATTGTACCTTTTTCTCAAGTGCACACAGAACCTTCTCCAGGATAGATCACATCCTGGGCCATAAATCTAGCCTTGGTAAGTTCAAAAAAATTGAAATCATCTCAAGCATCTTTTCTGATCACAATGCAGTAAGATTAGATATCAACTACAGGAAAAAAGCTATTAAAAATACAAACATATGGAGGCTAAACAACACACTTCTGAATAACCAAAAATCACAGAAGAAATCAAAAAAGAAATCAAAATATGCATAGAAACGAATGAAAATGAATACACAACAACACAAAACCTATGGGATTCAGTAAAAGCAGTGCTAAAGGGAAGGTTCATAGCAATATACGCCTACCTCAAGAAACAGGAGAAAAATCAAATAAAAAACCTAACTCTACACCTAAAGCAACTAGAAAAAGAAAAAATGAAGCACTCCAGGGTTAGTAGAAGGAAAGAAATCATAAAAAACAGGGCAGAAATAAACACAAAAGAAAAAAAGGAGACCATAGCCAAAATCAACAAAGCTAAAAGTTAGTTCTTTGAGAAGATAAATAAAATAGACAAACCATTAGCTAGACTCATCAAGAAACAGAAGAATCAAATCAACAAAATTAGAAATGAAAATGGAGAAATCACAACAGACAACACAGAAATACAAAAGATCATAAGAGACTACTATCAGCAACTATATGCCAATAAAATGGACAACTTGGAAAAAATGGACAAATTCTTAGAAAAGTACAACTTTCCAAATCTGAACCAAGAAGAAATAGAAAGTCTTAACAGACCCATCAGAAGCACAGAATCTAAACTGTAATCAGAAATCTTCCAACAAACAAAAGTCTACAACAAGATGGCTTCACAGCTGAATTCTACCAAAAATTTAGAGAAGAGCTAACACCTATCCTACTCAAACTCTTCCAAAAAACTGCAGAGGATGGTAAACTTCCAAACTCATTCTATGAGGCCATCATCACCCTAATACCAAAACCAGACAAAGATGTCACAAAAAAAGAAAACTACAGACCAATATCACTGATGAACACAGATGCAAAAATCCTTAACAAAATTCTAGCAAACAGAATCCAACAACATATTAAAAAGATCATACATCATGACCAAGTGGCTTTATCCCAGGGATGCAAAATTCTTCAGTATTCACAAATCAATCAATGTGATACACCACATTAACGAATTGAAAGATAAAAGCCAAATGATTATCTCAACAGATGCAGAGAAAGCCTTTGACAAAATTCAACATCCATTTATGATAAAAACCCTCCAGAAAGCAGGCATAGAAGGAACATACCTCAACATAATAAAAGCCATATATGATAAACCCACAGCAAACATCCTCAATGGTGAAAAATTGAAAGCATTTCCCCTAAAGTCAGGAACAAGACAAGGATTCCCACTCTCACTACTATTATTCAACACAGTTTTGGAAGTTTTAGCCACAGCAATCAGAGAAGAAAAAGAAATAAAAGGACTCCAGATTGGAAAAGAAGAAGTAAAACTCTCACTAATTGCAGATGACATGATCCTCTACATAGAAAACCCTAGAGACTCCACCAGAAAATTATTAGAGCTTATCAATGGATATAGTAAAGTTGCAGGATATAAAATTAACACACAGAAATCCCTTGCATTCCTATACACTAACAATGAGAAAACAGAAAGAGAAATTAAGGAAACAATTCCATCCACCATTGCAACCAAAAGAATAAAATACTTAAGAAACAAAAGACCTATATATAGAAAACTATAAAACACTGATGAAAGAAATCAAAGATGACACAAATAGATGGAGGAATACACCATGTTTATGGATTGGAAGAATCAATAGAGTGAAAATGAGTATACTACCCAAAGCAATCTATAGATTCAAGCAATCCCTATCAAGCTACCAATGGTATTTTTCAGAGAACTAGAACAAATAATTTCACAATTTGTATGGAAATACAAAAAACCTTGAATAGCCAAAGCAATCTTGAGAAAGAAGAATGGAACTGAAGGAATCAATCTGCCTGACACTTCAGGCTATACTACAAAGCTACAGTCATCAAGACAGTATGCTACTGGCATAAAGACAAAAAGATAGATCAATGGAACAAAATAGAAAGCCCAGAAATAAATCCATGCACCTATGGACACCTTATCTTTGACAAAGGAGGCAAGAATATACAATGGAGAAAAGACAATCTCTTTAACAAGTGGTGCTGGGAAAACTGGTCAGCCACTTGTAAAAGAATGAAACTAGAACACTTTCTAACACCATACACAAAAATGAACTCAAAATGAATTAAAGATCTAAATGTAAGACCAGAAACTATAAAACTCCTAGAGGAAAATATAGGCAAAACACTCTCTGACGTAAATCACAGCAGGATTCTCTATGGCCCACCTCCCAGAGTAATGGAAATAAAAGCAAAAATAAACAAATGAGACTAATTAAACATAAAAGCTTTTGCACAATGAAAGAAACTATAAGCAAGGTGAAAAGACAGCTTTCAGAATGGGAGAAAATAATAGTAAATGAAGCAACTGACAAAGAATTAATCTCAAAAATATACAAGCAACTTATGCAGCTCAATTCCAGAAAAATAAGCGACCCAAACAAAAAATGGGCTAAAGACCTAAACAGACATTTCTCCAAAGAAGACATACAGATGGCTAACGAACACATGAAAAGATGCTCAACATCACTCATTATCAGAGAAATGCAAATCAAAACCACAATGAGGTACCATCTCATGCTGGTCAGAATGGCTGCTATCAAAAAGTCTAGAAACAATAAATTCTGGAGACGGTGTGGAGAAAAAGGAACCCTCTTACACTGTTGGTGGGAATGCAAACTAGTACAGCCACTATGGAGAACAGTGTGGAGATTCCTTAAAAAACTGGAAATAGAACTGCCATACGACCCAGCAATCCCACTGCTGGGCATACACACCAAGGAAACCAGAATTGAAAGAGACATGTGTATTCCAATATTCATTACAGCATTGTTTACAATAGCCAGGACATGGAAGCAACCTAGATGTCCATCGGCAGACAAATGGATAAGAAAGCTGTGGTACATATACACGATGGAATATTACCCAGCTATTAAAAAGAATGGATTTGAATTGGTTCTAATGAGGTGGATGAAACTGGGGCCTATTATACAGAATGAAGTAAGTCAGAAAGAAAAACACTATTACAGTATATTAACACATAGATATGGAGTTTAGAAAGATGGTAACAATGACCCTATATGCAAGACAGTGAAAAAGACAGATATAAATAAAAGACTTTTGGACTCTGTGGGAGAAGGTGAGGGTGGGATGATTTGGGAGAATGGCATTGAAACATGTATATTATTATATGTGAAACAGATTGCCAGTCCAGGCTCGATGCATGAGACAGTGTGCTCAGGGCTGGTGCACTGGGATGACCCTGAGGGATGGGATGGGGAGGGACGTGGGAGGAGGTTCAGGATGGGGAACACATGTATACCCGTGGTAGATTCATGTCAATGTATGACAAAACCACCATGATATTGTAAAGTAATCAGCCTACAATTAAAAATAAAATAAAAAAAAAAACAAAAAACTCTGCCAACATGTGGTATTGCAATCTTTCTAATTTTAGCCATACTGGTGGTTATATAGGATTATCTCATAATGCTTTCAATTTGCATTTTTTGGATGACTGACACTGACTAGTTCATGTTTTTATTGACCATTTCCATATCTTACTTTGTGAAGTGTCTGTTTAAGCTGTCCATTTTCAAAAAATGGCTTGGCTTCTTAAGTTGTAGGAGTTCTTTATATAACCATGACATCAGTTCTTTGTCACATACATATTTTTGAATAATTTTTCCTAGTCTTCAATATTCATTTTCTTAATTCTGTCTTTTGATAAACATGTTTTAATTTCTATGAAGTATAATTATGTTTTTTTTTCTTTTTTTGGTCATCACTTTTTGTGACCTAAGAAACTTTTGCCAGTTATAGAAATTACAAGTGGCAAAAGATTCAATTAATAATTTTTTAAAAAAGGAAACTGTTGCTCATTCCCAAGTCATGAAACTATTCCATGCTTTCCCCTAAAAACTTTGTGGTTTTCTATTTTATGTTTATGTCTATGTTCTACCTCAATTAATCCTTGTGTCTGATATGAGGTAGAGGTTGAGGTTCACTTTCTTCCATATGGATATTCAGTTTTCCAGCACTATTTGTGGAAAAAACTTTCCTCCCTGATTGGATTACTTTGGTGCCTTTAACAAATTTCCCAGAAATGCAAGTCTAATTTCTGGGTGCCCTTTTCTGCTGATCTGTTTGACATGTCAGTATACACTATGTTGATTACTGTGGGTTGATAATAAGTCTTGAAACCAGGTAGGGTTAAGCCTCCAACTTGTTCTTATTCAAGATTAATTTGACCACTCTAAGTCTTCAGCATTTCTGCATAAATTTTGGAATCATCCAGTTAATTTCTAAGAAAAAGTTTGCTGCAATTCTTATTGGAATTGCATTCAGGCTACAGGTTGATTTGTGGAGAAGTGACATATTAATGATACTGGGTTTTCCATATTCTTTGATGTTTTACTTTACTGATTATATAATCTAAACTTATCTAGCCCTTTTGTTAGTTTCTTATTATCTGCTTACTTTGTATTCAATCCTTTATTTAAATATTTTAATTATTATATATTCAAATTGGATAATTCTAATATATAAAGCCTCTGAGGTCTTCAGTCTGTTTTTGTATGTTTCTGTTAACACTATTTCACACTGGCTCATTTCTTTGGTATTTGGTCATTTTAAAATTGTGACTTCACATCTTACTAAAGTTTATCAGTGGGAACACCGACTGCCTAAATTGGGGCTGAATTTAATAAATTCTACAAAAGATTTATATTGCTTCTTCTGGAGGCAAGGGTGAGGGGTATGCCACTGAAGAGGGATTATTTCATTCTTCTTCCAATGTCCTACCCTTAGGTAAATAAAGCTCTCAGGTTCAACCAGCTCTCTTACTGAAGAATTAAATGAGCTCATGTATCTGGTTTCCCCAACGGCTAAGTGCTCAGAATTTGGTTTTCCCTGCTTATTTTTTTCTTGAGAATAGAGGAGAGGTCTTTTAGAGATTTCCTTTTCTTCTTAGGAAAAACAATATATAAAAATCATGGGTTTTTGCTGTTGCAATTTTCTAAGATCTATTTCTACATTAGTGAGAGGGTCCCTCATACCCTGCAGTTTATTATAAGGCTGGAAATGGAGTACACAGCTGGGTTTTAAAGTTATAATCTACCATTAAAAGATCTTAGCTAAGACCTTACACATAAAAATTATATATCTGCTAAAATGAAAAGAGTTAAATCCATATTTTTGAAGAGATATATAGTAATCTCAGTTATAAAAAAACTAAAATAAGATCAGTTATTTGAGATAAGAAAATACATAGGAATAATCTATAATCTCCATAAACCAGTCCTTTAAAAAATCATCTTGGCACTGAAAGAACATGATAAACAAATAACCCCTTGGCAGTACTCATGTTCCATTTAATTTTCCCTTGAGGACAGAAACTACTAAAGTTTTTGAATCACTACCTAAAACTTAGTTCATTTAATGTTTCTATTTTAAAACACCAACACAGATGTTTGGCCTCTCTGCCTTGAAACTCTATGCTTTTGTAAAAAAATGTTCAGAATGTTATGTTAAATCCCCACAAGTACTGTAACAAGAATATAAATATTAATAAATCCCAAGTTGGTAAATAAGTAATTCATTAAAAGTATCACATATGAACTCATTTATAACTGAAAAGAGCCTCTCTATAATAGAACAAAGACAAGATCTAATTTTATGAAATACTGAATTACAAAACAGTAACAGCTCATTAGTGCAGGTGCATCTGGAAGCAGCAACAACAACAAACCCAAGCTTCCCCCCAACAGAATATGATTATTCAAATGAAAACGAGTATTTTTCTAGCCCAAAGGTACCTGGCTATTCTGTAATCAATTACTAATTGATTTATGCTAAAATTAAGTTTAGATAAAGCCTTCTAATTTAGTTCTTCAGTTAATTCAGTTCAGTCGTTCAGGCGTGTCTGACTCTTTGCAACCCCATGAACCCAGTTAATTACAGCACATAAAATACAAATGGAAAAGAGCCTCCTAAAATAGTTTTTTCAGTTTTATCACCAGGTATAGGGAACCAGGATATTATCTAACTTTAGGACTTCTGGTAACCTTGATCTCTTAATCAAATTCTTTTGTTCTCTGTAATGACAGTACCAAAGTAACTGAAACAAAGGAACAGAAGTAGCAAAAGACTTGTGATTTTTATGGCAAATGAATTATGTCTTATTCTTCTCATAAAGTTTCAATAATTTCCTTCCTACAAAAATGAGAATCCTTTTCTGTTACAAAAAATCCTTGTTATATGTTTTAGATAATTTAATTATGCTTATGTATATGTGTGTGTTTCAAGCAGAGCAAAGTTTAAATGGAAGTCAAAACTCTCCTAATCTATATATGTCAGAGATAACCATTACTAAGGATTTAGTGTAAATATCCTTCTAGATTTTCACTGGAGAAGGCAATGGCACCCCAGTCCAGTACTCTTGCCTATACATACCTACATACATGTAATTTTAGGTCAAAATAGAATTATATCTACCTTATGTACCCCTGGTGGCTCAGATGGTAAAGAATCTGCCTGCAATGTGAGAGACCTGGGTTCAATCCCTGGGTTGGGAAGATCTCCTGGAGGAGGGCATGGCAACCCACTCCAGTATTCTTGCCTAAGGAATCCCCATGGACAGAGGAGCCTGGCAGGCTACTGTCCATGGAGTCACAAAGAATCAGACATGATGACTAAGCACTACCTTATATATCTTCCTGTGTGCCCACCTGGCAATATGTAACAAGTTTTTTCCTATAGGTACATATTATAGAGCTACCTCTTTTATTTTAGTAGTGGAACAGTATTCCAAAGAAGTGTTCTACCATACTTACATTAATTTATGTTCAAATGGTAAACATTTAGGATGCTTTCAACTTTTGATATTATAAACTATTATAGCTAGTCTCTTATGCTCTAAAATAAGAATTTGTTTCCAGTAGAGATGAATTATCTCCTATCTTGTTAATTTGCTTTAACAAACCACAAAGTCCTTGTTACAAGATTACATTTTTCACGTATAACACGTGTACACCCGTGGTGGATTCATGTTGATGTATGGCAAAACCATACAGTATTGTAAAGTAAAATAAAAAAATAAAAAATAAATAAAATAAAAAGGAAGAAAAAAAAGATTACATTTTTCATTCCAGCTTTTAAGTTAGAATTTCTGAGAAAGATATTATCTGAAATGCATTTGAAAAGATAAATACACTCTGCAAAAAAATGTAACAGTAGTACCCTAAGACATTAATGTGAATAAATTATAAGGAAGACCTTAGTAGACATTTCTCCAAGGAAGACATACATATGGCCAAGAGGTACATGAAAAGATGCTCAACATCACTAATTATTAGAGAAATGTAGATCAAAACTTCTGCCTCACAGAATGGCCATCATAAAAAAATCCACAAATAATAAATGGTGGAGAGGACATAAAGAAAAGAGAACCCTCGTGCGCTATTGGTAGGAATGTAAATTGATACAGCCACTATAGAGAACAGTATGGGGGTTCCTTAAAAAACTAAAAATTGAACTACCATATAATCTACCTGCAATGAAGGAGACCCCAGGTCGATTCCTGGGTCAGGAAGTTACTCTGGAGAAGGGACAGGCTACCCACTCTAGTATTCATGGGCTTCCCTGGTGGCTCAGATGGTGAAGAATCTGCCTACAGTGTGGGAGACCTGGGTTCACTCCCTGGGTTGAAGACCCCCTGGAGGAGGGCATGGCAACTCACTCTTGCCTGGAGAATCCCTATAGACAGAGGAGCCAGGCAGGCTACAGTCCATGGGGTCACAAAGAGTCAGACACAACTGAGCGACTAAGCACAGCACACAGCACCATATAATCTAGCAATCCCAACATTTGCTGCAGCACTATTTACAATAGGGAGGATATGGAAGCAACCTAAATATCCATCAACAGATGAATAGATAGATAAGATGTGGTACATACAAACAATGGAATATCACTCAGCTATAAAAGGAACAAAATTGGGTCATTTGTACAGACAGGATGGACCCAGAGTCAGAGGGAAGTTAAGTCAGAATAAGCAACAAATATTGTATATTAATACATATATGTGGAATCTAGAAAAATGGTACAGATGAACCTATCTGCAGAGACGAAGATGTGGAGAATGGAAGCATGGGCATGGAGTGGGGGGCTGGGGCATGGATGAACTGGGAGGTGGGGACTGATGTATGTGCACCGCCATGTGTAAAACAGATAGCTAGTGGGAACCTGCTGTCCCTGTTGTATAATGTAGGGAGCTGAGCTTGGTGTTCTGGGATGGTTTAGAGGGGTGAGATGGAGGAGGTGGGAAGGAGGGTCAAGAGGGAGGGGATATATATATAAACAGATAGCTGATTCACTGTGTAGTACAACACTGTAAAGCAACTATAACCCAGGAAAAAAATGAAACAATTAACACCCATATGCATAGGTTAGAAAATAGATTATGAACTGAATAATTCATTTATCATTTGGATTACCCACCATTCATTGCCGTCTATTTTAACAGTACAACTGAAAACTGGCTGAAAAGGGATGACAAAAATATAGACATTAAGTAATATACAACTGAATGTTTCGAAGATGACTTTTCACTTCAGAAAGCTTACTTATAGAACTAGTAAAATAACCTAGTATTTTTCAAGAAAAAAAAAGAATAAAAAAAAACTTCTTAATATTTATGCTGAGCATACATACGTAGTGTTTCTAACAGAAATGCTACGAATATCAGTTCTTCATATTATCAGATATGGAAGGCTTAAGAACTTGAAATACTAGTAATTATTGAACTGCCTAGAGAAAAAAGTATTATTCTCAAATAAGAAGAGATGTCTGAAAGACTAAAAGTTACCTGTAGAGTACAGTTCATCATCCTTATTATGTAGTCAAACTGCTGATGATCTAATATTGCTCGGTTCTGCTGAACATGTAAACCCAGCTCATCAGTGAGACACTGTCTTGCTGCCTTTCCTTTAAGGGCTCTCAGTGCAGCAGGAAGGGTCTGAGGACATAAGAGGCAGACATGAACAAGAGGTTTCACTGGAAAAAAAATAACTTTAAATCAGCTAACTCATGCATATTCTGTAAACCATTTAACAGAGCTATTAGAATTAGAAAAGAGTTGATTTGCTGTTAAGGACAACATGGATTTATAGTGATTTTTTAAATTTGTAAGGCAGCATGAAAATAAACAGGACTAGTTTATGTGATACATTAAAAAAAACATTAAACTTCATTAAAAAAAAAACAATTTATCAAAACTGTGGCCACCAAAATAACTACTGCTTCAGATTCTGAGTCAAAACCATGGATACTTGACATGTTCTTTCAATAACTGGCCACATCTCCGTGGCAAGAATAGAAGGAAAAACTAAAATGACAAGAAGCATGGGTGATTTTATTCTTTTATAGTGATTAGCAACTTAATCACTACTCAGTTTTAACTTATGACTGGAAAATTCTGCAATCCCTTCTATTTCAAAAGTATAATTAAGAAGGAAAAAACTCAGAGCAACAAATAGAAATCTCTAGGTTTACATACTAAAACTCTTCCACTTCCTCACCCACAAGAATGCCTCTTCCAGTTCACCTTTAGAGCCTGATTTACTTTACATAAAGTAGTATTAACAATAGGCTTATTTAACTTTGAAAATGTAAAATAAGAACAAAGGAGCAAATAAGAAGGAAGGAAAAAGACTGAGAGTAGGAGGTCCTAATATTGTTACAAGGGGCACAAGAAACAGTGTGAAAGTTGAAAGCAAGAGAAGCAAAAGAAAGTCCATTTAATACTTCAATCATAAGAAAAAATGGATTCCAAAAAACTCAAAATACAGACTTGAGGGTCATTAAGTGGATAAAAACTTTGTTTCACAAGCTTTACTAGCCCCATGTAATAAATGCTCAGAACAATGACAAGTCACTAAGAAAAGGTGACATTAATGTTTAATATGTTTTATTAAAGAAGGCAAGAAAATGTGCTATTAAAGCACACGTTAAGGGCATATTTAAATGAAGACCACAATTTTTATAATTCATTACTTGTTTTAACTAGATTTTTTGTAATAAATAAAATTATATTTTAAATGTTTTTAAGTCTCTTAAAAGTGAAAGAGGATGTGAAAGTGAAAGTGAAAGAGGAGAGTGAAAAAGTTGGCTTAAAGCTCAACATTCAGAAAACGAAGATCATGGCATCACTTCACAGCAATTAGATGGGGAAACAGTGTAAACAGTGGCTGACTTTATTTTTTGGGGCTCCAAAAATCACTGCAGATGGTGACTGCAACCATGAAATTAAAAGACGCTTACTCCTTGGAAGGAAAGTTATGACCAACCTAGACAGCATATTGAAAAGCAGAGACATTACTTTGCCAACAAAGGTCCGTCTAGTCAAGGTTATGGTTTTTCCAGTAGTCATGTATGGATGTGAGAGTTGGACTATAAAGAAAGCTTAGCACTAAAGAATGGATGCTCTTGAACTGTGGTGTCGGAAAGACTCTTGAGAGTCCCTTGGACTGCAAGGAGATCCAACCAGTTCATCCTAAAGGAAATCAGTCCTGAGTGTTCATTGGAAGGACTGATGTTGAAGCTGAAACTCCAATACTTGGGCCACCTGATGCAAAGAAGCGACTCATTGGAAAAGACCCTGATGCTGGGAAAGACAAGGCAGGAGGAGGAGGAGATTGCAGAGGATGAGATGGTTGAATGGCATCACTGACTCAATGGAGATGAGTCTGAGTAAACTCCTGTAGTTGGTGATGGACACGTTGGCCTGCAGTGCTGCGGTCCATGGGGTCGTGAAGAGCTGGACACGACTGAGCGACTGAACTGAACTGACTGAAGTTTCTAAATAATATGCCAAAATAGAATTTAAAGAAAAATGTTTAAAAGTTTCAGGGGGGAAATGACTATCAATATTTTGGGCTTGGCTAAGATTTTAAATATTAGACACTATTCATTTAAAGTGATAAAAACAATGAAAGAATACTTTATAAAGAAAAGGGATGGAAATAGAGGAGAGGTCAGTTGGCAAGCTAAACACAGAAATCTGAAAGGGACATGATGAATGTTTACTTGGGAATGATGGCATTTTATTACCTTTTCAGTCTCCAATGTTTTATTTTCAAATATGAATGAAATGCAGTTTCTAACAACTTCCAATCTCTGTGCACTGTTGAAAACTGTTGTCACTTTATCCATTATTGAAACTATTAAAGGAATATAACACAAATTAAATTCCTTTAGCAATAATAAAAGCAAGGGGAATATTACTATTTACAGTTTATATGACTCTGTTTACATGACAAACACTTAAGCCTTTATTTCCCCCTCATTACATGACACTGAAGGTACTTCATCACTTTGATTACACTTCTACGTTGTGAAGTGACAGGCTAATCAATAGCTTATTGAGGATAATTTCACAGGTTAGATCCTAATACTGTACTTAACTCTTATACAAATTAATTCATGTTGCACAGTAAAATTTTATTAAGCAAAGATAAACATCACTTTTTTTAAACCATTAGTTGTAAACAAACAGACTAGAAATGTGTCAGGTAGAAGATCATGACCAACACAGCTAATGCTCATATACAAGAGGACTGACTACTAACAGGAAAAGAAGCTGATATTTCTAACATATTACCAAAGAAAAACCACATACCACAAAAAATTAGGTTCTAAAAATCCGAGTACAGGTGACCTGAAGAAGCACTGCACACAAACAAAAGTGATCATGGCCAAAGAATTGCTTTACAAATTTGGGAGAGTCACTTTTCGGTTCTGCGAACTTAGTACCTGTCAACTTTACAAGATTGGATAATTCTAGTGTGCTACATAAGCTAAAATTACTTAAAACAAATGTAACTTATTAAAAGAATACTAGAAGATATAAATTAAATCAGTATTCATTAAATAAAAAGTATAATTTCACAAAGAACTACACAATATCATTTGTACAAATCAGGTAGTAGCTTATTATAATTCTTAAGCCTTATATTTTATGATTGCTCTTACCTAACAAGAAAAACCATAATACCATACTCTTGGCCTTCCTTTCATTTCATTAATATGAAATTTTACATTCTTAAAACAATTTTTTAAACTTAAAATTTCTGAAATAATTATGAGCTTACACAGAGTTACAAATTAGTACAGAGAAGATCCATGTACTTCACACCCAACTTCCCCAAATGGTGGTATCTTATCTAACTATAGTGCTTTACCAGAATCAGGAAATCAATCTTACTTGGTTTTTACTAGTTCTCTTGAAATCATTTAAAATTATGTAACAGTAATGACCATGATGGTAAAACAGATTATTTCATATGACTTTCTCTGTCTGAAATGTGCATTCTTTATTTTGTACTCTGGAGCTTTCCACATGTGGAGGTCTGTGGCATAGACAGAAACTGAAATTGATCTATATTTAGAGTAGAAAATGTCTTAGTCTCCAAGTAAGACCACATACTTTAGAGAGCAACATATTTAACCTATTTTTATAAATTTTTAATTCTAAAATTTCTTTCATAGCATTTTAAAGTTTCTTTAGGATGAACCATTAAAAATTCCACCTTTTTAAATAATGAATCTGTTTACCATCTGGAAATTATTACTTTCCTTTGGAGACTATGACTTAGTTTATTCCCAGGATAAAGTTCTTCACTTAGAGATGATATATCAGGGATTAGCCAAATCCTCAGCTGCAGCATTCTAATACTACCTTTCTAACAGTTGATAACAACTCTGGTTTATGGGTGTTCAACTTTTCAGGTCTTCCTTCTTAAGGTTTCGGCTTTCAAATGCTATTTTTAGCAGTTTATCATTACTCTGGCACCTCTGAGGAATAGCTGGAAAGTAATTAACTTAAAATGTGAATGGTTCTTAAAGTGACATAGCAATTCTACACTCATATTAAATGGGTATCATGTAAGATGAAACATTCATACTTTAAAAATTTTAATGCAATGAAAATCCTGATTCTGATCAATTTAAATGAATCAGAAAGTTGGACAGAGGTCCCTGCATTCATCCTTCACTCATTCATTCATCATTCTTTCATCTGTTTGTTCATTCATTCATTTTGGTTTCATAGGCAATCCATGCAGGGACAAATACTGAGTCATATGTATTTCTCTCACTGACTAAAATGAGAGATTCCATATGCATATAAAATATTTGATGTTGACTGAAAATGAAGTAAAGAGATTATACAAAAATAATACTGAGACAAGGCTACAGTTCAAGCAGATAAAAATTTAAACCAACTTCATGTGTGTATTTAAAGAAAGTATTCAACTGAGTTATGAATACCCTTCAAAAAGTAACTACCCTAACACACTGGCTTCTCTATTTTCTTCTCCATGTGAAAGTATGATCAACACTTAAGTATA
This sequence comes from Oryx dammah, assembly GCF_014754425.2. NCBI lineage: Eukaryota > Metazoa > Chordata > Mammalia > Artiodactyla > Bovidae > Oryx > Oryx dammah. Next base: position 41,937,891 of record NW_024070201.1, on the reverse strand, counting down.
AGCTGGTAATATGTAGGGAAATTACAGCAAATTAGCATTATTAAGTAAATAATAAGTAATATTCACATTACTATATAATATCCCTGACCAGGGATCAAAGCTGAGCCTCCTGCATTGGGAGCATGGAGTCTTAGCCAATGGATCACCAGGGAAGTCCCTGTGTCTTATATCTTGATTAAAAGTTTACCTTTAAAACAAATGGATAAATACATACCAACAGGTGGACCTGCAGGCACAACACATTTCTTTTCCACTCTTGAAGCAGGAGGTGCATTCTGATTCTTAGCAAGATTTTCCTGTATTAATTCCTGTACCCGAGTTTCATTAATTTTGGGAAAAGGAAGAATATGAACTCGCAAGTGGGATCCTTCTGTTGGGCGTGGAACTTTCTGAAATGCCATATGAGGGTTTGGATTCTCCTGCAATATTAAACATAGGTAAGATTATTCAAAAGTTAAAATAACAATGGCAGATCGTTGGCCAGAGGGACAGAAACTGAAATCAGACAGGTGAGAGACTGTATACACATTCAGCCATAAAATACAGAGTCCTGGAATACATGAGCTACCAGCAGCATCTGATACAGCTGACTGATCACTCTTTTCCTCTTCAACACACACTTTCTTCACTTGGTTTGTAAATTTCTTGCTACATCTTTGTCTATTTTTTATCTCCCTAATCTCTTAACTATGTGACTACCCCAGGGCTCAGACCACAGGCCTCTTTTCTATTTACATTTACTTCCTTGGTGATAACCTACAGTCTCGTATTTTTAACTACAAGAACACCAATGATTCACAAATTTTGGTCTCCAAATAAGTGTCCTCCTGGACTCCATATCCATATATTCAACAATCCGCAAATACTGTTTCCACTTGGATTTAAAATAACATCTAGAATATATGTTCAAAATGAACATTTAGTATTCACCTCCTTCAAAATTGCTATCTACAGTCTTCCTCACTTCAGTACATGGCATATTTATTTCTTCCAATCACTTCAGTGAAAAACTTAAGAGTAATCATTAATGCCTTTCTCTAATACCCCATTATCCATTCCTGTGCAAACCTTTAACTTGTATCTTTAAACTATGTCTATAACCTGACCACTTTTCAACACACCTTGGTTTAAGTCAAAGTTTAAGGCAAATCTTTAACTTGTGTCTTTAAACTATGTCTATAACCTGACCACTTTTCAGCATACCTTGGTTTAAGTCAGCATCTCTTTCATATTGCTCAGAACAGTCTCCTAACCTGTCTCTCTGTTCTACCCTTGCTCCCACTCTCACTCTATTTTTAACACTGCAGACAGAGTGATCTAGTTAAAGCATGTCAAATTATTATCTACTTGTTCGTAATGAGTGGGACAAGATGTTGAACACATATCAGGACTGTATTAGTTAAATTAATTGTGTCAGCTAATATTTTCATAGACCCTCGGAGTTGGCATGGAGTTTTATCCAGCCACTACTTACGTACAATTATACTTCAAATACTACAGGCAGAGTGGAATCCATACTTTTTACAAAGTTCCATATGAAAGGCTGCTGTACAATCATTCTTAGGCCAACTCTTGCATTTACCATTCGGTGAAACCAGAAAATTTCTTTTTCCTTCTGAACCTACATTATTTATGTTGTACATTAAGCTCCATATTGCCCTACATATTTTCTGGACAGTTAGAATGGCCAACCAGCATCATCTACCAGAGCTGCTCCCCACAATTCTTTCTGATTATTTGGCCCAGACCCAGATAAATGAAACGCAGGATCATAGTAGAAGATAAAGGGAGCATATGTCAGTAACAGAGTGGAAATAATACTCCTTTAAGTGTCAGAAAGCCTGGGTTCTAGTTTTTGCTCTATTCATTATGTGATACTGGATAAACAACTTTGCCTAAGTCTATAAAGGCATGCCTTATTTTCTTGCACTTCACTTCACTGAGCTTCATCAGTTCAGTTCAGTCGCTTAGTCGTGTCTGACTTTTTGCGACCCCATGGACTGCAGCACGCCAGGCTTCCCTGTCCGTCACCAACTCCCGAAGTTTACTCAAAGTCATGTCCATTGAGCTATCCAACCATCTCATCCTCTGTCGTCCCCTTCTCCTCCCACCTTTAATCTTTCCCAGCATCAGGGTCTTTTCAAATGAGTCAGTTCTTTGCATCAGGTGGCCAGAATACTCGAGTTTCAGCTTCAGCATCTGAGCTTCATAGTTACTACTTTTTTCACAAACTGAAGGCTTGTGACAACCCTATGTCAAACAAGTCTATTAGCACCATTTTTTTCCAATAGCATTTGTTCACTTTGTGTTTCTGTGTCATGTTTTGGTAATTCTCATATTTCAAACTTTTTCATTATTATATTTGTTAAGGTGATCTGTGGTCAGGGATCTTTGATGTTATTATTGCAAAAAGATTATGACTTACTGAAGGCTCACATGATGGTTAGCATTTTTTTAAACAACAATAGTATTTTTAAATTAAGGCACATACATTGTTTCTTTTAGATACAAATACTATAGCACACAACAGACTACAGTATAGTGTAAACACAACTTTTATACACACTGGGAAACCAAAAAATTCACATGACTCACTTTATTGTGATACTTGCTTTCCTTCAACTCACAGTATTTCCAAGTGCCTATACTTACACTTCTCTTAAAAGATTCCTGAGATGGTGAAATCAGATCAAAAACTTGTTTCTGCCAAAGAAGCCCTCATATACATTTTGTATTCCCCCTAATATATAAAGATATATTAGCAAAGACAGAAAAAAATAAGTAAATTCCTAAGCCAAGTCTTCACAATCACCACTATCTAAACTATATGCTGAAGAAACTGTTCCAAAATTACACCAGATTAACACCAATATCACTGGTCTGGAGTTTCTGAAATTGCCCTTTCCAAAAGCAGTATGTTTGTTCTCTGTTCTTTAAATACAATATCTAAGATATTTTATCTTCTCAAAAATTATACATATACATTTTCTAAAACTCATTGGACAGATAATTCTTTCATGCTGGGGAGGTAATTCATGTGAATTTTGAGTTTTGAGTCATTTAAAGTATATTTGTCACTACTTCTGTTTTTATATATACTTATTTTCTTTATAATAAAATTAAAACTAAATATATTTCCTATGATGTAAATAATATTTATTAAAGTGAATTTTAAAACATGGAAAAATAAAAGTAAAAAAGAAATCTTAGTGATAATAGTATCTTTTCTAGCATATTTTATCTCTCTCTCTCACTACATATTCTTCTATCTTATTCCAAAAATAACTTAAAGTGGTTTACAAAAATAAAGATACACATATTGATTGCTTCTAGTCAAAAATTCAGTAATGTTACAGGTTCATTCTAAACTGCATAAGCAAGACTGAAGATCTAAAAATAGTCAAGGGAGTTCTGAAGAAGAGTAAATGGAGAAGTCAAACTCTCCAGATTATGAAACTTATATTAACCTTTAATAATTAATACAGTATGGTAACTAGTATCACTGAGGGTTAAAGGGCTAATGAAATCAAGAAGCCCAGAAACAGGACTATGAGTGAAAATGTGATACAGATGGGAGGCACTATAATTCAGAAGGAAAAGTTAAAACAGTTCAATGAAAGAGGGTAATACAACAAAGCATTTTTAGCTCATGGTCTCTGATGTCAGACTGCCTAGATTAAACCCTAACTTAGCCACTCACTAGTAGTGTGACCTAGTATAGTATCAATTCTCTTCCTACTTGTGTTTTAGTTTCCTCATCTGTAAGGAAGATAATAATACAATACCTACTTCATAAGGTTCTTGTGAGAGTGGAACAAATTATTATAGGAAAGCTTTATAACACACACACACATATTTCCCCTGAATAAATCTAAAGCTCTTTTCCAAAAGTCTAGAGTATATTCATCTGAAAAACGTTATCACTGCATATTCTATGGCATGACACCAAGCTTCTAAAACTAAAACCCCACTTCTTTTTCCATCATATCATCCATCTATTCCCATATATTCCCATCATATCACCAGCTACTTATATTTTAACAACAACAGTATTCAATAAGGGTTTAAAAAAATCGCTTATTAGAGAAAAGATATAGCTATTCGTCACTAATAGTGTTTTTCTTCTCAGAACCAAATCCATGCACAATTTAGAACAATAAGCATCTAAAACAAATATCACTTTAAAACGAAGTTCACATTCTTTAGTTGTACAGATAGTCTTCATAAAATTCAAATTTTGGGTTAAAGTTACTGAAAAATAATATATTTAACTGTATTTAGAAAATTCAAGAAAGGTTCATGCCCCAAGATCTAGTATAACACAATTTGGTTTTCTGGCTGCCGTATCTGTACACTGCTGCCCTCTAACGGGCAGTATGGTAATTATAAAGGACCACATTCACCAACTCGCACCCAGCTTGGTCATATAATGACTTCAGAGAAGACAGCAGAAATGAGAGACATTTTAAGGCTGGTTGAACTCTGTATGTTCTTGGAAACATGTGATCTTATTTATAACTCCAAATGAATTTAGAACAATCCCTTGAAGACTACTGAGCTCATTAAAAACCGCAGACAAATTTCATTGTTTAATCACCATGTTGAAATAAGAAAATGAATTATTTTCCAATAGAACAAAGAAACAGGCAAATGGTCATCTTTGATTTTCGAGAAGTGCAAATATAAAGTAATAACTAAGGATTTAGACAACTACATACTTAAGGTGAACATAATTCTGTCCAAAGCAACAAGTTGGCAAAATGTACTATTGTTTAGAGGAAATTTTAAAGTTGGATAATGATTTTCAAGAAGTGAGCTCTGTAATCCTGCTTTTTGAGAATACTCTATTAATGGGAAGTACAATGATTTTCTCAGACTTGAAAAACTGACACATAAACCATCTGGTCTGGAAACACGGATTTTTCTTTTGGCAAACTAAATGAGAATATGCCTAGGGCTTACAGAAAACAAGGCTGAGAAAGCATTTCAAATAAAAGCAGAACAAAACAAAAAGGCCCAAACTCTACTGGAAATTCAAAGTAGGCACACTGGGGAAAAAAACTTCTCCCACACTGGTCTCAACAATGAATGATAAATCAATGTGTCTCTATCAGAGGCTACCAAGTTTCCCATTAGTTTAGGTATTTAATAATTATTTAATGTGCACCAATCATATCTAGAGCTGTTATACAAATTCTCAAAAATCCATTCAAATACAGCCAAAACAAAACTATCATTGGACTGAATTGTTAAACACTGACAAAATGGACTTTTTGGACTTGCCTGACTGTGAACACATTTGCTAGAATGAAACATCCTCAATTTTCCATCTCACAGGCCTTTCAATGATCACCGAACAGAATTAATAGCTCATCCTTAATACAAAGAAATCTGTTGTATGACTTTAATATTTTAAGTGCTGGCTGCCCTAATTCAAGGTTTATTGACCTTGACACTATCGACATTTTGAGGTAGATAATTCTTGTTTGGCAGTGAGGGGTGGGGAAAAGCGGGTGTCTTGTATATTGTAAAATGTTCAGAAGCATCGTTGGCTTCTAATTAACTATATGCCAGTAGTATACTCTCTGGTTTTGACTACCAAAAAATGTCTCCAGACACTGCCAAATTTCTAGGGGAACAGTTTGCCCCTGTTAGAACAACTGCTCTATTTATGACTCTAGAATGGAGGCTGCATGTTCTAAGACATGTATCCTTTTTACAAATATCAAAAGAGCACAAGTGACTAGCTAAGATATCTAATACTCTCACACAGCTGCTGGCATGCAAATTAAGGCCATAAAAGATAAAACTAAAAACCTATTAAAATGGCTAAAATTAAAACAACTGAGTACACCAAGTGTTGGTGAAGATGCAAGGCAAACAGAACTCTCATATATTACTGCTGGGAATGCAAAATTGTAGAGATTCTTAAGAAAACAGTCTGGAAATTTTTTATAGAGTTATCATCTTGTTGCAACTTTTCTAGCAATCTATTCCTAGTTACTCACTCAAGAGAAATAAATATGTTCACATAAAAATCTGTCAGATTGATTATATTCTTTGCAGCCAAAGATGGAGAAACTCTATACTGTCAGCAAAAACAAGACCTGGGCTAACTGTGTCTCAGATCATGAGCTCCTTACTGAAAACTTCAGACTTAAAGAAAGTAGGGAAAATACGAGACCATTCAGGTATGACCCAAATCAAATCCCTTATGATCTTACAGTGGAGGTGACAAATCGATTCAAGGGATTATATCTCGTAGACAGACTGCCTGAAGAACTATAGACAGAAGTTCATAACACTGTATAGGAGGCTGTGACCAAAACCACCCCAAAGAAAAAGAAATCCAAGAACGCAAAATGGTTGTCTGAGGAAACTTTACAAATAGCTGAGAAAAGAAGAGATGTGAAAAGTAAAGGAGAAAGGGAAAGATACAAGCAACTAAATGCAGAGTTCCAAAGAATAACAGGAGAGGTAAGAGAGCTTTCTTAAATGAACAATGAAAAGAAATAGAGGAAAACGATAGAATGGGAAAGACTAGAGATCTCCTCAAGGAAACTGGAGATACCAAGGGAACTTTTCATGCAAAAGATGGGCACAATAAAGGACAGAAATGGCAAGCACCTAACAGAAGTAGAAAAGATTAAGGAGAGGTGGCAAGAATACACAAAAGAACTGTACAAAAAAAGTCTTAAACTGCCCAGGAGAAACACAATGATGTGGTCACTCTCACCTAGAGTGAGGTGTGAAGTCAAGTGGGCCTTATGAAGCATTACTGAGAACAAAGTTGGTGAAGGTGATGGAATTCCAGCTGAGCTATTTCAAATCCTAAAAGATGCTGCTGTAAAAGTGCTGCACTCAATATGCCAGCAAATTTGGAAAACCCAGCAGTGGCCACAGGACCGGAAAAGGTCAATTTTCAATCCAATCCCAAAGAAAGGCAATGCCAAAGAATGTTCAAACTACCACAGGATTGCATTCATTTCACAGCTAGCAAGGTCATGCTCAAAATATTTCAAGCTAGGCTTTAATAGTATGTGAACTGAGAACTTCCAGATGTACAAGCTGGATTTAGAAAAGGCAGAGGAACCAGAGATCAAATCACCAACATCAGCTGGATCATAGAAAAAGCAAGAGAATTCCAGAAAAATATCTACTTCTGCTTCATGGACTATGCTAAAGCCTTTGACTCATAGATCACAACAAACTGTGGAAAATTCTTAAAGAGGTGGAATAGCAGACCACCTTACCTGCTTCCTGAGACAGCAGGTATGCAGGTCATACCTGTATGCAGGTCAAAAAGCAAGTTAGAACAGGATATGGAACAATGGAGTGGTTCAAAATTGAGAGAGAAGTACATCAAGACTGTGTATTATCACCCTGCTTATTTAACTTATATGTAGAGTACATCATGCAAAAAGCCAGGCATGATGACTCACAAGCTGGAATCAAAATTGCCAGGAGAAATATCAACAATTTCAGATATGCAGATGATATCACCCTAATGGCAGAAAGCAAAGAGGAACTAAAGAGCATATTGATAAGGCTCAAAGAGAAGAGTGAAAAAGCTGGCTTAAAACCAACATTCAAAAATTAAGATCATGGCATCTGGTCCCATCACTTTATGGCAACTAGATGAGGATAAGTGGAAACAGTGGCAGATTTTATTTGCTTGGGCTCCAGAATCACTGTAGATGGTGAGTGCAGCCATGAAATTAAAATACGCTTGCTCCTTGGATGAAAAGCTATGACAAGCTAGACAGCATATTAAAAAGCAAAGACATCACTTTGCTAACAATAGTCTGAGAGTCAAGGGTAAGATTTTTCCAGTAGTCATGTATAGATGTGAGAGTTGTACCAGAAAGAAGGGTGAACAAAGAATTGATGCTTTTGAATTATGGTTCTGGAGAAGACTCTTGAGAGTTCCTTGGACAGCAAGGAGATCAAACCAGTCAATCCTAAAGGAAATCAACTCTGAATATTCATTGGAAGGACTGATGCTGAAGCTCCAATAATCTGGAGTCCAATACTTTGGCTACCTGATGCAAAGAGCTGACTGACTGATAAAGACCCTGATGCTGGGAAAGATTGAGGGTAGGAGGAGAAGGGAGTGACAGAAGATAAGTTGGTTGGATAGCCATCACTGACTCAAAGGACATGAGTTTGAGCAAACTCTGGGAGATACTGAAGGACAGGAAAGCCTGGCATGCTACAGTCCATGGGGTTGCAAATAGCTGGACATGGCTTCGTGATTGAACAACAAAAATCTTTGAACATGTTTAGGGTGGTTTTACTCACAACTGCCAAAATTTTCCTTCATTTGCTTAACAGATAAATAAAACTTTGATTAGCCATACAATGGAATAGTGCTCAACAATAAAAGGGACTAACTGATTCACGCAGTGACAGGAATGAGTGTGAAATGCCTTATGCAAAGAGAAACCAAACTAAAAAAACTACATAATGATACTATTAAAAAGGCAAAAACTAACTACAGAGACAGAAAACAGATCAGTTGTCAAGAGTCTGAAGTGAGACAAGGATGTGACTATATCGGAGTATTAACAAAATCTGGGGGAAGACAGAAATGTTCGATGCCCTTAGTGTTGTGGTGATTGCATAACTAGATTCATTTGTCACAATCTACCTATTGTACTTTAAAAACAGTAAATTTTACTATATGTAAATTATGTCACAGTAGATCTGATTTAAAAATGAACAAACTAAATAGGATGGAAGAACGAATTTGATTTTTATGCTTTGGGTTGAGGGCCTCATTTTATCATGACAATTTAAGTGTTTATGTTTTAACTTTAAGATGAAAGATGATTGCAATATTTTACTTCTTTCCTATAAAAACAACAATAAGAAATCCCTTTATTCACCGTTGGCAAAGAGTACAAATATCATCAGTTTAGATCAAATGTGCCTAGTAGTGAAATTAACTTTCTGCAGAAATGTAAAGGAAACAGACCTAATTGATTTAGAATGACTATTCCTGCATTTGGGCTTTCTTTTCTCATTAGAATTTTCAAACTTATTTGTTTCAGTGCTGGGCAATGAAATACCTATTAAACACAAATAGAAATCTCATATTATAAGAAAGTCCAAGTCCTCTCATTTTTCCTTTAATTTTCAAGAAAACAGACAAGTTACACAATCTAGCAAATGATTATGTACTACCACAGATGCAAAACAAATGAGAAAAACTGCACTATGTAAAACAGCAAAACACATGTCCAATTGATTTCTTGATGCCTTGGAATCAATGCTTATAAAGTTCTTGTTCTGGATTATTTTAATATTCTCATTTTACATTCAGCTAGTTGATTATTATAAATGTATACTAAGACTCATAGAGAAAGAGCAGTGCAGGAGTTAAATATGCTGTCAGCAAAGATGACAAATATGCAGACATCAAACATTCTGAAAACCAAAATAAGCAGTCAGTATTATCAACTGGGCCTGGAAAGAAAAACTGTACCAGTATATGGCCAATGAAAATGTTCATGGTATAACTTTGGAACACTTATACATTTGCTAATGGATTTATTTGTTTTCCTTCTTTATTCCACCTCCTCTTTCACCTCCCAAACTCATCAGAAACTTTTAATTATTTAGGAAGCTCCAGAAAGTTAAAAGAGCAGCTAAACCCAGCAATTCATCCTACTCACATCTACTCACATTCCTGCTCTCTGAATAGCACAATAAAGGAGTAGTGATAAGAAAGTGAACAATTAAGGTTCATATCTGAGGTACTTCAAAGGGAAGTAGGAGAGAGAGGCTAGATACACATACCAGATTTCAGTGCTACAAAGTATTTACAAACAACTGAGTGGAATAACCAGGTTTCAATTCTAAACCAATAATAAGGAAACAGTCAAATTATGTGGTTGGCTTTTGCTTACCAAAAGGGAATTTTAGAAGTGTGATGATTTTTAAAAAAATGACTAGTTAAAAATAGAACCATCTGGATTATTTTCCTTGCATTGAGACCATCCTTCCTCCCTCCCCTCAGCTTCCTGTACAATCCAAGAAAGTAACTTTACCATCGTGACTGCTTTTTAACTTTAAGTATTTATTTTAGGAATGTTAGGACCATCATGAACTTTAGAATCACAGAACTAAAAGGAATCTCATAAAGTCTGCTGACAGTCCACCGGGATATTCTCAAATACTCATTCATCATATACGTGTATCCTCTTCTCAAGGATATTAGTGGAATCTTGTACCTAGAAAATGCCTGGAACTAGTATGTGCCTGGAGAAGGCAATGGCACCCCACTCCAGTACTCTTGCCTGGAAAATCCCATGGACGGAGGAGCCTGGTGGGCTGCAGTCCATGGGGTCGCTAAGAGTTGGACACAGACTGAGCGACTTCACTTTCACTTTTCACTTTTCTGCATTGGAGGAAATGGCAACCCACTCCAGTGTTCTTGCCTGGAGAATCCCAGGGACGGGAGAGCCTGATGGGCTGCCGTCTATGGGGTCACACAGAGCTGGACACGACTGAAGTGACTTAGCAGCAGCAGCAGCAGCAGTGAGCAAAGAAAAAACTTTCTAATCTTCAATTTCCTAACATATCGATTTCTGCTCTATCTCAAAGAGCTATTTACAAGATGAAATGAGAAAATACATTAAAGAGCTTTATAAAGAAAAAAGTATAAAGTCAACCATTGGAAGTACCACTATTTGTCCAACTGGAGATGAGTCAGTCTAGTGGGAGTGAAAGAACATAGTCTTAGGTATTGTAGAGATGAAAATTCCTGAGTTTAAAAAATCTGGATTTAATCACTTAATAACAATTTAATAACCACAGGATCATGAATCAGTTATTCCCAGTTAAATGGGGATAAAGACACCTATCTTACATTGTAAAGATTAGAGATAATGTATGTAAAGTGCTTAATCCCATACCTGGTACGATGTGCTAAACACTCAATATTTGTTTTTACTACAATAGGTCAACATAATTTTCTCACGTGATCACCCTATACATTAGTTCTATAAAGTTACCGTAAATGGCAAAGACGAGCATAGAACACAAGTTTTCCTTCTGATAGAACTCTTTTTAAAGTTTTAGCATATTGAACAAGAAACAGTTTTATCACATTGGACACAATTACAAATGTGCAATTTAGGATATCAGTCCAAGGGATAAGTTTCAAAATAACTTCAGAAATAAAATTCATAAATAACTGAATAATCATGAAATAGAGAAACACAGTTTAGTATCCTGCTTTTATTCAACTGGTTCTTAGATTTTGAAAAGATGTTACAACCCACTGATTAATGATGACCCAACAACCAAAAAGACCCACCTATTCAAATACGAAGTTAATTAAGCAATACCACACGCTAGTAAAGTAATGCTTAAAATTCTCCAAGCCAGGCTTCAGCAATATGTGAACCGTGAACTTCCAGATGTTCAAGCTGGTTTTATTTATTTATTTATTTATAAAAATTATTTATTTATTTATTTTTTAATGAATCCACCACGGGTGTACATGCGTTCCCAAGCTGGTTTTAGAAAAGGCAGAGGAACCAGAGATCAAATTACCAACATCCACTGGATCATCGAAAAAGCAAGAGAGTTCCAGAAAATCATCTATTTCTACTTTATTGACTATGCCAAAGCCTTTGACTGTGTGGATGGATCACAATAAACTGTGGAAAATTCTTCAAGAGATGGGAATACCACACCACCTGATCTGCCTCTTGAGAAACCTGTATGCAGGTCAGGAAGCAGCAGTTAAGAACTGGACATGGAACAACAGACTGGTTCCAAATAGGAAAAGGAATACATCAAGGCTGTATACTGTCACCCTGCTTATTTAACTTATATGCAGAGTACATCATGAGAAACGCTGGGCTGGAGGAAGCACAAGCTGGAATCAAGATTGTTGGGAGAAATATCAATAACCTCAGATATGCAGATGACACCACCCTTATGGCAGAAAGTGAAGAAGAACTAAAGAGCCTCTTGATGAAAGTGAAAGAGGAGAGTGAAAAAGCTGGCTGAAAGTTATCAACTTTCAGAAAATGAAGATCATGGTAACTGGTCCCATCACTTCATGGAAAATAGATGGGGAAACAGCTCCAAAACCACTGCAGATGGTGACTGCAGCCATGAAATTAAAAGACGTTTACTCCTTGGAAGGAAAGTTATGACCAACCTAGACAGCATATTAAAAAGCAGAGAAATTACTTTGCCAACAAAGGTCTGTCTAGTCAAGGCTATGGTTTTCCAGTAGTCATGTATGGATGTGAGAGTTAGACTATAAAGAAAGCTGAGTGCTAAAGAATTGATGCTTTGGAACTGTGGTGTTGGAGAAGACTCTTGAGAGTCTCTTGGACTGCAAGGAGATCCAACCAGTCCATCCTAAAGGAGATCAGTCCTGGGTGTTCACTGGAAGGACTGATGTTGAAGCTGAAATTCCAATACGCTGGCCACCTCATGAGAAGAGCTGACTCCTTGGAAAAGACCCTGATGCTGGGAAAGATTGAGGGCAGGAGGAGAAGGGGACGACAGAAGATGAGATGGTTGGATGGCATCACCGACTCGATGGACATAGGTTTGGGTGGACTCTGGGAGTTGGTGATGGACAGGGAGGCCTGGCGTGCTGTGGTTCATGGGGCCACAGAGTTGGACATGACTGAGCAACTGAACTGAACTGAAGCAATACTAGGATACTGACCCCAAATCCTTCTTAACTATATTTTCTTTAAGATACATCTCCCCTCAACTTTACACTGGAAGACAATACTTCTCACTTATTTTCCTTTCTTTAGTAAAAAGATTTAACTCTGAAAATCTTCGCATGCAGGAGAAATAACTAGTAATCATTAGCCAATATCCACTTTTCTATGTGCATCTTAAGTTCTCCTCTCTCCTGGTATCCAAATACAGACTTTAACACATTCCAATCTTTAACTTACTGTGTTTCTTCATCAGGAAATACTTTCACCCTTGAGTTTGCATAGCACTTGACAGTTTTCTTTCTTTAAGCTTTTCACTAGTGTATATTCAAAGCAATGCACCTCAAAGTTTTTCACGATACAATGGACAGTCACTGTACCAAGCTAAAGCGAATACATCGGTCAAATCAGTCTCAGGTAGTTCTGGTCTCCATGAGTCTAATCTTTACATCTCAAAAATATTCAATATGCTCTTAAGAAGAAGAGACCTAAATGAAAATCACAATGAAGGCAAGTGATAAACTGGAAAACTGGGACTAATATGTTTTCATAACATATCAACTGACAGGAAAATCACTTTGAAAAATGAGGTCTATTTTGATGCACAGTACCAACTTTAATATTTTGGAACTCATAGTCTCAACGGTTTTAAATCAGATCAAAAAAGATCATTACTAGGAATATGAAGCTTTTGAATTTTTCAAAGAAAATACTTTATTAATACTTTTAAAATTAATGACTATCTAAATAAATATACTTACGTACATTTTTAAATAGTTGCTCAGCAAGTTCTCTGACATGCTTTATCATCTTCATTGGGTTATTTTCTTCAACTTTAATTCGCTCTACTTCAAAAGCTACCACCTTGGAAAAAGAATCAAATGATAAAGCATCAACTCTAAAATATGCTGAATTAGCAAACCATGTGATGATTTCATACAATTTGAAAACTAAAAAGCATACAATATGCATATTATTATTAAAACAAAGTATTTTATACTTTTACTGGGTTTCAGTTCTATTCTAGAGTTAATCAAGTCCTTGGATATTCTGGTGGTCTCTCTGATGATTCAGGGTCCTGTTTTTTCTTGGGAAAGTCATTATTTTTGGAACTCAATGAGATTCTCTCATTCTCTAGGCCTCATTCAAAGAATTCTCTCACTCAGAGAATTTCAGACAGTCAGAAAGTCTCCAAACATTTCCCTAACTCACAAAATATGAACTAAATGTTCAAATTGGGTCACTCTAGTCCTAGTTCTGCTAACAGCGTGATTTGAAACAAGTCACTAAGACTCCTGAGCTGCAATTTTTTCATCTCTAAAATAAGATGTAAGAACAAGATGACCTTAAGGCTCCTTCTAGTTCTCAAGTTATAGAACCTCTGATCCATTTCCTTACCAACTAATTGACTGGAAGAACCATGTTATTGTGTACACTTGGAGTGGAGCAAAGAGTACTGACAGGAAAAAATGAGGTATGAGGAGGAAGTAAATAGATGGATTTTTTTTAAAGGGTATAATATAGGGATTTTCATTCGAGCAACTAATAGATTCATGGGAGCAGACAGACATATAAAACTATGACTCCACCTATTGTAGGCCAGCATTCAGAAGGATTGCCAAAGTCCAATGCTTCTTCCCTTCTAACAGGTCTATTTGATGGGTGTCTGTGGATAAGACAATAGACGGTGCTCAAAACTGCTCAAACCTCCATAAGCCTTGTGTGTGGCAGGCTGCCCTCAGCCAAATGAAAACAAGGCAAGAGCAAATGCAATTTTCCTAAAAGTACATTCCCCTGCAAGCCAATTAAGTGGCCAAAGAGAGTAGAAGAAGAAATTACTTAGGTCTGAGGTCTCATCTCTTCTAGGCCCTTAACAGAAGTATATATGTGAGTAACTGGCTTTCAAGTAATAACATCAATAAGACATTAAAAATCATCACTGTAGACTGAACACAGAAGTAGATGAACACTAAGGGGAGACTAACAGGAATTAGTCTACTAGGGGTCTTGAACAGATCCTTGCAGTATTATTGTTTTTAATCTGAAGAACATATATATATATATGTTCTTCATATATATGCATATATATATATATATATATATGCATCTGTTGTGTATATAAATGTACATAATAAAAGATAAGTTGTCATATAAAGTTGTTGGATTTCCCTGGTGGCTCAGATGGTAAAGCATCTGCCTACAGTGCGGGAGGCCCAGGTTCGATCCCTGGGTTGGGAAGATCCCCTGGAGAAGGAAATGGCAACCCACTCCAGTACTCTTGCCTGGAGAATCCCATGGATAGAGGAGCCAGGCAGGCTACAGTCCATGGGGTCACAAAAAGTAAAGTTAGAGACATAAAATACAGCTTAATGCTGACTAGTGGCTTTCAGAGTCATCTACTTGGGGTAAGTCTGTAGGAGGTGGTGAGATATGAGCAGAGTATGAAAAACGGACAAAAAAGGAGAAAGAGAGCACTCTGGGCAAGGGAAGCACTTATAAAAATAGAGTCTGTGGCAAGCTAGCAAGCAAGTTTTCTGGAAGTAATCGATCTGAGTTATTAGTTGTGATGAAGCTGCGAGAGAGTATTACTAAAGGAATTTGTACAGAAAGAAAAAGGGTACATAAACCCAAGTTACTATTTCAAATGCTTGAGACTATTAAAATGTAGGTGCTAGAAAGGACCTTGGGGAACACCTAATTCATCCACATAAATCATTATGTATCAATTACTTAGTTCAATATCTAAAGGGTGATATATGTTAGTATTAGGTAATCAATGATCAGTCGTATTAGAGAATCAGAGATCAATAAGTGATCAGAAAAAACTGTCCACCTTAGGGCACTCTCTCCGAGATCTTCACATGTTTTCTGTTATTATTAAGTAAAGCATTTGGTGTAGATCACCATACTCAGAACTAAAGCATGTACCTTTTCTTTTATTCTGACTTCACTTAACTATCTTTACAGAGAATAAAAGACCCTTCTCTAAACAAAGATTTAACTTCTCTGTATGAAATAAAACCACCAGCAGCAACAAAGGTCCATATAGTCAAAGCTACGGTTTTTCCAGTAGTCACGTATAGATGTGAGAGTTGGACCATAAAGAAGGCTAAGCCCTGAAGAATTGATGCTTTTTAACTGTGGTGTTGGAGAACTCATGAAAGTTGCTTGGACTGCAAGGAGATCAAACCAGTCAATTCCAAATGAAATCAACCCTGAATATGCATTGGAAGGACTGTTGCTGAGGCTGAAGCTCCAATACTTTGGCCATATCACTTGAAGAGCCAACTGACTGGAAAAGACCCTGATGCTGGGAAAGACTGAAAGCAAAAGAAGGGGGCAGCAGAAGATGAGATGGTTAGACAGCATCACCAACTCAATGGATATGAACTTGAGCAAACTCTGGGAGATAGTGGAGGACAAAGGTGCCTGGTGTGCTGTAGTCCATGGGGTTTCAAAGAGTTGGACACAACTTAGTGACTGAAAGACAACAACCACCACCAGCAGCATATGATCACTATTACTATTCTCCATTACTCTAGGTACTAGGAGTGGTTTTCTTTTACAGACTTCTGAGAACATTTACATTTCTTGGTTCTAACATAATGCTCTTCCAGAAGTTTAAATGGGAGTAAGAGTCATTGTTCTATCTATCAGAATGGGCTTCTATGAACATGGTTAATGATAAATGGAAAGATGCATCACAATAAGAAAAATCAAAACTAACACAAAATAGCATCCTTATTTTGAGTTGCATCTGCTCGAACTCTTCCTTTATATGGCCAATTCCTTGAACAAAAAGACTAATTGCTTGAACATAGAGACTAAATCTGCCTTTCATATATTTAATATCTCCTAAAGGAAATACGAGCTCTGGGTTGGGAAGATCCCTTGGAGAAGGGAAAGTGAAAGTGAAGTTGCTCAGTTGTGTCCGACTCTTTGTGACCCTGTGGACTATAGCCCAACAGGCTCCTCAGTCCATGGGATTCTCCAGGCAAGAGTACTGGAGTGGGTTGCCATTTCCTTCTCCAGGGGATCTTCCCGACCCAGGGATTGAACCCAGGTCTCCCGCATTGTAGGCAGACGCTTTAACCTCTGAGCCACCAGGGAAGCCCAAGAGAAGTCGCTCAGTCATGTCCGACTCTTTGTGACCCCATGGACTGTAGCCTACCAGGCTCCTCCCTCCATGGGATTCTTGAAGGGAAGGGCTCCAGTATTTTGGCCTGGAGAATTCCATGAACTGTATAATCCATGAGGTCGCAAAAAGTTGGACACCACTTAGTGACTTTCACTTTTACTTTCAAAGAAGCTACACAAATGCCAGAAAAAAAATCAGCATTAGTTAAGAAGAGCTTAGCTAAATGCAAAGAAAGTGCTAATTCTTACTTGAAATTTGCTATATTTTCCAAGGATTAGTACTTAAGAAAACACCCTGATTTGTGGTTCTTTTATGGAGAAACTGAAATTTTGGCCTCCTTACTTATTTCCCAAGCTTTGATTAAAATAAAGATAACAGTAAAAATAAATAAATAAAAAAGAATGGCTTAGTTAAACTATGGCTCTAGGACACAGATTTAATGTAATTGCAGTTTGAAATAACATATTTGTACATTAAACTTAGACCTTTCTCTCTATAAAACTGCTAAGTTCTACCTATACAGCCACTGTCAATTTTTCAAAAAGATTTTAATCAACTATTTAAAATTCAGTTGTTCAAGGGAATTTCCTGGTGGTCCAACAGTTAGGACTCTGAGCTTCCAACGCAGGGGTACAGGTTTGATCCCTGGTTGGGGAACTAAGATCCCACAAGCCAAAAAAGTATTCAGTTGTTCAAAATTTCTATGTATTTTACTTCTGAGACATCCTATATTTTTTCTAATCCACATTATAAACACCAAGATCTGATATGTATAATAAACATTTTTTATCTTAATTAACTGTTTAAACACTGCTTCTCTACTTTTAGCTACTAATTTTGTCTGTAAATAATGCATTCATTTGATAATAAGTATACCTCATCAAAGAGATCACAGGATCTATAGGGAGGACCTCTTTCTGAAACAAAACCTGCAAATGCCATTCCATTGAGAACTTTAGTGAGGAAATCATTCTCAACTAGACCACGCTGTCCCAAGAAAGCTGTCTGTAAAGAAAAACAATGTGAAATGAATAATGAATAAGTTATCACTTAGCAACGAATGAATGAATGATCAAAACAGAAACATACTAGAAAGATCAAAGCCTGAATAAACGTCTTCATGCATAAGTATGTTGTTATAAAATACATTTCTCTCTAAAAGGGCTCTGATACCTGAAATACTACATATATTGAATAAAAATAAACCTGTCTGTAAAGCAGGAGCAGAAATCAGAAATAACCTCAATTTTAAAAGAAAAATCAATTTAAAGTTTACATATTCTAAAGGAAAATGTATCAGTTCCACAGTATTATTAAAAATTATCAGATACCTGACACTAACACAACACTGTAAATCAACTACATTCCAACAAAAATAATTTAAAAAAGAAAAAAATTATCAACTAGCCACATGAAGCAGAGATATTAAATTAAAAAATTTGATAGATTAAACTCAAAATACATGGCTAGAAAAAGATTGCCAAGTTCTTTTAATTAAATTAGAGTTTACATTTTGGACAGACACAGTAGAGTATTAGATCTTACCTTGTGAAAATGTATTACTGGTTCTGCGTGAATTCTTATAAGCTGTAAGCATGATCTATATCCTTGGAAAAGTTGTGCAAATAATCTAAGAAAAACTGCACGCACTTCCTTATCCTGAAAATATAAGAAGAAACATGATAGATAACTGAATTTCTTAAAAAACAAAAGAAAAATCACAAATTAGAAAGTTATAAAGAACCTGAGAGATTATTTAATAAATCTGTGCTTCCTATGCAGAAGTCTCATTTGTAGCAGAACTAAGTAGTGGGCATCTAGTCTGTGCCACAGTTGGACAGTGTAGGCTGTTAAATAGTTCCTTTAAAAACTGAACCTAGTAAAACTTTCTTCTAGTACATCCAATTTTCCTTGCAAAAAAAAACATAAATCAGAGAGTCTCTGCTTTCACCATGTTAGAGAAGAGCATATTTCCCAAGACATTTGATTTTTATCGCCATCAAAAGAATTACTGTCACAAATACAAAAGAAAAAACTCAAGACTATTTTAAAAGCTTATGATATTATTCCAAAGTTTATACTAGTTCTAAAAATCTATTCTTACATTAATAAAGTATGACTTGAAAGTCTGTTTTGATAATTCAGATTTTAAAAAAATTATAGTTTTAGAACTCTAAGGAAACTCTCAGATTTAGTCGATCCCTTATTTAACAGATGAAGAAATAGTTAAAAATGCTTCATAACTCATCAAAGGTATGCAGTTCTATAACTTTCCATACTAGCCGCAAAGCTCATCACTAAGAAATGCAGTGATCAAAATAAAAAAGGGGTCTCTGCTGTATAGTCACTCTTTTATGACTTTCAATTGGAGCTACATTTATCCACTCACTCAAACTTGATTTTCTCCTGTGACCAACGACCTCTGTTTCCATTTTTTATAAGCTTCCCTTTTTTATCCTTGCCTGACCCTTTCGATTTGATGCTTGGCACAACTTTTCAGGCTCTAATCTAGGTTCTGATTTTTTTGTCCCATACTTAGTCATGCCTCCTCAAAGCAAACAGTCTTAGCCTACTCCTCTCCCAATCAATGTACTGCCTGTGGCTTCTCCTTCAGGAGGTCACAAGGTCAATCAGTGGCAATTCTCCTAATTTCTAATTTGGTACACCTTTACTAGGCTGTCCATCTAACTCTCACTATACTTAGCTTCTTTGAAAAATATACAAAGAAAAGCAACTCTATTTAAAAACATCAATTTTAAATATTAAACTTCTTACCAGCATTTTTGAGTGGGATAAAGCTGTTCGTGGAGGGGGAAAAGCATGATCTGCTACTTCCAAATCTGGGTGTAGAATCTAAAGCAAAGAAGCTCTGTTACATAAAATACCAATAAAACCTATTATTTGACCTACTGGTGGCATTAAGATGAAACAGTTTCAGTATGTGAATTACAATATATTCACTCCCTCCATGAAAAACATTAGCTGAGGCAGCTCTGCATGTACTATGTGAAAAGATATTCAAGGAAAAAATATTCAATTAAAATACCTGTTACAGGGAAACACACATAGTTTGGTTTCATTTATTTGAATATAGCCGATCCCTTCTCCAGGGGATCTTCCCAAACCAGGGATTGAACCCAGGTCTCCCACATTGCAGGCGGATTCTTTACCAGCTGAGCCATAAGGGGAGCCCAAGCATACTGGAGTGGGTAGCCTATCCCTCCTCCAGGGGATCTTCTTGACCTGGGAATCAAACTGGGGTCTCCTGCATTGCAGGCAGATTCTTCACCAGCTGAGCTGACAGGGAAGCCAAATACCGAGCTACCAGTATTACCAGCCGAATACCAAGCTACTACTATATATAGTAGTATATCATATACATATATTTCATTTATATGATATAAATATAAATGAAAATGTAAAGTTCTGAAATACACACTAAAATATAAAATAGTAGTCACCTCAGAGAGAATGGTCTAGGGCAGAGCTATTTATCTATACAGTTGAAAATTTAAAGCATTTATTTTTATGTTTTTAAAATATAATTAAAAATTAATTAATGAAAATACTGAGAAGAAACAGAATAGGTTTGTGAACCTCACAGTCCAAAAGGGTGACAGTATAACACAATGTGACAAGTATTATAAATATATAAAATAATAATATGTGAATATAAAGTATAATTAATTCAACCCAAAAAAAGAAGGCAACATTTGTGTTAGGCTTTGAAGGAAGGCAGGCTGAGGGGGCATGTGGGAAAGACACATCCATGCAGGGCTTACACAGGGAAAATAATTCTGCATCAGTAAGCAGCAAATTTTTGTCTTTGCAGAATCACTTTCAAATACTGAAGATTTGGTATTATATTCTTACAATAGACCAAAAAGCTCAAAACAATACTTATGAAAGACACCAAAATATCAATAATATTTATAATCTAGTCATCAAATCATTATCACAGTATAGTAACATCTTTATGTCTATAAAAATGTCCCTGATTACCACACTGTGTAATCATCTGATTATAATTATTTACTGACCAAATGAAGCTGATATACTTGTATGTCAAATCTCCCACACAGTCCATCAAATATGCTATCTTTTTAGTCCTATACGCTTATGTACACTGTAGCATATGATCCAACAAAGTGTTTGAAGACTGCATAAATAGGCATACTCAGTTTTACCAACTCTGAATTTTACTCATTGTCAAATTTGGTGGCACAAGTGTTGAAGGTTAAGGTTTAACAGGGTGCAGCAAAACCTCTACCAAAAGCCACGGACTTAAAAACTAAAATCTTAACCTATGTTAATTTTGGTACTTAATCCCTGAATAATTGAAAACATCATTAAGTAAATGTACATTAACATTTTTAAACTTATTTAATATTTCTAGAAACATAAAACTTTTTCAGTCACTCAAATACTATGTTCTTAGCTTTTGCTATATCCATATACCACCGACATAATTGTTTAGCTAATATTTTTATTTGAAATGTCTCTAACAACTCATCTCTTTAAATCTAGTATTTTCTTAGAAGATATCATCTGTGAAATCAGAGGGTTTGTATGCTATTTTTAATAAAATAAACATATAATAAATATATAACTATTAAAATTTAAAAGTTGCCACATACCACCCCAAATCATCTCCATACTTCACTCTGGGAAAGAGGCATTTGTCATCCTTTATATAAAACATTCATCCTACTGATAATGACTAGGAAACAGAGGATGGAATGTGATTTGCTCAAAAATACCCAGTGGCAGGATGCTGACTGGAATTTAGGTCTCCTAAATTCTAACCTAGTATGCTTTTTACTCTACCACACTTGGTATTCCAGATTACAAATTATATTGGGAACAAGTCAGTCTTCTCTAAAAGTTCCCATCCTACATACTACTATAACAACACAAGGACCAACACAAATTTGGAAATTTCTGAAAATAAAACCCCTCTTGGTAATCCTAGACTTCTGAGTTCCTATTTAAATTCCTATTTAAGGGGGAAAAAGATCTTAAACAGCTCAGACTAGAATACTACTCGAGAAGAATATGAAAGCCTTAATTCTAGTAATAGCTTGAAAGGGAATGAAGAATTTCTAAGTTTCAAATTTCTGATGATGGATAAGTGGGCAACTAAAAGGTCGTCAGTAAAATAAAATACTGTGCTTTGAGCTTTTAAAAATAAACAAAGGTTGACAAAAAATAAATTTGCTTCAATGAGAAACACTCAGATCACAAGATTTCTTATAGCTTCAATGCACAGAATACTGACATTAATCAGTAAGTTACATCTTTTTGTAGTAAGCTGGAAACACTGGCCAGTCCTCATCACACTGCTTTGCAAGAAGCACATGTACCAAAGAGAAATGAGATGTCATTGAGAAAGTTGAAGGAAAGGGAACAGGTGCTAGCTTCTAATGAGGGAAGTTAGGAGATTCAAGGATTTTGAGGCATAATCTGGTCTTATTTTCAGAGGTGTGTTTCTAATACCTAGACCAAATATTCACTTAGGATTCAGAGTATATTCTTTAGATAATATTTCATAAATTATCCTATTCTAACACTATATAAGAATACATATATATATATTTTTAAGAACATATAACTCTCATTTTTAAGTAATTACACTGTCAATGAATGATATCCAATTACCTTAGTTTAGATTTAAATCAAGAGGAAAAATACTTCAAGAAATTAAGTAAATTAAGAAAGAATATATCATACCAAAGAAAGAGCTGCTTGAGTCTGTTGTAGAAGTGGTTCCGGAAGGGAAGAGAGGTGAATACATTCAGGAATTTTAATAGTGCCTCCATCCAAGTCAGCTATGATTACATCTAACTGAAGAAGATAAAAAAAAAATCTAATTAAAAAAATGTCTTTCTAGATTGATTTTCAGCCACTGTATATTTCCCAGTTTCCTCTGAAATTAGATGTGGCATATGACCAAGTTTCTGCCAATGGAACGTGAAAAGTGATGTGCACATTTTCAGGCATTCAAAACAGAGGTCCAGTCAGGTCCTCTTATGCTTTCTTTCCTCTTACCATCGCTGAAACTATGAACTAACAACTCAATCTTGAACACATTCAGAGGATGACAATGCCTAAGTGGATTCTAGTGGAGAAACAAGAAGCAAAGAAGCATGGTCCTTCCTTGAATGAGTTCATGGAACAAACTGGTCTGACATAATGGAACACTTCTACAAACTGCTGCATGAGTGTTAAATAAAATTCCATTTTGTTTAAGCCATTGCATTTTGCATGCTTTATTACAGTAGTTCAGCCATATCCTAAATAACATAGTAATCATGAGTTAACAAGCAAAGCAACTAGTATATATCAAAACAGCACTGTTTAGGTAGCTAAATCACTAATGTTTAGCATTTTACAAAATCTATTTTAAAATAACATGAAAAATGTAATAGAGAAACCAGTCAAAATTACTGAAGGTATTATGTTGCTAACAGGATTAAAATTAATTCTAATTTATTCAATGAAAAGTTAAGAAATTCACTTTTGTCAATATTTAGTTTGTCTAACTTCCACAGACTGATTTTATTTACTGAGAAAAAAACTGCCTACAAACCAGATGAGTGAGTTTTTAATTAGTACTAATGAGGTCTGACTTAATGTTTATGCATTTACAGATATTTTTATATGTTGATATCAAAGTTAAAAAATTATCAATATAAAAAGTCAGAAAAAAGAATGAGGGTCCTGTTTATAACTGCAATGTACAATGGTCCTCTGTCAGTTTAAATGACAATTATGATTTGATTACAATTGTAATTATACAAAAGTACCTACAGAGCTTACCTTTTCACTGGCATTTATAACTAAAATCAAATTAGAGTAACAAACTCTTTAGGATTTGTGAATCACAGATGTCATATAACTCAACCTTTCAATGAAGAATTTTTCTTAAACTCCCTGAAAAGTGTCATGCAATCTGTCTTTCTTTGCACTCTACTTAGAGTACTCTTCACATAAGGAGACACATTCATCATCACTGGGCAGTTCTATTTAGTTGAAAACTCTTAGACGGAGCAGAAATTTGTTTCTATATCCACTATACCCACTGATTCTATTTTAGCCTCTACCCTTTCTTTCTATGACAGCTACTTAAATATTTATCTTTAGCTATCAAATAACATTAGGTTATTACCTGTGAAAATTTTCTTAGGCCCTCAAGGAATATGGTTTCTCTTGACATCCTAAATGTCCTTCTATGAAGTCCCAATTTTGTTACAGTCCTTCTTAAAGCACACTACAGAGAAGTAAACTTGTTTTTAAGAGCTGGTTGAATACAGAGTATTACTTTCTCTCCTTTAGTATTTCCATTTAGTATTAAGAACAGAATAATCTGGGGGTGGTGGGGGGGAGCTCGCAATAAACTTGTATTCCAATAAAATCCTTCATTCCTTTGCAAATGCTTTTTGCTTTTTGCAAGTGAAAAAGTGAAAGTAGCTCAGTTGTGTCCAACTCTTTGTGTACCCATGGACCATATGGTCCATGGAATTCTCCAGGCCAGAATACTGGAGTGGGTAGCATTATCACAGACCTCATTTCAAAATGTGAATAAATTAAAGCACTCATAATAAAAGCATAAATAGACTGCTAAAAATGAATAATTTTATCTTCCTTTCTCATATGTGAGATGAAGAATATAGAAAGATAAATTTAATATGCCAAAAGAGGGAAATTTTAAAAGATTAATGAATTCACTTTATAAATCTCCTGTACTTGCTGTGAGGAAATATTAATGTATTTAGGTTTTTTAATGATGCTGTGCTTCCAGCCAATCCTTTCTATTGGGAATGGAACAGATTTGAAAATAGTAATTAATTGAAGTGCTATAGGACTGAGGAGGTCATGGCAACCCACTCCAGGATTCTTGCCTGGAGAATCCCACAAACAGAGGAGCCCAGCAAGCTGCAGTCCATGGGGTTGCAGAGTTGGATAAGACTGAAGCAACTTAGCAGGCAAGCAGGACTCAAAGAAATGTAAGAAACCTCTGACCTCAATAACTAGCAATTTAAAGATGAATACTTACAAGTTCATGAACATCAGTTTTAAAGACAGAATGTACTCCAATAATGAAAGGCGTTGGGGAACTCAGAACTTCCAGGAGCTGAGCCGGGAGAATAGGAATATAAGGGTAACTAGAAATAATAAAAATACATGTGAGAAATATTTGTTCTTCCATAATACAACATACCTTTCTTTCATTTTTATACTTTTTGAATTTTAGATTATCTATATTTAGAAATTATCAATAACATTCTCAGAGTTTTTAATATTAAATTCTTGGGAGGAAAAGAGATTTTAAAGATTCTTCATGTGAAAGGTATGATCTGATATAAGAAGATATGAAGTAAGCAGGGCAGGTTTCTTATGTCTTACCCCTCTAGGCAAGCAATCTCTTTAAGTTATTCAAACTTGCTTGAAAGAATTTTTCCTTACATAGAGATCTGACATCAGTTGGTAACACTGACTTCCTGATGGAACACCCCCACCCCCCACATACTGGTGATAATGTATTTCTCTATATAAAACAATCATTTGAGTTACATTTTTCTCTACTTGATTTTTATATTTGGTAAGAATGTCAAGGTACAAAATTAAAGTTTAGAATGCTCTCTTATCTGGAGGTTTAAAAAAGCACACAGGTTAAAAAATCTTTTTAATAAAATCTGTAGACTGTCTAAATTTTTTCTAGGTCACCATGATCAACAAATTGATTAAAAAAATATTAGAATAAAATATTGTACTTACAATACTCTCAGTCATCACTGTTTTCCTTTATACTTTTTATTACAAAAAAATTAACATCCCTCTCTACCCTCAAGAGAGAGAGGAAAAAAGGAAAATAAAGCCTCACGTATTTAATCAGCTTTGACAATCACCAATGCATGGTCACATATATATTTGTACCCATTTTTGTTCTTTTTCCTACCACATTATTTGGATCAAATCCCAGATACCATATCACATATACATAAATACTTTAGTATATATCTAAAAAAGGTAAGGGCTCTTTTAAAAGTAAAACTATAATACCACTATAACTGCCTGAATTAACAATAATTTCTTAATATTAAATAATCAGTACTATCTTAAGACTTTTATCTCCAACTATATTCAAAGGGAATTAAATGTTGCTGACAATACTATTTAAATTGATTACTTTTTCATGAAAGGAATCAACACTCAATAATAGGCAACTTGGAAAAGTTCCAAATTCCAGGCTAGATTTCTATCAGAATCATGACTCATAACAGCATAACTTTGTAAAATATGCCCTTGTTGTTCAAAACTGTTGTGAAATGATGCTTTAATTGATCATTGATAAGTAGTGCATAATATAGGAATAAATAAAAACACCAAATAAAAACCCTCACCTATATTTAAGAGGAAACATTAATGACTCCAGGGCTCTACAAGCATCACTAAGTCTCTGGAAACTTGCAGAATGGAAGAGAACCTTATTTTCTGTAAGGACCGCACAGAAGAGGCTGAGGACATTTTGAATTCCTGAAAACACAGAGAGCAAATGCTTATCAAATGCATTTAATTTTATTATGTGCTGCCAAGAAACAGCCTTAGAATTACATGCAATGAAAAAACCAACACTTAAAAAATCTCTGAAGAAAAATATTTAGTTAAACTATGAATTCCAAAGAGCCTATGGGTATTTGTTTTCCCAAACTTTCAGTTTTGTTTGTCTTATTCTTCAAATCAGTGTACACTCACTGAATATATTAGTTAATTGGAAATATACTATTACCTTCTTTTCAACTTCATCTCCAAGGTCTGTACTTAAATTTCTATTTTAGATGCTTGGCCTTTTTCTAACAACTTTTTTCCCTTTTAAAGTTAATTTGTCTGATGTTAACATAACCAAACCAGTTTTGTTGTTGAAATTTTTCTAGTATATCTTTTTTCCAACTTTTTACATCACCCTTTCTCTACTTCTTGGAAATAGCATATAGTTGACAATTAAAAAAAAAAATCTCCTCTAAAAGCAAGAAAAAAGCAACATAGGAGAACAATATGAATTTATAATTTACATTAAGAGGAAATCAAAATGGCTGATTAATATGAAAAGAAGCTCCAACACTTTTAATAATCAGAAAAATTCAAACTAAAAAATTCAGGAGGTATGATTTTAAACCTACTACAATAGACAAAATTAGAGTTTGACAATTCTAAGTTTTTATGAAGATGGTAGGGAAAGGAATTATCATATACACTGCAGTGACTAATATAAAGTTAAGATGCACAGGCACATACCCTGGTATCTAGTAAATGCAGTAATTTTAATAATTCCATTTTGAGTTATTTATCATAGAAACTTTCATGTGTACCCAAGAAGATAAAGTACAAAGAGGAACATTGCAGAAGTATTTAAATAATGAAAAAAGTGGATACATCCCAAATATAAGAATGAAAAATAAATTATAGTAAAATTTAAGTTTAATTTACTAAAAGTTAAACTTCTGACTGAAGATGGCAAATGTTGACTAAAACAAAAAACTAAAACTAAAATTTTATTATTCAAAATTTATAAAGTGAAATAATTATTAAAGAAATTTAAACATTTTCAAGTGATATGGCTTTGGTAGAGGGTAGGTCTATAACATTTATACCTGTGACTTTAAGATTAAAACATCACTAATACTTTAGGGATACCTTTACAACCTGAAAATGAGAGAGCTAGTGCTAATATATCAACGTAAACAACTCTCCCAAATATAATGTTGAGTGAGGAAAGTATGATACAAAGTGATTCTATAGAATGATAGCATTTATATATTGCTTAAAACCGTATAAAATGCTATTATATACCATTGAGGTACATATCAGTAAAAACATAGACTGTATAAAGATATATCCAGGAATAAAAAGAACCAAATAAAAGATAGTATTATCTCTGGGATGAGGTGGCATACGCAAGACGTTTCAGCTATATTTATAATGCCACATTTATTAAACTGAATAACATGTGTGTGTTCAGTTGTTCAGTCGTTTTGGACTCTTTGTGACCCTGCAGACTATAGCCCTCCAGGCTCCTCTGTCCATGGAATTTCCCAGACAAGAATACTGGAGAAGGTTGCCATTTCCTTCTGCAGGGGATCTTTGCAACCCAGGGATTGAACACGTGTCTCTTGTGTCTCTAGCACTGGTAGGCAGATTCTTTACCACTGAGCCACCTAATAGATAACATTAAATATTTTTCTTTAGAAATAATTAAATAAAATACAAAAATAAATTAAGATACAAAAATATTTTTCTTTAGAAATAATTAAATAAATTAAAATACAAAATTATTTCTTTAGAAATAATTAAATAAATTAAAATACCAAAAAGCTGCAAGAACAGAGCACCCAAATATCCCTCACAATGACTCACCTAATGTTGAATTTTGCTCCATTTGCTTTAACATTTGTACTTTATGTGTAAGCATGCCCTGCCTCTTTCTAAAATCACACACACATTTTCTGACCCGTGTGACTGTACACATCATGACATTCACCCTTAAATATGTCAGCATGTTTTTCGTAATATCTTCCTTAACCACAATATGGTTATCCTCCTCAGCAAATTTAACATGTTGCAATATTTTAAGTCTAATCCAAAATCACTGCAGATGGTGACGCAGCCATGAAATTAAAAGATGCTTGCTCTTTGGAAGAAAAGCTATGACCAACCTAGACAGCATATTCAAAAGCAGAGACATTACTTTGGCAACAAAGGTCTGTCTAGTCAAAGCTATGGTTTTCCAATAGTCATGTATGGATGTGAGAGTTGGACTATAAAGAAAGCTGAGCACCGAAGAATTGATGCTTTTGAACTGTGGTGTTGGAGGAGACTCTTGAGAGTCTCTTGGACTGCAAGGAGATCTTACCAGTCCATCCTAAAGGAAAACAGTCCTGAATATTCATTGGAAGGACTGATGCTGAAGCTGAACCTCTAATACTTTGGCCACCTGATGATAAGAGCTGACTCATTTGAAAAGACCCTGATGCTGGGAAATATTGAAGGCAGGAGAAGGGGATGACAGAGGATGAGATGGTTGGATAGCATCACTGACTGGATGGACATGAGTTTGAACAAGCTCTGGGAGTTGGTGATGGACAATGAAGCCTGGCATGCTGTAGTCTATGGGGTCACAGAGTCAGACACGACTGAGTGAGTAAACTGAACTGAATATTTTAAATCTAATCTTACATGTGTATTCTTGTTTCATTCTGACACAAAATTATTCTTTGTAACTTTTCCCCTACCATCAGGATTCATTCTAAGCTTAGTGTTTCATTTAGGTGTCCTGTTTCTTTGCTGTGCTGTGCTTTGTCACTTAGGATGGAGCATTTCCACAGCATTAAATTATTTTCATTGAGATGAAATTCACATACCATAAAATTAACCATTTCAAAGAGAACAATTTACTGATCTGCTTACTGAATCATCCCAAGGAGTATATCCTACTCAATCACATTCTATGATCCTTTACCATATTGTAGAATTTGGTTTGCCAATATTTTGTTGAAGATTTTTGCATCTAAATTCAAAATGCTAAACCTGTAGCTTCCTTTTCTCATAGTGTCCTAATACCACAGTGGTATTAGGGTAATGCTGGCCTTGTAAAATGAGTTTGGAAGAGTTCCCATTTCTATTTTTCAGAACAGTCTCTAATATACAGCTATTAATTCTTCAAATTTTTCATTGGATTCATCCAGTGAAGCCGTGTGGTCCTGGACTTTTGTTTTAGGGATTTTTTGATTACTGATTCAATCTCCTTGTTAATAACTGTCCTGTTCAGACTTCCTATTTCTTTATTATTCTGTTTTGGTAGGTTTTATGTTTCTAGGAAGTTATTCATTCTTCCAGGTTATCTAATTATTGGTGTGATCACAGTAGTTGCTTATCATCCATAGTGTTTCTGTGGTATCATCAGTAATGACCCCTCTTTCATATTTGATTGTATTTGAGTCTTCTTTTTCCCCTAGTCTAGCTAAAGGTTTATAATTTTAGCTATCTTAAAAAAAAAACAAACAGCTTTTAGTTTCACTCATCTTTCCTACTGTCTTTTCATTCTGTTTCATTTATTTTTGCTCTGATCTTATTTCCTTCCTTTACTAATTTCAGACTTCATTTGTTCTTCTTCTTCTAATTCCCTGGAAGGTAAAGTTAGGATGTTTGAGACCTTTCTTTTTTCTTAATGCAGATATTGATCACCATTAACGTCCCTCTTACATCTGAATTTGCTGAATTGTGGAAGTTGTGGTGTTTGCTTTTCCATATTCATTTGTCTCACGATACTTTTGATTTCCCTTTTGATTTTTTCACTGACCCACTGGTTGTTTAAGAACATTTTGTGTAATCTCCATACATTTTTGAATTTACATGTTTTATTCTTGTATTGGTTTCTAGTTTTTCTTTTTTTTTTTAAGATAGTCTTTACTATTATGATTATAATCAGTCTTTAGTATTAGGATTATAAAATGCTTTTGCAAATCACATTCAACCAGTTAGAAATTAGCACTTAACATTCAGCAATAATCAGAACTCTCATTTATTCCCCCATTACCTGCTTATTTATATATCCATCATCAGTACAGACTCATGGATTTCTATTTTTTTATTCCAACATTCTATAGGTTATTACTGATCTTAACATGTTTGTGCGCATTAAGTCCTAAACTTAGACAACGGTCACCCCTTTAACCTAGTTCCTGTGTCCCTATGATATGAACCCTTTCTTTTTTAAGTTCTTTCTTACTTTCTAGCTTGACAAAATAATCCAGGCTCATATTTTACCTACTCTGTCCCTGCTCTGAAGTTAGTCACTTCTCCAAGGAGGCCTGGTTCCTTCCATTAAAAGCCATTAGAAATGGCTTTTAAAAATCAAGAATTGAGGGTATTAGGGTAAATGTTAGATCATTTCTGCCAAGGTATCTTTGTTTTGGGGTTACTTTTACAGATAAGAGTAGATACACATATATGAACACATATACATGCATATAGACAGACAGACACATACATATATATCCATATACATGTATTTGAGAAATCCAAGTCCATATCATTACTTTCAGTTCCAATCTATTCTCGCAGAGTCTCCCAACTGACTCCAATACATATTTGTATGTTCCTTTTTCCAATGAAAACCCTGGATCCTACGGACATAAACACATTTATTCATTTGCTAAATCTTATATTGGGGGCTTCCCTGGTGGCTCAGATGGTAAAGACTATGCCTACAATGCAGGAGACACAGGTTCAATCCCTGGGTTGGGCAGTTCCCCTGGAGAAAAGAATGGTTATCCACTTCAGTATTCTTGCCTGGAGAATTCCATGGACAGAAAAGCCTGGTGGGCTACAGTCCATGGGGTCACAGAGAGTCGGACACACAGATGACACCAACCTTATTGCAGAAAGCAAAGAGGAATTAAAAAGCCTTTTGATGAAGGTGAAAGAGGAGAGTGAAAAAGCTGGCTTAAAACTAAATATTAAAAAAACAAAGATCATGGTATCCAGTCCTATCACTTCATGGCAAATAGATGGGGAAACAGTGAAAACAGTGACAGACTTTATATTCTTGAGCTCCAAAGTCAATGTGGACAGTGACCGCAGCCATGAAATTAACAGACACTTGCTACTTGAAAGAAAAGCTACGACCAACCTAGACAGTGTATTAAAAAGCAGAGATTTCTTTGCCTACAAAAGTCCGTCTAGTCAAAGCTATTGTTTTTCCAGTAGTCAAGTATGGATGTGAGACTGAGCGCCCGAAGAATTGATGCTTTTGAACTGTGGTGTTGGAGAACTCTTAAGAGTCCCTTGGACTACAAGGTGATCCAACCAGTCCATCCTAAAGGAAATCAGTCCTGAATATTCACTGGAAGGACTGATATTGAAGCTGAAGCTCCAATACTTAGGCCACCTGATGAGAAGAGCTGACTCATTTGAAAAGACCCTGATGCTTGAAAAGACTGAAGGCAGGAGAAGGGGATGACAGAGGATGAGATGTTTGGATGGCATCACTGACTCAATGGATATGAGTTTGAGCAAGCTCCAAGAGATGGTGAAGGACAGGGAAGCCTGGTGGGCTGCAATCCATGGAGCTGCAAACAGTCAAACATGACTGAGTGACTGAACAACAACAATAGCCTGGCTCTATAATCTAGGTTTCCTGGTTCAATGGATAGAGCCCGGCCTGAGGGAGCAGAGCCCTGGATTCCTGTTTTGGTTGTCCCTAACTTTCTAGGTGACTTCATCATTCATTTATTCGACAAACATTTACTGTGTGCCTACCATATACCTGACACTGTCCTGAGCCCTGGGGCATGCATTAGCCCACAAAACAGTCCCAGTTCCTGTCTTACTAGAGCTAATGGCTGAGTAAGGAGACAGACTGCAGGAAATTAACAAGCAACCTGCCCTCCAAACCTTCATTTCCCAAACCTTACAACTCCATATACATGTGGAATCCAGGAAAATGGTACAAATGAACCTATTTGCAAAGCAGAAACAGACACACAGATGCACAGAACAAAGGTATGGACACCATTGGGGAGAAGAGGATTTGGGATGAACTGGGAGATTGGGACTGACATATACACACTACTAAGATAACTGAGGAGAATCTAGTGTGTAGCACAGGGAACTCTACTCAGTACTCTGTGGTGACCTAAATGGGATAGAAATCCAAAAAAGAGAGAACGTATGAATACATATAGGTGATTCACTTTGCTGTACAGTAGAAACTAACACAATATTGTAAAGCAAGTGCATTTTGATAAAAGTTTAAAAAAAGACAGTGGAGTTTATTTGCTTTTGCATGTCTTCAGTTTTAATATATTTTGTTTCTTTTGATCATGATTGGTCTAATACTATTTTCTGAGGATGTGAGACTTAAGCAAGTTTGAAGAAGTCAAAACTTGAGAATTTGCTGTACCATTTTAGCAACTTCTTGTGAGTCCAAGTATTTAAAAATTAAAGTTTATATTTTAAAAAGTCTGTACTGTATTAATTTCCAATGGCTATTATAACAAATTTCCATACACGTAATGGCTTAAAACTCAGTAGCCCTACTCCTGGGTCTCCCAGCTTCTAGCAATTGCCTGCGTTTTTGAGCTCATGGCCCCCTTCCATCATCAAAGCTGGTAAGGTTGGTTGAGTCTTTCCCTCTTGTGTGAATCAGAGTGCACCACTCTCACACTATATCTCCCTCTTCCATCTTTTAAGGACCTTTATGGTTACACTGGGCCCACCTAAAGGAACTGACACTCGAGTTGCAGTTTTAAGGATAAGCAGAAGTTAGAGTTAGGGAAACGAGATCAGTAAGACTTTCAAAGTTGACAGACGACCACATGCAAAGAAACAAAGGACTGAGGGAAGGAAAGGCATTCAGAAGACCTACAAGGAGTTTTGCCAAGGGCAGGTTCATGAAGAGTCTGTATACCATTAGGAAGGAATCCAAACTTTTTCCCTGAAGACTCTGGAGAAGAACTTTTCCCTCTCTACTCCCCTCTGAACCCACTGTAATACCCACACACACACACACACAAAAGTCCATTTTGATAATCCATCAGAAAATAAGTCATGGCCAGCATCATGTAGTATTAGATAAAAAGTGAAGAAGGAAGGTATGCAGCTCTCCTTAGAGAGCTTACATTAGTAGAATCAATTTGTGACAGCAAAGAGTGAAATATTACACTATATTTACTACTAAAGGCTAACATCTCATGTATTAGAATTGAGTTAGGGGTAACAGTATAATGCTTAAAAGGTAAGTTTCTCATTATCCAGAAAATTATTTCAGTTCAGTTGCTCAGTTGTGTCCGACTCTTTGTGACCCCATGGACTGCAGAATGCCAGGCTTCCCTGTCCATCACCAACTCCTGGAGCTTGCTCAAACTCATGTCCATTGAGTCAGTGATGCCATCCAACCACTTCATCCATAATATAAAATAAAATTTACCTGTGACTAACTAATGGATAGCTTAAATTTTGCATTTTTAAACATCACATGCTTTAAGTTTTAGATAATTAACAATCTCAAATATTTTAAGAAATTACATTGATGTTTTTATTCCTAACTAGCAACACTTGTTGCTGGCTTCATTTTCCTTGAACTGCTAGTCATAATCAGTTTTCTAAATAACCTTGAATGTTTCCTAGTCTTCAGTAGCCAATGTCTATCCAAAGCTACACAATAACAGGAGAGAAAAACAGTATGAAAAGCAAACATTCCAGTGATAATTTCTACTGATTTGACTACAATGATACATACACATCCTGTTGACTATCCAAATAGTAAAACATTATGAAAAATTACTTCCTGATCTTAACTTTTGTTTGGGGGTTAAAGATCTAAAATTCACAACATCAAACATTAATGAAGGTATTTGTTTCTTGCTTTGAAAAAACACCACCACAAACTTCTCTCCAGAAACCTCCCCTTCTAATAAAGATATGCTATATAAATAAAAACTATGTCTCAGCTTTCAAATGGGCAAATTGAGGAACTGAAGGTCTTGGTTTTCTTGGCAGATTATATTTCCAAAAGCCTTAAAGAATTTACTATAATTCTGCCAATCCACAATGGAGAAAATGTTATAATGGTCATGGCTTAACAAAAGTCATCAAAAAGTATATTTCTCATTCATTTGATCAATATTTGTTGAAAGCCTACAAGAAAAAGAAATGCAACAAGGCAAAATGGTTGTCTGAGGAGGCCTTACAAATAGCTGAGAAAAACAAGAGAAGGGAAAAGCAAAGGAGAAAAGGAAAGACTTGAATGTAGAGTTTGAAAGAATAGCAAGGACAGATAAGAAAGCCTTAAGTGAACAATGAAAAGAAACAGAGGATAACAAAGAATGGGAAATACTACAGGTCTCCTCAAGAAAATTAGAGATACCAAGGGAACATTTTATGCAAAGATGGGCACAACAAAGGAAAGAAATGGCATGGATCTAACAGAAGAAGAAGAAATTAAGAAGAGGTGGCAAGAATACAGAAGAACTGTACCAAAAATGTCTTAATGACCTTGATAACCACAATGGTGTGGTCACTCACCTAGAGCCAGACATCCTGGAATGTGAAGACAAGTGGGTCTTAGCAAGCATTACAACAAATGAAGCTAGTGGAGGTGATGGAATTCCAGCTCGGCTATTTCAAATGCTAAAAGATGATGCTGTTAAAGTGCTGCATTCAATATGCCAACAAACTTGGAAAACTCAGCAGTGGCCATGGGACTGAAAAAAGTCAGTTTTCATTCCAATCCCAAAGAAAGGCAATGCCAAAGAATATTCAAACTACCACACAACTTCACTCAATTCACATGAGTAATGCTGGTAATGCTCAAAATCCTTCAAGATAGGCTTCACCAGTATGTGAACCGAGAAATTCCAGATGTACAAGCTGGATTTAGTAAAGGCAGAGGAATCAGAGGTCAAGTTGCCAATATCTGTTGAATCACAGAAAAAGCATTCCAGAAAAACATCCAGGAATTCCAGGAAAACATCTACTTTTGCTTTACTGACTACAGTGTTGTGACTGTATGGATCACAACAAACTGGAAAATTCTTAAAAAAGTAGGAATTCCAGACCACCATACCTGCCTCCTGAGAAACCTGTATGCAGGTCAAGAAGCAATAGTTAGAACTGGACGTGGAACAACAGACTGGTTCCAAATTGGGAAAGGAGTACATCAAGGCTGTATGTTGTCATCCTGCTTATTTAACTTATATGCAGGGTACATCATGAGAAATCCTGGGCTGGATGAAGCACAAGCTGGAATCAAGATTCCCAGGAGAAATATCAACAACCTCAAATATGCAGATAACACTACCCAAATGGCAAAAAGCAAAAGGAATTAAAGAACTTCTTGATGAAAGTGAAAGAGGAGAGTGAAAAAGCTGGCTTAAAATTCAACATTCAAAGAATTAAGATCATTGCATCTGGTCCCATCACTTCATGGCATATGGATGGGGAAGAAATGGAATCAGTGACAGACTTTATGTTCTTGGGCTCCAAAATCACTGTAGACAGTAACTGCAACCATGAGATTAAAACACACTTGCTCCTTGGAATAAAAACTATGACAAACCTAGACAGCATATTAAACAGCAGAGATATCACTTTGCCAACAAAGGTCCGTCTAGTCAAAGCTATGGTTTTTCTAGTAGTCATGTATGGATGTGAGAGTTGGACCATAAAAAAGGCTGAGCACTGAAGAACTGATGCTTTGGAATTGTGGTGCTGGAGAAGACTCTTGAGAGTCCCTTGGACTGTAAGGAGATCAAACCAGTCAATCTTAAAGGAAACCAACTCTGAATATTCACTGGAAGGGCTGATGTTGAAGCTGAAGCTCCAATACTTTGGTCACCTGATGTGAACTGATTCACTGGAAAAGACCCTGATGCTGGGAAAGATTGAAGGCAGGAGGAGAAGTTGACAGCAGAGGATGAGATGGCTGGATGGCATCACCACTTCAATGGACATGAGTTTGAACAAGCTCCAGGAGTTGGTGGGAAGCCTGGCATGCTGCAGTTCATGGGGATACAGAGTTGGACGTGACTGAGCAACTGAACAATAACCACCACCACTATGCTCCAGATACTAGGAATACAATAAAGAAGAAAAATAAAATCCCTACCCTCTCAGATTATCTAATACTTTATACAGTTAAGTTCTGTAACTACCATTGAGATGCAATGTTTCATATTTGTTACAAATTCAGTATATTATTTCCAAATATGTTATAAATGGAAATCTTCTAAATAAAAAAATAACTAAGAAATGTAACTCAATTGGACAACTATCAGTTCAGTTCAGTTCAGTCGCTCACTCGTGTCCGACTCTTTGCAACCCCATGAATTGCAGCACGGCAGGCCTCCCTGTCCATGACCAACTCCCGGAGTTCACTCAGACTCGCATCCATCGAGTCAGTGATGCCATCTAGCCATCTCATCCTCTGTCGTCCCCTTCTTCTCCTGCCCCCAATCCCTCCCAGCATCAAAGTCTTTTCCAATGAGTCAACTCTTCGCATGAGGTAACTATACGTGGGTGTAATTTAGTGGTTATGAACATTTTTATTCCCTTGAATGTGACATGAATTAAATACACTTTGCGTGCATGCCAAGTCACTTCAGTTGTTCCTGACTCTGTGTGACCCTGTAGACTGTAGCCTACCAGCCTCCTCTGTCCATGGGATTTCCCAGGCAGGAATACTGGAAAGGGTGCCATTTCGTTCTCCAGGGGGTCTTCCCGACTGAGGGGTTGAACTCAGTCTCCTGCACTGGCAGGCAGAGTCTTTACTGCCTTACTGGTTAAGCATTTAACCATTTAGTGTTAGTATTTAAACACAATAAAAGGAAAATGGAAAATTCTTTGAATCAGGATTCTTCTGAACTGTCTTCAAATGATGTCCAGAGAAGGCGATGGCACCCCACTCCAGTACTCTTGCCTGGGAAATCCCATAGACGGAGGAGCCTGGTAGGCTGCAGTCCATGGGGTCGCTAAGAGTCGGACATGACTGAGCGACTTCACTTTCACTTTTCACTTTCATGCATTGGAGAAAGAAATGGCAACCCACTCCAGTGTTCTTGCCTAGAGAATCCCAGGGACGGGGGAGCCTGGTGGGCTGCTGTCTATGGGGTCGCACAGAGTTGGACACGACTGAAGCGACTTAGCAGCAGCAGCAAATGATATCATGTAGCAAGCAGATATTAAATACTTTATTTATGTATGATTCTAGCAAGCAGAATACATTAATCAACAACCCATTGGTCATGACTGTTAGTATCTGGTATTTTGAAAACAGTTTCCTTTATAAACCTAGCATAAATATTAAATGTTTAATTTTTAAAAGAAAGCAATCAGTTTCCTGATAACATTGTGACCACTTCTGAATGCTCAAGCTTCATCAAATATCTTATTATTTCATGAATGCCTATCATGGCTCTATATCATTGCTTATGTCTTTCCCCCTGCATGGAATGTCCTTCCACTTTTCTAGCTAGTAAAATTTAGCTCTTAGTATCTCTATTATTGCACTAATTACAGGGTACTATAATTTTTAAAACATATAAAAGTATTATCTGGGAGAAGAGGATGAGACTGTTTTATCTTTACATCCCTAGTGACTAGCATAGGACTTTACATAGGTAATGGTTCTCTAAGTATTTGACAAAAAAATTATACTCCTGTAGATAGGCATTTATAGAAATTTTGTTTGGACTCTGGAATAAAGTAGAC
The DNA here is from genome assembly GCF_014754425.2 of Oryx dammah. NCBI lineage: Eukaryota > Metazoa > Chordata > Mammalia > Artiodactyla > Bovidae > Oryx > Oryx dammah. The sequence goes on along the minus strand of NW_024070201.1, from coordinate 41,899,785 downwards.
ATAAGAAGTATCTTCAGAAAAGTGCTCCAGACAGACTAGTGAGAAGATTTAATTTGTTTCAAAACCTCAAGACAAATAGCTGACAATCAAACTATCTCAAAATGATTAATAATACATAGTTACAGTAAAACACTAAATTTCCTATTTCTTCCTTTTCTACCTAGAGCACAATATTCCATTTACAGTAATGATGTAAACTTTTGTGCCCACAAATTCTCCAACTACATGTTAAATTACATACAATAAAAATGAAAATGGCTACTTCAGTTTTTTCAATTGTAATTGAGAAAAAGACTAAATCAAGTACTAATGTTACATGAATGATGTAGGAAAACTAAATGAAAACAGTAATGTGATCCAAGACTCTAGATTTTGATAATTTAAGGAAAAAGGACAAAAATCATTCTACAACTGATACATTAATCATGTGGTTCATAAATTTACCAGTCAACATATTCTTAAAGGTGTTACCTTTAAAGAGAAGAATTTTGCACAACTTAAGCCTTCATTCTTTCCTCTAATAATCTTTCTTCTTTCTTTTCAGGAACATAAATTAGTTTTGATATGCTTATAAAAGTTAATATCACTTTAAGAATAATTATATAGCATTACAACCAGAAGCTTTTCCAGAGGAAGACAAAAAAGAGAATGCCAAAAGTTTTCCATTAAAACATTTAAGAGCAGAAATAACTTTCTGAATGGCAAGTATTGTTACAATCAACATTTTAAGGATGTTTATATAAAAAGGAAAAATAATGTTCGTAAGATAAACTGAAGGAAAAACTCTAGCAATTTTAATAATTAAAAAGAAATCTCTACTTAGTATTAGAGTTAATACACAGAAATATTGACTCAATAATAGTCTATGAAAAACTGCCTACATGGGTAAGCGAAAAGAAAGTATGCATATAAAAAAGTTTACACTAGGATGAGATCATGAGGAAATAGAAACTTTGATCAGACCAATAATGAGTGAGGAGATTCAAACTATAACCAAAACCTCCCAACAGAGAAAAGTCCTGGACCAGATGGTTTCACTGGTGAATTCTACCAAACATTTAAAGAAGAATCAATACCAATTCTTCTCAAACTCCTTCAAAAAACTGAAAAGGAAGGAACAATCCCTATGGCCAGAATTACCAAGCCAGGTAAGGACTCAATAGGAAAGAAAACTGCAGGCCAATCTTACTGATTAACATAATATACGAAAATTCTCAACAGAATAGCAGGAAAATGAATTCAATACCATATTAAAAGGACCATACACAATGATCAAGTGGAATATAATTGCAGAATGCAAGGATACTTCAACATATACAAATTAACCAATGTGATATACCAAATTAATAGAATTAAACATTAAAAAAACTTATGATTATCTCAATACATGCAGAAAACATCTGATTCAAAATTCTTTCATGATAAAAACTCTCAAAAAATTAAGTATGGAAAAAAAACATACCCCAACATAAAAAATGCCGATATGAGAAGTCCACAGCTAACATTTTATTTAACAGTGAAAGCATGAAAGCTTTCCTGCTAAGATCAGGAGTAGGACAAGGGTGCCCACTCCTTTTCAACACAGTACTGGAAATCCTACCCAGGGCAATTAAGAAAGAAAATGAAATAGAAAGCATCAAATCAGAATGGAAAAGTAATAGTTTGTTTGCAGATTATATGATCTTATATATATACATAGAAAATCCTAAAGACTCCATCAGAAAACTGTTAGAACTAATAAACAAATTCAGCAAAGTTGCAGGATATAAAATCAACATAGAAAAATCAGTTGCATTTCTACAACTATCTGAAACTTCAACAAACTATTTGAAAAAGAAATAAAATAATCTCATTTATAGTAGCAACAAAATGAATAAAATACTTAGGAATAAATTTAACCAAGGAGGCAAAGATCTGTATGTTGAAACTGATAAGAGTTTGATGAAAGAAACTGAGGAAGATACAAATGAATGGAAAGATATCCCACGTTCATAATTCAGAAGAATTAACACTTAAAATATCCATACCACATCAAACCACCTATAAATTCAATTTAATCAAAATTATTGAAAAGACCCTGATACTGGAAAAGATTGAAGGCAGGAGGAGAAGGGGACGACAGAGAATGAGATGGTTGGACAGTATCACCAACTCAATGGACATGAGTTTCGATACACTCTGGGAGTTAGCGATGAACAGGGAGGCCTGGCGTGCTGTGGTCCATGGGGGTCACAAAAAGTTGGACACTACTGAATGACTGAACTGATAATTATATTTGCATAGACATAGAAAAAAATAAATCCTAAAATTCATATGAACCATAAAAATCCCTGAATAGCCAAAGGAATTCTGAGAAAGGACACAGTTGGAGGTTTCACAATTCCTGATTTTAAACTATATTCTAAGGCTACAATAATATTTTTTAAAAAGTATAGTACTGGCATAAAAACAGACACATAGATCAATGGAATAGAATTCAGAGTGTAGAAACTCACACACATACAGTGAACTAATACGTGACAAAAACCCAAAACTATTCAATGGGGAAAGAATAGTATCTTTAAAACTGAATATTCATTTGCAAAATAATGAAATTGGACCCCTATATCACACCACTCACAAAAAATAATGTGAAACAGATTAAATATATAAATAAAAGAAACAAAACTATAAAACTACTAAAGGAAACAGAGAAAAAGCTCCCTGATGCTGGTCTTGGAAATGATTTTTTAGATGTGACACCCAAAACTAAAGCAGCAAATACAGAAATAAACAACTGGGACTACACCCAACTAAAAAGTTTCTGAACAGCAGGAGAAACAATCAGCAAAATGAAAAGATTACATGCAAATCATCTATTTGTGAAGATATTAATATCTAAAATATAACAGGAACTCATATAACTCAATAGCAAAAAGGAAAAAAGAAAGACTACAAAATGGGCAAAGGACTTAAAAAAAAAACAGACATTTTTTTCCAAAGAAGACATATAAATGCCGACAGGCACATGGAAAGATGCTCAACTTTGCTAATCATCAAGGAAATGCCAATCATCTCACAACAGTTAGAATGACTACTATCAAAAGACAAAGAGATCTCTCTTATACACTGTTGGCGGGAATGTAAATTGGTCCAGCTACTATGGAAAACGGTGTGAAGGCTCTCAAAAAATAAAAACATAGAACTACCATTTTATACAGTGATTCCACTTCTGGGTACATATTCAAAGGAAATAAACTCACTATCTCTAAGAGCTACTCATGTGTTCACTGCAGTATTATTTACAATAACCATGACATGGAAACAACCTAAGTGTCCATCAACAGATGAATGGAAAACAATACATATATAATATATTGGAGTATTATTCAATTATAAAAAGGAAGGAAACACTCTTTCATGACAACATGGATAGATCCCGAAGGCACTATGCTAAATGAAATGTCAGCGAAAGACTAATACTCTATATTCTCATTTTTATAGACTCTGAAAAAGCTGAAATTAGAAACAGACAGAATGGTGGTTGCCAGGGGCTAGGTGGTGTGGGAGGGCTTTCCCAGGTGGCTCAGTGGTAAAGAATCCGCCTGCTAATGCAAGCAGATGCAGGAGATGTGGGTTTAATCCCTGGTTTGGGAAGATACCCTGGAGTAGGAAATGGCAACTCACTTCAGTATTCTTGCAAGGAAAATCCCATGGACAGAGGAGCCTAGCAGAATACAGTCCATAAAGGTAGCAAAGAGTCAGACAAAACTAAGTAACTGAGCATGTACGCAAAGGGTGGGGGAAGTGGGAAGATACTGGTCAAAAAATACAAATTCCAGGTATAAGATGAATAAATTCTGAGCATGTAATGCATAGCATGGTACTATAATTAACAATATTGTATTACAGATTTAAAAACTGTGAAAAGAGTAGATGTTAAATATTATCAGCACACAAATGATAGTTATGTGAGGGGATGAAGGTGGTAACTAATCTTATTACAGTAATCATTTTGCAATAAATATAAACATCACAGCATCACACTGTAAACCTTAAACTTATACAACTTATATCTCAAGAATATCTCAATAAACACAGATGTTAATGCTGTTTTACTATGGAAATAGAGTGACAGTAACTTAAGGCCCAAACTAGCTTTAGCCTGTGACTTTAAGAAGGTCTAATAAATAGTATACTACAAAATTGGGAACAATTATTCTATAATGAGTGCGTTTATAGTTAGAAACCAAATTATAGATGAACATATATCTCAAAAGATCTCAAGAGTGTTTCACAAAATTATCTGGGTCAAGGAGGGATACCTGAGTTATGGATTAAAAAAATCAGAGGGGCTATAAACACCAGTTCCTGTGAATACAATCTTAATTAACACAAAAAATTACAATTTTCTACACAAAACACAAATCTTAGGTAAATAAAAAACAATTCACATAGACTACAAAAACATACAAATAAATAAAATAGATGTTAAATTGGAAATGAAGCTGGTTAACAGAAAATTTTAAGGAATGAGGTGGGTAATGGCATAAGTCCACATAACAACTTCAAACACAGCTCTGAAACTGTGAAAAACAAATTCATTATCATAACCACCTCTGGAAAGAAGAACCAAGGAAATGCTATCATTACATTTAGGCCTTTCACAGGAAAACTAGTCAAGGCTACAAAAGTATCTTAGAGTTTTATCTGCTTCCTGTCTGTGCTTTGTAAAATCTACCACCACCACCGCATCCCCAATGCAGGTAGTCAGCTGTGATAATGGTCTAACATTGGCCTTCAACAACAGTCTAACCAAAATGACTGGTGATAAAAACATCATTTCAGACATAATTATCAGTACCACATGCTTTGGCAACTACAACTGCATACAATGCTGTTTGAGAGGCATCTTTCTTTCTCCTTTCCTTTCTTATCTTTTCCTTATCAAGAATAAGCTGAAAGAAAGATGCTGAAACAGTAAATTTTGAATATGTAAGCAAAAGATAATTAACCTCAAAATACTAGATAGTAAAATAATGAAATTTGATATTCAAATGGTTGATCATCATCTGTTCTGTGCACTTCATGCATATACAGAACTCTCCTAGGAGATATGACTGCCATCTTCTTCACGGCTGGTGCAGTAATTTATTCAGTAAACACTGATGCCTTCTGTGCCAAAGTCACTATGCCAGATATAGAGGATGCACAGGATAATAAGGCAAGGCAGTTCTTGAAGCTCCCAGTCAAGAAAGTGAAAATGCCCTATTAATAAATAAGGGAAAAACATGTCTTCCTGAAGACATCTGGGAATTAACATATCAGTCCTGTACTGCCTTTTTGTTCCTGGAGGATAAAATCTCTTACTTTGTTCAAGCACTGAACTTTTATTAAAAAAAAAAAAAAAAAACTGTACACATGAAGAGTTAAACAGTTAAACAAGTTTTCTAAATATCTGTTAGATAAAGCACAAAAACAGAAAAGGATACAAATCAAATGTATAGTTCAATGAACTATCTTACAAACACTACCAAGGTCAAGGGAGGACTTTGCCAGCAGCCCTAGAGGCCCCTTGCATGTGCCACTAATCATGACAACCTCTCTATTGCTATAAATAATCAATGTTCTGCCTTTCTTCTATTAAGCATTTTCCTGATTTTTCCTACACACATTTTTTTTAATCACGAAAAGGTGCCTCTCTAGACATTACAGTATAACCTCACTCTGTTAAAAATGGAATCTATTTCAAATCTCTTATTTCTTGTCCACTCCATGTGGCATGCTGGATCTTGGTTCCATGACGAGGGATAGAACCTGCATTTCCTGCAGTGGAAGCATGCAGTCTTAACCACTGGACTACCAGGGAAGACCCTCAAAACATTTTTAATCTTCAGGTTCCTCCTCCATATAATTTATTTGTTAAATAATTTTTGACATTGACCAAGTTTCTGAGAGCCTGGATTTTGAAAACTGCAGTCTCTGGAAGCAATGTGTTTCCTACCTTCTGTATTTTCTGAGATCAGAATCAGACTTAATCTCTTGGGAAAAATACAGGTAGTGTTTGGCAAGGTTAATTCAGTTCAGTTCAGTTCCATCGTCCAGTTGTGTCTGACTCTTTGTGATCCCAAGGACTGCAGCACGCCAGGCTTCCCTGTCCATCACCAACTCTGGGAGCTTGTTTACACTCATGCCCATTGAGTTGGAGATGTCATCCAAACACCTCATTCTCTGTTGTCCCCTTCTCCTCTCGCCTTCAATTTTTCCAGGCATCAGGGTCTTTGCCAAAGAGTCAGCTCTTCGCATCAGGTGGCCAAAGGACTGGAGTTTCAGCTTCACCATCAGTCCTTCCAATGAATATTCAGGACTGATTTCCTTTAGGATGGACTGGTTGGATCTCCTTGTAGTCCAAGGGACTCTCAAGAGACTTCTCCAACACCACAGTTGAAAAGCATCAATTCTTCGGTGCTCAGCTTTCTTTATAGTCCAACTCTCACATCCATACATGGCTACTGAAAAAACCATAGCTTTGACTAGACAGACCTTTGTTGCCAAAGTAATATCTCTGCTTTTGAATATGCTGTCTAGGTTGGTCATAGCTTTTCTTCCAAGGAGCAAGCATATTTTAATTTCATGGCTGCACTCACCATCTACAGTGATTTTGAAGCCCCCCAAAATAAAGTCTGTCACTGTTTCCACTGTTTCCCCATCTAATTGCCATGAAGTGATGGGACCGGATGCCATGATCTTTGTTTTCTGAATGTTGAGCTTGAAGCCAACTTTTTCAGTCTCCTCTTTCACCTTCATCAAGAGGCATTTTACTTCTTCACTTTCTGCCATAATGGTGGTGTCATCTGCATATCTGAGGTGATTGATATTTCTCCCAGCAATCCTGATTCCAGCTTGTGCTTCATCCAGCCCAGCATTTCTCATGATGTACTCTGCATATAAGTTAAATAAGCACAAGCACAGTGACAATATAGAGCCTTGATTTACTCCTTTTTCTATTTGGAACCAGTCTGTTGTTCCATGTCCGGTTCTAACTGCTGCTTCCTGACCTGCATACAGGTTTCTCAAGAAGCAGGTCAGGTGGTCTGGTATTCCCATCTCTTTCAGAATTTTCCACAGTTTATTGTGATCCACACAAAGGCTTTGGCATAGTCTATAAAGCAGAAGTAGATGTTTTACTGGAATTCTCTTGCTTTTTCCATGATCCAGTGAATGTTGGCAATTTGATCTCTGGTTCCTCTGCCTTTTCTAAGTCTAGCTTGAATATCTGGAAGTTCACGGTTCACATACTATTGAATCCTGGCTTGGAGAATTTTGAGCTTTACTTTATTAGCATGTGAGATGAGTGCAACTGTGCAGTAGTTTGAGCATTCATTGGCACTGCCTTTCTTTGGGATTGGAATGAAAACTGACCTTTTCCAGTCATGTGGCCACTGCTGAGTTTTCCAAATTTGCTGGCATATTGAGTATAGCACTATCACAGCATCATCTTTCAGGATCTGAAACAGCTCAACTGGAATTCCATCACCTCCACTAGCTTTGTTCGTAGTGACAATTCCTAAGGCCCACTTGACTTCACATTCCAGGATGTCTGGCTCTAGGTGAGTGATCACACCATTGTGATTATCTGGGTCGTGACGATCTTTTTTATACAATTCTTCTGTGTATTCTTGCCACCTCTTCTTAATATCTTCTGCTTCTGTTAGGTCCATACCATTTCTGTCCTTTATTGAGCCCATCTTTGCATGAAATGTTCCCTTGGTATCTCTAATTTTCTTGAAGAAATCTCTAATCTTTCCGACTCTGTTGTCTTCCTCTATTTCTTTGCATTGATCTCTGAGGAAGCCTTTCTTATTTCTCCTTGCTATTCTTTGGAACTCTGCATTCAAATGGGTATATCTTTCCTTTTCTCCTTTGCTTTTTGCTTCTCTTCTTCTACAGCTACTTGTAAGGCACCCTCAGAGAGCCATTTTGCTTTTTCGCATTTCTTTTTTTGAGGTTGGTCTTGATCCCTGTTTCCTGTACAATGTCACGAACCTCCGTCCATAGTTCGTCAGGCACACTTGTTTATCAGATCTAGTCCCTTAAATCTATTTCTCACTTCCACTATATAATCATAAGGGATTTGATTTAGTTCATACCTGAATGGTCTAGTGGTTTTCCCTACTTTCTTCAATTAAAGTCTGAATTTGGCAATAAGGAGTTCATGATCTGAGCCACAGTCAGCTCCTGGTCTTGTTTTTTCTGACTGTAGAGCTTCTCCTTGTTTGGTTGCAAAGAAAACAATCAATCTGATTTTGGTGTTGACCATCTGGTGATGTCCATGTGTAGAGTCTCCTCTTGTGTTTTTCGAAGAGGGTGTTTGCTATGACCAGTGCGTTCTCTTGGCAAAACTTTATTAGCCTTTGCCCTGCTTCACTCTGAACTCCAAAGCCAAAATTGCCTGTTACTCCAGGTGCTTCTTAACTTCCTACTTTTGCATTTCAGTCCCCTATAATGAAAAGGACATCTTTTTTGGGTGTTAGTTCTAGAAGGTCTTGTAGGTGTTCATAGAAACATTCAACTTCAGCTTCTTCAGCATTACTCGTCAGGGCATAGACATAGATTACTATGATATTGAATGGTTTGCCTTGGAAATGAACAGAGATCATTCTGTCGTTTTTGAGATTGCACCCAAGTATTGCATTCCGGACTCTTTTGTTGACTATGAGGGCTACTCCATTTCTTCTAAGGAATTCTTGCCCACAATAGTAGATATAATGGTCATTTGAGTTAAATTCATCCATTCTAGTCCATTTCAGTTCACTGAATCATAAAATATCAATGTTCACTCTTGCCGTCTCCTGTTTTATCAGTTCAAATTTGCCTTGATTCATGGACCTGACATTCCAGGCTTCAGCAATATGTGAACCACGAACTCCCTGATGTTCAAGCTGGTTTTAGAAAAGGCAGAGGAACCAGAGATCAAATTGCCAACATCCGCTGGATCATGGAAAAAGCAAGACAGTTCCAGAAAAACATCTATTTCTGCTTTATTGACTATGCCAAAGCCTTTGACTGTGTGGATCACAATAAACTGTGGAAAATTCTGAAAGAGATGGGAATACCAGACCACCTGACCTGCCTCTTGAGAAATCTGTATGCAGGTCAGGAAGCAGCAGTTAGAACTGGACATGGAACAACAGACTGGTTCCAAATAGGAAAAGGAGTACGTCAAGGCTGTATATTGTCACCCTGCTTATTTAACTTATACGCAGAGTACATCATGAGAAACGCTGGGCTGGAAGAAACACAAGCTGGAATCAAGACTGCTGGGAGAAATATCAATCACCTCAGATATGCAGATGACACCACCCTTATGGCAGAAAGTGAAGAGGAGCTAAAAAGCCTCTTGATGAAAGTGAAAGAGGAGAGTGAAAAAGTTGGCTTCAAGCTCAACATTCAGAAAACAAAGATCATGGCATCTGGTCCCATCACTTCATGGGAAATAGATGGGGAAACAGTGGAAACAGTGTCAGACTTTATTTTTTGGGGGCTCCAAAATCACTGCAGATGGTGACTGCAGCCATGAAATTAAAAGACGCTTATTCCTTGGAAGGAAACTTATGACCAACCTAGATACTATATTCAAAAGCAGAGATGTTACTTTGCCAAACAAAGTCCGTCTAGTCAAGGCTATGGTTCTTCCTGTGGTCATGTATGGATGTGAGAGTTGGACTGTGAAGAAGGCTGAGCACCGAAGAATTGATGCTTTTGAACTGTGGTGTTGGAGAAGACTCTTGAGAGTCCCTTGGACTGCAAGGAGATTCAACCAGTCCATTCTGAAGGAGATCAACCCTGGGATTTCTCTGGAAGGAATGATGCTAATGCTGAAACTCCAGTACTTTGGCCACCTCATGCGAAGAGTTGACTCATTGGAAAAGACCCTGATGCTGGGAGGGATTGGGGGCAGGAGGAGAGGGGACGACCGAGGATGAGATGGCTGGATGGCATCACGGACTCAATGGACGTAAGTCTGAGTGAACTCCGGGAATTGGTGATGGACAGTGAGGCCTGGTGTGCTGCAATTCACGGGGTTGCAAAGAGTCAGACATGACTGAGCAACTGAACTGAACTGAACTGAACTGAAGCAATATTGCTCTTTACAGCATCGGACCTTGCTTCCATCCCCAGTCACATCCACAGCTGGGCACTGTTTTTGCTTTGGCTCCATCTCTTCATTCTTTCTGCAGTTGTTTCTCCACTGATCTCCAGTGGCATATTGGGCACCTGCCAACCTGGGGAGTTCATCTTTCAGTGTGCTATCTTTTTGCTTTTTCATACTGTTCATGGATGGGGTTCTCAAGGCAAGAATACTGAGGTTGCTTGCCATTCCCTTCTCCAGTAGACCACGTGATGGCAGAACTCTCCAACATGACCCATCTGTCTTGGGTGGCCCTACATGGCATGGCCCATAGTTTCACTGAGTTAGACAAGGCTGTGGTCCATGTGATTAGATTGTTTAGTTTTCTGTGACTGTGGTTTTCAGGTTGTCTGCCTCTGATAGAAAAGGTTAAGAGGCTTATGGAAGCTTCCTGATGGGTAGACTGACTGAGGGGGAAACTGGGTCTTGTTCTGATGGGTGGGGCCGTGCTCAATAAATGTTTAATCCAATTATCTGTTGATTGGTGGAGCTGTGTTCCCTCCCTGCTGTTTCAGTTCAGTTCAGTTCAGTAGCTCAGTCGTGTCCCAGTCTTTGTGACCCCATGAATCGCAGCATGCCAGGCTTCCCGGTTCATCACCACCTCCCGGAGTTCACTCAGACTCACGTCCATCGAGTCAGTGATGCCATCCAGCCATCTCATCCTCGGTCGTCCCCTTCTCCTCTTGCCCCTAACCCCTCCCAGCATCAGAGTTTTTTCCAATGAGTCAACTCTTCGCATGAGGTGGCCAAAGTATTGGAGTTTCAGCTTTAGCACCATTCCTTCCAAAGAAATCCCAGGGCTGATCTCCTTCAGAATGGACTGGTTGGATCTCCTTGCAGTCCAAGGGACTCTCAAGAGTCTTCTCCAACACCACAGTTCAAAAGCATCAATTCTTCGGTGCTCAGCCTTCTTCACAGTCCAACTCTCACATCCATACATGACCACAGGAAAAACCCCGTTTACCTGAGGCCAAACTATGGTGGAGGTAATGAAGATAATGGTGACCCCCTCCAAAGATCCCATGTGTGTACTGCTACACTCAGTGCCCCCAACCCTGCAGCAAGCCACCACTGACTCTTGCGTCTGCCGGAGACTCCTGGACACTCACATGCAAGTCCGGGACAGTCTCTTGTGGGGTCACTGATGCTTTCTCGTGGGTCCTGATGCACAAGGTTCTGTTGTGCCCTCCAAGAGTCTATTTCCCAGTCCAGTGTAAGTACTGGCAGCTCTACAGTGGGGTTAATGGCGACCTCCCCCAAGAGGGCTTATGCCATACCCAAGTCTGCAGCACCCAGAGCCCCTGTCCCTGAGGCAGACCACCGCCGACCCATGTACAGCCATACAAGTCCTCCTAAATGAAAAAGATCATGTGAATAGTGCTTCAACAATGATCAACTTTTGCTCAGTCGTGTCCGACTCTTTGTGATGCCACAGACTGTACAGCCTGCCAGGCTCTCTGTCCATGGGATTTCCCAGGCAAGGATATTGGAGTGGGTTGCCATTTCCTTCTCCAGGGGATCTGCCCGATCCAGGGACCCAACCTGGGTCTCCTGCATTGCATCAGATGCTTTACCGTCTGAGCTACTAGGGAATAGTATTTAGCTAAAATCAATTAAGTCCGTGATTAGTAGGGACCAAGCACAAGGCTGTGTAGGTAGTTCACGAACCCCTAAAATTGCATCCAAAACTTCGTGGAGGAAGGTTTTAATCAACAAGATATTCTTTACAGAAATAAGTGCCACCAAGGAGTCAATGCCTATTTCACACATTAAACAAAATAGCTTTAATTAAATTAATTTGAACTTGGTTGAGATAATTCAATGAGCAGAAACTTTCAGGGAGGAAGAAAAGGAACACATGATTTTTAGCAGTTTAAACTTCTATGGGGAGGCAGATATAATAGTACTACCTTGGGATTCATGCCATCATTCATCTTTATTAGGATATTAGAAACTCTATGTGTGGTAATTTAGTCACTGAGGCGTGTCCAGCTCTGGAGACCTCATGGACTGTAGCCTGCAAGGCTTCTCTGTCCATGGGATTTTACAGTCAAGAATACTGGGGTGGGTTGCCATTTCCTTCTCCAGAGGATCTTCCTGACCCAGGAATTGAACCAAAGTCTCCTACATTGTAGGCTGATTCCTTACCAACTGAGATACAAGGGAAGGCCATTAAACTCTTCTGAGGCTCTCTTAATTTCACTGATGGAAGTCACAAAGAAGAATAAGGATGGGGCTATTAAAGGAAAAGGAGTGATGTGTTTCAGAGTTGAGCAGGGAGTAAAATTCAACATGAGATGGGGGGAAATAAAAAGGTAGATTTTTTGTGTAAGGAATTAAGAATTCAATGGAGAAGTAGAGATGAGCCCTCAGGAAAGGGACAGTTTCAACTCAACTATAAAAAAACACAGATGGAGAACAATGTGAAAAACATAACCTAAATGAATGAGAAACTCTTACGTAGGTACATATATAAGACAAGTAAGAGATAACTGGACATGGAACAATAGACTGGTTCCAAATAGGAAAAGGAGTACGTCAAGGCTGTATATTGTCACCTTGCTTATTTAACGCATATGCAGAGTACATCATGAGAAACGCTGGGCTGGAGGAAGCACAAGCTTGAATCAAGATTGCCGGGAGAAATATCAATAACCTCAGATATGCAGATGACACCACCCTTATGGCAGAAAGTGAAGAGGAACTAAAAAGCCTCTTGATGAAAGTGAAAGAGGAGAGTGAAAAAGTCGGCTTCAAGCTCAACATTCAGAAAACGAAGATCATGGCATCCAGTCCCATCACTTCATGGCAGATAGATGGGGAAACAGCGGAAACAGTGGCAGACTTTATTTTTCTGGACTCCAAAATCACTGTGGATGGTGACTGCAGCCATGAAATTCAAAGACACTTACTCCTTGGAAGGAAAGCTATAACCAACCTAGACAGTATATTCAAAAGCAGAGATATTACTTTGCCAACAAAGGTCCGTCTAGTCAAGGCTATGGTTTTTCCTGTGGTCATGTATGGATGTGAGAGTTGGACTGTGAAGAAAGCTGAGCGCTGAAGAGTTGATGCTTTTGAACTGTGGTGTTGGAGAAGTCTCTTGAGAGTCCCTTGGACTGCAAGGAGATCCAACCAGTCCATCCTAAAGGAGACCAGTCCTGGGTGTTCATTGGAAGGACTGATGTTGAAGCTGAAACTCCAATACGCTGGCCACCTGATGCGAAGAGCTGACTCACTGGAAAAGACCCTGATGCTGGGAACGACTGAGGGCAGGAGGAGAAGGGAATGACAGAGGATGAGATGGTTGGATGGCATCACCGACTCAATGGACATGGGTTCGGGTGGACTCCGGGAGTTGATGATGGACAGGGAGGCCTGGCGTGCTGTGATTCATGGGGTCACAAAGGTCAGACACGACTGAGCGACTAAACTGACTGAAGAGATAAAGTAAGTGACAATCTCTGGCAGCATTGATCTGAAAACATACTCTAAGTTACATTACTCCTTTAATGAAGTATGAGCTGTCCAAAGTACAGAGGTCACTTTCTCATGTCCTCCCTCTTAATTCTTCACCCAAGCCATTGCTAGAAAATTAGAGATGAAGTCCTGTTACAGGTGGTGAAATGAAAAGGAAGGGATTCTTTTAGTTTTATCTTCTAAGGAAAAACAAAACATACTACCTATTCATCTTCTACAACACGGAGAAAATATGTTTTCTTTCTAAAAGCCTAAGTGATTACAGAGCAAGAGGAGCCTAGGTTAAAAACAATATTAATTGGGATTAGAACCCATATAATTATGTATTTTATATATAACTTATTTCATGGTTTACTTTTTTATTGTCCTGGTTCATGTCAGGTGATGTAGGCTTAAAAATTAATCTTCTTTTCAGAAGCTTTTAGAAAAACACTGAAAAATGGAGAACAAGACATACCTAACTGCTGGAACAGGAGAGCCACACTAGTTCCTGTGACAGGAAGACTGTCATGCAGGGGAGTCTGGATCAGCTGTCTGTCCCCTGCACCCAAGGAAAACAGCTTCTGCAGAATGGGGGGAAAAGACATACACACAACAAATGATTTCTTTTCACACATTTTCTCAAGATAAAAAAAATCCCTTTGAAGTTCAAATTTAGAGCAGATGACAATCATATAAGACCCAATTAACAGATGCAAAGGGCAATAAGGCAGCTCAAAACACTAAAGTTACTTTGTGCCCAAATGAATATGATACAAGATAAAGTTACTTTGTGCCCAAATGAATATGATACAAGAAAATTCAGTAGTTGGAAGGTGAAAATTTAGTAATAATGAAACACACAAATCAGTGACAGTAACATATAACTTAAAAATAATACAATGTTAAAGCTAACATTTATATGCCAGTTATATGTGAATAAAACTGGAAAAATAAAAGAAATACAGTAATATGAAACATAATTTAAAAACATCTAATAGTCATAATAAAAATCCTTTTTAAATTAAAAAATACATAAAATCATGTCAACAAAAATTTCATTATAATAAAGGCTCATAAAATAACTCATGTGCTTTACAGTTTAGGTTCAACTGTGACTAAACTCTCATTTCACATTCTGCCCTTGGAATACACACAGGAGAATGAGGGAAGAGAGTGCAGAAGGAAAATAAACTTAAGAGTAACCAAAAGACACTAGGAAAGATAGTAGATAGTTAAAAAGGCAAAGGGCAAGGAAAAAATATGTCAATTTTACCATAAGTAACATCTCTATCAGACTTTCTTTTTAATCGATCAGAGTTTAAAAAATGTAATTTTTAGAGGGCTTTTCTTTCCCTCGATATTACATAAGAATAAGCATAGTAAGTGGTCAACTAATCAATTTTAGGACTTACGTAGTTTTTTTAAGTTACCTAGGAACATTTAGTCATAGAAGCTGAGGTTCTCATTTTTCTACTTCAGAGAAGAAGATAAAAATTTCAAGACAAAGAGAAGATGAAAGACATGTCACTTTGAGAAAGCTTTATTTCAGTGTAAGAGTTTAATGTCCTCATGCACTCAATCTACGTATGACAAAATTCTTTAAGGTATAGATTATACTTTCCAAAGAAGATCTGTGATTTTGGACAATAGTCAATATCATCATTATTATTATTATTATTATTAAAGGTACACAACTGAGATGAAAAAAATAAGCCCTCTTCTTCTGAAGCTTAAGTGCAAGCTATTCTACTAAGCATTACATACAACATACAAAATGGTCTTAAGGCCGGCATATAACTGATTTTAATCAAGGAAATGAAGAAATGAATTAACCTGTCCAGGGGTAGTTACAATGTTACAAAAAATTATACTGACAGTTTTCTTAATGTTATCTCTGAATTTTTATCACTGAAAAAAATTTTAATGAGGTGTAATCATAGAGAGGAATAAGCATGGTATAAAGAACACATTTGAAATTCAATTTTAAAAAGTGCATTCCCAAGAAAATGTAAGTTAGATTTCAAGTTACACAGAATATAACTACGCAATGTGAAAGGTGAACCCTGTGTTAAAATTAACCCCATGACCTAAGAAAAGAATGGAATCTTGTGTTTCTAAAAGGAACACCACAGGGACAATGCTTAACTAAACTAAGACCTTTTTTTTTTTTCCCAAGGATTGAACTCTCGCCCCCTGCATTGGAAGGGTGGAGTCTTAACCACTGGACCGCCTGGGAAGTCCCCTAAGACCCACTTTAAAAAGAAAATATTTAAAGAATTCGGTTTTTTCCTTTTCTTCACAAATTAAATTAACTGGAGGAGAGGAGAAGAGAAGCAGGCCCTCTTCATCTTCTTTTTTATTCTGTTTACCTGAGACCCTCCAGCCGCTGGGACAAGACACGCACACAAGTTTGCAATGAGACTTTCCAAGGAGACATTCAGACTGTCCACATATACAGTGTAGATCAAACCCAGGCAAGCCTGAAAACAAAAGATGCATGTAGTTATTTCATGGAAAAAGCAAGCACTAAAAATAAATTGTGACATCTGCTCCCAGGAAAGTTTCTCTTTGAACACAGTATATTCTACAGTGAGCACGGAATAAATTTTAAGCAGCAAATGTTATTAAGTTTATTAAATTTTCCTCCAGAACCAGAAGCTCTAAATGAGCTTCTAAGATGAGTTTATAAAAAACAGAAGTACATAATTTGTAAAACAGGTGTTTGTGTTCAGATAAACACTCTAGCAAATTTGTAAGGCTTTAAAACTCTTTTGTTTCAACTTATTTTGCAAAACTCCAATTTTCAAGAAAAAAATTTAGAAACTTTACCTTATTTTGTGATTATCAATAATTCAGAACATTTATTTTACAGAAAAATTTAACTTATGTGAATTATTATAAAGAACAGCAAAATAGAGAATATATGATTAACATTTTAAGCTCAGAAGAAGGTAGGTGGTAAAATGGAGGGCAAAATGGAATCATATGAATCTTCCAGTTTATTAAAATTTATAATTAAAAAATTAGTATCTGTTAGGAGTTACCAATTGTCATTGAAATCTTGACACTAAGAATATATATAATCTCAACTATACAGAAAAGTTTTCCAGAAATTATGCATTAATTTTCTCAAATCCTTGAGAGATTTTAAGGTATAATTTATACTTTCTAAAGAAGATCTGTGATTTCTAGACAATGGTCAACATAACTAATATTAAAGATAGCAACTGAAGTAAGAAAAATAAGCCCTCTTCCCTTTCAAATGTATTTATAACTACAGTAAATTTTTTTCTATATTTGAAAATTCTAACTATTTAAAAAGTAAAATATCTGAAAGTAAACAATATTTTAAAGCTATGTTGGTAGCAGTATGATCACAACTATTTGAAATCACAAATACTCATCCTATTTCCTTTCACCTGGACTCCTAAAAAGATCAGTAAAACCACACTAAGTTGTTATATTACTAATGCATTTTAAACTTGATACAAGTAATCAAATAATTTCTTTAGGATTCATAAATTTTGGAGTCAGTAAAGATGGGACCTATTTTAAAACAAATTAAACATCCTTAAATATAAGGATATTTTAAATATCCTTAGAAGTTTAAATAGTTATACTAACTTATTCAGGTATTTATTTCATCCAACATGAAATTCATTTCTTCTATTCATAGTAATTTTATTTTATTGATGAATTCCCAATCAAAGCTATTTTAGGTACAAAAACACTTGTTACCATGGTTCACTCAGAATAGATTTATACAATGATACAAATCAATAACAACAACTATGAGTTCTTTACCCTAAAAATTTCTGGATAATCTAATCTGGATACCAACACCAGGCTTTTGGGAGCAAACACTTCCGCAGGCTGAATCAAACCAGACACTTCCACTTCACCTTCAGTCTCTTCCTTCTTTGTTCCCTAAAAAAAGAGACAGTGTAATCAACAGACAGACAATTTCTTCGGGTTATAACTGACAAAATGTAGACATATCACACACTTTCATGTAATTTATAAAATCCAAAATTAATTACAAAATATAATTTACAAAACTCAAACTAAAAACAAAGAACATACTTTGAGAGGAATCTAAGAAGCAAGTAGGCAAAGAAATTATGAAGCAGGGTATACTCATTACATTTCTGAAAATCCTTAAGGTCCAGATACACAGCACAATTTTATTTGAACATTTGGTTTCTATGTGAGGTACCAGTAATAAAAGGTAAATAAAACACAATTCATCACTGACTAGACAAATACAAATGACACTTAATGGAAATTCAGTTTTTAAGACAAGAAAAAGAAATCTGTTTTAGAAGTAAGGGACTACTGTTTAGTTTTGTTTTTTGGACTTCTCCCAGTCTTTCAAGCAAAGAGATAATCATTTAGGATTATCTTGCAGAATGCTCTTAGAAGTAAAGCCCAAACAGCTCTAAATTCTTTTTTCTCAGGAGCAACAATGTTGATTTTTTAAAAAACAGAGGATATTTTTATATACATAACTAAGTTTCAGAATGTACCTAGTTGTCACTGAACTGTAAAGTTAAAAATAGTTGAAGTGTAAAGCTTATGTCATGCATATTTTATTAGCACAATAAAAATATCTAGAATTTTTTTTAAACCCTAAATATTCAGTGAATAAATACTGGTTAATGTAATAAACTTGAAAAGTATTATTCTGGGGCTTCCCTAATGTTCCAGTGGTTAAGAATCCACCTTGCAATGCAGGGGACACTGGTTCCATCCCTGATTCAGGAAGATCTCATAATGCTGCGGAGCAACTAAGGCCATGTCCCATTGACTACTGAGTCTGCACTCTGGAGCCCATGAGCTGCAACTACTGCGGCCTGCATGCTCTAGAGCCCATGATCCGCAACAAGAGAAGCTACCTCAATGAGAAGGATTGATGCCTGTGCACCGCAACTAGAGAGTAGCTCCCACTCTCTGCAACTGGAGAATGCCTGTGCATAGCAACAAATACCCAAGGCAACCAAAAATAAACTAAATATATAAAAAGAAAAATATTATTCTCATTTATAAGCAACAAATATTTCCCGTGCACTTACTGCTCCATAACACTATATGATGCACTATAAAAGTTTCAAGAGAAAAGAAAAAACCAAGATAGAAAAATATTCAAATTTATTTCCAAATGATATTCTAAGATGCTAGGACATTTTCCCTGACTAGAATCCTTTTCTCTTTCCTTTCCACTAATCAAAGGTCCAGGAGCTTAGAATTTATCTTGCTTCTCGAAAGCTTTCCTTCACTGATTTTTCTCTCCAACTGTTAATTCTTAGCATTGTTCATCAACATTGCACATACCTGCTCATACTTATTTCTCCTGCCAAGCCTCTCCCCTAAATGCCACAAAATGCTGATTCAACTGCCTGCTTGACCTCTCCACTTAGATGACAAATAGGTATCTCAAATATGACAAAAATATAGCTCCCATCTTTTTTCCCAAACTCCACTCCTCCTGCAGTAACCTCTTATCTCATTTAAAGGAAATTCTATCCTCCCATTTAGCAAATCAAAAATACTGATTCCTCTCTCTTTCATAACCTTGGTAGCAATCCCGATTTCTCATCACCTCCACTGCTACCACAGGACTGTGACCCACTACCGTCACTTTTCTGGGTTATTTTATCAGCTCCCTTTAGTCTTCTCCATTCCTCTTTAGCCCTACTTTGCTTCCTTGCTGCTCCTCAAACATGCTGGACATGTTCCCAGGTAAGGGTCTCAAACACTTTATTATTTCTTTGCCCAGAATAGAAACAATAAATAATTCCCTCATCTCCCTCATCCTCCCATTCAAGCAAACTTCTGCTCCATTAAGGCTTTGCTGGTACTCTACTTGAAACTGCAATATCCTAACCCCACCTATGTTCCCTTTGATTATTTTATTTTTCTCCATGGCACTTGTTACCATCCAACATTTCACTTATATTGTTTTCTGGTTTTTGCCTCAACTAGAATGTGCTCCATGAAGACCAGGATTTCTGTTTTGTTCACTGGTGATTTCCCAGTTTCTAAAACAAGAGGTGGGCACACAGTTGATATTTATATAATATTTATTCACTGCATTCATGCAGGAATGAATTTTCTTACATAAAATTAAAAATCTTATTTTACCAAGGGAAGTTTTTCACCTCTACTCGAGGAGGCCAAGAACTGTATTAATATTTTCTATCTTCCTTGGAGCCCATATAGCTTCTATACAGTGAAATATGACCAAGTATTAGATGTCTACGGAATGTACATATCCAAAGGGAAATATCTGTTTACTTTTTATTATGTATGATAAGATCCATATGCTCTTGAAAGATTTTCATTTGTTACAAAGCAAAAGCTAAAATTAGGTTGGGTGGTTCTGGAATTCTTAGAAATAATAAAAATGTGATGAAAATGAATTTACCAAAGATTTCCACACTTAATGAATCATATTTTTTATGGATTACTAACAACTTTTGTCCTTGCATGACAAAAAAATGACTGAAATTCCTGAAAGAGATAAAGTTATCCACATTTTTATGAGATTGTGATACATGCCCTAGAGTACCATTAAAAGTCTGCTTGAGTAAGTACATAACCATTTCATATAAATGACCGTTAACCTATGTTAACCTAAACATAAAACAGAATGCATTGGTCATTTCCTTTAATTAAGTGGAATAATTATTAACAAGAAAGAAAAAAGGTCTGACATAATATGAATCAATACTAAATAAAAACAAGTCTATTTTCTTTATATCACTTTTTATTATAGATTTTGACCTTTACTTTGTAAATGTGCTATAAATCATAAGATGCTGCTATTCTTCATTCCAATAACTCTTCTATAAGAATACAATGTCCCAAATTTAGAGAAAATTCATATTCCTTTTTTCAAAGAAAAATGCACTGCTGTGATTTTTAATTGTTGTTTATAACAAGTCTTATTCCAGTAGACAGTAGTGTTGTGGTTTGGGTTAACTTTTTCAATAAGTAATTTATCATGTAAAAGAATAGTGCTTTTTTTTTATAGCTGTTAGAATATATTTTGTGTAATAATTATGTAGTGATACTAACTCTGTTATGTGTTTTATAATAATAAATTTTCACATATTGAAAAGATGTGAGAAATGTAATAAGCAGGAAATTAAAAACACAGGATACAAATGTAATAGACATTATAATAATGGTCAGAAATTTAACATTTTATAGTATAAAGCATTTTCACATATTTACTCTCATTTGAACAAAACTTACAAGCCTTCTTCCAAGCTGATTATTCCTTGATTTTACTAGGTCCCAAAGTACTCTTGCCTGAAAAATCCCATGGATGGAGGAGCCTGGAAGGCTGTAGTCCATGGGGTTTTGAGGGTCGGACACCACTGAGCGACTTCACTTTCACTTTTCACTTTAATGCATTGGAGAAGGAAACGGCAACCCACTCCAGTGTTCCTGCCTGGAGAATCCCAGGGACGGGGGAGCCTGGTGGGCTGCCGTCTATGAGTTGGACACGACTGAAGTGATTTAGCAGCAGCAGCAATAAAGATACATGGAGAAGGAAATGGCAACCCACTCCAGTATTCTTGCCTGGAAAATTCCATGGACAGAGGACATGGCCGGCTACAGTCAATGGGGTCACGAAGAGTCGGTCATGACTGAGCACATCAGCAATAGATACAAATTTACCTTAAATTCTGTTTACTGAACTGCCTCACATTGACATATAAGGTGATTGTATCTTATATTTAGTTTAAGTATGTGCCACAACTTGCCCACTTACTGATATTTTTTCCTACCTATTATTACTACAGACCACGTCTACTAGTGGCCTTCCCAGCTTCTATGTAGTTTACATTCTATGTAGCTCTCAAACTCTTCATGCTTCAATAATATGGGATAAATTAGTACCCACCATAGCAATCTGCCCTAAAAGAACTACTGCCTTTCAAACATATCCTCAGGCAAAAATGCTAAAAATTATTAGAATACTTATTTTATGGAATAACTACATATAACAGGCACAATTTGTAAGAAGCTTATCCTACCACCTAGGTAGAATACTTCATTCTCATCTCTGCTCTACTCCTGATGCCTGACTCCTGTCTCTTCTATTCTGAAAAGACAAACTGCATCCAATATCATCTATGCTAAGAAGACTCTTGAGAGTCCCTTGGACTGCAAGGAGATCCAGCCAGTCCATTCTGAAGGAGATCAGCCCTGGGATTTCTTTGGAAGGAATGATGCTAAAGCTGAAACTCCAGTACTTTGGCCACCTCATGCGGAGAGTGGACTCATTGGAAAAGACTCTGATGCTGGGAGGGATTGGGGGCAGGAGGAGAAGGGGACAACACGACAGAGGATGAGATGGCTGGATGGCATCACTGACTCGACAGATGTGAATCTGAGTGAACTCCGGGAGTTGGTGATGGACAGGGAGGCCTGGCGTGCTGCGATTCATAGGGTCGCAAAGAGTCGGACATGTCTGAGCCATTGGACTGAACTGAACTGAAGCTCATTTTCAGCAACACTGTTTCCTGCTGTGTGTATGTGTGTGTTAGTCACTCAGTCCACTCAGTTGTGTCCAACTCTTTACAACCCCATCCACTGAAGCTTGCCAAGCTCTCTGTCCATGAAATTCTCCAGGCAAGAATACTGGAGCGGGTTGTCTTTCCCTTCTCCAGGAGATCTTCCCAACCCAGGGACTAAACCCAGGTTTCCAGTATTGCAGGCAGATTCGTTACTGTCTGAGTCACCAGGGAGTTCCTACTAATTCTCCCTACAAAATTTCTTTAAACACTCAATTTTAAAAGGAGGATGAAGGAGAAGGCGGGAAGAATTGTGAGAGTAACACTGAAACATATACATTAATATATGAAGTGGGAAGTTGCTATATAACACAGGGAGCTCAACCCAGTGCTCTGTAACAACCTAGAGGAGTGGGATGGGGTGGGGGTGGGGTGGGGGGGGCAGGGAGTTCAAAAGAGAGGGACATATGTAAACTTACGGTTCATTCACATTGTTGTATGGCAGATAAGTAAACATATTTTTAAAGCAATTATTTCCCATTAATTTTTTTTAATTATGCAAGTAAAAATTTTCCAGTTTTACATTTCCTTTTTGAAAAGCAATTACAGTATACCATTATATAGAGTTGCCACAGCTAAGCAATTTGAGGACTTTAAGATCTTCCAAAATTGGAAATACAGGAGTCTGAGTAGTTGCAAAATTCTATAAGGTCTACAATTCTGCCCTGAAAACTTCATTTCTTGCCTAATAGTCCCTTAATTATGTTGACATGTCTATATCATAAAACCTAATTTATTCTTGCATTGGTCTGAAAAATAATGACTACATGAGATAAACACATTTTAGGATTTCAAAGCTTCAGACAACTGGGCCACTAGCCTTCAGTTCAGAATGCAGTTTACCTCTAGCAAAGAAAATACCCTGATATTTTCCCCTTCAATAGCTCCTGGACTCGCCACTATTCCAAAAGTAGGGCAAATTCATTTGCAGGGCTATTATATATATTCATCCAGAAAGCTGCCTATTTTTAAGAGGCACACAATCCATAAGTTTTTTAAACATATATACTTATAGGGCAGCATTTTCCAAAGTGTCTTCTGCTGGAGGCTAACAGATATTGCTCAGGTAAAAAGGTCTCCTAATCAAAAGTTTTGGAAACAATAAATTAAGTCAAGTTTAAAAGGAATTTTCAGACTTTGATAGGCAAATCTCGTTTGTGCAATGTCAAGCAAAGAAGATATGAATTATTTCTTCAACTTACTAGACCAATGAAACTCTCTTTACTAAAAGCATCTAGAGGACCTAGTGCCCTCTGAAACATATGCTGAGAAAGGCTGTCACAAGCTGTTCTAGAATAGAAAATGTATGAAAGTGAAATATGTATATATTTCTATGTTCTATATCCTAAGAAGACTAAGTTACTACCACGCTTAATTCACAAATATATTTTATACCTGTTTCATTCATTTTCACATTCCAAAAAGTAAAGTGAGATTTGAAAATATCAGAACATAGATAATGTTGCAGGAAGCTACGGCACTTTCAGTTCAGTTCAGTTCAGTCGCTCAGTCATGTCCGACTCATTGCAACCCCATGAATCGCTGCACACCAGGCCTCCCTGTCCATCACCAACTCCCGGAGTTCACCCAAACTCATGTCCATCAAGTCGGTGATGCCATCCAGCCATCTCATCCTCTGTCCTTCCCTTCTCCTGCTGCCCCTAATTCCTCCCAGCATCAGGGTCTTTTCCAATGAGTCAGCTCTTCACATCAGGTGGCCAAAGTATTGGAGTTTCAGCTTTAGCATCAGTCCTTCCAATCAACACCCAGGAGTGATCTCCTTTAGGATGGACAGGTTGGACCTCCTTGCAGTCCAAGGGACTCTCAAGAGTCTTCTCCAACACCACAGTTCAAAAGCATCAATTCTTTGGCGCTCAGCTTTCTTCACAGTCCGACTCTCACATCCAACATGACTACTGGAAAAACCAGAGCCTTGACTAGACGGACCTTTGTTGGCAAAGTAATGTCTCTGCTTTCAAATATGCTATCTAGGTTGGTCATAACTTTCATTCCAAGGAGTAAGCGCCTTTTAATTTCATGGCTGCAATCACCATCTGCAGTGATTTTGGAGCCCCCAAAAATAAAGTCTGACACTGTTTCCCCATCTATTTGCCATGAAGTGATGGGACAGATGCCATGATCTTCGTTTTCTGAATGTTGAGCTTCTTTTGTCGAGCCAACTTTTTCACTCTCCTCTTTCACTTTCATCAAGAGGCTTTTTAGCTCCTCTTCACTTTCTGCCATAAGGGTGGTGTCATCTGCATATCTGAGGTGATTGATATTTCTCCCGGCAATCTTGATTCCAGCTTGTGCTTCTTCCAGCCCAGCATTTCTCATGATGTACTCTGCATACAAGTTAAATAAGCAGGGTGACAATATACAGCCTTGACATACTTCTTTTCCTATTTGGAACCAGTCTGTTGTTCCATGTCCAGTTCTAACTGTTGCTTCTTGACCTGCATACAGCTTTCTCAAGAGGCAGGTCAGGTGGTCTGGTATTCCCACCTCTTTCAGAATTTTCCACAGTTTACTGTGATCCACACAGTCAAAGGCTTTAGCATAGTCTATAAAGCAGAAGTAGATGTTTTTCTGGAACTTTCTTGCTTTTTCCAGGATCCAGGGGATGTTGGCAATTTGATCTCTGGTTCCTCTGCCTTTTCTAAAACCAGCTTGAACATCTGGAAGTTATGGTTCACATATTGCTGAAGCCTGGCTTGGAGAATTTTGAGCATTACTTTACTAGCGTGTGAGATGAGTGCAATTGTGTGGTACTTTTGAGCATTCTTTGGCATTGCCTTTAGGATTGGAATGAAAACTGACCTTTTCCAGTCCTGTGGCCACTGCTGAGTTTTCCAAATTTGTTGGCATAATGAGTGCAGCACTTTCACAGCATCATCTTTTAGGATTTGAAATAGCTCAACTGGAATTCCATCACCTCCACTAGCTTTGTTCGTAGTGATGCTTTCTAAGGCCCACTTGACTTCACATTCCAGGATGTCTGGCTCTAGATGAGTGGTCATACCATCGTGATTATCTTGGTCGTGAAGCTCTTTTTTGTACAGTTCTTCTGTGTATTCTTGCCACCTCCTCTTAATATCTTCTGTTTCTGTTAGGTCCATACCATTTTTGTCTTTATCGAGCCCATCTTTGCATGAAATGTTCCCTTGGTATCTCTAATTTTCTTGAAATCTCTAATCTTTCCCATTCTGTTGTTTTCCTCTATTTCTTTGCACTGATCGCTGAGGAAGGCTTTCTTATCTATCCTTGCTATTCTTTGGAACTCTGCATTCAGATGCTTATATCTTTCCTTTTCTCCTTTGCTTTTTGCCTCTCTTCTTTTCACAGCTATTTGGAAGGCCTCCTCAGACAGCCATTTTGCTTTTTTCCATTTCTTTTCCATGGGGATGGTCTTGATCCCTGTCTCCTGTACAATGTCACAAACCTCCGTCCATAGTTCATCAGGCACTCTGTTTATCAGATCTAGTCCCTTAAATCTATTTCTCATTTCCACTGTATAATCATAAGGGATTTGATTTAGGTCATACTTGAATTGTCTAGTGGTTTTCCCTACTTTCTTCAATTTAAGGCACTTCACAGCTGCCCTAAGAAAACATTCAGCATGCCTGTGGCCCATTCTCACCATGAGTTAGGAACTTCTACTCTAGACCAGTGGTTCTGTAACTTTAGTGCACAACAGGATCACTGAGAGCTTGCTAAAACCAATTTTTGAGTCCTACCCCTAAAATTTCTGATTCAGTAGGTCTGAGGTAGATCCAAGAATTTACATTTCTAACAAGTTACCTAGTGGTACTGATATTGCTGATGCAGGGATCAGTGATGTCCAACTCTTTGCAACCCTATGGATTGTAGACTCCTCTGTCCGTGGGATTCTCCAGGCACAAGTACTGGAATGGGCTGCCATTTCCTCCTCCAGGGGCTCTTTACTACCCAGGGATCAAACCCACATCTCTTAGGCGTCCTGCATTGGCAGATGGTTCTTTACCTATAGCACAAACTGGGAAGCCCAGAGATCATGCAGTTTTAAGCTAATCAATATGAGAATATAAAAGAAAATAATAATTGTAATATATATTCTATATGCCAGACACTGTGCTAAGCATTATGAATGTAAATAATTCATTTATACAATCAAGAATTTATTAAATACTATTTTCCAGCAAAGGAAGCCAGAACTCCCTGGAGAAATGACATTCTAATTTTGAGTCACAAAAACATACAAAATTAGCCTATTCATCTTAGTAAAAAAGTAAAGAATCTGTCAAAGACTAACAGAATCAAAATAAATAAAAATCACGATTGACTGATTAAAACATACAAAAATCCGTAAGTTTATAATTTTTAATTGGTCACTGCTTCCCTGGTGGCTCAGAGGTTAAAGCGTCTGCCTCCCACGCAGGAGACCCAGGTTTGATCCCTGGGTCGGGAAGATCCCCTGGAGGAGGAAATGGTAACCCACTCCAGTATTCTTGCCTGGAGAATCCCATGGACGGAGAAGGCTGGTAAGACTACACTCCATGGGGTCACAAAGAGTCGGACATGACTGAGCGACTTCACTTCTCACTTCTCAAAGATGGCTAAAGGGCTTCCCTGATAGCTCATCTGGTACAGAATCCGCCTGCAATGCAGGAGACCTTAGTTCTATCCCTGGGTCGGGAAGATCCACTGGAGAAGAGATACGCTACCCATTCCAGTATTCTTGGGCTTCTCTTGTGGCTCAGCTGGTAAAGAATCCACCTGCCTTGCAGGAGACCTGGGTTTGATCCCTGGGTTGGGAAGATCCCCTGGAGAAGGGAAAGGCTACCTGTTCCAGTATTACCAATCTAACTGTAGTCAATGAAAGTTCTATTTAATAACTGAAATTTGGTTAATAAACACAGAAAGAATAATAGAAGGAAGAATTTACCTTTTGCAATTCTTACTTAAATAATGTATTTAGGCAAAGATCATCAATAGATCCCAAACTACTAAGTGAAGGCTGGCACCATCCCAAACCTACAAATCAATCTTAACAATACTAAAAGTAGAACAACCAGAAGTTAAGTTTATCTTAATGAGATGCAATAGGAAGTACAGTACAATCTTTGAAGTGGTCGTGATTTAAAAATTGAATGTGAATCCAATCAAGCCTCTAGATCTAAATATTACTTTAAGGAAACAATGGAAAATAGAGATATAATGGCGAACAGAGGTAAAAAATAATATGGATAATTAATCAGCCCAATCCAGAATACAAAAATTTCCATAGACCAAATGACGCAATTTCTCTACTGCCCGTGAAAGAGGGCCTGTTACAGAAAAAAAAACTGAAGAAATATCAACCAAATATAATGTGCAGAATTTAACTGAATAAGTCAAGACATTTTTGAGACAAATTTTTAAATTTAGAAATATCTAAGTTAGATATTAGATAATATTAAGGGATTATTCATTGTAATTAATTTTTTAAGTATTATAATGGCAGATTGGTAATGTAAAAAAAATCTTTATCAGTTAGAGATATATACTAAAATATTTGGGGCTTCCCTGGTGGTTCAGATGTAAAGAATCCAACTGCTAATGCAGGAGACCCAGGTTTGATCCCTGGGTTGGGAAGATCCCTTGGAAAAGGAAAAGGCTACCCATTCCAGTATTCTTGCCTGGAAAACCCATGGACAGAGGAGCAGCATGGCAAGTTACAGTCCATGGGGTCGCAAAGAGTCAGACATAACTGAGGGACTAAGCATGCATGCTGCATGCACACACTAAAATATTTGCAAGTAAATTATGGTGTCCGGGGTTTGCTTTAAAATGTCTCTCCCTATTAAAAAAAAAAAGATTTAAATTTTAAAAGACTGACAAAATTCTGATAATTTTTAAAGCTGGGTCAAGTGTAATGGGGTTTATATACTACTCACTTAAATTTTGTATTTAAAAACAATTCCCACCTAAAAAACAAAATAAAATCTTCATTAAGCATCTCCTATGTGTCAACATTATTCTAAAGTACATTTATTCATTTTGCTCCTTTGATCACACTTGATTGCTGACATACCAAAATGTCTTTAGTTTGAACTGCATTATTATTGGTTCATAAACACACTTATAGATTCAATAAAAGATTCTAAAATGATATACATCCTGAGTTGCTTCAGTCTTGTCCAACTCTATGCAAGCCTATGGACTATATAGCCCACCAGACTTCTCTGTCCATGGGATTCTCCAGGCAAGAATACTGGAGTGGGTTGCCATTTTCATCTTCAGGGGATCTTCTCGATCCAGGGATCAAACCCATGTCTCTTAAATCTCTTGCACTGGCAGGTGGGTTCTTTACTAGTGCCACCTGGGAAGTTCAAAACATTTAGACAGGTCCATCTGTTTTTAGGGTAAGTCATATAATAAAGCACCTCACATCTATCATAGTTTACTGATTACTTAAAAAATTTTATAATCACATTGCCTAACTGGATAATTCTGGGAATATGTTATCAAAAATTTAATGCCAAACTTTTGCTTGTGTTTTTTGACAGTGTTACTGTAATTTAGAAAGATAAGAGCCAACATTTTTAAAGTTGCACAATTATATTTTGGATGGTTTGTGTCCCTAAGTTCCTCTTCTTTAGACTTCCAAATAATGTGTCATAGTATATTTGGTATGAAGTAATTCGCACCAAATGAGAATTAAAAGATCTATTTTTGAACTGATGATATGATCCAAAAATAAAAGAAAAACACATTTTTTAAAAAGGACATAGTTCACTGTTCACATTAAAAATGGGAACAACATTAATGATGACCCAGAAAGGAACATCATCTGGACTTTAATATTATCTTTTTCAAGTATTACCTCATTGTTTTTACCATTTTTTGGACCAATTCCAAAAGATATTATCTCTCTATTCTTTACACAGAAAAGCTGTTATATAATTCTGGCTAGCATCTACTACCTAGGTGAACTTATATAGGAGCTAGAAATCTTATAACCTAAACTTGAAGCAGACTCTAACTTTCTGTAAAGTAATTGTGAATACTAAATAAATTACAATGCTTTGGTCCAGTTAAAGTGGCAAATAGGAAAATATCCAAGCTAAAAAGAAAAATAGTTTTCAAGCGTTAATTCTAAATATATGAGAACATTGATCTTGGTTTTTAATATTATTTAGTGAAAGTGGAGAGTGAAAAAGTTGGCTTAAAGCTCAACATTCAGAAAACGAAGATCATGGCATCTGGTCCCATCACTTCATGGGAAATAGATGGGGAAACAGTGGAAACAGTGTCAGACTTTATTGTTTTGGGCTCCAAAATCACTGCAGATGGTGACTGCAGCCATGAAATTAAAAGATGCTTACTCCTTGGAAGAAAAGTTATGATTAACCTAGATAGCATATTCAAAAGCAGAGACATTACTTTGCCGACTAAGGTCCGTCCAGTCAAGGCTATGGTTTTTCCTGTGGTCATGTATGGATGTGAGAGTTGGACTGTGAAGAAGGCTGAACACCGAAGAATTGATGCTTTTGAACTGTGGTGTTGGAGAAGACTCTTGAGAGTCCCTTGGACTGCAAGGAGATCCAACCAGTCCATTCTGAAGGAGATCAGCCCTGGGTGTTCTTTGGAAGGAATGATGCTAAAGCTGAAACTCCAGTACTTTGGCCACCTCATGCGAAGAGTTGACTCATTGGAAAAGACTCTGATGCTGGGAGGGATTGGGGGCAGGAAGGGAAGGGGACGACAGAGGATGAGATGGCTGGATGGTATCACCGACTCGATGGACGTGAGTCTGAGTGAACTCCGGGAGTTGGTGATGGGCAGGGAGGCCTGGCGTGCTGCAATTCACGGGGTCGCAAAGAGTCGGACACGACTGAGTGACTGAACTGAACTGAACTGATTACTCAAATGAGCCAGGGCTCCTTGAAGTATTGGCTGATTTAAAGACTGGAGCAGGGAAGGAAAAAGGTGATCCTGGAACACCTTGTTATGACAGAAATTTTAAAAATGCTTTAAAAAACACTGTGATGGGGTTTTGACAAGACAACACAGGAACCATTCTGATGGGGTAATCACTGGTCAAATCTTAGACAATCCATGTATCACAACAGAGAAAACCATTAATTATATACTATTGAAGAAAAAAGAAACTAGAATACGTGAGACTATATCTCACATAGATAGACAAGACAGAAGAAAAATGTCAACTGCTGACTAGTAAAGGTACAGGTAGAGGGTGTGCATAGTTGGAAAATAGTCATTTTGCAACCATCATACTAAGAATTGGCATAGGCAAGAATCATCAAATCTGGTGGGAGGGTAGAGGGATAATTAATGAGTTACAGAATATTTACAGTCTTAAAGTATCTTACCACACACAGCTTATTAGTTGCAAGAAGAAAAAAAAAAAAAAAACAAGCAAGTATACAATGGAGATATCTGACAATCACCAGACCAGGTACTCAAAAAGAACATCAGTAGGGCAGGCTGGTAGCAGACAGACATTGTGTATTTCCAGATATGTGCCCTTAGAAGGACATACACTTGGTATTCCAAATGCTGGTAGTATTCCAACTACTGATGGATAACCTGAATCTAAAGTGAGAGATATCAGAAAAACAAAAAATATTAAGAGTTCTATTCAAAAGAGGCATTCGGACCTGCACTATTTGAAAATACCAAAGGCTGAGCAACTATTTCAGATGAAAACAGACAAAAGAAAAATGATAATTAAATGCAACACAAGATTGTTTTAAACTACATCCTATACTGGAGGACCAAAAAAAGACAGTGGGAAGGGCATAAAGAACATTAGGTCAAATGACAAAACTGAATATGGACGGTAGAGGAGATAAAGGTGTATTACCAATGTCAGTTTTCTGATACTGATAACCATACTATGTTTATGTTAGAAAAAAAAAAAACTAACTCATGAAATACACACTGAATACTTTAGGGCAAAGAGAAATGAAACACACTAATTTGTCTCAAATAGTTCAGAAAAATGTGTGTCTGTCTGTCTAAGGAGAAAGATGGAGTGGAGTAGGGGAAGGAGAGCGGGGTCTATTAAAGATAATTAATATTTATGATAATAAACATCTTAATCCATTTAACTGGATGGGCTCTTAGCTTGTTGCTGCATTTTGGCTATTGGGAATAATGCTGCAATGAACATGAGAAGCAGATATCTCTTCCATACCCTATTCTCATTTCCTTTGGATACATACTCAGAAGTGGTATTGCTGGATTATAAGGCAGTTCTATTTTTAATTTTTTGAGGAATTTCTATTTTCATTTTCCATAGTATTTCCCACCAATTCACATTTCCACCCACAGTTCACAAGGGTTCCCTTGTATCTACAGTCTTGTATACGCTTGTTGTCTCTTATCTCTTTGATAACTGCCGTTCTAACAGTTGGCAGTGTTAGGTGATATTGCATTATGTATGAGGTGATATTTCATTATGTTATTGATTTCCATTTTCCCAATTATTACTTACTTCTGCTAAGCAACAACAAAAAAAATCCAAGTCACTGGCAAGACCTTTGTTAAGGAGTCTATCCCCAAGTGTTTACCTCTTTTAAAGAGCTTACTGTTTCATTTATTTCCACTATGACCTTTGTTATTTCCTTCATTCTATTAATTTTGGGCTTAGTTTCGGCATCTTCTAGCTCCTCACAGTGTAAACTTAATTTGCTTATTTAAGGTTTTGCTCTTTTCTTAATGTAGGTGTTAATTACTATAATCACTGTAAACTTCCCCCCTTTTGGTTTAGTCAATAAATTTTGCTATGTTGTATCTTCATTTTCATTTGTCTCAAGGTTTTTAAAATTCTTCTTTAGTGTATTCTTTGACCCACTCAGTAGTGTATTATTTAACCTCTGCTGCTGCTGCTGCTAAGTCGCTTCAGTCGTGTCTGACTCTGTGCGATCCCATAGACGGCAACCCACCAGGCTCCCCCGTCCCTGGGATTCTCCAGGCAAGAACACTGGAGTGGGGTGCCATTTCCTTCTCCAATGCATGAAAGTGAAAAGTGAAAGTGAAGTTGCTCAGTCATGTCTGACCTCTACATAGTTGTAAATTTTCCAGTCCTCTTCTTGTAACTGACTTCTAATTCTACACTTCTGTGGTTGGAAAAGAGGCTTAATATGATTTTAATCTTAAATGTATTGACTTCATTTGTGGTCTACCATATTATCTATCCTAGGGAATGTTCAATGTATGCTTCAGAAGTATGTGTGTTCAGCTGCTATCGTACGGAAGGTTCTCCATATATCTGTTGGTGCTTCCCAGGTGGCGCAGTGGTAAAGAATCTGCCACCAATGCAGGAGGCGTGAGCGCTGAGGGTTCAGTCCCTGGGTGGAGAAAATCCCTGGAGTAGGATATGGCCACTTGCTCCAGTATTCTTGCCCAGAAAATGCCATAGACAGAGCAGCCTGGTGTGACTGAGTGACTGAACACACACATAATGTTTGTTAAGTGCATCTCGTCTAACATACTGTTTAAATCCAGTTTTCCTTATTGATCTTCTGTTTGAATGATCTCTCCACTGTTGAATATGGGGTACTTAAATCTTCTACTATTATTGTATTGTCATCAATTTTTATCTTCAGATTTGCTCTATTCATTTAGGTGCTCTAATAATATTAACAGATGCAAAAATATTTATAAATATTCTCTCTCTGATGAGCTATTTTTATCATTATACAATGACCTTCCTTGTTTCTTGGTACAGTTTTTTGTTCAAAGTCATTTTTTTCTTATATTAAGTACAGCTACCCCAGCTTTCTTTTGATTTCCATTTGCATGAGGTATCTTTTTCTCCCCATTTTCAGCCAATGTATGTCTTTAAAAGTGAAGTGAGTTTTCTTTTAGGTTGTTCTGTTTTGTGGGTTTGTTTGTTTTTCTTTCCCTAAAATCCATTCAGCTATGCTACATCTTTGAATTGGAAATTTAGTCATTTTACATTTAAAGTAATTATTATTATGTATTTACTACTGTCATTTTGTTAACTGTTTCCTTGCAGTTTCATAATTCTTCATCTTTATTTTACTACATATAACATTTACCATTACAAGTGAGATTTATCATGAGATTTATTTCACATGTTTTCCTATTACTAATTAGCACCTTTTCATTTCATATTAAAGAAATTCCTTTAACCTTTCCTACAAGGCCAGTTTAGTGGTGATTAGCTTCTTTAGCTTTTGCTAGTCTGCAAAACTCTTTCCTTCAATTCTTAAGGACAACTTGCCAGGTGAAATCTTGGTTGGCAGGTTTTTTTTCCTCAGGAATTTAAATAAATCTTGCCACTTCTCTCTGGTCTGCAAAGTCTCTGCTGAAGAAATCTGTTCATCTTCTTATCGGGGTTCCCTTTTATGAACAAGTTATTTTTTTCTTGCTGCTTTTAAGATTCTCTCTCTGTCTTTAACTTTTGACACTAATTATAATGTACGTTGGTGTTGGTCTCTTTGGATTCATTGTATTTGGAAATCTCTGGGCTTCGAGATCTGAATGTCTGTTTCTCTCCAAAGGTTAGGAAAGTTTTCACCCATTATTTCTTCTTATAAGTTTTCTTCCCCTCTTTCACTCTCTTTTCTTCTCCTAGGATCCCTATATGATACAAATGTTGGTTTGCTTGATGTTATCTCATAAGTCCTGACCCTCAGGCAGTAGCTTTTAAAGTATGCACACAGGATTTTTTCAAGCAAAGACTGAGAGATGAGTTTCTCTTTGTTTCCTCCATGATGAGCCTCAGCAAATCCTTGAAAATCCATTAATAACTCTCCTTGTTATACTCTGGTGAGTCTCATGAACAAAAAGCCCCACTGTCTTTCAGAGCTGGTGTTTTTGGGGTTCATACCTCAGGTGGAAGTCTAAAAAAATGGGAGGTAAATGTTGGGTTCAAACTCTTGGCACGTCAGGGGAGGAGCTTGGAGCTGTAAGTTCCTTCCCAATTGCATGTCTCTGTGCCAGGGATGGGGTTTATGGTGAGACTACATCTCAGCCTTTTTTACTCACTTCAGTATGGGTATATTCTCATTAGCCTGATATACAGGAATTGCTCAGCTAGTTTCTGGATTTCCTTCAGCAGAAACTGCTCTGTGTGTAGCCGTGGATTCAGTTTGTCCATAGGAGTGGGTTGCCTGCCATCTTAAACTGGAATCCTGTTACACTGTCTTAACGTATTACTTGTCTGTGAGTTTATTTGAGGTGAAAGGGGTTCGTAATGATGGAGAGAGGAAGAAGAACCAAAATAATCAGTTTTATTAGATAATTCTAGGGAGTTGTACAGAGGCACCCTAAGGAATATGGAAATAAAAGAAAATATTGCATTCTCAGAACTAACTTATATTCAAAATATCAACAGGTAAATGAAAGGTCCCTTGAAACAGACAGTGAACTAGAGAACAGTCTTTCTCATCAGAATGAACTGATCAAAATGGGAAGTGAATCAACTAATTGTTGGCAACACCCACTCGAATGCTATCTAGGACAGAAATGGTTAGAATCATAGACATTTAAGTTTTCTATCCACACTGACAGCTTGTTGTTGTTGTTTAGTTGCTCAGTCATGTATGACTCTTTGTGACCCTATGGACTGCAATATGTCAGGCTTCCCTTTCCTTCACTATCTCTTGGAGTTTGCTAGACCTTATGTCCATTTGAGTCAATGATGCCATCCAACAATCTCATCCTCTGTTGACCCCTTTTCTGCCTGCCTTCAATCTTTCCCAGCATCAAGGTCTTTTCCAATGAGTTAGCTCTTCGCATCAGGTGGCCAAAGTACTGGAGCTTCAGCTTCAGCATCAATATTCCAAAGAATATTCAGGGTTGATTTCCTGCAGGATTGACTGGTTTGATCTTCTTGCTGTCCAAGGGACTCTCAAGAGTCTTTTCCAACAATGCAGTTGGAAAGCACTCAGCCTTCTTTATGGTTCAATTCTCACATCTGTACATGACTACTGGAAAAACTATAGCCTTGACTATACAGATAATTATTAATTTAAAAAACAGTTGGCCCTGAACAATGCAGGATTCAGAGATGCCGATTTCTCTGTGCAGTTGAAAATCCACACATTACCTTCACAGTTGGTGTTCTGCATCCACATATTCAACCAACCATGGATCGAGTAGTACTATAGTATATATTTACTGAAAAAAAAAATCCATGTATAAGTGGACCTGTGCAGTTTAAGCCCATGTTGTTTAAGGGTCAGTTACACAAACAATTGGCTGTGTTAATCTGGCAGGTATTAAATCTCTGACATGAAAAATTCCTTTGTTTGATTCCACAATCAAAATGAATCTGATTTTGACATGGCTTCCCACAAAGATCTGACAATAAGGAGAAAGTATGCTGATAATATAGATAACATGTATTTTATTCTATATAAACTTTTAACTTATCACTATAAATTAAAAACCAGCATACTAGTTTTAATACATTGCTCTAATGAACTTGGATAATGTGAGTCAGTACCATGAAAGTTGGTTTGTTTACTCTTGTAGATAAAAGTGAAATTTCTGCATCAAGAACATTCAGACCATGGTATTTAATTAAAATAGCAAAAATAACAAATGCTCCTTTGTGAGGCTACTTCAGAAAGTACAGCAAATAATGCAAATTGGCTCCCTCAACATCCTGCAAACTGTGTTATAGTTTCCTTCTCATACTTCAGAGACTTAATTCGTGCACAACAAATTAACAAATAACAACAAAAAAGTTTTTCTGATTCCTTTGTGGGGAGTTGGAGGCGGGGAATCTGTATGCAATCCGACTTACACAAGGAAACAACCCATATGATACTTAAAGCAGGAGTCACCAACACATGACAGAGGCTACACGTGGGAGAAAGGATTTATTTTTTAGGTGCAATTATTATGAAGGTTATAGTGGTGGTTCAGACAGTAGAATCCCAGGGACGGGGGAGCCTGGTGGGCTGCCGTCTATGGGGTCGCACAGAGTCGGACACGACTGAAGTGACTTAGCAGCAGCAGACAGTAAAGAATCTGCTCATGATGCTGGAGACCTGGGTTCAATCCCTGAGTCAGGAAGATCCCCTGGAGAAGGAAATGGCAACTCACTCCAGTATTCTTGCCTGGAAAATGCTCCACAAAGGAGCAATACTTTCTCATAATATCTTTTCTGAATAAATTAGAGGCAGTATTTAGTTATCTGAAACAGAGAGAACCCCAACTAATACTCTGAAAGACCAGTACTTTTAATTTCTATAGTTCTAGCCTAATAATTTTAGTACCATCATTTTGATAATACCACCACCAATAATAATGAGTTAACAGTTACTTCAGTGCTTAAAAAATAATATCAAGCATTATGATAAGTGATTTATAAACATTCTGATTAAATGCTCTATATTCTGTGAAAACTACCTCAGGAGAAGGACTAAAAGAGACAAACCACAGCTTCACCATGAGCAGATACAAATCTTCTTATCAACCAATTTGCAGATGTGCTATTCTTAGAAATATGCAGAGTGTGAATAATATTTTAAAGAAGAACAATTAATCTTAGACAATTACTTTACCATTTTGCTCTCTTCAATAATACAGTACCTCAGCCTTTTTAAAGCCTTTTTAAATCACGGAACTCAAACTTGCAGTTCTAACAAAAACAAATATAGCATAATAAAAAGACTCCTTAAAAGGTGCCCTTTGGCTATAATTTGGCTAGAAAAGTTATTGCACCTGAAGATTGATCTCTGCTTCATAAAAGGTTAGGCACGAGCAGTAATGTCGATCTGAGTCAATATCTGTCAGGACCACCACAAAAAACGTTGGCTGCTTCCTCTCTCTGGACAGCTGCCATCCGCCAGGCTGACAAAACTAAATCAGATAGAAAAAAATACAACTGTTACATCTTAAAAGTATAAGGTAAATTTAATATTTATAAATCTTTAAAAAAAATGTTCAATGCTTTCCCATTTACAAAAAATTTTCAGATATTTTTCAGTTCAGCCATTTTTTAAAATCAATCACAAATTCATAACGTTAGCATACCTTCACTAATGTGCACAGCCTAGATTTTTCCAGAGATGTCACACATTCTGAGACCTAAGTTGGCATCCGTACTGAGTACTGAGATGAAAAGTTTTGTGTCATTAGAGCAAATCATGAGGCAAGCTGAAGATAAAAGCACTCAGTACCTACCTTGGATGGAAAATAGAATTATTTTAAAATTTCATCATTAATCTAAGACTTCAATTCAGAAAAATAGACTTTGTTCATCAAGAGACATCACATTCTGGGCTGTAAGATACATCTTAATTTATTTAAAAGGATAGAGTTCATATAAAGCATGTTCTCAGACCACAGTAAAATTAAACTAAAAGTCAGTTACAGAAAAATAGCTGGAAAATCCCAAAATACTTGGAGATTAAACAAGACAGTTCTAAGAATCTCAAAAGAAAATTTCAAATATTTTTAACTAAATGAAAATATAACAACATTTGTGGGATTCAGCAAAACCAATGCTTAGAGGGAATTTTATAGCAGTGAATTCATATATTAAAAAAGATGAAAATCTAAAATAAATAATCTAACTCTTAGGAAACTAGGATAAGAAGAACAAATTAAACCCAAAGTAAGCAGAAGAAAAGAAATAATAAAATTAGATCAGAAGTCAATGAAATCTATAAAGGAAATCAATAGAGAAAAGCAACAAAATCTAAAGCTAGTTCTACAAAAAGAACATTAAAGTCAGCAAGCCTCTAGCCAGACAAACTAAAAATAAAAGATACAGATTCTTAACATCAAAAATGAAAGACGACATATTACTATAGACATTAAAAAGATAATAAAGGAATACTATGCATAAGTCTATGTCCACAAATTTGATAATCTAGATAAAATCAGTTTCTTGAAAGACATAATCTGATAAAATTCACCAAGAAATAGACAATGTGAATAGACCTAGATCTATTAAAGAATTTGAATCAACAATTAATAATCTTTCAAAATACAAAGTATCAGGTCCCAAAGGGTTCATTGGTGAATTTTACCAAATATTGAAGGACAAAACTAAAACATCCTCTATAATCTCTTCCGTAAGACTGAAACACAAGAAATACTTCCTGACTCATTCCATAAAGCCAGCATTACCCTAATACTAAAACCAGAAAAAAAAATTACAATAAAAGTACATATCACTGAGCTTCCCTTGTAGCTCAGTTGGTAAGAATCTGCATGCAATGCAGGAGACCTGGGTTCAATCCCTGGGTTGGGAAGATCCCCTGGAGAAGGAAATGGCAACCCACTCCACTATTCTTGCCTAGAGAATCCCATGGATAGAGGAGCCTGGCAGCCTACAGTCAATGGGGTTGCAAGAGTCAGACGCGACTTAGCGACTAAACCACCACCACAAATCTCTCATGAACACAGTTGCAAAAAGCTTCAACAAAATATCTGCAAATTGAAAATACCAACATATGAAAATAATTACACACCATGACAAAATAAGATTCATTTTGGTATGCAGAGCTGGTTCAACATTTGAAAATCAGTTAATCACATGAAGAAGCTAAACAAGTATCAGTAAATGCAAAAAGGAATCTGAGGAAATCAAATACCAATTCAAAATAGAAACTCTCAGCAAAGTAAGGATAGAGGGGAGGTTCCTTAATTTGTTAGAGAATACTTACAAAAAAACTACAGCTAACAATATACTTAATGTTAAGAAACCAGATGCTTTCTAGCTAAGATTAGGAACAAGGATGTCACTTCTTACCACTACTTTTCTAAATTATACTGAAAGTCCTAGCTCATACAATGAGTCAAAAAAAAAAAAAAAAAGGGAAATAAAAGGTTTACAGATTAAGAAGGAATAAGTACAACTGTCTTTCTACTCTCAAATGACATGACTGTCTCTGTAGAAAACCTGAAAGTAATAAGCAATTACAGCAAGGTTCCAGGATACAAGGTTAATAAACAAAAGTCAAGTCTCCTACATATACCAACAATGATCAAGTGTCATTTGATATTAAAAACACAATACCATCTTCATATATTAGCACCCTCAAAATGAAATACTTAGGTATAAACCTAATACACTATGTATAATATCTATATAAAAATTATAAAACATTGATGAAGGAAATCAAAGAAATAGAGTGATTTCAATGTTCATCAATAGGAAGACACAATATACTCAAGTTTCAATTCTTCCCACCTTGATTTATAGATTCAATGCAGTCCCCCCCAAAATCCAGCAAGTTATCTGTGGATATTGACAAACTAATGTTAAAGTTGATGTGGAGAGGAAACAGACCCAGAATAGCCAACTTAAAATCCAAGGAGAACAAAGTTGGAAGAGTGACACTATCTGACTTCAAGACTTACTATATAGCTACAGTCATCAGGATAGTGTGGTACTGGTGAATGAAGATATAAATCGATCAATTAAGAAGGACACTGAGCCCAGGAACAGACCACGCGAATACAATCAACTGAAGTCTGACAAAAGAGCAAACGCAACAGAGTGGAGAA
This sequence comes from Oryx dammah, assembly GCF_014754425.2. Classification (NCBI taxonomy): domain Eukaryota; kingdom Metazoa; phylum Chordata; class Mammalia; order Artiodactyla; family Bovidae; genus Oryx; species Oryx dammah. Next base: position 41,860,080 of record NW_024070201.1, on the reverse strand, counting down.
AAGACAGTGTTTTCACAAATGGTGCTAAACCAACAAAATATTCATATACAAGGAAGTAAATCTAGACCCAGACCTTGCACCCTTCACAAAAATAAACTCAGAGTGGACCATACATCTAAATGTAAAATACAAAACTATAAAATATCTAGAGGATGACTGACATAAGAGAAAACAAACACAATATTTGTTTCGGGAATGACTTTTTTGATACAACCCCAAAATTATAAACCAGGAAAGAAAGAGTCAATAAGTCAGATTTCATTAAAATTCAAAACTTCTGCTCTGTGAAAGACACTGTCAAGAAAATGAGAAGATAAACTAAGGACTAGGAGAAAATATTTGCAAAACACATATCTGATAATGTATTATCATCCAAAATATACAAAAGAGATTTTAAAACTAAATAATAAGAAAGTAAACAACTCAATTTAAAAGAGAGCAAAAGACCTGAATAAGATTATTGTTGCTCAGTTGCTAAGCCATGTCCAACTCTTTGTGACCCATTGGATTGCAGCATGCCAGGCTCCTCTGTCCTGCACTATCTCCTGGAGTTTGCTCAAATTCATGTCTACTGAGTCAATGATGCCAGTTAATTCATTCTGAAGGAGATCAGCCCTGGGATATCTTTGGAAGGAATGATGCTAAAGCTGAAACTCCAGTACTTTGGCCACCTCATGTGAAGAGTTGACTCATTGGAAAAGACTCTGATGCTGGGAGGGATTGGGGGCAGGAGGAGAAGGGGACGACAGAGGATGAGATGGCTGGACGGCATCACTGACTTGATGGATGTGAGTCTGAGTGAATTCCGGGAGTTGGTGATGGACCGGGAGGCCTGGAGTGCTGCGATTCATGGGGTCGCAAAGAGTCGGACACAACTGAGCGACTGACTGAACTGAACTGAACTGAATCAATCTAATCCGCTGTTGCCCTCTTCTCCTATAGCCATCAGTCTTTCCTAGCATTGGGGCCTTTTCCAAAGAGTTAGCTCTTTTTAGCAAGTGCCCAAAATATTAGAGCTTCAGCAATGGTCCTCCCAATGAATATTCATGGTTGATTTCCTTTAAGATTCACTGGTTTGATCTCCTTGCAGTACAAAGGACTCTCAAGAGTCTTCAATAACACCACAGTTCAAAAGCATCAATTCTTCAGTACTCAGCTTTCTTTATGATCCAACTGTCACATCTGTACATGACACGTGGAAAAACCATAGCTTTGACTATATAGACCTTTGTCGGCAAAGTGCCTAGGTTTCTCATAGATTTCCTTCCAAAGAGAAAGCATCTTTCAATTTCATGGCTGCAGTCACCGTCTGCAGTGATTTTGGAGTCCAAGAAAATAAAATCTGTCACTGCTTCCACTTTCTCCCCCTTCTATTTGCCATCAACTGATGGGACCAAATGCCATGACCCTAGTTTTTTGAATGCTGAGTTTCAAGCCAACTATTTCACTCTCCTCTTTCACCTTCATCAAGCGACTCTTCTCGGTTTCCCTGGTAGCTCAGCTGGAAAAGAATCTGCCTGCAGTGCAGGAGACCTGGTCTGATCTCTGGGTTAGGATGATCCCCTGGAGGAGGGCATGGCAACCCACTACAGTAGTCTTGCCTGGAGAATCCCCATGGGCAGAGGAGCCTGCCAGGCTACAGTCCATGGGGTCGCAAGGTGTCAGACATGATTGAGCGACTAAGTACAGTACAGGATAGTAAGAAACTCTTCAGTTCTTCTTCAATTTATTTCTGAATAAATCTCTCTCCAAAAAAGATACACAGAAGGCAAATAAGCATATGAAAAGATGTTTAATATCATACTTCATAGTTCAGTTCAGTCGCTCAGTCGTGTCTGACTCTTTGCGACCCCGTGAACTGTAGCACGCCAGGCCTCCCTGTCCATCACGAACACCCGGAGTCCACTCAAACCCATGTCCACTGAGTCGGTGATGCCATCTGACCATCTCATCCTCTGCTGTCCCCTTCTCCTCCTGCCCTCAATCTTTCCCAGCATCAAATGAGTCAGCTCTTTGCATCAGGTGGCCAAAGTATTGGAGTTTCAGCTTCAACATCAGTCCTTCCAATGAACATCCAGGATTGATTTCCTTTAGGATGGACTGGTTGGATCTCCTTGCAGTCCAAGGGACTCTCAAGAATCTTCTCCAACACCACAGTTCAAAAGCATCAATTCTTTGGCGGTCAGCTTTCTTCATAGTCCAACTCTCACATCCATACATGACCACTGGAAAAACCATAGCCTTGACTAGACAGACTTTTGTTGACAAAGTAACGTCTCTGCTTTTTAATATGCTTTCTAGGTTAGTCATAACTTTTCTTCCAAGGAGTAAGTGTCTTTTAATTTCATGGCTGCAATCACCATCCGCAGTGATTTTGGAGCCTAGAAAAATAAAGTCAGCCACTGTTTCCCCATCTCTTTGCCATGACGTGATGGGACCATAAGGGACTGCAAATTAAAAGAATGAGACACTGCCATGTACTTATTAAAATGGCCAAAATACAAAATAATGACAATGCCAGATGCTGACAAAGATATAGGACAACAGGAACCCTCACTTATTGCTGTTGAGAATGTAAAATGGTACTACCACATTGTAAGAGAGTGTGGCAGTTTCTTACAAAATTAAACATACTCTTACCATAAAAGCCAAATACGTACCCAAAGGAGTTAAAAGTATATATTCACACAAAACCTACACGTGGATGTTTATAGCAGCTTTATTCAAAACTGTAAAAACATGGAAATAACCAAGATGTCCTTCAGTAAGTGAAGGCACATCCAAGTGAAGGGATATTTTATTGCACTAAAAAGAAATGAGCTATCAGGCTTCCCTGGTGGCTCAGTGGTAGAGAATCTGCCTGCCAATGCAGGAGACATGGGTTCAATCCCTGGTCCATTAGGATCCCACCTGCTGTGGAGCAACTAAACTCGTGTGCCACAACCACTGAGCGTGTGCACTAGAGCCCAGGTGCTGCAGCTCCTGAAGCCTACATAGCCTAGGGCCCACGCTCCACGAGAGAAACCGCACACTGCAACTGCAGAGTAGCCCCATCTCACCACAGCCAGAGATAAAGCTTGGGAGGCAACAAAAACCCAGCACAGCCAAAAATAAATAAAATAAAGAAATGAGCTATCAAGCCATGAGAAAACATGGAGGAACACAAATACACATTACTAAGTGGAAAACAGTAGTCTGAAATGGCTGCATATGGTAAGATTCCAAATATATAATATTCTGGAAAATACACAGCCACAGAGAGCAAAAAGATTAATAATTACCTATGGCAGGGAAGACATAACAGGCAGAATTTCGAGGATTTTTAGAGCAGGGAAACTATTCTGTGTAAGACTACAACTGTATATACATAATATTATGTATTCATCAAAATCTTCAGATGTACACCAAGAGTGAAATCTAAGTTAAATTACAGCTTTAGGTTCCTGATGACGTGATCAATGTGAGTTCATTCATCAACTGTGATAAACATATCACTGTGGAGGGGGATACTGATTCCTTGGAAAGCTGCATGTTTGGGAAATGAGAATATATGTGAATTCTTTGTAGTTTTTGCTCACTTATGCTATGAATCTAATAGTACTCTAAAAAGTAAAGCTACCTCTAAAAGTATGAAAAAGAATATATCTTGTTAACAGTATTGGAGAAATGGAACAGAAATAGAAACTAGCTCAACAGTACAGAAGCTCTTTGTGCCAGGTTACCTTCTTTAATGCAGTTTCAGCACTTCATTCACCCTTTCAGAACCTTAGTTTCGTCATCTAAGGCTGAATATTAGTACCCATCTACTCCAGTATTCTTGCCTAGAGAATCCCATGGACAGAGAAGCCTGGTAGGCCACAATCCATGGGTTCGCACAGAGTTGGACACAACTGAGCGACTTCACTTTCACCAGTACTCTAGATTTATATTTTACTTATACAGATTTATACAGTTTTATACAGTTATACTTTAGAACTGGACATGGAACAACAGACTGGTTCCAAATAGGAAAAGGAGTACGTCAAGGCTGTATATTGTCACCCTGCTTATTTAACTTCTATGCAGAGTACATCATGAGAAATGCTGGGCTGGAAGAAGCACAAGCTGGAATCAAGATTGCTGGGAGAAATATCAATCACCTCAGATATGCAGATGATACCACCCTTATGGCAGAAAGTGAAGAGGAGCTAAAAAGCCTCTTGATGAAAGTGAAAGAGGAGAGCGAAAAAGTTGGCTTCAAGCTCAACATTCAGAAAACGAAGATCATGGCATCTGGTCCCATCACTTCATGGGAAATAGATGGGGAAGCAGTGGAAACAGTGTCAGACTTTATTTTTTTGGGCTCCAAAATCACTGCAGATGGTGACTGCAGCCATGAAATTAAAAGACGCTTACTCCTTGGAAGAAAAGTTATGACCAACCTAGATAGCATATACAAAAGCAGAGACATTACTTTGCCAACAAAGGTCCATCTAGTCAAGGCTATGGTTTTTCCAGCGGTCATGTATGGATGTGAGAGTTGGACTGTGAAGAAGGCTGAGCGCCGAAGAATTGATGCTTTTGAACTGTGGTGTTGGAGAAGACTCTTGAGAGTCCCTTGGACTGCAAGGAGATCCAACCAGTCCATTCTGAAGGAGATCAACCCTGGGAGTTCTTTGGAAGGAATGATGCTAAAGCTGAAACTCCAATACTTTGGCCACCTCATGAGAAGAGTTGACTCATTGGAAAAGACTCTGATGCTGGGAGGGATTGGGGGCAGGAGGAGAAGGGGACAACCGAGGATGAGATGGCTGGATGGCATCACGGACTCGATGGATGTGAGTCTGAGTGAACTCCGGGAGATGGTGATGAACAGGGAGGCCTGGCGTGCTGCGATTCATGGGGTCGCAAAGAGTCGGACACGACTGAGTGACTGAACTGAACTGAACAGGAGGTGGTAATCAACACCATCCCCAAGACGAAGAAATGCAAAAAGGCAAAATAGTTGTCTGAAGAGGCCTTACAAAGAGCTGAGAAAAGAAGAGAAGCAAAAGGCAAATGAGAAAAGGAAAGATATACCCATTTAAATGCAGAGTTCCAAAGAATAACAAGGAGAGATAACAAAGCCTTCCTCAGTGATCAATGCAAAGAAATAGATAAAAACAATAGAATGGGAAAGACTAGATATCTCTTCAAGAAAATTAGAGACACCAAGGGAATATTTCAATGCAAAGATGGGCACAATAAAGGACAGGAATGGTATGGACCTAACAGAAGAAGAAGATATTAAGAAGAGGTGGCAAGAATACACAGAAGACAATTACAAAAAAGATCTTCATGACCCAGATAACAATGATGATGTGATCATGCATCTAGAGCAGGATATTCTGGAATTTGAACTCAAGAGGCCCTTAGGAAGTATCATTACGAACACAGCTAGTGAGGTAATAGAATTCCAGCTGAGCTATTTGAAATTCTGAAACATGATGCTGTGAAAGTGCTGCACTCAACATGCCAGAAAATTTGGAAAACTCAGCAGTGGCCACAGGACTGAAAAAGGTCAGTTTTCATTCCAATCCCAAAGAAAGGCAATGCCAAAGAATGTTCAGACTACCACAATTGTACTCATCTCACACGCTAGTAAAGTAAAGCTCAAAATTCTCCAAGCTAGGCTTCAAAAGTATGTGAACCGAGAACGTCCTGATGTTCAAGCTGGATTTATTTTTTTATTTTTATTTTTTTCAAGCTGGATTTAGAAAAGGCAGAGGAACCAGAGATCAAATTACCAACATTTGTTGGATTATAGAAAAAGCAGGAGAATTCCAGAAAAACATCTACATTTGCTTCACTGACTATGCCAAAGCCTTTGATTATGTGGGTTACAACAAACTGTGAAAAATTCTGAAAGGGATGGGAATACCAGACCACCTTACCTGCCCCCTGAGAAATCTGTATGCAGGTCAAGAAGCAACAGTTAGAACTGGACATGGAACAATGGACTGGTTCCACATTGGGAAAGGACTACATCAATGCTGTATACTGTCACCCTGTTTTTTTAACTTATATGCAGAGTATACCATGAGAAATGTCAGGCTAGATGAAGCACAAGCTGAAATTAAGATTGCCAGGAGAAGTATCAATAACTCAGATATGCAGATGACACCACCCTTATGGCGAAAAGTGAAGAGGAAGGAAAGAGCCTCTTGATGAAGGGGAAAGGAGAGTGAAAAAGCTGGCTTAAAATTCAACATTCAAAAACCTAAGATCATGGCATCTGGTCCCATCACTTCATGGCAAAGAGAAGAGGAAACAAAAAAACCAGTGACAGACTTTATTTTCTTGGGCTCCAAAATCACTGCAGATGGTGACTGCAGCCATGAAAATGAAAAACGACTGCTCCTTGGAAGAAAAGCTATGACTAACCTAGACAGCATATTAAAAAGCAGAGACATTACTTTGCCAACAAAGGTCCATCTAGTCAAGGCTATGGTTTTTCCAGTAGTCATGTATGGATTTGAGAGTTGGACCATAAAGAAGGCTGAGCACCAAAGAACTAATGCTTTTGAACTGTGGTGTGGGAGAAGACTGTTGAGAGTCCCTTGGACTGCAGGGATATCCAACCAGTCCATCCTAAAGGACATCAGCCCTGAATATTCATTGGAAGGACTGATGCTGAAGCTAAAGCTCCAATACTTTGGCCATATGATGTGAAGAACTGACTTTTAGAAAAGACCCTGATGCTGGGAAGGACTGAGGGCAGGAGAAGAGGACGACAGAGGATGAGATGGTTGGATGGCATCACCGACTCAATGAAGTTTGAGCAAGCACCTGGAGTTGGTGATGGACAGGGAAGCCTGGTGTGCCATGGTCCATTGGATCAGAAAGAGAAACGACTGAGTGACTGAACTGAACTGAGCAAATACCCTTGGGAAGCTCACAAAAGGTAACAAGTGAAAAGTACTCAGAATAGACTCTTCCATATAATTCTGAGAAGTAAAATTTACTTATTATGATTATTAACCCCCTTGATCTGCTGAGTTTCTATTATCATATCTATAACACTTTATTTGCCCTTCTTTATCAGGTTTTCCCTGCTGCTCTTTCATTGCCTCATTTACTCCCTGATTCATTCTAAAGAAACATTGAAAAAGTAATAGGATGAATTCCTACATTTAGAGAGACACATTAATCACTGTCATAGTTTCTCTACTAAATGAAAAATTCTACCAGACTCATTTCTTTCAGCAGGCATCATAAGGAATACTTAAAGAAACAGCAGAAAAACCTTAAAAATACATGAATTAGTGAGTTAAATATCTTCCTGTACCACATTTTTGCTTTGAAATAGTAATTCAGTGAACAAATATTTATTTACCACGTTAGTATCACTTACTCTGTGAAGCTTCTTCTGAAGCTCCCCAGTTTCTCTAAACCCCCTCCAAATCAAAGAATCAAGCAGTTCCACCATGTGCTCCAAACCATTTTATAAATTCTTATAATAAATAATTATAATAATCACAGTAATCTTTTATTCCTCTCTCTCTACATATATATATATATATATATATATATATATATATCGTTAGAAGTTATATTTTACTAATCCAGTACAGAAAAGTTAACTTGTCATTTTGTTTACGTGTATATTCCTCCCTCAACAATTAGTGAAGTTACATGACTTCACATCTCAGATTTTCCTGTGGCCACCATAAGCCTATTTCATTCTAGAATCAGTTCACTTCAGTTCAGTTCAGTCGCTCAGTGATGTCTGACTCTCTGTGACCCCACGAATTGCAAAACACCAGGCCTCCCTCTCCACCACGAATTCTCGGAATTCACTCAAACTCACATCCATCGAGTCAGTGATGCCATCCAGCCCTTTTCTTCCTGCCCCTAATCCCTCCCAGCATCAGAGTCTTTTCCAATGAGTCAACTCTTCGCATGAGTTGGCCAAAGTATTGGAGTTTCAGCTTTAGCATCATTCCTTCCAAAGAACAACCAGGACTGATCTCCGTTAGAATGGACTGGTTGGATCTCCTTGCAGTCCAAAGGACTCTCAAGAGTCTTCTCCAACACCACAGTTCAAAACCACCAATTCTTTGGCGCTCAGCTTTCTTCACAGTCCAACTCTCATATCCATACATGACTACTGGAAAAACCAGAGCCTTGACTAGAAGGACCTTTGTTGGTAAAGTAATGTCTCTGCTTTTCAATATGCTATCTAGGTTGGTCATAACTTTCCTTCCAAGGAGTAAGCCTCTTTTAATTTCATGGCTGCAATCACCATCTGCAGTGATTTTGGAGCCCCCAAAAATAAAGTCTGACACTGTTTCCACTGTTTCCCCATCTATTTCCCATGAAGTGATGGGACCAGATGCCATGATCTTCATTTTCTGAATGTTGAGCTTGAAGCCAATTTTTTCGCTCTCCTCTTTCACTTTCATCAAGAGGCTTTTTAGCTCCTCTTCACTTTCTGCCATAAGGGTGGTATCATTTGCATATCTGAGGTTATTGATATTTCTCCCAGCAATCTTGATTCCAGCTTGTGCTTCCTCCAGCCCAGCATTTCTCATGATGTACTCTGCATACAAGTTAAATAAGCAGGGTGACAATATACAGCCTTGACGTACTCCTTTTCCTATTTGGAACCAGTCCGTTGTTCCATGTCCAGTTCTAACTGTTGCTTCCTGACCTGCATACAGATTTCTCAAGAGGCAGGTCAGGTGGTCTGGTATTCCTATCTGTTTCAGAATTTTCCACAGTTTATTGTGATCCACACAGTCAAAGGCTTTGGCATAGTCAATAAAGCAGATGTTTTTCTGCAACTCTCTTGCTTTTTCGATGATCCAGTGGATGTTGGCAACTTGATCTCTGGTTCCTCTGCCTTTCTAAAACCAGCTTGAACATCTGGAAGTTCACGGTTCACGTATTGTTGAAGCCTGGCTTGGAGAGTTTTGAGCATTACTTTACCAGCGTGTGAGATGAGTACAATTGTGCAGTAGTTTGAGCATTCTTTTGAATTTCCTTTCTTTGGGATTGGAATGAAAACTGACCTTTTCCAGTCCCGTGGCCACTGCTAAGTTTTCCAAATGACTGGCATACTGAGTGCAACACTTTCACAGCATCATCTTTCAGGATTTGAAAGAGCTCAACTGGAATTCCATCACCTCCACTAGCTTTGTTTGTAGTGATGCTTTCTAAGGCCCACTTGACTTCACATTCCAGAATGTCTGGCTCTAGGTGAGTGATCACACCATCGTGATTATGTTGGTTGTGAAGATATTTTTGGCACAGTTCTTCTGTGTATTTTTGCCACATCTTAATATCTTCTGCTTCTGTTAGGTCCATACCATTTCTGTCCTTTATCAAGCCCATCTTTGCATGAAATGTTCCCTTGGTATCTCTAATTGTCTTGAAGAGATCTCTAGTCTTTCCCATTCTGTTGTTTTCCTCTATTTCTTTGCATTGATCGCTGAGGAAGGCTTTCTTATCTCTTGTTGCTATTCTTTGGAACTCTGCGTTCAGATGCTTATATCTTTCCTCTTCTCCTTTGCCTTTTGCTTCTCTTCTTTTCACAGCTATTTGTAAGGCCTCCTCTGACAGCCATTTTGCTTTTTTGCATTTCTTTTCCATTCTAGAATAGCAGCCCTCAAAGTATCGTACACAGAATCACAGGAGTCCCAGTGGTCAAAACAGTCATCATAACACTACTAAGAGCTGGTTCTTTCTTTCACTTTGTTGGCATTTAGTTTAATGGTGGAAAAGGAATGGTGGGCAAAGTTCCTGGTATCTTAACGGTAATCAATGCAGCAGCACTAAACTCGTAGACATTGTATTCTTCAAAGCAACACCCTTGCAGTTTTATAAAAAGTTTCATTACTGAAACAATAAACATTTTAACTTCATTATAACATCATCCCTGAATTAAAATATTCTGTTTCAAAGAATAAGTACACATAAAGCACTTTTGCAGCATATAGGAGTACAATAGCTGTGTAGAGAAAAACTACTTGTGTAGTTAAGTTGTAAGCTGAACCATTCTCCCCCTCACAAGAAAACCATTTTTTACTTGAAAAAATAACTGACAAATAGGCTTATAAAGACCAATGTATTTGGTAGTCATTTTTTTTTCAAAATGAATGAAGTGGCCTGTCACTTCAAGATAATGATCTGAGGCTATTTGTTATCAGTGATAAAATGAACTTTCAAGCACAATCATAAGCCTGACAGCTTTGTATTCCTAATTAATAGGACAGTATTATTAACTAACATTTTAAATACTGTGTATGTTAATATTAGAAAGATCTGTATAACTCATCGATCCCTATTTGCCAAATTACTAAAGCAAGATGCTATAAAATCATGCATGGATAAAAGATCTTTCAAAGTGCAAAGCCAACAATAGAGTTTTATCACAGAGAATAAAAAATGTTCATTGATGTGTTTACATAACTCACATTACAATTAGCCTTTAGGAAATTTCTATTTATTGAGTACTGATGTAGTATTCAGACAAGAGTTTATACAAGTATCTGAAAAGGCTACAAAAATATACCTCCTTTTTCCAATTACATATTTGTTAGACCTGATTTTCTTCATATGCTTCTTGGTTAACCAAAACAACATACTGTATAAGCATGAATGTAGAAGGAAGAATGAGAATTAAGTCAATATCAATAATATTTCCAAAAATACAAAACCACTCTTTTTCTTATGTTTTTGTTATGGAAAACATAGTTACTTTTTCAAAAAATATGCTATTTAATATGCAGTGGTTCATTGACCTTTTAAAATTAATTAAAATTTTCTAGTTGTCATTTCTAACATAAAAATCAACAGCTAAAACTACATAAACAGAACTTTTGCAGATTCTCAATAATTTCTGAGAGTATATATAAAGTGTGAGACCCAAAAGTATGAGACTTGCTATTCTAGTAAGAATGAGTGTTAATCTGTAATTCGCCTTGGCTTAAGCTAGCAGAAAGGTATAATCTTTGGTAGAACTGGGGAGTTTTAAACAGGTTTTAACAAAACCTAGAAGCGTTTTTCAAAATCCTCATGTCTGAGCTGAGATTATGAAATAATATAAGAGAGAGCCTGTATCATCAGGTCCACTCATTCAACAACAAGTCTTCTGATACAAAGACAACCAGTTCTGTGAATTAATAGCAAATAAACACATTCTCTCAGATGTCTGTCATTCATTACCATAGCTGCTCATCAGGCTTGGCAAATGGTACTAAAAGTTATACGTCATAGAATGACAACTATATATTTTCACATAATTAAAATGAAACTATAAGTTTTCAGTAAGGAATAAACTAAATCTTTTTTTATGCTAGTTCCAATTCTACCAACTTCACCAACTTCTCAAATCAAAGGTACCTATCATAGAGAAGTGTTCACAAATAACAAAGTAGCTTGTAAGCAAATAGATACATTACTTAAATAAGCAATCAGATATTTTGCTGCTAAAACTAGAAAAAGCAAGTTATGCTTACTTTTATAACAAGTGCTTTACACATACAGAGAATATGACAAAATATTACAGAATAATTAAAGATGCCCATAGCATTATTATGACTAATTTGAATGATCTCTTAAAGGTGTAAAGTTGTAGAAGGTTCTTGAGATAACAGTCACTCAGTATTTTCCAAGACCTTGATATACATCTATAAATTTAAAGTTCACTTAACAACATTTTATTGTTCAACCTTTAATTTAAAAACTATTCCTCTCATAGAAGACAAGAAACACATAACATCCAGAAGGAGAATATGAGAGTTTAGGTTGTAAGACCTCCTTAGTTACTCATTTCCCAGAGTTTACATTATAACAGGAATTCTGTTAAATTATGACTTCAAAAGTATTAACAGTGGGAATACTGGGAAATTACAAGGATCATTTTTGTCAGAGTCAATAAATACTTATTCAAAATTAAGCTTAATGTGACCACAACTAGACAGTAATAGTAATTCATGATAGGCCTGGTCAGATATTTTTTACTAAATTTTTCACAAAGAAGCTGTCAAGATAGCTGGTTACACTGGTTATACATGAGACCTTTTATTTCACACATCCAAGTACAGCTATATAAAGGAATTATTTTATTCTATGCTATAATTATAATTATACTATAATTAATATTATTAGAATCATACTCCAAAAGAAATTTTGATATTGTATTCCAAAATGAAATATATTAATTTATAAATATTCGATAAATAAACAATAGTTCATATAAGCAAATATACAGCAACTTTTTTTCAATGGATGAAAAGAAATAGTCCTAATCTCCAGATAAATGTCTACCTTTCACATTAAATGTGTTATAAGATTAAGTAATAACAGAACTTGGTATATCAGGAGATGATCCTACCTCTAATGAGAAGTATTCCTCATAGGATCTGGATTTGAAATATAATAATGCTAGCTGGTTTAATTGTTTCAAACTTTAACTAAAAGTGTGTTGAGGAAGTAATAAACATGAAAGGGGAATTCCCTGGCAGTCCAGTGGTTAGGACTCTGTGCTCTCACTCCAAGGGCTTGGGTTCGATCTCTAGTCAGGGAACTAAGATCCCACAAACTGCTCAGTGTGGCAAACAAACATACACACAATGGAGGAAGGGACCCTGTAATTCTTGAACCTGAGCTCAAGTTGTATTTCTGACAGGAATGTGAGAGAATGTTTAGACAGCTGGAAAAAGAATAGTCACTAAAAGACAGCAAGCAGAATGATAAGCATTAAACAAACAAGATAAAAATCAGGATTCTGCTCTCCCCAGTGTCTTTATTGGCAAGCAGTGGGGAAAACGCTATCACAGGTGCAAAACCTAAACTGTTTACAACTGACTGTCATAACTGACTGGCCTGCAGTTTGCTCTTTTTTCGAGGGACTGAGGAAACATCTATTTGGAATGACATTATCAATGTACATACCATAGAAGCTGACAAATACTGTTTTCATAAATACATGAGTGTATATACAGCAACTTATGTTTTTCACTATTCCTTTCCACCTGACTCTCATCATTTCCCGCAGTCCAGATTCATTAAAATTTTACAACATATTAGTGACAGTCAAGATGGGGATACTTTTTCAGGATGCTATATGTCTTTGTTCAGTTTCAGTTTTCTTTAAGACATATCCTGGAATCACATGATACTTCAAAAGCGCAAGGTTAAAATTGACAGACATTTTTAAGCTCCACACTTAATGCATTATAAATATCAGCTTTGCTTACTTGGGGATTCCCAGGGGGCTCAGTGGTAAAGAATCCGCCTGCCAAAGCAGGAGACACAGGTTCGATCCCTGGGTGGGGAAGATCCCCTAGAGGAGGAAATGGCAACCCACTCACTCAATACTTTATATATAACTGAATCCCACAAGGTTCATTTTACAAATGATGAAACTAAGGCTAAGAAACATTAAGGTGATATAGGTAGTATGTTACAAAGGCAGCAGTAGAATTTAAGCCTCTATATCTCTAGGAACTGTGTCATCTCACTGCTGAATTATCTTTATAAATCACCTTATGGATATTATTTTATGTTAATATAAAGTTGAAAAATTAGAAAAGAAACAATGAAAATGAACAAAGTAATTTAATATAAAACTTTGCTTTGCGACCATTTATATCTGGATGTATCTTTTTACATAAAAGGGGACATATACATAAAGTTTTGAGCCCCTTTTTCTCCACCTTTTGTAACAAGTACATTTTCCCATGCAGTTACATATTTTTAAGAAAGTTATTTTTAATGATTGACTGTTACACCAGCATATAGGTAAGTACCACAATGTAACCAATTACCTATTGTTGGTTAAGTTGTTCACAATTTTTTAAATAATTAATTCTGGGATAAGCATTTGCAGGCCTGCTAAGTCACTTCAGTCGTGTCCAACTCTGCAACCCTATGGGCTGTAGACCGAATTAAGCATGGTATTATATAAATCTTCCCTGGCATGTCTCATTGTGTTTTTTGAGAAGAACTGATTTTGTAGAGCACAACCAAAATGAGCACAACAAAATGTTTAATTAACCTTGAATTCCTTTTTAAAAGTTAAGCAACCCCCAAATTATTTTGTTTTGCTGATAGAGTTCTTTTCTAAAGAGGACAAAAAAGAAGTGATAACAAAGAACTGTTATTATGAACTATATTCTGACCAAAGAAGAAATGACTTGTGAAATAAAGTAACAGAAGTCTTAAGAAACTGAATTCCACTGCCAAGTCATGCCATGGCAATGTCAGGTGTGTGTTCTAGATTTTAAACAGGTATTTTTCAAAAGTTCAGAGGAAACACAGTGGTTATAAGACTTTGGGAGAGAAGCCAATTTAAGAGTTGGGAAATTTCAAATATTTTGTTACCCATACAATAATGAGTATCACAAACACGTGCCTAGTTTTAGTGGACAGCTTTTGATAAAATATATTGATATAGTATAAAAGATTATCCAAAATAAATTAAATGGGTTTATGTGTAAGATAATATGATTATCTGCCTTCAGAATCCAAGCAAACTGACTAAAGATTGTTTGAGTAAATAAGAGTTTAGTTATGTAGCCACATATAACAACATATAAAAATCAACAGCTCTCTTTGAGACCAGCAACAAGTAATTTTTAAAAATATCTTATTTATAATCTTATATGTTCTCAAAGTCACAGGATGAGCTAACCTAATCTCTTAATTTTTAACATTCTAGCACATCAGTCTCATGAAGATCCCTACACATAAAACTTTAAATATAAAAATTTGAAGAAGTAAACTCCAAAAAAGAAAAATGAACATTAGCATATGTTCTAACATCCAACTTCTGAAAGAAATACAGCAGTACATGATTTACAAACTTAAAATAGTTCGAAGATGAAGAGTGCAAAAAAAAAAAGTTATTAAATGACTTCCAGTTAAGCATTACAGATGAAACAAATGCGTTTACCTCCAAGACCTCCTGAAATGCTCTGAAATTGCAATTAAAACACACACACACACACACACACACAAACAGCAAAGTAATGTGAAGGAAGATAACAGGCTTAAAATGGGAGTGACTTTCGGAAGCCAGAAAACTGGTTTACACTATCAATTCTTAGAAATGATCATAAATGAGAGGCCCCAGGTATGTATGAAAGCCACAAATATGAAGGGAAGACCAAAATGAACAAAGAAGAAGGAACTCAGTGACCATAAGACAATACAAGGAGAAGCAGAAGACTTTCAACACATGAGAATGAAAAGATCAAAATCATTACGAAGAGTCTGTATATCAGAACATTTACAGAACAAGAGAAAAAACTGAAGCAACTGTAAGACTGTTCCAGTAGGCCCCCAAAGTTCAGTTCAGTTCAGTTGCTCAGTTGTGTCCAGCTCTTTGAGACCCCATGAATCGCAGCACACCAGGCCTCCCTGTCCATCAACAACTCCCAGAGTTCACTCAGATTCACGTCCATCAAGTCAGTGATGCCATCCAGCCATCTCATCCTCTGTCGTCCCCTTCTCCTCCTGCCCCCAATCCCTCCCAGCATCAGAGTCTTTTCCAATGAGTCATAGGGACATACAAATGGAAAACGGGAAAGAAATAAGTAAGAAACTTAGATCATCATGGGAGTTCTAATTCCCAGGTAACAAGAAATTCAAAAAGAATACACATAAAGAAAATATATAAAAGAAATAACAACACTGCTCTCCTATGCCCACTCCCCAGAAAGGCTCAGAACCTTAGGACAGAATTAAACTTCAATATGTCTAGCATACTGAATTAATGTTTTTTAAAAGCCATTAATTTTAGCACATCATCGTGAAAGTTCAACAAATGAAAAAAAGTATAAAATGATCCTAAAGAGAAAAAAATAAATAAAAAGAGAAAAGGCTAAGTATTTTACAATGGATCAAAAAATCAAAATACCAACAGAAATCTATTAACATAATTAATTACATTAATAAATTATAAAAGTAATAAAATTAACTCCATAATTTTAAAAATTGGACATAATTCAATGTAACACTCATTCTTAAAAATAAGTTCCATTATTGCTGATATTGTTTACTGGACATATTAGCAGAAGCAATAACTCAAGAGAAAGAAACTAACAATATAAAAATTAGAAGATAAAATTATCACTATTTCTCAATGATATAACTATTATATCATTCACTGGAAAAGTGAAGAGGATCAACTAAAAAACTACTATGAACAACAAGGTAATAAAACTTTAATAAAAATGACTCATATTTTGGGCCAAGATTTACCCTGCAGCTTGAAACACCTTAAAAAGCTGGAAAAAAATATATGAAATAGTGGGCAACTGAAGGACAAAGATCCCTGAAAAGCAGGAAACAGCAGGTCATTCGGTAAAGAATCCATCTGCAATGCAGGAGACCCCAGTTCGATTCCTGGGTCAGGAAGAACTGCCGGAGAAGGGATAGACTACCTACTCCAGTACTCTTGGGTTTCTCTTGTGGCTCAGCTGGTAAAGAATCCCCCTGTAATGTGGGAGACCTGGGTTCAATCCCTGGGCTGGGAAGATCCCCTGGAGAAGGGAAGGACTACCCATTCCAGTATTCTGGCCTGGTGAATTCCACTGTATAGTCCATGGGGTCACAGAGAGTTGGACATAACTGAGCAACTTTCACTTTCACTATTGGCACCACTTTCTGCCTTGAGAGAGTTTACAGGCCATGGTGCAGGGAGGGGGAACACAGGTGGCACTTAGAGGACTCCCTAGACAAGGAAATAGAGCAGAGACCTCTAGAGAGCAAGGCAGCTAGAGTTCTTAGCACAGAACCCAGAGAGGATGGAGTTGCAGAGAGAAAGAACATGGGATATCTGCAAGGGTTCCTCTGAGAATTCAGGAGGGTACTGGTCAGTGCATGTATATGAGGAAATCACCCAGGCTGGCAAAAGAGCCATCTAAAAAGATTAGAGAAAAGAGCACCCATCATTTAAGCATGGCTGGGCAAAGTGTCTGTTCCTTCCATCCAGAATGGAAAAATTCATAATTCATGGGACACTGGACAGAATCCACAAAAAGGTCTTGTCTCAGTAATAGGAATAATTAGACCTAGATTGAATCTGCTCTAAAATTACACAACAAATCATACAAGCAAGACCCAGAACGGTCAAATTGTTTAAAGTAACTTAACTGCATCTTAGAAGCTCAGGAAGATTAATAGGAATACAAAATGTCCATCACCCAACAAAATAAAATTCAGGATGTCAGGCACCTTATTAAAGATCAATAGGCATACAAAGAGAGAGGGAAATAGAACCCATAATGAGGAGAAGAATCAATCAAAACTGACTTAGAACTGATAGAGATATCAGAATGAGAAAGAAAAAGACACAGAGTTACTGTTACTGATTCCTATATGTTGAAAAAGTTAAATAGAGACCTGGAAAATATAAAAGACTCAAATCAACTTCTAAAGAGAAAACTACAATGTATGAGATTTTAAAAACGGATAGGATACACAATATATTAAATGTCACAGAAAAAAAGATTCAGTTCAGTTCAGTCACTCAGTCATGTCCGACTCTTTGCAACCCCATGAATTGCAGCACGCCAGGCCTCCCTGTTTTGAATTCACAGCAATAAAATTATCTAAATAAAATACAGAGAGAAAAAAGAACCCTCTGAAACGAAATGAAATGAGCATCAGTGAGCTCTAAGACTTCAAGCATCCTAAACATAAGAGTAATAAGAATCAAGGAAGTGAGGAGGAGAAAGAGAAAAAAATTTTTGAATAAATAATGGCCAAACAACAGCAGATGAAAACTGGATCTACACAAAACAGTAAAGAGCACCAAAAGTGTAACCATGTGGATAAATAAATAAGATTTTTCTTATTTAAATTTCTTTTAAAGATGATTGACTATATAAACAAAATAACATTGTGGCATGGGATTTATACTATATATATATATATATATCAATAAATGTATATGTCAACAAGTGTACAAAAGTCAGGAGAGGCAAATGGCAGAGTACAGTAATACTATACATAATAGTTCATAATACTGTAGGAAAGGTTGTATAGTATCACTTAAATATAGAATGTTAAGTTAAATAGACTGTAAGTTAAGATGTATAAGACTAAAAAATGACAAAACAAATACTTAAAAATAATAAGACAACAAAAGAAATAGAATAATCAAGAAAAATAAAACAAAGCAGAAAAGGTCAATGAGATGAACAAGAAACAAGCAGTAAAATAAACTTAAGCCTAACTATATTAATAATCACATTAAATGGCTGAGATAACGGAATTTGGATAAAAAGCAAGACCCAAATGTGTGCTGCCTTTAAGAAACTTAAAAATACAAAGAGGCAAAGAAGTTAAAAAGTTAACAAGGAAAAATAAATTTCTAAGTAATTATGCCCCTTATAAAGAGCTTCAAAATACATGAAATAAATCAGAGCTATGAGTAAAAAGACACAAATTTCCTCTATTTTAGTCAAAGACTTCAGAATCTCTTAATAACTGATAAAACAAGTTGACCAAAAAAACACTAAGAATGTAGAAGATTTGAACAATACTATCAACCAAACTAGACCTAACTGATTTTTATAAAACACTCCACACAAATAGCAGCAGAACACACATTCTTTTCAAGCATACTTCAAAAAAGGCAAGACAGAGTATATTCTGGGTCATAAAATATATTGCAATAAATTTAAAATGACTTGAACCATAAAAAGTATATTTTCACACCACAAGGGAATTAAATCAGAAATTAAAAACAGATCTCTGGAAAATCCACAGTCTTGGAAGCTAAATAATAAATTTCTAAATAACTCATGGGTCAAAGAGGAAATCAAAAGGAAAATTACAAAATATTTTGAATTAAATGAAGTGAAAAGATTACCTATCAGAATCTGTGGGATGCCATTAAAGCAGCAATTGAGGGGACAGTTACAGCACCTAAAGTAGAGAAGAAGAAAGGTTTTGGTCCATGAACTCAGCTTCTACCTTAACTAGATAAAGAAGAGAAAACTCAAAGTAAACAGAATAAAAGAAAATAATAGGGATCAATACAGAAATCAATGGAATAGAGAACATATGCAATAGAAAAAGAAATAATGAAAGCAGTAGCTGGTTCTTTTAAAAGATCAAAAAAGTTGATAAACTTCTAGCCAGACTGAAAATGAGTAAAGAGAAGACACAAACTGCTAAAATCAGAAATGAGACAGATGGTATCACTATAGAGCCCTGACAGTAGAAGATTCTTAAAGTAATATGGATAAGCTTATGCAAATAAACTGACAATCAGAAAAAGTAAACAAAACTATCTAAAAAACACAAACTACCCAAGCTCACTCATGAAGAAACCGATAGTCTAAAAAACCCTATATTTACCAAAGAAATTAAAACTGTACTTAAGCATCTTCCTACAATGAAAACTACAGTCTCAGACAGTTTTACTGGTGGAGTCCACTGAACATTTAGGAATCCATAATAATGTTCTACACAAACTCTAAAAATGTGAAAAGGATAGGATAATCCCCAACTCATCCCACAAAGCCAATATTACCCTGATACCAAAATCTGACAAAAACATAAGAAAACTACCAGTAGCCCTCAGGAACACAGTCACAGAAATTCTTTTAAAAATTTATCAAACTGAATCTAAGAATACAGCAGAAGGCTAATACATCACGACCAAGAAGGATTTGTCCCAAGAATACAGGGTTGGTTCACATTTGAAAAACAATATAATTCATTATTTTAACATGGTTACACAAGGAACTATAACTAAAAAAGAAAAAAGAATATGATCATTTTGACAGAAGCACAAGTATCTGAAATTCAGTATCACTTCTAATAAAAATTCTGATCACATTAGGAGTAACAGCGAAATTTCCTTAACCAGATAAAAGACATCTACGCAAAACCTACAGTGAACGTCACACACTGAATGTTTAAAAACTGAATGCCTTCCTGCTAAGACCAGAAATAAGACTGGCATGTCCAGTATTACCACATCTGCTTTACTTTGTGCTACAGTTTCGAGCTGGAGCAATTAGAATAAGGGAGGGAGGGAGGAAGGAATCGAAGGTATATACTTTGGAAAAAAAGAAATAAAATTCCTTACTCACAGACGCATTCACCTGTCAATGTAGAAAATCTACAAACAATGTCTAGAACTAATACATGACGCTGAGTAAGATTATAGGATCAATACACAAAAATCAATTGTATTCTACACATTAAGAGTGAATAATCAGAAATTAAAATATCATGTACAATAGCATCAAAAATATGAAATAGGGGTAAAATGTCAAAAAATATGAAAGACCTGTATACTGAACTGCAAAACATTCCTAAAAAGCTAAAGAAGATCTAAATAAATAGGAATAAATACTTTGTTCAAGGGTTGGTCAACTCAATATTATTAAACTATCAACTTTCTACATTAATCTATAATTGAATAAATCTATAGATTCAATGTAATTCCAATCCAAATGCTAGAAGGGTTTTGTTTTTGTTTTTGGTAAAAATTATAAAACTGAATTTAAAATTCCAACTGAAATGTAAAGGATATAGAATAGCTCAAACAACTTTGAAAAAGACAAAAGTAAAAAATTAACACTACTTGATTTCAAGAATTGAGATAAAGCCAGAGTAATAAACAGCAGTGTGGTATTAGAGTAAACAGGCAAACAGATCAATGGAACAAAACAGAGAACCTACAAATACACAGACAGCTAATCTCCTCCCATCAATGGGAGACTTTGACACTTGTTCAAGGAAAGATTAACTGCTGTTGTTATGTGTTCTAAATGTAAAGAATGATGAAATGAAGCAACATGTTAATGGAGAACGTTCCTAAGCAGAAAAAAAAAAATCCTTGCACATTGGGTTCCCTAATCCCTTGGTGCTTGCAAGTCACCCCAGCACAATATCCACACAGGCAATTTTGACTTTGTGTATATTTATACATATAGGATTAAGTGCTTCCTTAAGTGGCTTAATGAAGAAATCATAGGTGTTTCCTTCCACATATTGTTGTACCATTTATATACACATGTATGAGTGTATATAAATATTAAGTCTTAATTCAAATAGTACAATGAAAGTCATCTTCCCTTATCTTAATTCACTGTCACCATTTCACCAAATACAAATATTCAGCTTTACATATAGGCATTTCATATATTTTATTTAGCCATTCAGGTAGAACTCATTAAGATTATAGTTACTAAAGCTGAAATTTTATAAACAACTCTAAGAAAAGATGAATCATATCATCAAGACTTTATATATTTTATGGGAAAATTAAGATTCCATTCAATACAGAGAGCTGACATTTCAAAATCTTTCAGGCTCAACTACTCACATCCTGAACCTCACTGCCCTTTAAAAGTCAAAAATACGTATTTCAGAGACAGTTATCACTCAGTTCAGTCACTCAGTCGTGTCCGACTCTTACAGATATATTTTTAATTGAAAACTGGAACTTAACCAATAGTCATAATAATTCCTTGAATTTTTTTTTTTAGAATGAATTCAAAATTTAGTGCTAATGAATAGGAGAAATAAGGTGAGTTCTATTACAATTCCTTTCTTTCTAGTTTATGAACATTGTTTATATAAACATTGGAATTTTACTAATTTCCTGGATGACAAATGGAAGGAATGTTTTCATCTGGGGCTTTTCCACTTATATTCCCATTACCATGATGTCTAAAAACAAAGAACCCAGTGAAACCTTGATTTCAACTGACTCCTTCAAAAAGCCTATGTATAATGTGGCTCATATTACATGAAAATGAAACTTCAGAAATTATATCATGTGTGAAACATTCATTTGCATTCTTGTCCTTTAAAGTGCTCTATAATAGCCCAAGAAAGAAGGTAAACTAGAGAACTAATGGTCTTTCACTTAAAGAAACTAAAAGCCAAGGGAGGCTCTACTATCCCTAACACAACGTCATCCAAAAAGCAAAACATTAATGTGATGCACTAGAGATATTACTTTTAAGGGAAACATTTACAAAACAAAACAAACAAGGGAAAAAAGACTTACTAGCAGATCTGGAGAGGGGAAAATTGCCCCAAGTGAAACCTTTTATAAAATAAATTACGTACTATATATTAAGCTCAGTATAGTAAAAAGACTGGTGACTGGCTTCAAAATAATGTACACGCAAAATGTCTCAAAAAAAAAAAATTAGGCAGTCCAATCTTGTGGTATATAAAAGGAAAAGGAAACACAAACAAGTGGGATTTATTCAAGCAACTTAAGGTTAACTCAGCGTTCAAAAACAAGTCAATATAACCCATCATATCAATCTAAAAAAGAAAAACCACATCATAATATCATTTAACAAAACACTGACACCATCAAGATAAAAATTCTCATCAACCTAGGAATAGAGGGGAACTTTTCAACCATATAAAGGACATGTGCAATTGATCTACAGAGAACATCACAGTAAATGATGCAAGGTGACATACTTTCCGCCTAAGAAGAGAAAAAATGCAAGGATATCTACATTCACCATTCTGGCAAAAAAAGACATACAGACTAGAATGAAGGAATAAAGCTGCCTCAATATGTAGATGACAAGAATGTCTGTAGAAAAACCTAGGGATTAAAAAAAAAAATCTTCCTAGAATTAATACAAACAAAACTGCAGCAAGAAACAAAGCCAAAACATAAAAATCACATTTCTATACATGAGCAATAAACAACATGAAGTTAAAAAAAAAAAAGCACTAACATTTATAAAAGCTTCCCTCCACCCTGGCCCCACTGGCTCATGGAACTTTATTCAGAATAGAATAATAAGATCCTATTGGTTCTTGCTGCAGTTGAAAGGTTAGGCCCAGCTAAGCATATTCCCTAAGAACCCAGTGCTGAAGACCAATGACTGCATTCCTATTTCTTTCAAAATTCCTGGGACCAGAGCTGGGGCCTACACCTGGAACTCCCTTTCAGAACCCAAAGGGAACGCTGCCTGACAACAGGGCAAAGTCTCACACCTGTCACAGTCCCTCTGCCACACATATACAGATGTATAGACACATTGCTATTGAAAACTTTTATATATAAATGTAACAAATCATGCCACTTATGAAAGAAAGCAAACGTTCTTAAAAACTGGGAGACAGTATCAGAAGACTCACCATATTAAAGATATCAATTTTCACCAAAATGATCTATATTAAAATAAAAATCCAAGCAGGGCATTTTTTGTACTTACAGATAAAGTTCATTCTTAAACATTAAATGGGACAACATTAACTTAAAAAATGCTGTAAAAAGAAATTAAGTTGGAAAAACCACAGTACTGAATTTTATGATAATTATAAAGCAACAGTAATCAAGAGATTGTTTAGAATTCTATGGCAGTTCAGTGGTTAGGACTCCATGCTTCCACTGCTAGGATCCTGAGTTTGATCCCTGGTCAAGGGTTCCACAAGTCACCAGTGTGGCCAAAACATGGGCAGGGCGGGGAAGGGCAGGACTCATGAAGCAAAAACATAGGTCAATGGAAAGAAGTCCATAAACAGACCCTTAAGTATGACCATTTGATCTTTGACAAAGAGCACTTGTAATTCAAATTGAAAAAAAAAAAATAGTCTTTTTCCAACCAATGGTGTTGGGACAACAGGTTGTTCAAATGCAAACAAAAATAAAGCCTAATCTCAATCTAAACTTGTCTTTTATAGAGACTGACTCCAAATGGACCATAGAACTAAACATAAAACATAAAGTCATAAAACTTTTAGAAGAAAAAACAAGAGAAAATCTTTGTAACCTGGGGCTTAAATGAAGAATTCTTAGAAATAACACACAAGCAGGATGTGTTAAGAAAAATTAATAACTCAAACTTGACAAAAGTTAAAAATTTTGCCTGTAAAAAAGACACTCTTAAGAAAATTAAAAGCCAAGTCTCAGAACTCTTGAAACTCAACAGTAAAAATAACAGTCAATCCCATCAGAAAATAGGCAAATACTTGAATAAGTATTTATTCAAAGAAGATGCATGCAAAGAGCCGAAAACATATGAAAAGATGCTTAACAACATGAGTCATTGGGGGAATGCAAATAAAATATACAATGAGATAGAACTTCAGTCCCATTAGGATGAGTATAGTCAAAGAGGCTGGTTAAAGTATTGGCAAGAATGTAGAGAACTGCTGGTAGAAATTTCAAACAGTACAACTCTTCTGAAAAACACTCCAGCAGTTCAGCAAAAGGTCAAACATACAGCTAACACATGAATCAGTCGTTCTACATCTAGGTATATACCCAAGAGAAATGAAAACTAAAAAACTTGTGCATGAGCATTCATAATACATTATTCATAACAGCCAAAAGCTGAAAATAACTCAAATGCCTTTCAATAGGTGAATGGATAAACAAAAATACGGTACATCGACATAATGGAATATGGAATAACATAATAAAAAGGAACAAACTACTGATACATGCAACAACTTAGTCTCAAATACATTATGTTAATTGAAAGAAACCAGGACCTAAAGTTTACACACTGTATGATTTCATTTATATAGCACTATCAAAAAGATAAAATTATAGTAATTGTGAACATATCACTGGTTGCCAGGGGTTACAGTGGTAGGAGGTGTGACAGTAAAGGGATAGTATGAGGGAATCTATTTCAGCGATTGAACCATCTTGTATTCTGATGGCAGTGGTGGTTATACATGTGTTAAAAAAAATATATATAGGCTGTATCCTAAACAAATAAAAAGTTCGATTTTACTGCATAGTAATTTAAACAAAAAAAATCTAAGAATAATGGACAAAATTCTATGGATCCCAACAGCTGCCTATGAGAATTAAAGAAAACAAACATGGTCAAATTGAGTGTTTAAGGCCAAATATACAGGTTTACTTCCTACATGTCTGATTACATGCAGGTGCACAAAGGAGGGGTTAAGAGTGTATGCCAATATTTATGTTGTTTCCCCAGAAGCAACCCCTGAAGTAAGGATTTTAGTGCAAGCAGTTTCTTTAGGAAATAATTCCAGGAAACTGTAGTCAGGAAGAAGGAAAAAGAAGGCAGCCATGGTGATCATTAATGGGTAGTCTACATCTGTGGGCCACTGGAGTTCAACCGTCTCACTGAGAGTCAGTGTGGGTCCTGCATTAGAGTTTATCCCATTCAAGGGGCAAGGGAACTAGAGATTTTCCCCTCAGTTTCTGTTGGTCATCGGTTGGAGGCTACTCCTCTGGAGCATGAATTCCCTAGAAATTTTGGCCTATCACTGTGTGGGTACAGAGTAAGCTCAGGAGACCAAGAAAGTCCCTAAGCTAACAATCAGATGTACTGGCAATCAGATGTCAGGACAACTTGCATGGAAATGGAAGGTGCTGATCACAGGCAGGGCACTGAGGAAAGAAGGACAGGGCAACAACAGCATTTGCTCCAGATGGGTAAACATGTATCAGTTCAGTTCAGTTGCTCAGTCGTGTCCAACTCTTTGTGACCCCAGAGACTGCAGCACACAAGGCTTCACTGTCCATTGCCAACTCCCAGAGCTTGCTCAAACTCATATCCATCAAGTCAGTGATGCCATCCAACCATCTCATCCTGTCATCCCCTTCTTCTCCTGCCTTCAATCTTTCCCAGCATCAGGGTCTTTTCCAAAGAGTCAGTTCTTTGCACCAGGTGGCCAAAGTACTGGAGCTTCAGCTTCAGTCCTTCTAATGAATATTCAGAATGGATTTCCTTTAGGATTGACTGGTTTGATGTCCTTGCAGTCCAAGCGACACTCAAGTGTCTTCTCCAACACCCCAGTTCAAAGGGTCAATTCTTTTATTGATAGCGTAGTTAATAAAGCAGAAGTAGATGTTTTTTTTTTTCTGGAATTTTCTTGCTTTTTCTATGATCCAACAGAAGTTGACAATTTGATCTCTGGTTCCTCTCCCTTTTCCAAATCCAGCTTGAATATATGGAAGTTCTCAGTTCACATACTGTTGAAGCCTAGCTTGGAGAATTTTGAGCATTACTTTGCTAGTGTGTGAAATGAGTGCAATTGTGCAGTACTCTGAACATTCTTTGGCATTGCCTTTCTTTGGGATTGGAATGAAAACTGACCTTTTCCAGTCCTGTGGCCACTGCTGAGTTTTCCAAATTTGCTGGCATATGAGTGCAGCACTTTAACAGCAACATCTTTTAAGATTTGAAAATAGAATTACTTCTGAAATAAAACCCAAGAAACTGCCTCTGGAGTGTCAGAATAGAGAGGACATTTTCCTTTTTAATCTTTAAAAAAAATTTCACCATGAACATAAATATTAACTTTTCAAGGCTACTGTGCTCATCCAGTAGAGAAATGATGGCAGTGAGGACTGTGCTCATAGTGTTGGGAATGGAGGGAAATTAACAGATTTTTATGAAGGTGTAATTAATGGAATGGATGTGGCACATGAGGAAGAGAGGAGTACCCAGAATGTGATTTATGCTTTTGGGATCTGAATAACTGAAAGTATTGGAAATTTGGATCAATAATAGTGCCATTTTTTAATAGGGTTTTTGTGAGTATGGAAGTGCTTACAACAGTGGCTAGCCAGGTAGGAAATACTCAGTAAAGGCTACTTTAAAATGTGGCAAATTTTCATTCTTTTTATGGCTGAGTAATATTCCATTGTGTGTGTGTGTGTATATGTATACACACCACATACATATACACACACATATATACAGATACAGATACACACACACCCCATCTTTATCCATTCATCTGTTGATGGACACTTATGTTGCATCCATATCCTGCCTATTACAAATAATACTGCTAGGAACACTGGGAATACAAAATCTTTTCATATTAGTGTTTTCATTTCCTTTGGATATATACCCATGAGTGGAACTGCTGGATCATAGAATAGTTCTATTTTTAGTTTTTTGAGGAACCTCCATATTGTTCTTCATAATGTGTACAACAATTTACATTTCCACCAAAGGCTATCTCCTAAAGAATTAGAACCCTTTATTGAACATAACAGAAGCTGCTGCTGCTGCTGCTAAGTCGCTTCAGTCAAGTCCGACTCTGTGCGACCCCATAGACGGCAGCCCGCCAGGCTTCCCCGTCCCTGGGATTCTCCAGGCAAGAACACTGGAGTGGGTTGCCATTTCCTTCTCCAATGCATGGAAGTGAAAAGTGAAAGTGAAGTCACTCGGTCGTGTCCAACTCTTCTCGACCCCATGGACTGCAGCCTACCAGGCTCCTCCGTCCATGGGATTTTCCAGGCAAGAGTACTGGAGTGGGGTGCCATTGCCTTCTCCGATAACAGTAGCTAGATGGCAATTTATCAGATATACTGGAGAACAAGTTTGTAAAGAAGGCTGAGCTTGATAATCTCAAAGCTTCTGACATCAGACAGAAAAGAACTGAGTCTTGATTCTGGCCTTAATTGAAATTATGATCTTAGTGAAGTTTCCTAATTTCTCTGAACCTCAGTTTCTCTTGAACATAAAATATCTCATATTTGTGGGTAAGACTAAAGGATATAATGCATGTAAGTTGTTTAGCACAGTACCTGACACAGTGGATGATTAATAAACACTATGGTAGAAGCTTTAGCCTGTCACACAGCTGGTTCTCAGATATACTGGCAATCCATGTCACCTTCATTACTGCTGCTGCTGCTACTATTATATAAGGGTTCTAGTCAGTAACTGATGAATGGAACAGAGGAAACATCTCATCTGAGACATACAGGGTGGGATGGTAGAGGGACCAGACAGGTGCCATTACTGAAGGGTAGAATCCATGTGTCTGTATTTTTATAAGCAAAGATGTCCAGTGTCTGGGTGTCCAGTGATGGACACCCAGAAATGGATGATAATTAATTCAATTAATTTATTGAGCAATTACTCTGTGCCAAGCACTAAAACAGGATAAGAAAAATAAAGTCCCTGCCCTGTGGGAGTTTATGTTTTAGTGTTTCTGGTGATTTTAATGATGCATAGTTGTTACTTGAATGTAATGTAGTGCAAGAAAATATCTGAACCTGAAATATATGTGTGCGTGTGTGTGTGTGTATGAAAGTGAAAGTGTCAGTCCTTCAGTCGTGTCCAACTCGTTTAGACCCTAGGGACTGTAGCCCACCAGGCTCCCCTGTCCAAAGAATTCTCCAGGCAAGAATACTGGAGTGGGTTGCCATTTCCTTCTCCAGGGGATCCTCCCAACTCAGGGATCGAACCCAGGTCTCCTGCACGGCAAGAAGATTCTTTACTGTCTGAATCACCAGGGAAACCTATATATGTATGTGTGTGTATGTATACAGTAGCTGTATTTTCTGTGGGCTTAGAAATGGCTAAGTCCCTCAGACTAGTATTATATGTTTGCAGAGGAATGACACTCCAAATCACAGTGATACATGATATAAATACCACAAAATATTAAGTACAGAAACCTCACAAAACCCCTGTAATCAATTCCAAGTACCAATTCAATCCACGGCTAAGATATCAATGTCAAAAACAACCCAAGTTTTACTGTAAATGGTAGCTGACTGCAACCCTGCACAAAAACTATTATTTTTCAAAACACAAGATACAGTATAACTTGTGATTTGGAAATAAATCAAGATATACGTCTAAGTAAACTAATGAAATGATTCAACCAGTTCAAAATTTGTTAGTTTTAGCTCTCATGGGCTTTATAAAAATATGTTTGGTATCAAATGCTAACACTGTTTTTGATAAGAACTGTCTAAACAAGATGAGTATTATTTACCAAAACAGAAAAACAATGTATTAGTTTGATATGGGCAGTTGGCTAGTTTTAAATTCTACCATCTGTCAGTCACCCAGAATATTGACTACTTGTTTACTTAATGCAGCCTTTCTGAGACAGGCACTTGCAGAATATTCACTGGCTGCTAAATATTATTGTTAGAAACAGCAACCAGAGATGGTTATCTGTTTAAGCTGTTTATCTTTGTCCCTTGAAAAAAAATTACAGCAAACAGAACAAAATGTTCTATTGCAAAAAGCTCAGTCTAAATGTATCTGGATAATAGCAAAATGAGTGTCTCCTTGGAACTTCAGAGGTAATAATCTCTGAAAAGCAGCCTGGAGGAGATAATCTTCCTTTTGATCACTACTTTATCAAAGAATAAAATATATAGAGAGAAAAATTTTCCCTTGAAAAACAACAACTAAATCAGTCATTCACAGAAGAGAGAAAGACTAAGTGCCACACCACCAGAGTGTGCCTAGACATCAGGACCAAAAATAGTGAAGACTGAATAAAAAGGTCAGACCTACAAAGCAAACAAAAAAGGTAAGGAAGAAATGGCTAAGTGGTCTCCAATCAGATTAGCTCATGGGAAAATGCTTGGAACATAAAATAAAATAATAGCACATCTTATGTTTACATAGCACCTTGGCATTTTCAAAGCACTAGGGCTTGAGATCAAACAATCAGCAGCTCAGTGACGGATTCACTTATTTCAAGTCTAAATTGCTCCTTTTGGGGGTCTCTCAATTCTTTAATATCTATATTTGAACATTTATCCAACTACTTTGTATTAGAACTGATTACAAAACAGGCTGTATGTCTCACTATATTATTACTAACCATAAGGCTGTGTTTTATTCAATTATTTCCCTAGAACTTATTACCACTGTCTCTCTCAAAGATAGGTGCTACTTAAAACTTTGTTGAATTTGACTCTTTTATCTTCCACAGTGATCATACCTGTCCCATGAAACAGTGAAAGCAGACACTGTACCTGTTTTACAAAGGAGGAAACGGAAATACAGAAAAGTTAAATAATGTGCCCAGATTCACCCAAGTAGGCTCCACTTCAACTTCTAGGATAACAGTGTCCCTTTGTACGACAATGTTTAGAAGACTTAGATACAGAAATTGATGGGGAAATAATTCACAGAATTTAGAATGAAACTAAGCACTCCCAATTTAGCATTATTCTATAAAGAAACCATTTATCTATTACCTACTGCAGAGCATCAGTAAAAGAATAACACGATTTGA
Organism: Oryx dammah; assembly: GCF_014754425.2. Classification (NCBI taxonomy): domain Eukaryota; kingdom Metazoa; phylum Chordata; class Mammalia; order Artiodactyla; family Bovidae; genus Oryx; species Oryx dammah. Next base: position 41,830,113 of record NW_024070201.1, on the reverse strand, counting down.
AATCCTGAATTGTCTTTGCCTTTCCTGGTCCACTGAGAATCAAGGGAAGTTAAACCCTACAGATTTATTTTTGAAAGTAACTACCCTAGGAATATGACTTAAATCAGGATGGCATAATACTGAACCTTCACTCACTAACTGTACACCAAAAACATAGTCAGGACATGTACAACATATGAAAAATAAGAATAACAAAAAAGATACACCCAATTTCAAAAACAAGATAAATTCCAATGGCCTATAATGAAACAAAAATGCTTAAAAAAAGAAGAAAGTAAATTTGGTTAAAAGCTCCTGATTTTAATAATGAAACTGAATTTCGGAGTTAGCATCGAGGGGAATTTTTTTGAGATTGTTTCTTAATCTGTGATTTTCCTATCTATTTCTTTCCTTATCATCCTACAAACCTGACCCATTCTTGTGGACTGGTTAGGTCACATCATATCTGGTGGTGGTTAAGGCAGCAATTCCAGTAATCCAGCTGTAAGGGCTAGAGTTGTAAGACATGAGAGAAGTATAGACATTCTATTGCCAGGCTCCACATAGCATTCATTTGACAAGCAGGGGAAATGTAGTCAGGTGATGGCTTTACTCTTCTCTTTTACCTTCCTCTTCCATTCAGTTCAAGTAAACTCCAGAAATAAGTCAAATTCACAATAAGCACAGACTGAATACAAGGCCCTATACTACATACTACAAGGGGTACAAAAGGTATCTTCCCTTCAAGAGTTTACTATTTAGTTAAGAAAACAGTTGACAAGTAAAGGATGGGCCAAGATGGAGTAATAAAGAGCTAGATTTAAGCTGTCAAAAACAAATTTTTTAAAAGAGAAAAGAACTGAACAAAATATATAAATAATAAGTTTTCAAGACAATGAACATCATGTAATAAAGGACAATAATCATGCAAAATGAGGTGACCCTTAGGACTTCCTCTGCTTCCCACGCTGAGTTTACAGAACAGAGAGGGATGAAGTCCAACAGATTCCCTGGGAGGAGAAGACAGAACAGATATCCAGAAAGACCAAGAGAGCTAGAATCTGCAAATGACGAAAATGCTAAGAGAGAAAACACCAGAGATTTGTAGAAGGTTCCCCTCAAGTATCCAATAGCGTATAGATCAGAAGCAAAAACAATAATAATAAACATCAGAGGGGTAAAAAAAAAAATAGAAAACAGGAAAACAATTAGGTAAAAACCAATGAAATCAAAGCTAGTTCTCTGAAATGCTAAATATAATTTATAAACCTCTAGCCAGATAGTTCAGTTGGTAAAGAATCTGCCTGCAATGCAGGAGACCCCAGTTTGATTCCTGGGTCAGGAAGATCCTCTGTAGAAGGGATAGGCTACCCTCTCCAGTATTCTTGGGCTTCTCTTGTGGCTCAGCTGGTAAAGAATTAGCTTCCAATGTGGGAGAGCTGGGTTCGATCCCTGGGTTGGGAAGATACCCTGGAGAAGGGAAAGGCTACCCACTCCAGTTTCTGGCCTAGAGAATTCCATGGACTGTGTAGTCCATGGAGTTGCAAAGAGTTGCACATGACTGAGCGACTTTTACTTTCAGCCAGATGGACAAAGAAAAAGAAGAAGACACAAATTATCTCTATCAGGAATTTAAAATATATAGATCTCAAGAACATTAATACTATAATAAGGGACTATTCAAAGTAACTTAATACCCATAACTCAACAGCTCAGATGAAGTGAAGAAATTTTTTAAAAGACACAAGATTTGAAAGACACTCAAGAAGAAACATATTCTGAATAGTCCTGTATCTCAGGATCTCTAGTTTAAAACCTTACTACAAAAAAATTCTTAGGCCTTATAGTTTAATAAGCAAATTCAATTAATCAAGATAAAATATTAAGATTTACATAAAGCTTTCTTGAAAACAGAAAAGCAATATTTCCAAATCTATTTTTTGAGTTGAGTATAACCCTGAGACAAAAACCAGACAAAGATATAATGAGAAAACTACAGATCAATATCTTTCATGAATATAGGTAAAAAATCCCCAGGAAAGTATTAGCAGACTGTTCCCAGTAATATGTAAAAAGAATAATGCACCCCATTAAGTAGAGTTTATGCTCAGAATTAAAGGCTAATTCAATACTTGAAAATCAATCAGTGTAATTCCTCAAATCAAGAGACTGAACCAACTTCTGGGCATTTATCTGGAGAAAACTCAAATTCAAATAGATACATGTACCCTAATGTTCATAGCAGCCTGACGATAACATGCTAAGTGAAATAAGCCAGACACAAAAGGACAAACATTGTATGATTCCACTTATATGAAATACCAAGAAGAGTCAAATTCACAGAGCCAGAAAGAAGAATGGTGATTACCAGGGGCAGGGAGAGGAGGGAGGAAGGGGAAGTTATTGTTCAACAGATACAGAATTTCTATAAGAGATGATGAAAAAATTCTAAAGACAGATAGTAAGATAGTAGTGATGGTTGCACATGTGAATATATTTAATGCCACTTAACTGTACATTAAAAATGGTTAAAATGCTAAGTTGTATTTTATGTATATTTTACCATGATTAGATAAATAAACTTAGTGAAAGAAGAACTGACAGGTCTCAAATAAACACTGACCCAAGCAGAAAGGACAGTGTCCACCTCATAGATACAAATGTGAAAAATGAACACATAAAAGTATCAGAACCTGGTATAACTAAAGAATCCAAAGATAATTTCCCAATACCTAAATCCCAAGAATTAGGCAGGTATGCTAAATCAAATACACATCCTTTTCCTCTGCTTCTTAAAAATTCCAGCTCTGGTAGTGAGGGGGGAAAGAAGCTTCTACTAAGAAGAAATAAAAGTTGAATTCAATTTATCTGTACTGTAAAACTAATTTATAAAATATTTAAATTTAAAAATTTCAAAGTTACCAAATACAGTAAAACTCTACTATAAAGGAAAAATAAGTCAAATATAATCTGAAGAAAATATTAAAAACTATTAATTTGGGGGGACTTCCCTAGTGGCCCAGTGGTTAAGAATCCGCTGTGCAATGCATGGGACTACGTTCAATCTCTGGTTAGGGAATTAAGATCCCACATGTCATGGAGCAACTGAGCCCAAGCACCACAACTAGAGAGACTGTGTGCCCCAACGAAAGATCTCACATGCCGCAACTAAGACCCAATACAGCCAAATAAATAAACACTTTTAAAAAATATTGCAAAACACAAAAGCAGAGTAAAAGCAAAGTCAGTAAATTAAAGGAACAGAAAGGAAAATACTAAATCCCAAGAGAAGAGAAAGGGTCTAGAGAAACCAAAATTATAAGTAATACCCTACTTTCTTTTCTTTCTTAGAGTTAATATATACTAAGTGGTTTTATTTCTTCCTAGAAAGTAGATAATTTTATGGCTACATTTAGTTTTAAAACAACTTATTCTAAAAAGTACAGATCTGTGAGTATAGGATCTAAATTGACATTTTTGCTATCTATGTACAGTTGTGATTAGCTGAAGCAATAATTTATATGTGAAAATTTTGTCCTGCTCTAAAATAGGACTTAACTTTCTCATACAAACATGAGAAAGAAGCGTTTAAGTCACTGCCAGAGCTACTACATAATCATACAACTCATATTATTTATCATAGCTCTGTTTTCTAGAGACAAGTCTAACATTCTAGAACCAGAAAACTAATTCTGTTATTTAAATCAACCTGCTATCTGTACAGAAGCCAAAAGTTTTCTGATAGGAATGAAAGAGGATATGAATCAGAAGCAAAGAATAACCATTCAAGGTTAGAACAGGGGATAGCACAAAAACACATGGATTAAAATTCAAAAATTATAAACTAAATGACTCTAGCCAACACCAAAGTGTAGGTATAGGGGTGGGGTGTGTGTGAAAGAGAGAGATACAGAGATAGTGGCAGAAAATACACCATGAATGTAGTGTGGATAATTCTTAATAATCCACTCAGTGGGATTATACCCTAAAATAAGCATAAGATGAGAAAGCAGCTAGGTGGCTCTGGTTCAGGCTCTCTTGAGGTTGCAGTGAATCTGCCAAGTCTGGGTTGCAGATCTGCTTCCAAGCTCACTCCCATGGCTGTAGGCAGGCCTCAGTCCCTTTCATATAGGCTTCTCCTTAGGCTGGTGGAAGGTCCTCAAGATGCAGCAGCTGGCTTGCCCCAAAGCCAGCAATTCAAGAGAGAGATAAGGTGAGAGATCACATCCAAAAATAGAAACCTCAGTCCTTTCAAAACCTAATCTCACAAGTAATATTATTTTTATAATAGAGTTGTAGACTACTGTTTACACATTTAATATATACATCCTTTGTCAGATAAATGTTTTGTAAGTATTCTGGCCTAATGTGTCACTTGCCTTTTCATTTTCTGTATAGCAGATGATGAAGAAAACTCTTTAACTTTGAAAAAGTCTAGTCTATCAGTTTGTTCTTTTATGACTATTGTTTGCTTCCTCTGTACTGAGTATCTGCCTGTCTCAAGGTAGTAAAGATACTCTCCTGAACATCTTATTAAAACCTTTATAATTCTAACTTTTAATTGAGACCTTTAATCTATCTAGAACTGATTGTTGCTTCTAGCATTATAACATCACTCAGTTCAATTCAGCTCACTCAGTCTCGTGTCCAGCTATTTGTGACCCCATGGACTGAAGCACACCAAGCTTCCCTGTCCATCACCAACTCCCAGAGCTTGCTCAAACTCATCTGTTGAGTCAGTGATGCCATCTAACCATCTCATCCTTTGTCATTCCAGTCTCCTCCTGCCTTCAATCTTTCCCAGCATCAGGGTCTTTTCAAATGAGTCAGTTCTTTGTATCAGGTGGCCAAAGTATTGGAGGTTCAGCTGCAGTATCAGTCCTTCCAATGAATATTCGGGACTGATTTCCTTAAGGATTGACTAGTTTGATCTCCCTGCAGTCCAAGGTACTCTCAAGAGTCTTCTCCAACATCACAGTTCAAAAGCATCAATTCTTTGCCGCTCAGCTTTCTTTATGGTCCAACTATCACATCCATACATGACTACCAGAAAAACCATAGCTTTGACTAGATGGACCTTTGATGGCAAAATGATATCTCTGCTTTTTAATATGCTGTCTAGGTTGGTCATAGCTTTTCTTCCAAGGAGCAAGTGTCTTTTAGTTTCATGGCTGCAGTCACAATCTGCAGTGATTTTGGAGCCCCCCAAAATAAGGTCTATCACTGTTTCCATTGTTTCCCCATCTATTTGTCATGAAGTGATAGGACCAGATGCCATGATCTTCATTTTCTGAATGTTGAGCTTTAAGCCAACTTTTTCACTCTCCTCTTCCACTTTCATCAAGAGGCTTTTTAGTTCCTCTTCACGTTCTGCCATAACGGTGGTGTCTTCTGTGTATCTGAGGTTATTGATATTTCTCCTGGCAATCTTGATTTCAGCTTTTGCTTCATCCAGCCTGGCATTTCGCACGATGTCCTCTGCATATAAGTTAAATAAACAGGGTGACAATATACCACCTCGATGTACTCCTTCCCAACTAGGAACCAGTCTGTTGTTCAGGTTCGGTTCTAACTGTTGCTTCTTGACCTGCACACAGATTTCTCAAGAGGCAGGTGGTCTGGTAATTCCCATCTCTTGAAGAATTTTTCACAATTTATTGTGATCTACACAGTCAAAGGCTTTACAAAGTATTATTTTTGTTATCTGAATTGCTTTGTTATCTTGGGCAAAAATCAACTGAACTTTCAAGTTTTGGTCTTTTCCTGGATTCTCTATTCTGTTTCATTGACTTACAGTATTTATATATTTTATGCTAATACAATGCTGACTCAGGTTCTAAAACTTTATAAATTTTGAATATAATATAATCAGAATATAATCTTTCAGCTTTTTTCTCCTTCAAAATTTTTTGACTGTTCTAGGTCCTTTGAATTTCTATACACATTTTACAAACATCCCCTTAACTTTTACTAAAAACTTCCATGGAGGGTATTGTTTGAAGCTATACTAAACAAATTAAAACAAGAATGTTGACAATTCTATAGAATATAATCCAATCTACTGCTTTATCTTCTTAAATTTATCTCAACAATGTTTCAGAGTTTCCAGTTAGGAGTCTTATATGTGTTTTCTTAAATTAATCCCAAGTATTTCATGTGTTTAGAAACTGTTGAAATCGGAATTTACTTAATGCCTTTTCCACTTAAGGTCACTAAACTACTAGAAAGAAAATTTATATTTATCATACTGCCTTTGTATCCTGAGGCCTTGCTAAATTTATTTAGCTAGTTCTAGCAATTGTTTTGCAGATTGTTGTCGTTGTTTAGTTGCTAAGTCATGTCCGACTCTTTTGCGACCTCATGGACTACAGCCCACCACGCTCCTCTGTTCATGGGATTTCCCAGGCAAGAATACTGGGTTGGCTGGGTTGCCATTTCTCCCTCCAGAGGAACTTCCCAACCCAGAGATCAAACTCACGTCTCTGCATTGGCAGTAAAATTCTTTACTGCTGAGCCTTCTAGGAAGCCACCAGTTAGGCCTTTTCTTTATTTCATCTTATTGAACAACGAGCAATGTTGAATATAAATGGTGAGAGTGAACATCTTTGTCAAGTCCACAATTTTAGGGGGAAATTGTCTCAATATTATTCCAGTAAGTTTTCTGAAGATAATCTTTATCAAATTAGGGAAATTTACTTACAGTCCTTATTTGGGGGATTGGGAGGGAACGGGGGAGGAGAGAATGTTTCATTATGAATGAGTCCTCAATTCTTTTAATGTTTTTCCTGCTTCTGTAGAAACAATCATATATATGGTAAGCTTTGTCTTCTATTGTGCTTGTATGATGAATTATACTGATTGGTTTTCAAATATTAAATAAACCTTCCATTCATGGGTAAATCTCCACTCGATTATGATGAATCATGATATGTAATACTTTCCAAACACTGCTAGAGATTTGACATGCAAATATTTAGGTAAGGATCTGCATACCTTCATGAGGGATAACATCCACAATTTTCTTTAAATATCCTTAGTTTAGATGTGAAGCTTAATGCTGACCTCAAAGGAATAAGTTCAGAATTATTCTCTCTTCTGTCTCCTCTATTTTCTGAGTTTGTATAAAATTAGTATTATTTTTTCCTATGTTTATGAAATAATTCATCACTGAAGCCATCTGAGCCTGAAGATTTCCTGATGGAAAGGGTTTTGACAATGAATTCAACTTCTATACTAGATATGGAGCTAATCAGATTTCTCCCTCACTTTATGTTCTAGTTAGCTATGCTTTTTCAAGAAATTTGTCCATAATATCTAATCTGTCGAATTTACGGGCATAAAATTGTCCACAACATTCCTTTATTTTCTTCTGAATATCAGCAGAATATACAGAAATATAAGCTCTTTCATTGCTAATATTAATAATGTTTGTTTATGCAAGTGTGTGTTTATTATTATTATGCAGGTATGTGTTTATGCAAGTGTGTGTTTATTAGACTTGACAACTTCTTCAATTTTTAAAATTTTTTCCAAAAAAAATTTGGATGGCTATTTCTTTGTTTTCTATTTTATTGATTTCTACTTTTATCTTTATCATTTACTTTCTTCTATATACATTGGATTTAATGTGATCATCATTTTATATCTTAAGATAGAAATGTGAATCAATAATTTTAAATCTTTCATCTTAGTACATATTCATTTAAAGGTAAAAAGTTTCCTCTAAGCACTGCTTTAGATGCATCATAAATTTTTTAAAAAATCAGTTTTAATGATATATATTTTCCATAAATAAAATGTACTCCTTTGAAATTTGCATGATGCATTTTGAAAACTACCTAGTTCCATGAAATGATCACAATTAAAATACAGAACATTCCCATCACTTCAAAAAATTCCCTCCCGCCTTGATGAAGTCAATTCCTTCAATCCAACCCAACCCAGATTCCTGACAACAACTGGTCTGCTTAGTGTCACTATAGTTTTTGCTTTATAAAGAATTTTATAAAGGACTACAAACTATAGTCCTTTATATATTATTATTATCACTCTGAATAATGATGTTTTTGTGGGTAACAGTTATATATCCCTTTAAAAGTAGCTTTATTAAGGGGTTAATCTAAAAAACACATAGGAACTCTTAACAACTCAATATAAAAAAACTATTAACCCCAATTTTAAAATGACAGACAGCCACTTCTCTAAAGAAAAACATAATCGCTAACAAGTACATGAAAAGGTGCTCAGTATCACTAATCATCAGAGCAATGTGAATCAAAACCACATGAAATAGCTCCTTACATCTGTTAGGCTGGATATTTTAATAAAGTGTTGCCAAGGATATGAAGAAACTGAAATCCTTGTATACTGTTATTGTGAACACAAAATGGTACATCTTCTATGGAAAACAGAAGAAAGGTTGACCAAAAAAATAAAGTATTACCATACGACTCATCAATCCCACCTTTGGCTATTTAACAAAAAAACTGAAATCAGGATATTAAAGAGATATCAAATGCCCCCACCAAAAAATAATAAAAATAAATAATAACTTTAGGTATGACTTACATACATATAATGCACACTCATTTCAGGCATATAGTCAGATGAATATTGGTAACTGAGAAGTCATGTAACCATCACTCTAAACAGTTTCCTTTTGCCCCTTTGCAATGGACCATCTCTCTTATCCCAAGCCCCAAATAACCACTGAAAAGATCTCTCTCCCTATGACTGTGCCTTTTAAAGAATTCCATATAGACAGAATCATATAGTCTTTGGCATTTGTCTGACTTCTTTCACTTCACATAGGTTTTCAAGATTCATCACTATTCTAACATGTATCAGTATTTCATTTCATGTTATTGCTGAGTAGAACTCTGTTGAATAAGTGCACCATATTTTTTTTACCCATTAACCTGTTGATAAAAGTACATGTTTAAGAAACTAGCTGTTATCCAAAATGATTGTACCATTTCACATTATCATCAGGATGTTCCAGTTACTCCATATCTCCCGTAACATTTGATATTATGGGTATTTTCCATTTTAGACATTTTATTGGGTGTACAGGTTTTAGTATGAAATCCCTAATGACCAAGGACACTAAACACACTGGCCATTTGTATATCTTATTTTTTAAAGTGTTGGTATAAATCATTTGCCTATTTTCTAGTCAGGTTGATACTTCTGAATTTTAAGAATTTTTTACATTCTGGACAAAGGTTCTTTATCACGTATGTATTTCAAAAATAAGTTTCGGCTAAACTATATCTTATATTTTCATGTTATTTATAGTCTTTTGAAGAACAGAAGTATTTAATTGTAATGAAGTTAATTTATCAATGTTCTTTCCTATGGTTTCTGCTTTTTGTACACTAAGACATTTTTGCCTAAAGCAAGGTCTGAAAGAATTTATCCCTTGCTCTAGAAATTTTATGTCTTTAGCTCTAACATTTAAATATATAATCCCTTTCAACTCAATTTTGGCACCTGGAATGAAGTACAGTTTGTGATTCTTTTCTGTCCTATGGTTTTCTAGCTGTACAAGCACAGTTTGTGGGAAAGATTATCTTTTCCCTCATAGCACTGCCTATATGTTGAATAGCTCTATAAAAACTCAATGAACCATATCTCTGAAAATCTACTGCTTTTCTTTTTTTCTAGTCCATGATAAATATATATATGGATTTTTATGTCAGTATCACATTTCTTTATTACTGTATCTTTTTATTAAGACCAGAAACCAAGTAAGTTAGGTTCTCTCACTTTTTCTTATTTTTTCCAAATGGATTTGGTTGCTCTAGGGTCTACTGCATTTTTGAATGAATTTTAGAATTAGATTTTAGCTTGTAAGTTTCTTTGAAAATAAAAACTCTCAGAATTTATATACTTAAATGAGACTGGTTTTAATCTTAAGATCCATTCAGGAAGAAAGTTCATTTTGAAAAATATCAAGTCTCCCATGAAAACAACCTAAATGTCCATCAACAGATGAATGGATAAAGAAGACTAAGTACATATATAATGGAATATTACTCAGCCAAAAAAAGGGTAAGATATTGTCATTTGCTGCAACATGGACAGACCTAGAGATTAACATACTGAGTGAAGTAAGTCAGAGAAAGACAATTATATGATATCACTTATATGTGAAATCTGAAAAAGAATACAAATACATTCATTTAAAAAACAGAAACAGATGCACAGACATAGAAAACAAACTTATGATTACCAAAGGGGGATGGATGTGGGGGATAAATTATGAGTAGGGGATTAAGAGATACTACTATGAATATATATAAAATAGATAAACAAGGATTTACTGTATAGTAAGGGCACTCAATATGCCAGCAAATTTGGAAAACTCAGCAGTGGCCACAGGACTAGAAAAGGTCAGTTTTCATTCCAATTCCAAAGAAGGCAATGCCAAAGAATGCTCAAACTACCGCACAATTGCACTCATCTCACACGCTAGTAAAGTAATGCTCAAAATTCTCCAAGCCACGCTTCAGCAATACATGAACCATGAACTTCCAGATGTTCAAGATGGTCTTAGAAAAGGCAGAGGAACCAGAGATCAAATTGCCAATACCCGCTGGATCATGGAAAAAGGAAAGAAAAACATCTATTTCTGCTTTATTGACTATGCCAAAGCCTTTGACTGTGTGGATCACAATAAACTGTCCGAAAATTCTGAAAGAGATGGGAATACCACTTGACCTGCCTCTTGAGAAACCTATATGAAGGTCAGGAAGCAACAGTTAGAACCGGACATGAAACAACAGACTGGTTCCAAATAGGAAAAGGAGTACGTCAAGGCTGTATATTGTCACCTTGCTTATTTAACTTATATGCAGAGTACTTCATGAGAAATGCTGGACTGGAAGAAGCACAAGCTGGAATCAAGATTGCTGGGAGAAATATCAATAACCTCAGATATGCAGATGACACCACCCTTATGGCAGAAAGTGAAGAAGAACTAAAAAGCCTCTTGATGAAAGTGAAAGAGGAGAGTGAAAAAGTTGGGTTGACAAAAGAAGCTCAACATTCAGAAAACGAAGATCATGGCATCTGGTCCCATCACTTCATGGGAAATAGATGGGAAAACAGTGGAAACAGTGTCAGACTTTATTTTGGGGGGCTCCAAAATCACTGCAAATGGTGATTGCAGCCATGAAATTAAAAGACGCTTACTCCTTGGAAGGAAAGTTAGGACCAACCTAGATAGCATATTCAAAAGCAGAGCCATTACTTTACCAACAAAGGTCCATCTAGTCAAGGCTCTGGTTTTTCCAGTAGTCATGTATGGATGTGAGAGTTGGACTGTGAAGAAAGGTGAGCGCCAAAGAATTGATGCTTTTGAACTGCGGTGTTGGAGAAGACTCTTGAGAGTCCCTTGGACTGCAAGGAGATCCAACCAGTCCATTCTAAAGGAGATCAGTCCTGGGTGTTCTTTGGAAGGACTGATGCTAAAGCTGAAACTCCAATACACCTCATGCAAAGAGTTGACTCATTGAAAAGACTCTGATGCTGGGAGGGATTGGGGGCCGGAGGAGAAGGGGATGACAAGACGAGATGGCTTGGTGGCATCACCAACTCGATGGACATGAGTCTGTGTGAACTCTGGAAGTTGGTGATGGACAGGGAGGCCTGCTGTGCTGCAATTCATGGGGTTGCAAAGACTGAGCGACACGACTGAGTGACTGAAATGAACTGAAGGGAACTATATTCAATATCTTATAATAACCTATAATGGAAAAGAATGTGTGTGTGTGTATAAAACGCTTTGCTGTATATCTGAAACCAACAACACTAAAATTTTCAAGCGCATGAACATAATATATAACCTTCATTTATTTAAGACCTTCAAAATTCCTCTCAGTAATATTTTATACTTTCCCCAATAAATCTCTTTATAATGTTCTCTACTTTATGAGATATGGTTATCTTCTTTTACTTCATAAGGCATGATTTCCTTCAGTTCTTTGAACATATTTATAGTAGCTTCTTGGAAATTTTTATCAGCTAAGTGTCATCTAAGCACCTTCAAAGGCAGTTTCTATCACCTGCTTTTATATATATATATGGGCCATATTTTCCTATTTCTTTACATGTCTCAGAACTTTTGGTGTAAAATCACAGATTTTAGATAATGTATCTATTACCTCTGGATACTGATCTTCTACCCATCCAGAGAGTATTGTTGAGGTTTGCTGGTTTATTTCTTCAGTGACTTGGCTAAACTATTTTAGTGACATCTATCTTCTACACAGTGTACAGCCTCTGATGCTACTCCTCAGAGAACACAGCCTAGGGTCTGCAGAAGGATATTCAGTGGTAACAGTTTGGGGGAACTCTCCTTGTCTCTTTCCTTGATTTCTCTGTTGTCAGCTTTTGTGGGTATCACATCTGGCTGTTGACCTCCCCTAGCTGCCTCCTTACTGCTTAATTGTTTTCAAAAGTATGCTGGGCATAAACTGTTCCACAGTCTTATCCAATTAAATCCTGTCCTCTTTACAGAGGGTGGTCTTTAAAGCCAGAGTATTTGAAGTTCATTCCAACCCCAAGTGGGCTATTCTTAGCTATCTCTTTCCCTAGTTTTATCTGGTAAACTTCCAGCTGCTCTACAATTTATCTTGCTGTGCACATGGAGCTATCAGCCTTCTCTGAATAGCCTACACCAAAATCACCATTGTTTGTGAGCACACCCTTGGGCTTGAACTTTGCCAAACTCTGTTCCAAATAAAGTCAGTTCCCACAGGGAGAACTTCAGAACTCTTGGTTCTTATGGCCTGCCTCTTCCCCAGGCAAAAAGCTGGTACCACTTCTCTGGAACTGGAAACTGCAGCCATTTATCTCTCAGAGCGATACCTCTGCTTTATGAATAGGGTACTTTACAGCTGGGTACAGTCGCTTACAGTCTTCCCATCTTGCTCCTCTCAGTGTGGAACCTCCATGCTAGTAGCATGCTAGGCTGAGGGTGATTGAGACCACAGTATTCTCAGCCTGCTGCCCAGAGGAAGGGGGCTAGATGGAAGAAGAATCCCAGACCTCTGACCTGTTTTTGCCTAGAAGAGAACTTCTGCAACATAGAGCTGGGGGAAAACAAGAAATGCTGTCAGCCTGCCCCTTCTGGAGAAAACCACAGTCCTAGACTGGGAGCTGAGAGGGTGGGATGGCAGAAGGAGCCCTGCATACCGGTCTGAACCTGCTCAGAGTAAGGTTTCCTTTGCTGACCTGCTGGGGAAGAAAAATGGCTCAAATGACAGACTCTAACTGTTAGAAGATTTAGTAGATTTTCTCAAATAAAGATTTCTTCATTTGATATGTGCCCTTATAACCATTTGCAGAGATTTTAAATGGTTGGGTGTTTTCTGTTTGCTTTTTTGTTTTAAACTTCATCAGTTATAATGGTTTTACAAGGAAGAGAGTCTGCTGAAGCATCTCATGTCTTCATTTCAGAAGTCATGTCTGATTACATAATTTTTCTTCTATTGAGTGTTACACAATCATTGTATTCCTGGGATAGAGCCCACTTGGTTATATATAGTACATGATATTTTATATGTTACTAGATTCAAACTGTTAATGTTTTGTTAACATAGCTTTATCTATCTTCACTAGAGACAGTAGCCTGTTGTTTTCTGTAATGTCTTGGTCTGTTTTTAAGATCAGCTGCTCTCATAGTAAGCTGGTAAGTATTTCCTTCTCCTTTACTGACTGAAAAACTCTTTGATTAGAAATAAGTAAATGCTGTAGATGTTCAAAAGAAAACACTGTGTCCCAGAATTGATTTGGGAGTATAATTAGAGTTTGACCTAGGAAAGATAGTCTTAGGAGAGACAAGTGATGAAATGGCATAATTAAAGGCACAAATATATTTCAAAACAACCTTAGGAAATAAGTAGCCCACTTTACTAGAATTCAGCAACTTTTGGCATTGTGTTACTTGCTTGCTAAGTGGCTTCAGTCATGTCTCTTTGTCACCCTATGGACTATAGCCTGCCAGGCTACTCTGTTCATGGGATTCTCCAGGCAAGAAAACTGAAGTGAGTTGCCATGCCCTCCTCCAGGGGATCTTACGTCTCTTAAGTTTCCGGCATTGGCAGGCAAGTTCTTTACAGAAGCACCACCTGGGAAGCCCATCTTGTTACTGAGCCATTGAAACATAATGATGGTGGGATGTAGTTGCTAAGTCATGTCCGACTCTTGCGATCCCATGGACAGCAGCCCGCCAGGCTCCTCTGTCCACGGGATTCTCCAGGCAAGAATACTGGAGTGGGTTGCCATTTCCTTCTCTAGGGGATCTTCCCAACCCAGGAACCAAACCTGGGTCTCCTGCATTACAGGCAGATTCTTTACCAACTGAACTACAATGGAAGCCCAAAACATAATAATAGAAACATTTTATACAAGGAATTTATATCTCCAACTTTCACTTCCTTCATGAAGAATCATCACACATAAATTTTTATACAGAAACGCAAAGGAGTTAAGAACAGCCAAAACAACCCTGTAAAAATGGGGGCAAAGTCCAGATTTCAGGAATCATTCATAAAGTATTCAAAATAGTAGTACTGTCATCAAGACAGACAAATAAATCATGAAACAGAATAGAGTACAGACACAGATGCACATATAAACAACTGATTTTCAACAAAAGAGCAAAGGCAAATTCACAGGAGCAAGGATAGTCTTTCAACAAGCCATCTGGAACAAGTGAATTTTCATAGCAGAAAAGTGAATCCACACCTTGCACTGTATGCAAAAATCAACTGAAAAGGAGCCATGGACCTGATAAAATATCAAAAATTAAAATTCTTAGATGAAAACATAAGGGAAAAATCGTAGTAATTTCTTTAGATTAGGCAATGATTTCTTAGATATGACAACAAAATTATCATCCATATATACATGTATGGATGATGATACATCCATACATCATGAAAAAAAATACATGAAATGGACATGTAAAATTTAAAGCTCATTTTGCTGTACAACAGAACCTGAATGTTGTAAATCAACTATACTCAAATTAAAAAATTCATTTAAAAAATGTAAAGCTTCTACTCTTTAAAAAAAAGCTAGTGTTATGAAAATGAAGATAACAGCCACAGCTTTGATAAAAAAGTTGCAAAGCATATATCTGATAAATAACTTGAATTCACAATATAAAAGAAAACTCTAAAAGAAGAAAACACTCTAAAATAGACACTTCACCAAAGAAAATACCCAGGTGGCAAGTAACAACCTAAAAACATGTTCAACATCATTAACACTAAGGAAATTCATATTCAAATCATGAGATAGTATGATATATCTATTAGGATGACTAAAATGTAAAAGATCAACCATACTAAGTGTTGATGAGGATGTGATAAGAGTTCACATACACTGATGGTAAAAATTTAAATGGCATAACCACTTTGGAAAAAAGGTTTACACATTCCTTTTGATCTAGTTTTAAGCAATCTATTTGGATACAAGTCCTTTACCAGATAAATGATTTGTAAACATTTTTCTCTCAATCTGTGTCATGTCTTTTCATCCCCGGATTGAATTCCACTACTGGATTTTTACCCAACAGAAAAGAAAGCATATGTCCAAATAATACATAAATGTTCATAGTGGCTTATTTGTAATAGGCCCAAACTGGAAACAACCCAAAGATCCACCAACAGGTAAATGGATAAACAAACTATAATATTATTGAAAAGAAAAATAAAAGGAATTGACTACTGATACATAATAAAAGATAAAAGAATCTAAAAATATTTAGGCTGACTGGAAAACAATTACTCCAGACATAGGAGAGAACACAGTATATAATTTCAATTTATATAAAACTCTGGGAACTGCAATTTAATCCATAGTGACATAAAGCAGATAAATGAATGGCTGGCAGAGGGAGGTGGATAAAGAGTAGGAAGGAGGGATTATAAAGGGGCAATAGGAAACTACTATGGGTGATGAATACATTCATTATCTTCACTGTGGTGGTTTCATGGTATAATATATGTCAAAAACTTTTCAAATATGTGTAGCTTGTAATATGTATAGTTTATTATATGTAAATTATACTTTAATAAACCCACTGAAACAAAAAGTTAAGGAAAGCACAGAAAGACTACCATCTCTGATATATAAAACACATGGCTGATTAAAAACCTGATAAAAATTGGACTTCATTAAATTTACAGACTTCTGCTCTTTGAAAGATACCTTTAGAGGAATGAAAAGACATGATAGATTGAGAGAAAAATATTTATAAATCATGTACCTGGTGAAGAAGTTGTATGCAGATAGATTGTTTAAAACAAATAAATCTCTAAGTTCAATAATAAGAAAACGAAAATTCCAATTTTAAAAATGGGCAAGAGATAGGTTATTTATTTGACTTTATTCTTGTTTCTTGAGGTATGCCTGTATTGCTATGAACCTTCCCCTTAGCACTACTTTTACAGTGTCCCACAGGTTTTGGGTTGTTGTGTTTTCATTTTCATTCGTTTCTATGCATATTTTGATTGCTTTTTTGCTTTCTTCGGTGATTTGTTGGTTATTCAGCAGCGTGTTGTTCAGCCTCCATATGTTGGAATTTTTAATAGTTTTTCTCCCATAATTGAGATCTAATCTTACTGCATTGTGGTCAGAAAAGACGCTTGGAATGATTTCAATTTTTTTGAATTTACCAAGGCTAGATTTATGGCCTAGGATGTAATCTATCCTGGAGAAAGTTCCGTGTGTGCTAGAAACTAGAAAAGGAAGAAATGAAGAGCCCCAGGGTTAGTAGAAGGAAAGAAATCTTAAAAATTAGGGCAGAAATAAATGCAAAAGAAATAAAAGAGATCATAGCAAAAATCAACAAACCCAAAAGCTGGTTCTTTGAGAGGATAAAATTGACAAACCATCAGCCAGACTCATCAAGAAACAAAGGAAGAAAAATCAAATCAATAAAATTAAAAATGGAGAAATCACAATAGACAACACAGAAACACAAATGATCATAAGAGACTACTATCAACAATTATATGCCAATAAAATGGACAACTTGGAAGAAATGGACACATTCTTAGAAAAGTAAACTTTCCAAAACTGAACCAGGAAGAAACAGAAAATCTTAACAGACCCATCACAACAACAGAAATTGAAACTGTAATCAGAAATCTTCCAGCAAACATAAGCCCAGGTCCAGATGGCTTCACAGCTGGATTCTACCAAAAATTTAGAGAATAGCTAACACCTATCTTACTCCAACTCTTCCACAAAATTGCAGAGGAAGGTAAACTTCCAGACTCATTCTATGAGGCCATCATCACCCTAATGCCAAAACCTGACAAAGATGCACACACAAAAAAAACTACAGGCTAATATCATTGATGAACATAGATGCAAAAATCCTTAACAAAATTCTAGCAATCAGAATCCAACAACACATTAAAAAGATCATACATCATGACCAAGTGGGCTTTATCCCAGGGATGCAAGGATTCTTCAATATCCACAAATCAATCAATGTAATACACCACATTAACAAATTGAAAAATAAAAAGCCATATAATTATCTTAATAGATGCAGAGAAAGCCTCTGACAAAATTCAACATCCATTTATGATAAAAACCCTCCAGAAATCAGGCACAGAAGGAACATACCTCAACATAATAAAAGCTATATATGACAAGCCCACAGCAAACATTATCATCAATAGTGAAAAATTGAAAGCATTTCCCCTAAAGTCAGGAACAAGACAACGGTGCCCACTTTCACGACTACTATTCAACATAGTTTTGGAAGTTTTGGCCACAGCAATCAGAGCAGAAAAAGAAATAAAAGGAATCCAAATTGGAAAAGAAGTAGAACTCTCACTGTTTGCAGGTAACATGATCCTCTACATAGAAAACCCTAAAGACTGCACCAGAAAATTACTAAAACTAATCAATGACTATAGTAAAGTTGCAGGATATAAAATCAACACACAGAAATCCCTTGCATTCCTATACACTAATAATGAGAAAATAGAAACAGAAATTAAGGAAAGAATTCATTCACCACTGCAACGAAAAGAATAAAATACTTAAGAATATATCTACCTAAAGAAACTAAAGACCTATATATAGAAAACTATAAAACACTGGTGAAAGAAATCAAAGAGGACACTAATAGATGGAGAAATATACTGTGTTCATGGATTAGAAGAATCAATATAGTGAAAATAAGTATACTACCCAAAGCAATCTATAGATTCAATGCATCCCTAGAAAGCTACCAATGGTATTTTTCACAGAGCTAGAACAAATAATTTCACAATTTGTATGGAAATAGAAAAAACCTCGAATAGCCAAAGTAATCTTGAGAAAGAAGAATGGAACTGGAGGAATCAACCTGCCTGACTTCAAGCTCTACTACAAAGCCACAGTCATCAAGACAGTATGGTACTGGCACAAAGACAGAAATATAGATCAATAGAACAAACTTGAAAGCCCAGAGATAAATCCATGCACCTATGGACACCTTATCTTTGACAAAGGAGGCAAGAATATACAATGGAGAAAAGACAATCTCCTTAACAAGTGGTCCTGGGAAAACTGGTCAACCACTTGTAAAAGAATGAAACCAGAACACTTTCTAACACCATACACAAAAATAAACTCAAAGATTATTAAAGATGTAAAGATCTAAACGTAAGACCAGAAACTATAAAATTTCTAGAGGAGAACATAGGCAAAACACTCTCCAACATAAATCGCAGAGGATCCTCTATGACCCACCTCCCAGAATATTGGAAATAAAAGCAAAATTAAACAAATGGGACCTAATTAAAATTAAAAGCTTCTGCACAACAAAGGAAAATATAAGCAAGATGAATAGCAAATGAAGCAACTGATAAAGAATTAACCTCAAAAATATACAAGCAACTCCTGCAGCTCAATTCCAGAAAAATAAATGACCCAATCAAAAAATGGGCCAAAGACCTAAACAGACATTTCTCCAAAGAAGACATACAGATGGCTAACGAACACATGAAAAGATGCTCAACATCACTCATTATCAGAGAAATGCAAATCAAAACCACAATGAGGTACCATTTCACGGCAGTCAGAATGGCTATGTTCCAAAAGTCTACAAGCAATAAATGCTGGAGAGGGTGTGGAGAAAAGGGAACCTTCTTACACTGTTGGTGGGAATGTAAACTAGTACAGCCACTAAGGAGAACAGTGTGGAGATTCCTTTAAAAACTGGAAACAGAACTGCCATATGACCCAGCAATCCCACTGCTGGGCATACACACCAAGGA
Source organism: Oryx dammah (assembly GCF_014754425.2). NCBI lineage: Eukaryota > Metazoa > Chordata > Mammalia > Artiodactyla > Bovidae > Oryx > Oryx dammah. Next base: position 41,810,839 of record NW_024070201.1, on the reverse strand, counting down.
AACCAGAATTGAAAGAGACATGTGTACCCCAATGTTCATTGCAGCACTGTTTATAATAGCCAGGACATGGAAGCAACCTAGATGTCCATCAGCAGATGAATGGGTAAGAAAGCTGTGGTACATATACACAATGGAGTATTACTCAGCCATTAAAAAGAATACATTTGAATCAGTTCTAATGAGGTGGATGAAACTGGAGCCTATTATAGTGAAGTAAGCCAGAAAGAAAAACACAATACAGTATACTAATGCAAATATATGGAATTTAGAAAGATGGTAATGATAACCCTGTATGCAAGACAGCAAAAGAGACACATATGTATAGAACAGTGTTTTGGACTCTGTGGGAGAGGGCGAGGGTGGGATGATATGGGAGAATGGCATTGAAACATGTATAATATATGTGAAACTAATCGCCAGTCCAGGTTCAATGCATGATATAGGATGCTCAGGGCTGGTGCACTGGGATGACCCAAAGGGATGGTATGGGGAGGGAGGTGGGAGGGGGGTTCAGGATGGGGAACACGTGTACAACCGTGGTGGATTCATGTTGATATGTGGCAAAACCAATACAATATTGTAAGGTAATTAGCCTCCAATTAAAATAAATAAATTTATATTTTTTTAAAAATGGGCAAGAGATTTGAACACATATTTCACCAAATAAGATATAAAGATGGAACAGGAACATGTGAAAAATTGCTCAATAGTATGAGTCATCAGGGAAGTAAAAATTAAAACCATAATGATATGTCACTACACAGTACAGTGGTTAAAGTTTAAAAGACTGACCCTACCAAGAACTAGTCAAGATGAGGCAGCACTTGAATTCTCATATACTACTTGAGGGAATGTAAATGGCACGGTATTTTCAAAAAAACACTTTTGCAGTTTTATTAAAAAGGTTAATGTGTACATGCTGCTGCCAAGTCGCTTCAGTTGTGTCCAACTCTGTGCGACCCCATAAATGGCAGCCCACCAGGCTCCTCCGTCCCTGGGATTCTCCAGGCGAGAACACTGGAGTGGGTTGCCATTTCCTTCTCCAATGCATGAAAGTTAAAAGTGAAAGTGAAGTCGCTCAGTCATGTCCGACTCTTCGCGACCCCATGGACTGCAGCCTACCAGGCTCCTCCGTCCATGGGATTTTCCAGGCAAGAGTACTGGAATGGGTTGCCATTGCCTTCTCCAAATGTATACATATATAAAGTCAAATATACTGAAGCATTCAAAATCTAGAAATTTATCCAAGAAGAATAAAATCACCTGTCTATACAAAGATGACACAAATGTTCATAGCAACTTCATATTAGAAAAATTTGGAAATAACCAAATGTTCATCAACAAGAAATCAACAAATTGTAGTCAATACATACGTGTATACATATATAGACTACATATGTATATATACTTAGCAATAAAATGAATTATTAATATATGCAAAGGGCATCTAAAATAAGTATGGTGAAAAATCTAGATAAAAAAGAATACATACTGAATGACTCCATTTACATAAAATTCTAAAAAATGAACACTAATTTTGTATCCACTTCATTGGGATACTGTGACAAATTATCACAAACTTGGTGGCTTAAAACAAAAGAAATTTAGTCTGTCACAGTACTGAAGGAGGAATCCAAAATCAACATGTTGGTAGGGTTAGTTCCTTCTGTACACTTCAAGGAAGAATCTGTTCTTTTCCTCTTGCCTAGCTTCTGGTGACTGCCAGTAATACTTGATAGTCCTTGGCTTGTAGATGAATCACTACAATATCTAAGTCCATTACATCACCTTCTCCTCTCAATGTCCTTTTTTTCTCTTATAATGACACTTATCATTGGATCCAGGGCCAAATCTAAGCTAGGTTGAGCTCATTTCCAGATCCCTAATTACATCTTCCAAATAAGGTCACATTCACAAGTTCCATGTCGACATAACTTTTGGGAGCCCACCATTCAAGCCATCAATGTACAGTGACAGAAAGCAAATCAGTGGTTGTCTGGGGGTGGGAGGCAATGAGAAAAAAGGATCACAAAGAGGCATGAGAAAAACTTCTGAGGTAATAGATATGTCCATTATCTTGCTTGTGATGATAGCTTCATGGATATAAGCACATGTTAAAATCTATTAAAGTGTACCTGATGAGACAGTTAGATAGCATCGACGACTCAATGGACGTGAACTTGAGCAAACTCCAAGAGATAGTGGAGAACAGAGGAGCCTGGCATGCTACAGTCCATGGGGTTGCAAAGAGTTGGACACAACTTAAGTGAATGAAAAACAGCAACAATTTGCCATAAGAACACCTTAATTACTGACATTTGACTTTCAAAAATACAACCATTATATGGTACTGAACAAAGTAAGTGATCACAAATTTGAAGTAAGATTAAGGGAAAGGCGTTAGGAATGGATATAGAATTGAAGAAGACCAGAACAAATTGAGCTATAAATTATGAATGACAGAGGTTAAAGAAGGAGTTCTACCACTTGGAAGGGAAGAAAGGTTAATCAGACAGCTTAAAATCAGTACTCTGAATACTGCCTTCTAGGGAGACTCTCAAGAAATACTTGTAAAGGTTAAATATATACATACATATATGAAAAAGAGGAGGGCTTCCCTGGTGGCTCAGTGGTAAAGAATCTGCCTGCAATGCAGGAGACTGAGGTTCGATTCCTGGGTTGGGAAGATCCCCTGGAGGAGGGCATGGCAACCCACTCCAGTACTCTTGCCTGGAGATGGACAGAGGAGCCTGGCAGGCTACAGTCCATAGGGTCGCACAAAGTCGGTCAGACATGACTGAAGCAACTAACCAGCAGCAGCAGGAAAAGTCAACATACCAGTGAATTAGTAATATATGAAAAGAGTCAAGTGTATCAATGAAGCATTCATTCAGAGCTCCCATAGTAACCATAAGGTGGTACTCATACAAGGAACAAAAGGTGGGAAGCACAAAACAACAAGAAGGGTGCAAAAGGAAATGAGAACAGGTAACTTTTTAAGGTAGCTATTCTTAAAATCTATAGGAAACCACAGTTTCTAACAGTAACACTAATATAAATATGACCCCTCAAATTAATATTTCCATTTTCATTCTCATTTGCCAAGAGCAAAATTTCATATAGCAATGACTTAAGTGGGAAGAAGGGTTAAAATAGGGAGTAAAGAGTAAAGAAAGAATTCTCAATGACTGGCCCCTTTCTAGACTCTTATAATACCTACAGTTTGGTGATGCACTGGAAAATCTGCTGAAACATAAGAATTCTTGCCATATTGTTCAGAAACCACTAAATCAGACACATATGCAAAATGCATTCTCTATCCATGGAAAATTCAAAGCTAAAAAACATATAAAAACAATAGCTACAGATTTATCTACAAATAAACTTTATTATGTTATGTGAAAAATATACCACATTAAAGGGTGAAAATGTAATCCTTGAAAAAAAGAACCCAAACATCCTCTTTAATGAGCAACACCCATTTGTTCTAGTATATCACGCTTAATTCACATGACTAGCAGTTTGGTTTGGCAATCTCAATGCAAAAGAAAAATAATTCATAAAAGTTTGACAATATTATTTTTAGTTCACATGCTTCTTGGATTGAACCCATAAATGCTTCTACTTTATGCTACTCTAGGGACTCCATTCAGACACAAATACATTTTTTAGCCATTGTGAGGCTGAGGGAGGAACTGAGTATATATACCATTATATTCTAAGCATATACAGCCCATTTTGGCAGAATTTAAAATACAACAATTTTTAAAAAGGACTCTAAATGGAGTCGATGAAGTATAGTTAAGACTAAGACTGTACAACATTACATGCAAGAAGTACATTTCTGTTAGGTAAGGGTCACCAATGATCATGACCTGTAAGTTTAAATTTTAATTGCTCTCTTTTATAAAACTCATAATGTTTGAGAATGGTGACACAAAATATCTTCTTAAATATAATCTGTGTTATAACGACCTTGATTATATCATGAAACACAAAACATATTCATTTTTAATGAGGGAGAAAAAGGTCTAAAATTAGAACACAAACATCTGAATCAATTGTTTCCCCAACTACTTCCAAACAAATATTTCAAATTCCGTACAAGATTCTGCAAACCCATGAGTACAAACTCTAATCTTGACACTGAATTTGGATCATCTCCATGGAGGAAATCCATGAACCAGATGTGAATTTATTCTACCAGATGTATTTTATATGTTTGAAAAATAAAACATTTCTTCACTGGCTTTATTTGAGGACACTTAAAATTACACTAAAATTAGAGGCAACAGAAGGGAAATCCTACAGATCTTTTGAGTCTTCCAGTACTCTAAAGTAGTCATTAATTGAATTATTCCTAAAGTAACCAAACTACACATACAGTTGCTACATTATCAGTGAACATTAAAGTAACTGGTAACTCAGAATCAATTTAACATTTATAATCCACCATTTTTCTCAATGTTCAGGAGCCATACTAATTATAACAAAAGCTGTTTTAAAACAACTTTCTTTTGATATTATCAAACAATGCATATTATTGGGAAATAAAAAATACACCTATAATTTTATTAAAATGCCATGACTTTACCAGCTGACAAAAAATTCTGCACAGAAATAAATTAATCACAGCAAAATTTAGTAAAATTAGTCATACACCTGAATCTAATTGCATGGTCTCAAAGTTTTAAATCATTTTATAATACCAATGACACAAATCAAAAATCAAGAAACTTAATATCACAAAAACCAACCTACACTATATTAAGATCTCAACTAACTAAAAACACACAAAAATGGTTTCTCTGGCAAATACATTTTCTTTCTCCTCCAACAGAGATCCTTTAAATACTTAACAGTTCCTATTTAAATTTAAAAAAAAGATTAAAAAAAGAAAGAATTTAATCAGGAAAGTGGGTGATCTTGTTGAACTGTCTAATTTTATCCAGGAAAAAGACATACGTGCGCACGCACATACTAATTAGTTATAACAGCTGTAAGTGGGTATGACTTAAATAACTATTTCATATGAAAACTGCTTAATGCACTAAGAAATAGCAGCTAATCAAGCATCAATGCACATCACAAAAATCTAAACACACACACACACACAAACACACGAAACTGACAATTTTGGTCCTTCTCATGTTTTCAGTGATTTAATAAAAAGTTAGAATTATGATATCCTACGTAAAATGAATATTTTAAATTTAGCAACCCATCTTAATTTTACTAATAATATAATTTTACATGATTTCATAGAAATAGTCTATGAATATTCCAAAATTTTAAATTCTAAATTAGAGGAAGAAACTTTTCCAGGTAGGAAATATTATATAATTTCTTTTTAACCTGAAGGATGGGGTTGATTTTCTATATACATCAGAAGTAAGTGTGAAGTGCTAAACAAGAACACATGTTATGAGCATCAGTAAAACTGTGAAGTAACTCAAATCAGAGAAAATTTCTAATTCTCTAAAGTACCAGGAACAGAGTATTTTACATCCACACATATTTACTTAATACACAATTTTGATGTAGTGCCAATAACTCTTAGATTTACCAAGAATTCCTCTCTGGAAGTAAGTAATTGTGGTTGGATTTTAAATACAAATAAATTAAAAACAAAAATTTAACTTAAGTGCACTTAAGAAAACAGATGTTTTCTTTTCACTATTTAAAAATCCTATCAAGCACAAAAAGAAGAAACCAGTTGTTTCATTTAAATTTCACACTTGAATCTGAATAATATAAAAGTTACTCTGAATTGCAGAAAGATGAAAAATCTCTGATTTCAAGGAATAAAATATGAATGACACTAGTCATGAACTACAATGTCACATTTCATACATGGTAAGATTGCATGGTAAGATTGAACCCTTGACTTCTTAAATATATCTGACTTTTCTTTTAAACTCATGAAAGGAAAACAAAAAAACACGATAGTAAATTTAACACTTATAATCAGATAAAGATAACTGCAATCTTTGGTAAGTCAATTAGCAAACACATCTTCAGAGAAAGTAAAACTTGTAGGATGCAAGAAGCAGAACACACAGGCAAAAAGAATAAACAGAAGAGGTTAAGATGAGGGAAAGCAAAATCATTTAAATCTGACATAGGTCTTTAAATAGTAAAGTACAAGAAAGAAAAAGAATATAAGAGAATATTCCTATTAAGGTAAAAACTTACTAAGTATATTGAAAACAAGATGAAGTATAAATAGGAGAAATGGATTAAAACTGTATACTTATGGGGCTTCCCTGGTGGTCCAATGGTTAAGAATCTGCCTTGCAATGCAAGGGACACGGGTTTGATCCCTGGTGTGGGAAGATCTCACACTCAACGGGGCAGCTAAGCCCATGTGCCACAACCACTGAGCCCGCCTCCTACAGCCCCAGAACCACAACAAGAGAAGTCACTGCAATGAGAAGGCTGTGCCCTGCAACGAGAGAGTAGCCCCTGCTCTTCACAACTAGAGAAAGCCCATGCGCAGCAACAAGGAACCAGTACAGCCAAAAATAAAAAAGACAAATATTTTTAAAAAACTAAATCTTAAGATGAAGAGGATTTTTTTTTTACCTTTTCTTCCACCAAATTATCTTTTTAAAGCATCCAAGAACTATCATATCTGACACAAATCATTCTAATAATATACATGCTTATAATAATAACCTATATTGGTGGTATTCCCCCCCCAGCTTTACTTAGGTATAATTAATGAACAGAATTATAAGAATTTTAAAAAGTGTACAACACAATGATTTCATACACATATACATCATGAAAGGATTCCTCCACACATTGAGTTAACTAAGACATCCAAATGGTATGCTTTGAAAATCTCATGTATTTTATTAAAACTGATTAAAAGAATATTTGCAAAGAATACATTATAGTATATCAAAATATAGACCAACTTGTTTCATCTAATATTTCTCTATAAGAATTATGATAGGTGAAAAAAGAATATGACTATTAAATATTTCTAAATATATTTAAGACTTTAATTAAAATATTGCTATATTTTTCAGCCAAATATTTACTGCCAGCATACCACATGTCAAGTATCCCACTAAACGCTGAAGATGCAGCTGGCAAGTGAATAAGGCAAGATCATTGCTCTCATAACGATTACTTTCCAGAGAGACAGAAAGACACAAATTAGAGGCAGGATAAGTGTTAACTGGTAAATCACTCAATTTGTCACTTTCTGGAACATTTCGTATAAGACAGACATAACTTACTAATAGAAATTTTAGTGAAATTCATAAGTAAAATAACTGAGACTAATGCTTCTTATACACATTTTTTAAAATATTTATTTCTTTAATGGTTGGAGTTCTCTTAGATTTTCTATTTCCTTCAGTCAACTTTGGTCATTTATATTTTTCTAGAAAACTAGAAATTCTAAATTTAATTCAAATTTTTGAATTCATATTTTTGGACTAAACCTGTTCAAAGTTGCTATTATAATCTCAACATAAATCCTTTACATTTCTATCACTATTAGTGTGTACTGCTTCTGCCATTTCTTGACCAGTTTTATCAGGGGAATTTGCAAAAGTTAAAATACTGGCTCCATTATTTATAAGTTGTGTGGACTTAAGGTTTTAACTTCTCTGAGTTTTCCTGAATTTTTAAGTAGGAATAAGAATATACTTTTCCCGAAGATTACTGAAGGAATTAAATGTGATAATACATGTAAAGAACTTAGAACATACTTGGGGAATAATAAGCTCACAAACAGTACATATTAAGTATGGACTTATTTTTATGCCCCTTGTTTGGAACACAGTATGTTTCTTCAATCTAAAATCTCAGGATATTCCTTAATCTTAAAAAACTTAACAGCCTTTATCCTCCTTTCAGATATTGTCTTTGATTCATTCTCTCTCTCCTCTAGCTCTAAAATTTCTAGAAGTTGGACTCTCTAATTCTGTGTGTCATGTTAACATTTTATAAATATTTTTTTCTTTATGTATCTGTGCTATTTTCTGGGTGGTATCCACAAATCCCTCTTCCAATTAACTAATTCCCTCTTCAAATAATTATACTAATCTACAGTAAGAAATACATTGTAGCACACAGAAAGAATGCAAAAGTTTGTTGAATAAAAATCACTGACATTTTAATTTCAATTACTGTATTTTTTCATTGCTAAGCATTTGGTCTCTCTCAAGTCTCCCTGTTCCTCTTTCCTATTACACAAGTTGTCCATACTGGGAATGATTAATCACTAATAATTTTAAATGAACTTGGTTTAAAAAACATTTTTTTAGTTGTAACATAGCTGATTTACAATATTAGTTTCAGTTGTATAGCACAGTGATTCTACATTTTTACAGACTATACTCCATTATAAGTTAGTACAAGATAATGGCTATAACTCCCTATGCTACACAGTGTATTTTTTTTCTTCTTTTTTTTTAAATTTTTTATTTTACTTTACAATTCTGTATTGGTTTTGTCATACATTGACATGAATCCACCACGGGTGTACATGCGTTCCCAAATATGAACCCCCCTTCTACCCCCCTCCCCACAACATCTCTCAGGGTCATCCCTGTGTACCAGCCCCAAGCGTGCCGTATCCTGCATCAGACATAGACTGGCAATTTGATTCTTACATGATATTATACATGTTTCAATGCCATTCTCCCGAATCATCTCACCCTCTCCCTCTCCCTCTGAGTCCAAAAGTCCACTATACACATCTGTGTCTTTTTTGCTGTCCTGCATACAGGGTCATCATTGCCATCTTTCTAAATTCCATATATATGTGTTAGTATACTGTATTGGTGTTTTTCTTTCTGGCTTACTTCACTCTGTATAATCGGCTCCAGTTTCATCCATCTCATCAGAACTGATTCAAATGTATTCTTTTTAATGGCTGAGTAATACTCCATGGTGTATATGTACCACAGCTTTCTTATCCATTCATCTGCTGATGGACATCTAGGTTGTTTCCATGTCCTGGCTATTATAAACAGTGCTGCAATGAACATTGGGGTACATGTGTCTCTTTCAATTCTGGTTTCCTCAGTGTGTATGCCCAGCAGTGGGATTGCTGGGTCATAAGGCAGTTCTCTTTCCAGTTTTTTAAGGAATGTCCACACTGTTCTCCATAGTGGCTGTACTAGTTTGCATTCCCAGCAACAGTGTAGGAGGGTTCCCTTCTCTCCACACCCTCTCCAGCATTTATTGCTTGCAGATTTTTGGATCGCAGACATTCTGACTGGTGTGAAATGGTACCTCATTGTGGTTTTGATTTGCATTTCTCTAATAATGAGCGATGTTGAGCATCTTTTCATGTGTTTGTTAGCCATCCGTATGTCTTCTTTGGAGAAATGTCTATTTAGTTCTTTGGCCCATTTTTTGATTGGGTCGTTTATTTTTCTGGAATTGAGCTGCAGGAGTTGCTTGTATATTTTTGAGATTAGTTGTTTGTCAGTTGCTTTATTTGCTATTGTTTTCTCCCATTCGGAAGGCTGTCTTTTCACTTTGCTTATATTTTCCTTTGTTGTGCAGAAGCTTTTAATTTTAATTAGGTCCCATTGGTTTATTTTTGCTTTTATTTCCAGAATTCTGGGAGGTGGATCATAGAGGATCCTGCTGTGGTTTATGTCGGAGAGTGTTTTGCCTGTGTTCTCCTCTAGGAGTTTTATACTTTCTGGTCTTACATTTAGATCTTTAATCCATTGTGAGTTTATCTTTGTGTGCGGTGTTAGAAAGTGATCTAGTTTCATTCTTTTACAAGTGGTTGACCAGTTTTCCCAGCACCACTTGTTAAAGAGATTGTCTTTACTCCATTGTATATTCTTGCCTCCTTTGTCAAAGATAAGGTGTCCATATGTGTGTGGATTTATCTCTGGGCTTTCTATTTTGTTCCATTGATCTATATTTCTGTCTTTGTGCCAATACCATACTGTCTTGATGACTGTGGCTTTGTAGTAGAGCCTGAAGTCAGGCAAGTTGATTCCTCCAGTTCCATTCTTCTTTCTCAAGATTGCTTTGGCTATTCGAGGTTTTTTGTATTTCCATACAAATCTTGAAATTATTTGTTCTAGTTCTGTGAAAAATATCACTGGTAGCTTGGTAGGGATTGCATTGAATTTGTAAATTGCTTTGGGTAGTATACTCATTTTCACTATATTGATTCTTCCGATCCATGAACATGGTATATTTCTCCATCTATTAGTGTCCTCTTTGATTTCTTTCACCAGTGTTTTATAGTTTTCTATATATAGGTCTTTAGTTTCTTTAGGTAGATATATTCCTAAGTATTTTATTCTTTTTGTTGCAATGGTGAATGGAATTGTCTCCTTAATTTCTTTTTCTACTTTCTCATTATTAGTGTATAGGAATGCAAGGGATATCTACACAGTATATTCTTTTTGCTTATCTATTTTATACATAGTAGCTTGCATCTCTCAATATCATATGCTCAATTTGCCCCTCCCCTCTTTCCTCTCCACTTTGGTAACCACTAGTTTGTCTTCTGTATCTGTGACTCTCAGACTTGTTTTACTGTTTCTTCAAGGTTTTTCTATTATCTCTCGCTCTTGTTGTACTTATTCTCTTGCCTATTGTGTCTACTCATTCTCTGCATGAGGCTTGTTTCCTACAGTCTACAATGTCTATAACCTTCAGCAGAGGCTGCTTTATTTCACTGGATCTTTGAATGCCCTGAGCTATGAAAGCATACTTAAAGGACAGAAACATGCTCATTTGCTTTTGCCAGGCCCCAAGGAACTTCACTGTTCCCTGACCAGGGACATGAGAAAGAAGTTCATCTATACAGAGTCTGTATGAACCTTTGTGTTTATTTCACATTATTATTTTAATTATGACTTCACCATCATTATAGGAATTCCTGGCTGCAGTGAGCAAATAAATCTAATATTCTTTAGATGTTTTTCTCTTAAATAAAAAAACATTCAATTAATTCCTGAAATGTACACTCCTATCCCAAGTACTGGCGATTCTAATCTACTCTATAAATCGTCTTTTTAATAAAGAGCTATAATATATGATGTGTATTTTCAGAAGTAATCATAATAATAATGATAATAAATATATTGGGGCAGTATGTTAGCAGTTTATGTAGTCTTTTAAGTAAACTTAAAATACAGTGTCTTTCCTTTGTTTCTCACATCCTGGGAAGATGACAGAGTCAGAACTATAACCCTCATTTTATCCATAAAGATCTGAGGCCCAAAGCTGTTGGCTTATGTGCACACACAGAAATACACTACATACTCACTTATTATTAATTAGTAGTATGTATATGTACATTTTTCTGTTTCTGATAAGTTTTTTTTTCTTTTCTGCTAATTTTGGATATTAAATCCTATGATAGTCCCAACTTTTTTTATTGCTTCAACGATTAGTATAAAAATACTAAGACTACAAATCTACAAGGCACATAATACTGCTACAAGCATTATGAAAACATCACGTAATCTCTATTCTAAAACATATCTATCACAGTCAATGTTTCTATTCTCAGGATGGATCTCCCAAATAACATCAAAAGAAAACTACTGGTGATCATGCGGAAAAGTAAGTTATGAAATCACTACAAACACAGTTGCCCAAATAAAATATCTGTTCATCTGAGTATTACCTTTAGTTGAAGTATCTGTATTTGTGGCACCAAATGTGACTAAATTTTAATTCAAATTTAATCTCTGGGTGACTGTTAAATTTTCTAAGAAGATTACACTGTGATGTTGCTCTGAAACAGAAAGTAAGAATACAAAGGGAGTTGACTGTCACATACAAGGTAAGATGATTATACACAGTGGGAAAATGTGAACTCTTTAAGAATTGCTGATTTCCAATGCCAGGACAGAATTTATGCATCAGGGAAAACTCAGATATATTCTTTTCCAAGCATTCCAATGACACACCACTGATAGATTAATTTTCTGAAATATGTCTCTGGTCATGTTATTTTCCTGTTCAAGAATCTGTAATGGTTTCTTATTACTTAATTCAAATATACACTTTATACAATTTCAAGACCATCCACTGTCTGGCTTCATAAATTTATTCAGTTTTAATTTCCATTCTTCTCCACTTCCACCCCCTTGAGTCTCTGCTTCAGTCAGGTCATTCTCGTAGGGGAAGCCCCCATCTGACCTACACCCCTGTCTGGATCTGTTCACTTCCCCCATCCCATCCTCTTCTTGCTAACAAGTAAAATTCTACCCTACCCTTCAAAGCAATTCAAGTCTTAATCTACTTCATTTTCAGCTCCTGCTGTAGCTAGAGACACTATTATATAAATTATCAATAATACTAAGCTATTTATTTCTTAAATATTGCTTTTTCTTAACTTAGATCTTAAGAGCCTTGGAATACCATCAAGCCTTTCTCTTATACACTAGAAGACAGAAATCCTGTTAGAGAAAAAAAAAAAAGGACTACTTATGAGATAGGAAACTAAACCTCAGAGAAATTAAATGAAATGTCCAGATCAGAAAGCTAAATATAAATAGTTCCACCTAGACAAAAGGCCATCTAAGTGATCTTCACCTCCAATTTAGTATTGACACATGAGGTACAGCGCAAAAAAAAAAAAAAAAAGGTATGTAGCAAACCCTGGTCCTACTTTGCTTTTTACTTATATAAAAAATAAACTCACAAAAGGGGCATTATATACTTTTGTGACTTGCGTGTTAACCCATTGACATTCCTCTTTCCCAATGAGACTAAACATTTATGAACTCTGAATTAAAGTTCCAATACAAATTAGGGGTGGCTACTGGGAGGAGAGGAGAGAATTAAGTTATGGACTTGCTTAGAGTCACAAAGTTGTATTTAATCTTGGTAAAGCAGCCTTAAGAGTTTCTCTTGGGTGCTATTTACACATTTTTTTTTTTTCTGACTACAATCATGCAATATGATTCCATTTGGGATTTCGAGTAAAGTTGGAATGCTGTATTCCCTAAGGAATGAACACTGTTTAGCTTTTTTTTTAAAAAAAAAAAAAGAATGTGATACTTCTGGTCAAAAGTTCTCTTTCTGGAATTCGTGATAAATGAAAAGAATTTTGGCTGTTCCTATGTCGTTATGTATCCCACAAGCAACGTGCAATTTCTCATGTCACTACAACCTGGTTATTCACTGAAACAACTGATCTTATTACAAAACAAGTTAAAAAAACAAACAAAGCCTCCTTCAGTTCCTGCCCTAATTCATTATTAGAATTCACCTTTCCTTTCACCTCACCCACAATCCCAGATATTGAATGCCAAATGCTGGTCTCACTGAAAGACAGGACATTAGACAATTTAAACATCAGCGAAATTGAATTCAGTTATCCTTAGTCACTGACTGATGACTCTATTCCTATTTGCACATTTTTAAAGTACTACTATGTCCTTCCCGGAAGTTCTTTTCGCATTCCAGATCACAACAGAGACTGAAGCACAACAAAGAAAAAATGCAAAAAGCAAATGTCAGGACAAGACTTGGAAGCATATACACATATGTAGGTAAGCCTGGGTCAAATTCCTATTCAATGAAATGTTAACCTTTAATAGAAATTTAAATAAAATTTTGAATACTTTATTTAGCCTATAAAGAAACTTAATTCTGCCTTAGTACCAAATTCAAAATGTGATCAGAAAGTGTACACTATAACATATATAAGAAGAAAGTATTTACAAAGCATTTTAAAGATTCTGTAATAAACAATATTTGATTGTAACATACATTGTTTTTCTAACGTCATGTGATAATAGGAAATGTTACCATCAATTTTTCATCTCCCATTTTATAACAGTAACTAAATATATTTGCTCTCTCCCCCCACCAAAAACCAGAGGTGATATGATTAAAGTACGCAAAAATTTATATCTAAAATTTACCTAGAGGAGCTTCAAAAACCGAACACTTCTATATGAATACCAGAAATTACATTTAAACAGCTGTACACATTCTGTATCTAAACTGAACACAGTTCATTTCACAAATGAGAACTGTCTTTACTTCTATTGCTGATTACCTGCTGGGAGCACACACACACACACACACAACCTTCCTCTGTCAAAGTCACATCTGCAGGAAAAAGGTTACTTAAAAAAAGAACAGTCTGCTATTTCAAGTTTATATACTGCCAGTAGATATTTTGCAATGCTAAGGACAAAAACTGATTTCAAAGAAATAGCTTTCTATTTGCATATATTTAAGGCAGAAATTAAAAGATGCTTACTCCTTGGAAGAAAAGTTATGACCAACCTAGATAGTATATTCAAAAGCAGACACATTACTTTGCCATCTAAGGCCTATCTAGTCAAGGCTATGGTTTTTCCAGTGGTCAGGTATGGATGTGACAGTTGGACTGTGAAGAAGGCTGAGTGCCGAAGAATTGATGCTTTGGAACTGTGGTGTTGGAGAAGACTCTTGAGAGTCCCTTGGACTGCAGGGAGATCCAACCAGTCCGTTTGAAGGAGATCAGCCCTGGGATTTCTTTGGAGGGAATGATGCTAAAGCTGAAACTCCAGTATTTTGACCACCTCATGCGAAGAGTTGACTCACTAGAAAAGACTTTGATGCTGGGAGGGATTGGGGGCAGGAGGAGAAGGGGACGACACAGGACGAGATGGCTGGATGGCATCACTGACTCGATGGACGTCAGTTTGAGTGAACTCCGAGAGTTGGTGATGGGCAGGGAGGCCTGGCGTGCTGCGATTCATGGGGTCGCAAAGAGTCGGACACGACTGAGCAACTGAACTGAACTGAAGGCAGAAATTCCATACTCAGAAAATTTAAATGATATCTGTACTATTAATAAATTTCACTGAAGGAGTCTGTCACCTTTATATGAGACTCTGATTTGCACCATACTTTCTAAAACCTTGTAATGACAAAAATTGTCTTGGTACTCCCCTTATCCCTTGCCTTTTGCATCAGATATATTCACCATTTATAATTCTCATGTGTAAATACTAGTATCAACAACAAACTGGAGACAAATTTTATTTTGAAAATTTAGAAAGTGACAATATGGATATATGTAATAAAAACTGTTGAAAGTATAAAAGAACAATATAATTCTAGTTGAATAGCATTCACCCTTTCAAATAAGCCAAAGTTTAGGTTAAATGTTACTTAATTATATATATACTACTTAATTATATATATACATATATATATACACACACATATATATATAAGTTAAAAGTAGATTTAAAAATTCTTATAATGTAGGCATTGATGAAAATCATCTACCAGACAGCTTGATTATTTTGTTTTTACAAATTTCTTCAATTTACTATTAAAAGGGTTCTCTGATTTCAACTCTTATGGGTGAATTAATAAATCATTTTTTCAGTTCAGTCGCTCAGTCGTGTCTGACTCTTTGCGACCCCATGAATCGCAACATGCCAGGCCACCCTGTCCATCACCATCTGACGGAGTTCACTCAGATTTACATTCATCGAGTCAGTGATGCCAACCAGCCATCTCATCCTCGGTCGTCCCCCTCTCCTCCTGCCCCCAATCCCTCCCAGCATCAGATCTTTTCCAATAAGTCAACTCTTCGCATGAGGTGGCCAAAGTACTGGAGTTTCAGCTTTAGCATCATTCCTTCCAAAGAAATCCCAGGGTTGATCTCCTTCAGAATACACTGGTTGGATCTCCCTGCAGTCGAAGGGACTCTTCAAGAGTCTTCTCCAACACCACAGTTCCAAAGCATCAATTCTTCAGCGCTCAGCCCTCTTCACAGTCCAACTCTCACATCCATACATGACTACTGGAAAAACCAGAGCCTTGACCAGACGGACCTTAGTCGGCAAAGTAATATCTCTGCTTTTGAATATGCTATCTAGGTTGGTCATAACTTTCCTTCCAAGGAGTAAGCGTCTTTTGATTTCATGGCTGCAGTCACCATTTGCAGTGATTTTGGAGCTCCCCAAAATAAAGTCTGACACTGTTTCCACTGTTTCCCCATCTATTTCCATGAAGTGATGGGACCAGATGCCATGATCTTCGTTTTCTGAATGTTGAGCTTTAAACCAACTTTTTCACTCTCCTCTTTCACTTTCATCAAGAGGCTTTTTAGCTCCTCTTCACTTTCTGCCATAAGGGTGGTGTCATCTGCATATCTGAGGTGATTGATATTTTTCCCAGCAATCTTGATTCCAGCTTGTGTTTCTTCCAGCCCAGCGTTTCTCATGATGTACTCTGCATAGAAGTTAAATAAGCAGGGTGACAATATACAGCCTTGACATACTCCTTTTCCTATTTGGAACCAGTCTGTTGTTCCATGTCTAGTTCTAACTGTTGCTTCCTGACCTGCATACAGGATTCTCAAGAGGCAGGTCAGGTGGTCTGGTATTCCCATCTCTTTCAGAATTTTCCACAGCTTATTGTGATCCACACAGTCAAAGGCTTTGGCATAGTCAATAAAGCAGAAATAGACGTGTTTCTGGAACTCTCTTGCTTTTTCCATGACCCAGTGGATGTCGGCAATTTGATCTCTGGTTCCTCTGCCTTTTCTAAAACCAGCTTGAACATCAGGGAGTTCACGGTTCACGTATTGCTGAAGCCTGGCTGGAGAATTTTGAGCATTACTTTACTAGCATGTGAGATGAGTGCAATTGTGCAGTAGTTTGAGCATTCTTTGGCATTGCTTTTCTTTGGGATTGGAATGAAAACTGACCTTTTCCAGTCCTGTGGCCACTGCTGGGTTTTCCAAATTTGCTGGCATATTGAGTGCAGCTCTTTCACAGCATCATCTTTCAGGATTTGAAACAGCTCAACTGGAATTCCATCACCTCCACTAGCTTTGTTCATAGTGATGCTTTCTAAGGCCCACTTGACTTCACATTCCAAGATGTCTGGCTCTAGATTAGTGATCACATCATCATGATTACCTGGGTCATGAAGATCTTTTTTTACAGTTCTTCCGTGTATTCTTGCCATCTCTTCTTAATATCTTCTGCTTCTGTTAGGTCCAGACCATTTCTGTCCTTTATCGAGCCCATCTTTGCATGGAATGTTCCCTTGTATCTCTAATTTTCTTGAAGAGATCTCTAGTCTTTCCCATTCTGTTGTTTTCCTCTATTTCTTTGCTTTGATTGCTGAAGAAGGCTTTCTTATCTCTTGCTATTCTCTGGAACTCTGCATTCAGATGCTTACATCTTTCCTTTAGTAAGTTAGAATTTAACAGTAGGTGAACCAAACAATACTTAATTTCCAGGAAAGAAATTATTTACAAGATCACATGACATCATCTCCTTTGCAGCTTGTCTTATAATTCTGTTTTTTTAAAAAGTTTTTATGCGGTTTTTTTTTTTTTTTGGTTGTCTGTTTATTTCAATGGTTTCCAAACCTGCTGTAGGATCACCTGGGAGGCTTTTAAAATATTTCAATGCCAGGACCAAATCATAAAAATAATTATTCTCTTGGCAAGCAGGCCTCTTTATAAATTGTTTCGATTTTTTTTAACTGTAGTACAAGTATATAACAATTTGCCATCTTAACTATTTTTCTTTAAATTTTGTGTAGCAAAATCTGTGTTAGTCATGCCCTCTCCAATATATTTTTTAAATCAGTTATTTTAATTGGAGCCTAATTACTTTACAATATTGTGGTGGTTTTTGCCATACATCGACATGAATTAGTCACAGGTGTACATGTGTTCCTCCATCTCAAACCACCCCCCACCCCCCTCCCCATCCCATCCCTCTGGGTTGTCCCAATGGACTGGCTTTGAGAGTCCTGTTTCACACATCAAACTTGGACTGGTCATCTATTTCACATATGGTAATACACAGGTTGCCATTTCCTTCTCCAGGAAATCTTCCCAACCCAGGGATCGAACCCAGGTCTCTCATATTGTAGACAGACGCTTTACCGTCTGAGCCACCAGGGAAGAGTAATATACATGTTTCAATGTTATTCTTTCAAATCATCCCACCCTTGCCTTCTCCCACAGAGTCCAAAGGTCTGTTTTTTAATATCTCTGTCTCTTTTGCTGTCTTTGCACATAGGGTCACTGTTACCATCTTTCTAAATTCCATATATATGCGTTAGTATACTCTATTGGTGTAACTTTCTGACTTACTTCACTCTGTATAATAGGCTCCAGTTTCATCCACCTCATTAGAACTGGCTCAAATGTGCTCTTTTTAATAGCTGAGTAATATTCCATTGTGTATACGTACCACAACTATCTTATCCATTCATCTGCCAATGGACATCTAGGTTGCTTCCATGTACTAGCTGTTGTAAACAGTGCTGCAAAGAACATTGGGGTATGCATTCTGGTTTCCTTGGTGTGTGTGCACAGCAGTGGGATTGCTGGGCATATGGCAATTCTATTCCAGTTATTAAAGGAATCTCCACACTGTTCTCCATAGTGGCTGTACTAGTCTGCATTCCCACCAACAGCGTAAGAGGGTTGCCTTCTCTCCACACCCTCTCCAGCATTTATTGTTTGTAGACTTTTTGATAGCAGCCATTCTGACCAGCATGAGATGGCATCTCATTGGGGTTTTGATCTGCATTTCTCTGATGATGAGTGATGTTGAGCATCTTTCCATGTGTTTATGAGTCATCTGTATGTGTTCTTTGGAGAAATGTCTGTTTAGTTCTTTGGCCCATTTTTTGATTGGGTTGCTTATTTTTCTGGTATTGAGCTGCATGAGCTGCTTGTATGTTTTTGAGATTAATTAAATGTAACTATTTTTATATTTATATTTATACAGTGGAAGTGACAAATAGGTTCAAGGGATTAGATCCGATAGACAGAGTGCCTGAAGAGCAATGGACGGAGGTTTGTGACATTGTACAGGAGGCAGGAATCAAGACCTTCCCCAAGAAAAAGAAATGCAAAAAGGCAAAATGGTTATCTGAGGAGGTGTTACAAATATGTATGAAAAGAAGTGAAGTGAAGTGAAGTTGCTCAGTCATGTCTGACTCTGCGACCCCATAGACTGTAGACCACCAGGATCCTCCATCCATGGAATTTTCTAGGCAAGAGTACTGGAGTGGGTTGCCATTTCCTTATCCAGGGTATCTTCCTGACCCGGGGAACGAACCTGGGTTTCCCACATTGCAGGCAGACACTTTATCGTCTGAGCCACCAGGGAATCCCAAAAGAAGAGAAGTGAAAGGCAAAGGAGAAAAGGAAAGATATCGATTTGAATGCAGAGTTCCAAAGAATAGCAAGGAGAGATAAGAAAGGCTTCCTCAGCAATCAAAGCAAAGGAATAGAGGAAAACAATAGAATGGGAAAGTCTACAGATCTTTTCAAGAAAATTAGAGGTACCAAGGGAACATTTCATGCAAAGATGTACACAATAAAAGGACAGAAATTGTATGGACCTAACAGAAGCAGAAGATATTAAGAAGAGGTGGCAAGAATACACAGAAGAACTGTACAAAAAAAGAATTTCATGACCCATATAATCACAACAGTGTGATCACCAACCTAGAGCCAGACATCCCAGAATGTGAAGTCAGTGGGCCTTAGGAAGCATCACTACGAACAAAGCTAGTGGAGGTGATGAAATTCCAGTTGAGCTATTTCAAATCCTAAAAGATGATGCTGTGAAAGAGCTGCACTCAATATGCCAGCAAATTTGGAACTCAGCAGTGGCTACAGGGATGGAAAAGGTCAGTTTTCATTCCAATCTCAAAGAAAGGCAATGCCAAAGAATGCTCAAACTACTGCACAATTGCACTCATCTCACATGTTAGCAAAGTAATTCTAAAAATTTTCCAAGCCTGGCTTCAACAGCATGTGAACCGTGAACTTCCTGATGTTCAAGCTGGTTTTAGAAAAGGCAGAGGAACCAGAGATCAAATCACCAAGATTCCTTGGATTATCAAAAAAGCAAGAGAGTTCCAGAAAAATATCTACTTCTGCTTTATTTACTACACCAAACTCTTTGACTATGTGGACCACAACAAACTGTGGAAAATTTTCAAGTGATGGGAATACCAGAGCACCTGACCTGCCTCTTGAGAAATCTGTATGCAGGTCAGGAAGCAACAGTTAGAACTGGACATAGAACAATAGACTGGTTCCAAATCGGGAAAGGATTACATCACGGCTGTATATTGTCACCCTGCTTATTTAAATTATATGCAGAGTACATCATGAGAAATGCTGTGCTGGATGAAGCACAAGCTGGAATGAAGGTTGCCGGGAGAAATATCAATAACCTCGGATATGCAGATGACACAACCCTTATGGCAGAAAGTGAAGACGAAGTAAAAAGTCTCTTGATGAAGGTGGAAGAGGAAAGTGAAAAAGTTGGCTTAAAACTCAACATTCATGGCATCTGGTCCCATCACTTCATGGTAAATAGATGGGGAAACAATGGAAACAGTACAGACTATTTTGGGGGGTTCCAAAATCATTGCAGATGGTGACTGCAGCCATGAGATTAAAAGACACTTGCTCCTTGGAAGAAAAGTTATGAATGACCAACCTAGACAGCATATTAAAAAACAGAGATATTACTTTGCCAACAAAGGGCTGTCTAGTCAAAGCTATGGTTTTTCCAGTAGTCATGTATGGATGTGAGAGTTGGACTATAAAGAAAGCTTAGCGCTGAAGAACTGATGCTTTGGAACTGTGGTGTTGGAGAAGACTCTTGAGAGTCCCTTGGACTGCAGAGAGATCCAACCAGTCCATCCTAAAGGAAATCAGTCCTAAATATTCATTGGAAGGACTGATGTTGAAGCTGAAACTACAGTACTTTGGTGACCTGATGTGAAAAACTGAGTCATTGGAAAAGACCTTGATGCTGGGAAAGATTGAAGGCAGGAGGAGAAGGGGACGACAGAGGATGAGATGGTGGGATGGCATCCCCAACTCCATGGACTTGAGTTTGAGTAAACTCCCGAAGTTGGCAATTTACAGGGAGGCCTGGCCTGCTGCAGTCCATGGCATCACAAAGAGTAGAACACAACTGAGCGACTGAGCTGAACTATTTTTAACAGTACAGTTCAACAGTGTTAACTGTATTCACACTGTTACGCAACAGATGTCTAGAACTTTATACATGACTGAAATTCTACATCCACTGAACATCTCACCATTTCCTCCAGCCACCCATCCTCCCACACCCTAAGCCATGGCAAACACCACTTTCCTTTCTAAGTGTGTGACTGCTTTAGAGATCTTACCTAAGTACAAGCACTCAATGAACCTCAATGTTCATTCATGTTATTCATGTTCATTCATGTGACAAGATTTCCTTTTTTTAAAATTTCCTTCTTTTTTAAGGCCAATGTTTCACTTATATACATATATCACATTTTCTTTCTCCATTCATTAATCAATGGACACTTGGGTAGCTTACCCTTTTTAGCTATTGTGGATAATGTTGCTCTGAACATGGGCATAGAAGTATCTCCTTGAGACTCTGCTTTCAATTATTCTGGGTATTTATCCAGAAGTAGAACTGCTAGATCATATGGTAATGTTATTGTTTAATTTTTTGATAAACCGCCATATTGTTTTCCACTGTACCTGAACCATTTTACACTTCCACCAACAGTGCTCAAGAGTTCCAAATTCTCCACATCCTTGCTAACACTTGCTATCTCCTGGTTTTGGGAAAGTAATCATCCTAATGGTGGTGAGGTGTCTTGCTGTGGATTTGATTTGTATTTCCCTGTGATGGTTGGCAACATTCAAAGAATTATCTCTTTTCAAAGATATGGAATTGACTGACATTCAGAAGAAAAAATAATCAAGCACCAAAAGGCAAGAGTTGAAATACACGTAGAGAATAGTCAGAACCTTCAGTTAAGACTGGTTTGCTTCTTCCATCGTACTCAGCCTTCTTCCTTCCTTGCACCTTTTCAGCCTCTCCATTTTCTATACAGTTTTTTCTCCTTCACTTTAATTCTGTGCTTAAGAAAGGATTAAATATGAAGCTGGAAATGTTTATTATTTTCCCCGGGTCATTTACATATAAAGTATTAACATCCTTATAGAAAAGTTTTTTATTTTCACTTGGTAAGAAGCTTTAAGCCACAACTCTGAAGCAGAAGTGCTCAAGGGCTGACGCCCTCACAAGCCAGTTTGAAAGATGACTGACTCGCAGTTGGTCACTTATTTCACCCAGGGCTGACCATTTTTGAAACAAGACAACCAACACTGACATAAGAATATTCTTTGGTACCCACCAAGCAGTAACTTAGAGACCTGTAGAATAAACTGTGCATCTCTTATGTATTTTAGAGTTTAGAGCTAGAACTAAAGCAGGTCCTGAAAATTTGAATTATGAGAATTTTCCAACACCATTACTGGTTCATTACCCTCAATTATGCAGAATACAACCAAGATGTAAAAATAGGTCAAACAAGCCAAAACGAAGAAGCAAGTTACATTAAAAAAAAACAAAAACAAAAAAACTTTGTTAAAATGCATCTAATTTCCTCACAGGAGAACCCTTTGAAGCTTACTGAGTTACTGGAAAGTATCAGTTTACACACAATTTTAGCAAATATAATGAAATGATTTTCTAATCATTTATGTTTTACAAATGTAAATACATTGAGGTTGAAGATGGAGTCATGTAACTATGAACAAGCACAATCATCTAGGTTGGCCCTTTTACATACACATTGCATATTACAAACATCACTTATTATACCATGTTATTAGAACTGGTATTCATATTGAATAGTTTTACTCATTAAAGACTGAATTACATTAGTATGCAATTACAGAAACTGCACGGCTTGCAACCTGTGCAGCTGTAGTGCACGCACAGACACACACACACCTTATCTACACCTTTCTTCTTTCTGCCAGCAGCTACTCAATTTTGACTCTCTCATGAGTCACCACATAAGTAGCTCTTTACTTTGGGTTTACCCTTCCCTGCCTAGTTTCACCATTCCAACCACCTGACTCAACGGAAGGAAACCTTCCCTCCATTTTCCCTACTGAAAGGAAAGAATGCTTCAGGATTAGAGAATCTACAAAACTGAATCTAAGAACATTCAACTTGGAAAGAGAAAGGCAGAAAGGAAGATGACTGAGGAAAATAAATGGGAGTAAGAAGTGAGACATAAGGCCTAGCTCACAAAAACAATCCGCCGAGTAGAAATATTTATTCTTCCTCTCTTATTTGCTTATTTATGACAGATACGTGCAGGGATAACATACTATTAATACCTGTTCTGCTTTCGACCTCTTTAAAATCAGCAGGAAAAAACTGAAAGTTATCCCTATTATCTGAGTAGTTTTATAAAACCCTACAAAACCAATGCTTTGTTTAGGTTTCTTATACATTATTTGCCCTTCTCTGCTATCTTCATTAGGTTTTCTGTATTACTTCTCAAAGTGATGCTGCTTTCATATAGTTCACTGCCATGCATTCAGTTCTGTATTTTCAATATTTTAGAATTTTTACAACAATTTAAGAATTATCTGTTGCTTGTTAATGAGCTACACTAGAAAGGGCAGTAAGCCAATAAAACTATATGGGCATGCTGCCCCTTTCTATAACAAATCTTTAACAACTCTTTTCTTAACTATTTAAACAAATTTTTACCTTAGAAAAATTTTAGTCTTACAAAAAGAGTTGCTTATTTAACTTATATGCAGAGTATATCATGAGATGTACATGGCTGGGCTGGAAGAACCACAAGCTGGAGTCAAGATGGCTGGGAGAAATACCAATAACCTCAGATATGCATATGACACCACCCTTATGGCAGAAAGTGAAGAGGAACTAAAGAGCCTCTTGATAAAAGTGAAAGAAGAGAGTGAAAAAGTTGGCTTAAAGCTCAACATTCAGAAAACTAAGATCATGGCATCCGGTTCCATCACTTCATGGCAAATGGATGGGGAAACAGTGGCAGACTGTATTTTCTGGGCTCCAAAATCACTGCAGATGGTGACTGAAGCCATGAAATTAAAAGATGCTTGTTCCTTGGAAGAAAAGTTATGACCAACCTAGACAGCATATTAAAAAGCAGAGACATTACTTTGCCAACAAAGGGCCGTCTAGTCAAGGCTATGGTTTTTCCAATAGTCATGTATGGATGTGAGAGTTGGACTATAAAAAAAGCTGGGCACTAAAGAATTTATGCTTTTGAACTGTGGTGCTGGAGAAGACTCTTGAGAGTCCCTTGGACTGCAAGGAGTTTAGTATGGACTGCAACCAGTCCAAACTAAAGGAGATCAGTCCTGGGTGTTCACTGGAACACTGGAAGGACTGATGTTGAAGCTGAAACTCCAATCCTTTGGCCACCTGATGCGAAGACCTGACTCATTAGAAAAGACCCTGACGCTGGGAAAGACTGAAGGCAGCAGGAGAAGTGGACGACAGAGGATGAGATGGTTGTATGGCATCACCGACTCAATGGACATGGGTTGTGGTAGGCTCCAGGAGTTGGTGATGGACAGGGAAGCCTGGCGTGCTGCAGTACATGGGGTGGCAAAGAGTCAGACATGACTGAGTGACTGAACTGAACTGATATTCTTTACTGGTTTCCTCTAAACATATTATATAGCCATGGTACATTTGTCCCAATTAAGAAACTGCCATCAGTAAAATATTAAGCTACAGATTCTATCCAGATTCTTATTTGTCCGCCTGTGTGCGTTTTTCTATTTCAGGATACCAAAACGCATTTGGTGTCATGACTCCTCAGTCTCCTATGATTCATGAATGTTACATGACTTATTACTGGTGATGTAAATCAACATTGATGACTTGGATAGTATTAGTTGTTTTTTTTTTTTTTTTTCAATTCATCTGTTATCAATCTGTTCAGGTTTTCTACAGCTTAATTTCATTCTGACAATTTATGTTTTGTTTAACAAATAATCTGCCTCATTGAGATTTTTCTAAGTGTACATGTTTAAACTGCATAAAATATTTTACTCTTTATTGTCAATATCCTCTAAACCTGCAGATATATTGCCTATCTCAATCCTGAAGCAGTATATTAATGTTTTCTTTCTTCTTTTCTTATAAATATGTATTTTAGATTGGCCTATTTTGTACACCTTGTTTTTTTTAGTTTTAATATCAATCAATTATATTTTTTTGCTTTCTAATTTACTATCATGATGGTGTGGTCACTCACCTAAAGCCAGACATCCTGGAGTACAAAGTCAAGAGCGTCTTAGGAAGCATTACTAAAACAAAGCAAGTGAAATGACCAAACTAAGCTATTTAAAATCTTAAAAGATGACCCCGTTAAAGTGTTATAATCAATATGTCAGCAAATTTGGAAAACTCAGCAGTGGCCACAGGCCTGGAAAAGGTCAGTTTTCATTCCAATCCAAAGAAGGGCAATGCCAAAGAATGTTCAATCTACTATACAACTGGGCTCATCTAACATGCTACCAAGGTCATGCTCAAAATTCTTCAAGGTAGGCTTCAACAGTATATGAACTAAGACCTCCCAGGTGTACAAGCTTGGCTTTGAAGAGGCAGAAGAACCAGAGATCAAACTGCCAACATTTGCTGGATCATGGACAAAGCAATGGAGTTTCAGAAAAACATCTGCTTCATTGACTACACTAAAGCTTTTGTGTGAATCACAACAAACTGTGGGAAACTGTCAAGAAGCAATAGTTAGAACCAGACATAGAACAAGGGACTGGTTCAAAATTGGGAAAGGAGTACATCAAAACTGTATATTTTCACCCTGCTTATTTAACTTATACGCAGAATACATCATGTAAAATGTTGGGCTGTATGAATCACAAGTTGGAATCAAGATTGCCAGAAGAAATATCAACAACCAAAGGCATGCAGATGATACCACTCTAATGGCAGAAAGTGAAGAGGTACTAAAGAGCCTCTTGATGAAAGTGAAAGAGGAGAGTGAGAAAACTGGCTTGAAACTCAACATTCTAACAACTAAGATCATGGCATCTAGTCCCATCACTCCACAGCAAATAGAAGGAGAAAAAAAGGGAAGCAATGACAGATCTTTTCTTGGGCTCCAAAATCACTACAGACAGTGACTGCAGCCATGAAATTAAAAGGAAATTTCCTACTCCTACTTTCCTACTCCTTAGAAGGAAAGCTATGACAAATCTAGACAGCACTTAAAAAGCAGAGACATCACTTTGCCAACAAAGGTCCATCTAGTCAAAGCTATGTTTTTCCAGTAGTTATGTATGGATGTGAGAGTTGGATCATAAAGAACGCTGAGTGCCAAAGAACTGATGCCTTCAAATTGTGGTACTGGAGAAGACTGGAGAGTCCCTTGGACTGCAAGGAGGTCAAACCAGTCAAACCTAAAGGAAATCAACCCTGAATATTCATCGGAAGGACTGTTGCTGAAGCTCTGGTACTTTGGCCACCTGATACGAGGAACAGACTCATTGGAAAAGACTCTGACACTGGGGAATACTGAAGGCAAAAGGAAAAGGGGGTGGCAGAGGATGAAATGGTTAAGACAGCATCACTGACTCAATGGACATGCTGCTGCTGCTGCTGCTAAGTCACTTCAGTCACTTCCGACTCTGTGCGACCCCATAGACGGCAGCCCACCAGGCTCCCCCGTCCCTGGGATTCTCCAGGCAAGAGCACTGGAGTGGGGTGCCATTTCCTTCTCCAATGCATGAAAGTGAAAAGCCAAAGTGAAGTCGCTCAGTC
The DNA here is from genome assembly GCF_014754425.2 of Oryx dammah. NCBI lineage: Eukaryota > Metazoa > Chordata > Mammalia > Artiodactyla > Bovidae > Oryx > Oryx dammah. Next base: position 41,784,227 of record NW_024070201.1, on the reverse strand, counting down.
GTGTCCGACTCTCAGCGACCCCATGGACTGCAGCCTACCAGGCTCCTCCGTCCATGGGATTGTCCAGGCAAGAGTACTGGAATGGGTTGCCATTGCCTTCTCCCAATGGACATGAATCTGAGCAAATTCAGGGAGATAGTGGAGGACACAAGAGCCTGGTATGCAACAGTCCCTGAGGTCACAAAGAGTCATACATGAGTTAGCAACTGAACAACAACAACAACAATTTACTATCATCTTTTAACTCCATTATTTATCAAAGAAGTCATATTTAGATCTTGACAGATGGCCAGGGTACTGACAGATCAGAAAGTGATGGGACTTACATGTGGAATGTAAAATATGACATAAATGAACTTATTCATGAAACAGAAACATATTAAACATAGAGAAGACTTGTGTTTACCAAGGGTGGTTGGGGGAAGTGGCAGAGGAATGGACTGCGAGTCTGTAGAGTTACTAGGTGTAAACTATTATATATAGAATCGATAAACAACAAAGTCCTACTCTATAGCACAGGGGACTATATTCAATATCCTGTAATAAACCATAACAGAAAAGAATATGAAAAATATATGTATATATAACTTAATTACTTTGCTGCACAGCAGAAACTAGTACAACATTGTAAATCCACTATACTTCAATAAAAAATAAATTTTTAAAAAAGTGATTGGAAGACAAACTAACAAAGCAGACAACCAAAGCCATAGAGGATTAGGAAAAAAATGGAATATGTAATCTGACCTAGCTATCATACATAAAACACGTAGGATGAGAAAGTAAGAATAGATATAAGCAATACTGACCAGGTTCAAATAAAATATATTCCAAAAATAGTCCTCTTCAAAAAATTAAACATAAAATGCCCATATGATTTGCCCAAAATGATCCAGCAATGTCATCATTTGGATATATTTCCAAAAGAATTAAAAGCAAGAACTTAAGAGATATTTGCACACACATGCTCACTGCAGCATTATTCACAATAGTCAAAAAGTGAAAATAATCCAGATGTTCATTGATGGGTGAATAGCTCAACAAAATGTAGTATATACATAAAATGGGGTATTATTTACCCTTAAAAGAGAAACTAAATTCTGATACTTACTATACTGTGGATAAATCTTGGTGACTATGCTAAATAAAACAAAACATAAAACAACAAGCATTATATGATTCCACAGATATGAAGGACCTAAAATAGGCAAATTCACAGAGACAGAAAGGAGAACAGAGGTTGCCAGAGACTGAGAGGAAAGGAGGATTGAGAGTTGTTATTAATGAGTACAGAGTTCAAGCAGGGGATGAATAAAACAGTTCTGGAAATGGACAGTGGTGACTGCTTCACCACAGGGTGTTTATACTTAATGCCACTCAACAGTACATTTAAGCTGGTTAAGAGTTGACTCATTGGAAAAGACTCTGATGCTGGGAGGGACTGGGGGCAGGAGGAGAAGGGGACGACAGAGGTTGAGATGGCTGGATGGCATCACTGACTCGATGGACGTGAGTCTGAGTGAACTCCGGGAGTTGGTGATGGACAGGCAGGCCTGGCGTGCTGCAAATCACGGGGTCACAAAGAGTCGGACACGACTGAGCGACTGAACTGAACTGAAGATACATTTTATATTATGTATTTTTTCCAATTTTTTAATGGTGATAAATTTTAAAACATGAAATTTAACATCTTAACCAATTTAAAAGTATCATTCAGTGGTATTAAATATTTTCTTTTTATTTTCCAGTTTGTTGAGACAAGATTGACATATAGCATTATATAAGTTTAAGGTGTACAGCATAACAATTTGACTTACATCTATCATGAAATGATTACAACAAAAAGTTTAGTGAACATCTTTCATCTCATATAGATACAAAATAAAAAGGAAGTTTTCCTTGTGATAAGAATTCATAGGATTCACTCACTTAGCAACATGCATATATACATATATATGTAAAACATACAGCAGTGCCTGTTATTCACATTGTGCATTATATCCTCTCACTTACCAGAAGTCTTGATCTTTTGACCACTTTCATTCAATTCCTCCTCCTCCACCTTTTGTAACCACAAATCTGATCTCTTTTGTGTTTTTTTTAAAGTATAACTGACCTACACCACTATGTTATTAATACTTTCTAGTGTGCAGCATAATTATTCAAATGACTCCCATAATCAGTTACCATCTGCCACTATACAAAGACAGTATACACTTACAATAACCTCCATGCTGCACATTTCATTCACACGACTAATTTATTTTGTAACTGGAACTATGTACCTCTTAATCTCCCTCACCTATTTTATTCATCCCTTTACCACCCTCCCTGTTGGCAACCACCTGTTGGTCCTCTGTATCCATGGTACTATTTATGTTTTATGTCTGCTCATTTGTTCGTTTTTTATATTCTACATGTAAGTGAAATCATACAGTATTTGTCTTTATATGATTTATTTCACTTAGCAACACCCTTGAGGTCCATCCATGTTGTCACAAATGGCAATATTTCATTTTTCTTATAGATGAGTAATATATACTAATCACATCTTCTTTATCCATTCATCTATCAATGAATGCTTCCATATCTTGACTACGGTAAATAATACTGCAATGAACACAGGGGTGCACATATTGTTTTAAATTAGTGTTTGTTTTCTTTGGAAAAATACCCAGAAGTGAGACTGCTGGATCAAACAGTAGTAGTCCTTTTTTTTTTTTTTTTTTTAAAGGAAACTTCATACTGTTTTCCATAGTGGCTGAACCAATTTCTATTCCCAGCAACAGTGCACAAAAGTTCCATTTTTCTCCACATCCTTAGCAATAATTTGTTATTTATTATCTTTTGACAACAGCCATTCTGAGGCGATAACTCATAGTGCCTCTGATTTACATTACCTGATCATTACTGATGTCAAGCATCTTTTCATGTGGCTGTTCACCATCTGAATTTTGGGGAACATGTTTATTCAGACTCTCTGCCCATTTTTTTTAGCAAGATTGTTTTTTTGATATTGAGCTGTACGAGTTCTTTACATATTTTGGACATTAAGCCCTTTTCAGATATATCATTTGCAAACATCTTCTCCCACTCATTAGGCAGCATTTTCATTTTGTTAATAGTTTCCTTCACTGTGCAAATGCTTTTCAGCTTCACATAGTTCCATCTGTTTATTTTTGCTTTGTTTACCTTGCCTTAGGAGACAGACCCAAAACATAAACAAAGTCAAACATACTGCATATATTTTCTTCTAGCATTTTTAAAGTTTCAGGTCTTATATTCAAGTCTTTAATCCATTTTGAGTTTATTTTTGTATATGGGATGGTTTGTAATCTAGTTTGATTCTTTCACATGCAGCTGTCTGGTTATCCCAGCACCATTTATTAAAGGGGCTGTAGTTTCCTCATTGTATATTCCTGACTCCTCCATCACAGGGTTCATTTCTAGGTTCTCTATTCTGTTCCACTGATTTACGTGTCTGTTTTTTGCCAGCAGTATACAATTCTGGTTACTGTAGCTTTGTAGTATAGCTTGAAATCATACCTCCCAGTACCATTCTTCTTTCCCTAGATTCTTTTGCCTACTCAGGGTCTTTTGTATTTCCAAACAAACTTTAGAATTATTTGTTCTAGTTGTTGGAAGATCCCACTGGTATTCTGATAGAGGTTCTGGTATTCTGATGTGAGAGTTGGACCATAAAGAAGGCTGAGTACTGAAGAATTGATGCTTTTGAACTGTGGTACTGGACAAAACTCTCAAGAGTTCCTTGGACAGCGAAGAGATCAAACCAGCCCATCTTAAAGGAAATCAACCCTGAACATTCATTGGAAGGACTCATACTGTTGCTGAAGCTCCAATACTTTTGGCCATCTGATGCAAAGAGCCAACTCACTGGAAAAGACTCTGATGCTGGGAAAGACTGAAAGACTGAGAAGGGGACAACAGGATGAGATGGTTGGAGGGCATCACCAACTCAATGGGCATGAGTTTGAGCAAACTCTGGGAGATGGTAAAGGACAGGGAAACCTGGCATGCTGCAGTCCATGGGGTAGCAAAGGGTCAAACGTGACTTAAGTGACTGAACAATAATAACAAACCCTAACAACCTTGCATTTTACTCCCTCGCACACATTTAATGTTTTTAACATCGTATTATATATAATTTTTCCAGTAGTCATGTATGGATGTGAGAGTTGGATGGATGGATGTAAAGAAAGCTGAGCGCTGAAGAATTGATGCTTTGGAACTGTGGTGTTGGAAGACTCTTGAGAGTCTCTTGGACTACAAGGAGATCCAACCAGTCCATCCTGAAGGAAATCAGCCCTGAATATTCATTGGAAGGACTGATGCTGAAGCTGAAACTCCAATATTTTGGCCACCTGATGTGAAGAAACACTCATTTGAAAAGACCTTGATTCTGGGAAAGATTGAAGGCGGGAATAGGAAGGGACAACAGAGCTTGGAGGGCATCACCAACTCAATGGACATGAGTTTGAGTGAAGTCCGGGAGTTGGTGATGGACAGGGAGGCCTGGCATGCTGCAATTCATGGGGTCGCAAAGAGTCGGACACAGCTGAGCAACTGAACTGAACTGATATATACTTTTGTTTTTTGTATCCCTTAGCTACTTCTTGTAGATATAGATGATTTCCTTACTTTTGTCTTTTAACCTTCCTACTAGCTTTATAAGTGGTTGATCTACTACCCTTACTGTATATTTGCCTTTACCAATGAGATTTTTTTTCCTTTCATTATTTTCCCACTTCTAGTTGTAGCCTTTTCTCTTTCACTTACAGAAGTCATTCTCGGAAATGTTTCCTGGAAAACTGGTTTTGTGGTGCTGCACTCTATTAGCCTTTGCTTGTCTGTAAAACTTGCTCTTAAAGATCAGGAAATGTAACCAACCTACGTAATACATATAAGAAAGTACAGAGAATTAGGCAAAATGAGGAAAGCTTTACAGGAAGCCTAACAGGATATTGGTTGTGGGTTCTCCCCTTTCTTTACTTTAAATATATGATGCCACTCCCTTCTGGCTTGCAAAGCTTTTGCTGAAAAGTCAGCTGACAGTTTTACAGAAGCTTCCCTTATATGCATCAAGTTGTTTCTGCCTTGCTGCTTTTAATGTTCTATTTATCTTCCTTTTTTGCCATTTTAATTTCAATGTTTCTTCGTGTGGACCTCTCTGGGTTGATTTTGTTTGAGATTTTCTGTGCTTCCTGGACCTGGATGTGTGTTTCCTCTCCCAGTTTAGGCAAGTTTTCAGTTACTATGACTTCAAATAAATTCTCTGCCCTTACTCTCTCTTCTCCTTTTGGAACCCGTATGTTAATAATGCTTCAGGTTGTCCAAGAGGTCTCTTACACTCATTTTTTAAAATTCTTTTTTCCTTTCTCAGTTCAGCTTGGTGACTTCCACTACTCTGTCTTCCTGTTCACTAATCCATTCCTCTGTATCATCCAATCTACCACTGACTCCTTCCAGTGTATTTTTAATTTCAGTTCTTGCATTCTTCAGACTTGTCTATATTTTTTAACTTTTTGTTAAACTTCTCACTGGGTTCATCCATTCTCCTGAGCTTATTGAGCATCTTTATAATCATTACCTAGAACTCTTTATTGAGTAGACTGCCTAGCTCTACTCTGTCTAGTTAAAACCCATTCAAGGTTTTAACTTGTTCCTTCATTAGTCACACCTTATTTTGCCTAATTCTCTGTGCTTATTTGTACATATGAGGTGGGTTGGTTATATTTCCTCATCTTCAAAAAGCAGTCTTATGCAGGAAACATCCTTTGGAGCTCAGCAGCACAATCCCCTCGGGTCACAGGAGGTATGGCCTGGGGTGCCCCAAATGTAGGCTGAGTGGGCCCTTCTGTTGTGGTGGGGCCAACTACTGTGGGTGTGCCAGTAGGTGGGGCTGGTTCCTGAGCAGTTGGCTGCAGACCCTGCCTCACATGGAGGCTGCTGGCTGCTGGTAGGTAGAGCTAAGTCCTGACAGAGCTGGCTGTAGGGCCTGGGGCTGGTGCCAATAGGCTGGTGGGGAGGGCCAGACCGTGGGGCAGCAGGCTGCAGGTAGCAGAAGTTTAGAGGATAGTCATGACTTGTGATTGAGTGGGGTCACTGCCTGGGGGCTCCTGGGGTTGATATCACCCCACTGGTGGTGGGTAGGGTCAGGTTCTGGACCAGCTGGTGGGTATGTCTGTACCCATATATATTAATAGCTGGCTGCTTGGCCTGGGGAGGGCAGGGTCCCAGGAATGGTGCCGACTGGCTGGTGGGCAGGTAAGCTCCTGGTATTAATAGGCTAGAGGGAAGATTCCAAAATGGTGCTGCTAGCACCAGTGTTCTCATGGTAGTCCGAGTTCCTCAAAATAACTGCCACTGGCATCTGTGGCCCCCAAAGAGAGTCCCAGTTGCCTCCTGTCTCTCTGGAAGACTTTCTAAGATCAGCAAGTAGGTCTGACCCAGGCACATTTATGTGCTAGGTCTTGAAGCATGTGATATTTTGTATCTCTGCTTTGAGAGTGAAGTCCCTTTCCTACAAGCCCCACTCATCTTCAAAATACAATGTGCTAGGGGGTCATCTTTCCAGTACAGGATCCCTGGACTAGGGAGGCCAACATGGGGCTTGAACCCCTTACTCTTTGGAAAGAACCTCTGCAATTTTGTTTATCCTCCCGTTTATAGGTTGCCTACCTGGGAGTGCAGGTCTTGATTATATTGCATCTCTGCCCCTTCTAATATGGTTCCTTCTTTTATACCTTTGCACAGATTTCCATTAAAATAACTGCTAAATAAATTAATGAAATGACAAATATTTTATAAAGTCCAAAAAGTTTATAGAGATACATCATTAACATAAGACATCTTTCCTTCAAAAATATTGATTCTGCCTTCCTGAAAACTAAAAGCAAAGGTTATCTTTTTGTAAGAGCCACCTGATGGCTCAGTGGTAAAGAAATCACCTATGGCTCAGAGATAAAGAATCTGCCTGCCAGCACAGGATATGCAGGTTTGATCCCTGAGTCAGGAAGCTCCCCTGGAGGAGGAAATGGCAACCCACTCCAGTGTTCTTGCCTGAGAAATCCCATGGACAGAGGACCCTGGTGAGCTACAGTCCATGGGGTCGCAAGAGAGTCGGACACAACTTAGCAACTAAACAACAACATCTTTTTGCAAGGATCACCAGAGGATATCTATCTATCTTAGCCCCCACCTATTTTGCAACATGTTCTAATACCAAGAACATATGCCAGTTAAAGAATCTGTAGTGGGATATCACACATTGGTTAAAGACTTTGATGACTGGAATTAGATCAAAGTTCTAAAAAAAAGAAAAAAGAAAACTATTTTTTGAGCTGAAAGTGAGAAATAATATATTTTGTCAGTTTTATTAATTTATAAACTCAATTTCTGGGGGACAATGCTCAGCAAAATAAAAGGTAGTGAATTTACAGAGTTGTGAGCCTTTCATCACTTTAAAACAAGTAGGGGAAATAGCTGTGTTTTCTTTTGAACTATACTTTCTAATCATTTTTATATGAATAAATGTTTATTTTTTCTATTTGTTTTCTTATCTAGTGTAATTCAGTCTCAAAACAGGAATTTCTCTCCACCTGGACCAACAAAAGATAATATCCAAACAATTAACTTTGGTTCAAATAATTATGTCTACCAAAGAATACTATTTCTTGCTCCTTTGTGATTATTTCCTAGGTGCTAAGAAGCTTTAAGAAAATTGTTGTTACTTGCATCCAGTTTTTTTTCTCCTCTCCCCAAAACAATCAATAGTATCTATTAAACATATAGCCATGCACTTAGGAACCCAATAAATCCAATTATGATCCTTCTGTAATTTTTTTTGAAATTTAGTCTATTTTTATTCTCCTTGATGCTTACTTTACCCTTACTTACCTAAACACCTTCAACAATCATGGGTCTGATCTATAAAATATACTGCGCATCCAACCACTTTGCACATCCATTTCCACTGCTTGGTTCAAACCACTGTACTCTTTTTAATAGAGCTGCTTTAATAACTAAATAACTGGCTACTAAATGAATAGTTGTTTTCACTCTAATTTAGTAACAGACTAGTATGTGAGCTTTCTAAACTCTATACTGGTGTTTCAATATTTTTTTCATTAAGTTTAAACACTGTTTTATGAAAATGTTCAAATATTAAAAAATAATTAACATGCTTATTTCTACTACTTAGACTTTAAAATTAAGATTTGCTCACAATTGCTTTTTTTACTGAGATATAGCTGACACCTGACATTAGTCTCAATTGTACAACACAGTGATTCAGGATTTGTATATATTGTGAAATGATCAGGTTCTCCTTTACTTTTATTGAAAGCACTTAACTGAAAATCATCTAACTTCCAAAAGGATTTGTAGCCAGGTTTGAGGATGATTTATTAGTTTCTCATTTTCTGAGAAGTATACAAAATGACTTTCAAAAACTTATGAGTATTAATTACAAGTGTTATCCTTTCACCTAGGAACAAGTTCTTTAATCAAATATACTGAAATGTGATGGGAAATTTCAAAAATATTCTTAAATTTCAATACACCTCTGATAAAACAATATCTTAACTTTTTGTTTTGAAATGATAGAATATAAGCAACTTAAAGAGTATATAGAGGCTTCTTATACTCTTTTCCCCCAGTGGTTACTACTTATACAAATATAGTACAATATCAAAACCAGAAAACTGACACTGGGGCAATGTGTATAGTTGTGTGTCACTTTATCACTTGTATAAAACTGTGCAGTCACCATCCAAAATGAGAAATAAAACTATTTCATCACCATAATGATGTTACTCCTGTTACAGCTTTATATTTACACCCAACTCCCTCCCCCACCTCAATCCCCTGGCAACCACTAACTTGTTCCTAATTTGACCTCTGTAATTTTGTTATTTTGAGAATGGTATATAAATGGAATGGCATACAATGTATCTGTGAGACTGATTTTTTTCACTCAGCATAATGCCCTTAAGATCCATCCATGCCATCAAGTGTATCTATAGTTACTTTTTATTGCTATGTCATGGTACATATGTACCTGAGTTTGTTTAACCATTCATTTATTATAGGACATTTTATTAGATATATGGCTTGACTTCCACTTTGATTCCATCATGGTCAGAGGACATACTCTGTATGATTTCAATTCTTTAAAATTTTTTCAGATTATAAAATCTTTAACCTAAACAGAATGTAAGTGTTCTATAAATGCTGACTATATCCTGTTGGCTGATAATATACCCCTGCTGATTTTCTACTTGTTCTATCAACTGATGAGAGGTGGATGCTGAATTCTATTAATTATAATTGGAAATTTGTTTTCTCCTTCAGTTATATCAGTTTTGCTTCGCATTTTTGAAACTCTGCTGTTTGATGCATATGCATTTAAAATTGCTATTATTTATTGATGGACTGATGGTATTTATCATTCTGCAAGTTTGTCTCTAATTTGGCAAGGATTTTTTTCGCTCTGAAGTCTATTTTATCTGGTATTAACATAGCCCACCCTAGTCTTGATTAATGTGTGCATCAGGTATTTTTCCATTCTTTTTCTTTCAACTATCTTTTTGAAACTACCTATGTTATATTTGAAGTGATTTCCTATAGAGAGCATATAATGGTCATCCCTTTTTATAAACTTTTAATTGATACATCAATTTACATTTAATATTATTTATATAACAGGGCTTACATCTGTCATTTTATTTTTGTTTCCTGTTGGTCCTCTCTATTCTACATTTCTTTATTTTTCCTGCCTTTGTGTACATTAGTCAAATATCTTTTAGAATTCCATTTTGATTTATTGACAGTGTTTGAGTATATTTTTTGTACAGATTTTGCAGTCGTTGCTCTAAGGATTACATATGTACCTAACATCACAGTCAACTAGTATCAGTATTTATCTAGTTTAAGAGAAGTATAAAAACTCTGCCTTCCTTTATGCTGGGTGGTGGTTGTTCAGTCGCTCAGCTGTGTCCGACTCATTGCAACTCCATGGACTGTAGCACACCAGGCTTCCTTGTCCTTCACCATCTCCCGGAGCTTGCTCAAATCATGTCCATTGACTCAGTGATGTCATCCAACCATCTCATCTCCTGTTGTCCCCTTCCTTTATACTGGGAGGGTGGCATAATTAAGAAAACTCAAGAAGAAAAGAAAAGTCACTCTCTATGGCTCCCAATGCTGCTGATGAGAAATCTGCTGTTATTCAAAAAAACAATCCCCTGTTACTTAGGTGTCATTTCTCTCTTGCTGTTTTCAAGACTGTCTTTAGTTTTCAGATATTTGACCATAGATGTACCTTGGCACAGATTTCTTTGGCTTTATCCTTTTTGGAATCCACTTGGCTTCCTGAATCTGTAAGTTTGCATAAACTTCTGCCAAATTTGGGATTTTTTCCCTGCTACTATTTATTGAACAGTTTTACAGTCCTACCCTCCTCCTCTTCTTCCAGCATTCTGATGACATGCCTGCTGGATCATTTATATATTCCCACAGGTACCTGAAGCTCTATTCATTTGGTCTTGTTTGTTTTGGACTATTCTCTCAGATGTTGAGGCTACATAATTTCTTTTGCTCTATCATCATGTTCATGGATTCTTTTCTCTGTCCTTTCTAGGCCTTTGTTGAGTCAATCTATTGAGGCTTCTTTCCCTTTTTATAAATTTTCAGTTTTTTTTATTCTAAATTTTCCTTTTAATTCTTACTTTTATTTATTTGCCAAGACAATCTATTTTTTCATTTAAGTATGTTTGCAACTGTTCATTAGGCATTTTTATGACAGCTGCTTTAAAATGATTCAGATAATTTTAACACCTATGTCATTTTGGTGTTGGCATCTGTTAACTGTCCTTTCCCATTCAAGTTAAGATTTTCTTGGTATTATGATTAATTTTCCATTGAAGCCTAGAAATACAAAATACTATGTACAAAATTCCAGATCGTTGTCAAATCTATTTTAGCCTATCTCCTCTGATAGTGCTCTGGCAGGGGAAGAAGGATACTGCCAAATTATTACATGATGCAGGTGGAAGTCCAGTTTTCCTACTCAGTCTCTGTGGATGCTTTAACAGAAAGGGATCCTGTTATTGCTGAGCAGAGACAGAAGTTTAGGCTTTCCACTAGGCCTCCACCAAAACTATTCTGATTGAAAAGGAGAGGGCTACCTCAATGCTGCCACCTATGTTGCCTTTACTGACACCATGAGTGGTGACCTCATTGTGGCAGGTGGATAAAGGCCCTGACTCTCCAACAGGCCTCCCCTGACATCACTCCTGTGTAGATATCACTACTGCCAGGTAAGGGTAGAAGATCAGGCTCTCCATATGGCTTCTAAGAAACCAAGAAGATGAAGGGGACTGATTCTTCACCACCTACAGATGAAAGTCCTGACTTCAATGAAAATGCTGAATTCCCATTCAGCCTTTTCTGATGCCACTGTAGTTGGGGTAGAGGTACAGTTGCAGCTTTTTTCTCCTGTGGTGTTCAGATAAAGTAGAGCGGTTACTATCTAAAAGTTCTTGCCTTGGTAGGCTCCTTTTTCCCTTTGTTAGACAGAACATGCTTTTCTCGCCTTTTTGCTGTTTTCAATTGTGCCACTAGCACTGCTGACTTCCACAAGACCCAATCTGGAATATACAGATCAACAAAAAACCCAAGATCTTATACCATGTTAACTCAAGTCTCTTTACCTTTAAGAGTTCTATATCAGTCTGCCTTTATGAATCTTATTTTAAAAAGAAAAAGAAAATAGAACGCCCAGCCACTTTGTCTATAATTAGTGTGGAGAATAAGGAAAAGTACATCTATGCTACTTTTCTGGAAGCATAAGTGAAAATGATATTTTAAAATAAATGTTTAAAATTCTCTCAGCATCAATATATTTTAATTAAAATCTCCAAGCCACAAATTTAGTTCAATTCACAAAAAACATGGGTGCCTTATAACTCATTTGACAACACTAATAACTAGCAAATTAGTTAAACTGGATTTAACTTCTACAAGAAAAGGTCTGAATTTGTTTTTTCAATTTAAAAAAGGTGTTAATATTCATCTCTGTGACAAAAAACTGCTTAAAAAATAAATTTTGAGGTACGGCTGGAAGAACATGGAAGAGGAGGGAAACGAGGGACAGAGATGACAGAATGCTGAGGAGATTTGTTCAGTCAGTTCAGTTCAGTCGCTCAGTCGTGTCCAACTCTTTGCTACCCCATGAATCGTAGCACTCCAGGTCTCTGTCCATAACCAACTCCCAGAGTTCACTTAAACTCATGTCCATCAAGTCAGTGATGCCATCCAGCCATCTCATCCTCTGTCGTCCCCTTCTCCTCCTGCCCCCAATCCCTCCCAGCATCAGGGTCTTTTCCAAGGAGTCAACTCTTCGCATGAGGTGGCCAAAGTACTGGAGTTTCAGCTTCAACATCAGTTCTTCCAATGAACACCCAGGACTGATCTCCTTTAGGATGGACTGGTTGGATCTCCTTGCAGTCCAAGGGACTCTCAAGAGTCTTCTCCAACACCACAGTTCAAAAGCATCAATTCTTTGGCACTCAGCTTTCTTCACAGTCCAACTCTCACATCCACACATGACCACTGGAAAAACCATATCCTTGACTAGATGGACTTTTGTTGGTAAAGTAATATCTCTGCTTTTCAATATGCTATCTAGGTTGGTCATAAGTTTCCTTTCAAGGAGTAAGCGTCTTTTAATTTCATGGCTGCAATCACCATCTGCAGTGATTTTGGAGCCCCCAAAAATAAAGTCTGACACTGTTTCCACTGTTGCCCCATCTATTTGCCATGAAGTGATGGGACCAGATGCCATGATCTTCATTTTCTGAATGTTGAGCTTGAAGCCAACTTTTTCACTCTCCTCTTTCACTTTCATCAAGAGGCTCTTTAGCTCGTCTTTACTTTCTGCCATAAGGGTGGTGTCATCTGCATATCTGAGGTTATTGATATTTCTCCCAGCAATCTTGATTCCAGCTTGTGCTTCTTCCAGCCCAGCGTTTCTCATGATGTGCTCTGCATACAAGTTAAATAAGCAGGGTGACGATATACAGGCTTGACATACTCCTTTTCCCATTTCGAACCAGTCTATTGTTCCATGTCCAGTTCTAACTGTCGCTTCCTGACCTGCATATAGGTTTCTCAAGAGGCAGGTCAGGTGGTCTGGTATTTCATGGAACATTTAAATGCCATAAAGTACTTAAGCCTAGGGCTTCCCTGGTGGCTCAGAAGGTAAAGAATCTGTTTGCATTGCAGCAGATGTGGGTTTGATCCCTGGGTCAGGAAGATGCCCTGGAGAAGGAAATGGCTACCCACTTCAGTACTTTTGCGTGGAGAATTCCATGGACTGAAGAGCCTGGCAGGCTATATACAGTTCAGGGGGTCTCAAAGAGTTGGACACAACAGCTACTAACACAACACCAAAGCCTAGAGGTATGCAAATCTGACTTTTTTCATATTTGCTATATACTTCAGGTAAGAACAAAAGTAAAAATTATCCATCTTCTTTAAGCTCTTAAGTCTTGTCAACTCTGTACCTTTCCTTAAGAAACATCATTCCTCCAAGATTTCATCTTGGATTTAACTCATTGCTAATTCTAAGAAAGAAACACGTACTAAAGTCATCATTAGCAGGTAAGTAACCTGTGTGATAGGCATGAACTGTACCATTTCTGAATATTTTAAACATTTTTCTTTTTTAGTAATAAACTTGGATAAGGATATTCTGTGACCTGAAATACTGCACAAAAGCTTCTGATTTCTTATCATGTATCCTCCATTTAGATGTAAATTAATTTCCTTATCTGCTAGAGATTTGGGAATGTAGTTTGGCTTTATATTCTTCAATAGTCAAGGTAGTTTGGCTTTATATTTTTCAATAGTCAAGGAGACTGTGCTATCAGGTCCCCTATAATGTGAAAGCAGAACAAAGTATGACTCTCATACCTATTTTGAAAATTGGGATTATTGGAGAAAGCTTCTACATCAAACAAAGCCACAATTTCTAAGAAAAACAACCTTATTTTTCAAGAAAAGTTTTATACTATATCAAAATACTTTTATCTATTCAAATTCCGAAGGTCACATTATGCTGTTTAGAAAACAGCTTCTGGTATGAAGTCACCATTTACCACAAAAAGGACTTCTATATGTGCATGTCATAAATGTCAAACTATAATTCCATAAAGCCATTAGTGACTTCTTAGTGCTTCCACTACCAAGCACAATAAACTTGAAAACTGATTTTAAGCAACCAATACAACTATTCTACTAGCCAGAAATTTGAGGATGTTTTCGTAATCAGAATTTATACTGACTATTTTAAAACTGTTTATAAGCTGAGATATCTCCAAACAGAATTAATAATAATCCTCTAAAGAAAGGTGCCACTTGGCAACTCAATGATAGGTAACTGACATGAACACTTGGAGGGGATCATTCTGTAAAACTCAGATTGAACTCAGAAGGGTGGGTACTATAAGAAGACATCAAGTATGTATCTAGACATGAAATATTTCGTCTGCTACAAAGCCAACAGTCTCATAAGAGTATTTGATTCATGAATTTTTATTAATTCCACTCAATCCTTGGCTACCCTATAAAATAATGATGCATTGGGTCCCCATTCATAGGCTCCCATTAATTAGGCACTTTAGACTTTAGGTAATTACACAAATTTCTGTCTGTAAAGAGATCAAAGAAAGGAAAGGCAGGAAGAAATCTGTTAGCCCCCCCAGTGACAGAATCCCATGTGAAACAATATGCAACGAAAGAAAGTAACACTGGTTATTACCCCTATTCTGAAGTAATCTGTAAGAGCACTAAAACAATTAACAGTCAGATTTATAAAATGATACAGCAAACACGCTGTTTTTCAAACTGCAATTTTTTTCTGTAGTCATAACCACCTTTATTGTTCCCTTAAAAAATACTTTCAGATGGCAAATATTTAAGATATTAAAATAGCACTGCTTTTTAAGGAAATGCTGACAAAGGATTTTGGAACCCAATTCTGATAGAAAATGGTAATAAACAAATATAAGATACAGTAAAACAAAGGCTTAGACAAAACATATTTTTTTAGTTTCTAAAAGGTTTTTTTTAAAGGTCATATTCACTAAGATAACAGCAGAGTCACAAGTGTGCTATCATGATTTGAAAGTCAAAAATATTTTTTAAATAGGAATAATCAAAAGTAAAAGCTCACAAGGAAAATGAACATAAACTCACAGAACTAATAAGTAATTTTAGCAAGGTTGCAGGATAACTACAAATCACTGATGAAGGCAATTATAGAAGATCTAAATAAATGAAAGGAAATCTGGGTTCATAGTTTTGTAGATCAATATTGTTAAAGATGTCATTTCTCCTTATACTGATCTACAGGTTCAATGTAATCTCCATTAAATTCCCATAAGACTTTTTCATAGATATCAATAAATGAGTTTTCAAAAATCCTTCAAAATGTGTATCCCCACCAAATAATGCTTTCTGATCTTGATTTAACCTTCAAATTTGTTTTTGCCATATTCATGTCCTGTATGTTCAATATGACTACTTAATGTATACACAAATCGTGGTAATTTTTATGTGTTCTATTGAGAGATATAAATAACACTGGCTACAGTCCATGGGGTCACTAAAGAGTTGGACATGACTGAGCTACTGAGAAGGCAATGGCACCCCACTCCAGTACTCTTGCCTGGAAAATCCCATGGACGGAGAAGCCTGGTGGGCTGCAGTCCATGGGGTTGCTAAGAGTCAGATACGACTGAGCGACTTCACTTTCACTTTCATGCACTGGAGAAGGAAATGGCAACCCACTCCAGTATTCTTGCCTGGAAAATCCCAGGGACAAGGGAGCCTCGTGGGCTGCCATCTACGGGGTAGCACAGAGTCGGACACAACTGAAGCGACTTAGCAGTAGCAGCAGAGCTACTCACACATAGCTAGCTTTATCATTAGACCCTTGTTTTAACTATATACTATTTCATGAAAACAAAAACAAAAATATAAGCCTTCACACTGTACATGCTCCCGTCAGAAAGAATATGTACGACAAATCTTTTATTTACAGAAAATGGAAGCCCATTAATTTCATTAATACTTTGGAATGAAGTATTAATGGCCCCTACCACCTTTGCAGCCTTCTCTGTTATAACCTAATATCCCTCCAAATCCAAAATAAATAAATACCAAGCTTCAGACAACTTTAACATTCTATCTCAGGACTTTTGCTAACGCAGTACAAATATCTTTTTTCTTTAGCATATTCAAATTCCACTTATCTTCCAATTACTCTTACTGCATAAGTCATCTCAAGATACAGTAGCTCAAATTAAGCACTATTTTATTATGCTCATGGAGTATGTGGATGAGGAATTTGATAGTGCAGGGGCAGAACACTATTCTCATTCAACTGAACAAAAGTCAACAGAGAAGTTTCAGATCAATAGATTTAAGATTAGCTATTTCTGGAGAATAGGGGATATTTAAATATAAATTTAGCAATTTAACATTTTAAATGTATAAGTTGGCTGACGTGGTTTAAAATTTTTTTTTATTAATTTAACTATATTGATATGTTGTGTTTAAATAAATATATTTTATTGACTAAAACTATCTAGACTACAAAAGTTATTTTTTAAGCAGTTCAACTGGAAATGCTTCACCTTGAAAATAAATGACGATCTGTTATAATTCTACTTTAAAACAAATGTCCCACATTTTGCACCAGGATAAAACAGCTCAGACTTAACAGACACTTCAAAGAAAAATAATCATAAATATGGCAGGTATGAGATGGAGGCATTGATGGTGTGGTGTGGTGTGGTGGATTCCCTCCAACTAAGTCCATATAAAAAGGTCAATTGCTAAGTAAAAACAAGAGCAGGCATGAAATGGGAGGATAAATAACCAAATAAGGATAGAGGCAGAACTGGAGCAATTACCTAATGTATTAAATTCACAATCACGCATGACTAAAACCTTTTGGAATTGGGCTGAAATCATTATAGAAACACTAGTCAGCACTTCTCATTAAGACTCTTGACAACTAAAGGGCTCCTCCCAACTTTCTAGGCTAAAGGTTGGAATGCATCTCCCTTAGAAGACAGCACATTAATGTGTAATCATCAAACCTAATATTCTGATATACATGATCTCTAACCTTCAAGGATTCAATATTTGAAAACATCTATATTCAGCTATGCATACACATACCATACTTAATACCTATAAAAATGTCCATTGTATAGTTGAAGTTCTAAAAAGCTTCTATACTAGAAAATCCCTTAGCATGCCTTTGCTCACCTAGACCTCTCTCCTCTGCTTCCTTCTTCTACAGATTAGGCAGAAAGACCATATATAGCTGACATGAATTCCATATACCCCACTTTCACTAGTATTCCTCTCCTCCCAAGAAACAGCACACCTAAAAGGGGTGTGAAAACAATAAAGTGCTAACCAAACATTATTACTTCACAGAGCTCATTTTCCTAGCTACAAGAACAATTCCCATTCAAACAATCCTTTATGGATCACAAAGTATGTCGCAGGAAATTAATTGGTTTGTCAAACAAGTTAATTAAAGCAGAAAATTATAAAAAGTAACAAACACCTCATATTTTTAACTTAAAACACATAAGTACATCATTTTATAATAATGAGAAAACTTTAGGTTATTTAGAAGAAATATTATTTGCAATATATTCTTTCTATTATTTCATCATAAGTTACACTAAACTTTGCATATAAAATAAAATAAGGATTGGGCAGCTCTGGCTACGAAAGAAGTAATTTCTAGCTTTGGAGGTAATTTCAACTCCTCCTTTTCTTCATATTCAGATCCCTCTATTTATGTCACTATGTGTAAGATATCTGCTGCTGCTAAGTCACTTCAGTCGTGTCCAAATCTGTGTGACCCCATAGACAGCAGCCCACCAGGCTCCCCTATCCTTGGGATTCTCCAGGCAAGAACACTGGAGTGGGTTGCCATTTCCTTCTCCAATGCATGAAAGTGAAAAGTGAAAGTGAAGTTGCTCAGTTGTGTCTGACTCTCAGCGACCCCATGGACTGCAGCCTACCACGCTCCTCTGTCAATGGGATTTTCCAGGAGAGAGCACTGGAGTGGGTTGCCACTGCCTTCTCCATAAGATATCTATATCACCCATAATTTCATTTTCTAACTAATCATCAATGGTAATCAATTACTACATATCACCTTCACTAAACTATGGGAATATATGAATTTATAGACATCAATTAATAAGCTATTTTCAGTTTCTTTTTGCAATTCATTATTTTTTGTGATATTATCAAACTCCTTGGTTTTATCTAAGATTCAGTGAAAACTGAGCTGGAAATTTTGTTCCATTTGTAAATAGTCTTTAATGTTGATGACTTATAAAAGGTGTAATAAACTTAGAATCGAGAGTTCAACATACTTCAAAACATTTTTCACCATTCCTGAATCCTTTGACTCACGTGTCTGAATTTAAAATACTGTCAATATCCTCATTATTGAGATCTGAAGGAACACTGAGTGCCTACATAAATGTGGCATCCAAAGTCAAAGCATATCATAAGACAGATATTAAGAATGAACTATGAACACAGTAGACACCAGCAGAGGAAAGCAAAGAAAGCTCCACAGGTGCAACAGAATTGGCATGAGTGTTAGATGAAAAGCAAGAAGAGAAGAGAAAGGGAATTCCAGGAGAAGGGATCAGTTTGATCAAAGATATATAGGAAATGAATGCCTAATGCAATTTTGGAAAAGAAAACCAGTTTAACATGGTTGGAATATAAAACGTGCAGAAAGAGATAGCAAAGGATGATAAAACTAGACAAGGATTTCTTAGGAGGATAACTTGTAGCCAGGTAATGAACCTTGTCTCCTATGACAAAGAGAATGAATTTCATTCTGCAGATAGACAGTGGGATTAACAGCAGATTTTTGGAGAAAGTCAACACTGACCAAATCAGATTGATATTCAGGAATAACACCTCAGGCAATAGTGAAATGTAGGCAGTGATAAAGTAACAAAGACTGGATGGGAAATTATTATAATTACCAAGAATAAAAATTACAACAGCAACAAACATAAGTAGCAGGGGCTGAGAGAGACCATATTCCAGATCATGTAAAAGGCATTCACTAGTGGCTTCCCTGGTGGTCCAGTGACTAAGACTCTGAGTTCCCAATGCAGGGGCCCGGGTGAACTAGGGGATTTAGTGAACTAGATCCCACATACTGCAACTAAGAGTTCATCTGCCACAACTAAAGATTTCACATGCCTCAACGAATATGCAAGATCCTGTGTGGTGCACCTACGACCCAGCAGAGCCAAATAAATAATTAAATATTTTAAAAGGTATTCAATAAATTGAAAATGATCTGAATCAAACAAAACTATATTCACTAACTACAGTGAAATTTAAAATGTTTAAAAAAAAGAAAGATTATCTACAAAAATCTTGAAGTATTAAGAAACACAATTCTAAATAACCCATGGGTCAAAGAATAATTTTAAAGGGAAAGTAACAATTAGTTTGGGGCTTTTCTGATAGCTCAGCTGGTAAAGAATCCGTCTGCAATGCAGGAGACCCCAGGTCGATATTATTTGCAATATATTCTTTCTGTTATTTCATCATAAGTTACACTAAACTTTTTATCTCTGGAGAAGGGATAGGCTACCCACTCCAGTATTCTTGGGCTTCCCTTGTGGCTCAGCTGGTAAAGAATCCGCCTGCAGGGAAGTGGAATCCATCCGGGATGGCCTCTAACTTTAAGAAGGCAAACATGGCATCAACTACCCAGCGAAAAAGGATGAGTCCTAAACCTGAGCTTACCAAAGAGCAGAAACAGGAAATTCGAGAAGCCTTTGATCTCTTTGATGCTGATGGAACTGGGACAATTGATGTTAAGGAACTTAAGGTGGCAATGAGGGCCCTGGGCTTTGAACCGAAAAAAGAAGAGATCAAGAAAATGATAAGCGAAATTGATAAGGAAGGGACAGGAAAAATGAACTTTAGTGACTTTTTGACTGTGATGACTCAGAAAATGTCTGAGAAGGATACCAAAGAAGAAATCTTGAAAGCCTTCAAACTCTTTGATGATGATGAGACTGGGAAGATACCATTCAAAAACCTCAAACGTGTGGCCAAGGAGTTGGGAAATGATTGATGAAGCTGATCGAGATGGAGACGGAGAAGTCAATGAGCAGGAGTTCCTGCGCATTATGAAGAAGACGAGCCTTTATTAAGATCAGTCTCAGCTTTTCCACCATGAGCACAGGGAACTCGGTTTAGTGCCTGCCATTGTGTGAAACCTGGTTTTTGAAAATGTAAATTATTTCTCCCCACTGACATCTTGGTATAACTTTAGTAACAACTCTAAATCTATTTTCAACTTTTGAAAGTGTTCTTTGAAATCGAGGTTCTTTGTAAGGTGACTGGGTGACTGCTTTAATTCCCCAGGGCAGAACAAAAGCATGTTAGAATGGAGAAAAGGGTCTTTGAGCTTTCACCTACCTGCCAGTCTGCCTTGTATAGCTTAACTCTTGTCCTGCATTCCCACATTTATGCCACCGCCAAACAACTTCTTCTCAAGCACACACTGTACCCATGTCACCACAAGCAGAGAGCATCTCTTCAATGGTTCCAATTTTAATTGACACCTGAGTGCAGCTTTCTCTTTTATAAAACCCATTGAACTCTTACTTGCATTTGGATGTGTGTGTGTGTGTGTGTATGGGCTATTTGTTTTATCTTCAAATAAAGCCTTTCTTATTTGAGAGAAAAAAAAAAGAATCCACCTGCAATGAGGGGGACCTGGGTTCGATCCCTGGGTTGGGTAGATTCCCTGGAGAAAGGAATAGCTACCCACTCCAGTATTCTGGCCTAGAGAATTCCATGGGTCCATGGGGTCACAAAGAGTTGTACATGACTGAGCAACTTTCACTTTCACTTAAAAAAGTTTGAACTGAATTAACATGAAAATATAATTTACTCAAGTTTGTGAAAGACAATTAAAGAAATACTTGGGGACTATTAATTTATAGCACTAAACATCTTTTATGAGAAAAGAATAAAGGTCTCAGATCAATGACTTCAGCTTCCACCATGTGCTTAGTCACTCCATTGTATCCAACTCTGTGACCCCATGGACTCCAGTCCGCCAGGCCCCTCTGTCCATGGGGATTCTCCAGCCAAGAATACTGGAGTGGGTTGCCATGCCCTCCTCCAGGGGATCTTCCCAACCCAGAGATCAAAGCCAGGTCTCCCACACTGCACGAGAATTCTTTACCTTCTTAGCCACCAGAAGCAGTCAAAAAAGAAGAGCAATTAAACCCAAAGTAAGCAGAAGAAGGAAAATAACAGAGAATGGCAATCAATGAAATTGATAACAGAAAAGCAATTTAAAAAAATCAGTGAAAGCAAAACCTGGTTCACTGAAAGTATTAATAAAACTAATAAAAGTAGACAGATAAGAAAAAAGAAGTTCTATAGTTTCAGACTTTAAATTTAGATCTCTGTAGCCTTTCCTGGTGGCTCGGCCTGACGGTGCAGGAGACACAGGTTTGATCCCTGGCCTAGGAAGATCCCACATGCCATGGAGCACCTAAGTCTGTGCATCACAACTACCGAGCCTGTGCTCCAGAGCCCAGGAACCACAACTACTGAGCCCTCGTGCTGCAACTAATGAAGCTGCGCACCCTAGAGCCTTGTGCAGAACGAGAGAAGCCACCACAATGAGAAGCCTGCACACCGCTGCTCACCACAACTAGAGAAAAAGTCCTTGCAGCAATGAAGACCCTGCACAGCCAAAAATAAAATAAATAAAATTATCAAAAATATATGGATCTATGAGCTACTTGGAATTCTTGAAATATGAATGGAAGTTCATCTACTAAATAATATGGCTATCAAATGTTCTAGCACAATCTGTTGAAAAGGTTATTCTTTCTCCAGAATTACCGTTGTACGTCTGTAAAAAAGATCATTGTGTGTGTGTCTGTGTGTGTGTGTGTCTGTGTGTGTCTGTGTGTGGCTATGGGGTACGGGCTCTATGTTTGGATTATTCCTTCTATTGACAGAATTAGTACTATCCCATTACCTATCCTGACTCTAGTATTAAACTATCTGAACACTGTAACTTAACAATATGCCTTCAAGTCAGTTAGTATAAGCCCTCCAACTTTGTTCCTCTTTGTCAAGGTTATTTTTATATTCTAGGTCTTTTGCATTTCCATCTGCATTTGAATTCTACTAGTTCGTTGTCACCAATATTCAAAAATGCTTAGTTTTTGTATATTGATCTTACATCCTGCAACTTCCCTGAACTCATTAGTATTAGTTCTAGTAGTATTTGGAGATTCCTTAGGATATTTGATACTCTGGTTCTTTTTAATCTACTCATTTCTGTATTTTTTACCCTTTAACCCTCACCATGAAAAAGTTGGAATTCTTTTCATCCATCTTTCAGTTTACTAACTCTCTTCAGCAATCCCTAACATGCTGCTAAGTTAATCTTCTCAGTTACTAATTTCAGTTACTGTATTTTGTCAGTTCTTGAATTGCATTTGGTTCTCCTATTAGTTTCCAATACTCTGCCAAAATACTAAATCTTTTATGTTTCCTAAACATATTAAGGTACAGTCTAGTCTGATAGTGCCATTATCTGAATCCTTCGTGAATCTTTTTCTATTATTTGTCTTAGCTTTCTGCCACATTATCTTATCTCTGAATTGATTACTTTCAATTGTAAACTGAACTTGGTTTTTTTTAAAGATGGAAATAAATTGAGACTCCAGATGATGTTATCTTCCTCCAAAGTGAATTTATGTTTTCTTTTGGCAGGTAGCTAGTCTAAGTGAAGTGAAGTCACTCAGTCGTGTCCGACTCTTAGCGACCCAATGGACCATAACCTACCAGGCTCCCCTGTCCGTGGGATTTTCCAGGCAAGAGTACTGGGGTGGGTTGCCATTTCCTTCTCCAGGGGATCTTCTTCCCGACCCAGCGATCGAACCTGGGTCTCCCACATTGCAGGCAGACGTTTTACCGTCTGAGCCACCAGGGAAGCTAGTCTAAGGATGTCATAAATAATAGATAACCTTAATCCAATCAGGAGTTAAATTTAAGAATTCGTTTCACTCCCTGTAAGGGCTGATCTATTTCTAATTCACCCATATATCTACAATGAAGCCTATTATAACACTTAGAAGTACTTCCAGAAATGATTTAGGATAAAAGATGGAAGTTTTCCAGCTTCTGACTCCATCAAAATTACAAAATTCTGACTACCTATTTTATCATTGAAAGCTTTCCTAAGAATTGAATACTCTTTCTCTATACAGTCAGCTTTGGTGTTAAATTCTAAATAATCTAACTTGTAATGAACAAGTAGATCATTTTCAGTGAGCTACAATGTCAGTCATGTAGAAATCAAGTGTTAGGGATCTATCAGTAATTGTTTCACTATCACTAAGAAGAGAGTAATCTTATACACTGGTCACACTTAATCCACAATTTATTTTCCCTCAAAATACAATATTCAAATGGTAGAAAATGTAAAAGTCATATCTAGAGACATTAAATTTTGTAACACCACTGCTATAGTCTGCTGTCACACATGTTAAAAGAAGTTAAAATAAATAAACTTAAGAGAAACTGAAAGCATTAGAAGCATTCTTGGTTCAAGAAAGGCTGAGACATCATATAGAAGATATACTGTCTCCTTATATTTGAATTTTTTAGAGGGAGATATATAATGAAACTTTGAGATAATGCTCCCCTAAATTTATATATGTATTTATAGTCTAGAACTCTTTATGTTCTTTTGCTAAAATTTCATGTCTACTTCAGAGGGAATGGTCATATGTATATACATTTTAAAGGTTTTATATATATATATAAATGATTTATAATATATATTTATATATATTTATATATATATATAAATCATATATATATATATATGATTAAATAGCTAAAATAACTTCCTGAACATTTTCAACTTGCTCTAAAATAAAGTAACTTTTTAATGTATTCATAATTTTATTTTTCCACAACTATTGGTATTCTCATTACAAGAATGGTTACAAGTGACGAAAACTGCCAAGCACTTAAAATTGTATCTTTAAAAAGATTTAACTTGTCAAGCTATCACATCATGTGTTTAACTGAAAACAACTGAATATTTCAGTTAGCTAAATAAAACCCATTTTTGTAGAGAGTTCACTCTTCCAATCATCAAAGCAAAAATAATAATAATCATGGTAAATCAAAATGAATGCAAAGTAGGCTTTTCTAGTGTTAAAATTTTCTTCTCACAAAAAATACTTTTCTCATATTCATCCAAATATTTACATTATATATAGCATGTTTAAATTTTACCATATACAAATGCAGGCTCATTATGGTTGCTGATGGGAGGGGTGAGGGAGGAGGAATAGTTAGGGAGTTTGGGATGGACATGTACACTCTGCTATATGGATAACCTATAAGGATCCACTGAATAGCTCATGGAACTCTGCTCAATGTTATGTGGCAGTCTGGATGGGAGGGCAATTTGGGGGAGAATGGATACACGTATATGTATGCCTGAGTCCCTTCACTACTCACCTGAAATTATTACAACATTGTTAATCAGCTATACCCCAATTCAAAACAAAAAGTTAAAAAGAAATGCAGGTTCATGCAGTGTAACTGCAAACCACCAACCATCCACAATCATACCCCTATACTTCTCTTTTATGGATAAAAAATACTTTAAAAAAAAGCAAAAGCAAATTATTTGATCTGACCAGGTGCTACTCACAAGTAAAACTGATGTAAATGATTCAACTCTCCATCCTCAAAACTATGCGTCTTTCTAAAATATTTATTTCAGAAAACGAGTCCAAAACAGAAACCTTGCCTCTTTCTACACCTTAACCTCTTTTTTCACTTGAATCCTTCGACAAAATCTGACCAGAGAAGAAGAAAAGAGAGAGGAGGAAAGAAAGGAGAAAGAGGGAGGAGAGGAAAGAGAGAAGGAAGAGAAACTGAGGAATTATGGCAGTTATGAGGAAGTATACCAAAATGTTAAAGACAGTTATCTCTGGCTGAAGATATTACAAGTAATCACATTCTTTTTATACACCTTTCTGTATTTCTGAGATCTTCAAAAAGACAAAAATGTGTTTCCCTTTTCAGCAGAAGGGGAAAAATGTTTTGAAAATGTCTTTAATGATATTAAAGTGATATCCAATGATATCTAAGTCTTTCACTAGTTGGTTCCTATGCCCCTTGCCACTCCCCACACCCCTTGACATGACTTTCACTTTTCACTTTCATGCATTGGAGAAGTAAATGGCAACCTGCTCCAGTGTTCTTGCCTGGAGAATCCCAGGGACGGCGGAGCCTGGCGGGCTGCCGTCTATGGTGTCGCACAGAGTCGGACACGACTGAAGCGACTTAGCAGCACAGCAGCACACCCCTTGCATCCTAATATCTGTATCTCTGCACAAGCTGGAACACAATCCGCATTCACCTTTACCTGGCTAATTCTCACCCACATGGGTTGCCTCCCCTCTGGAAAGCCTTCGTGGACTGCAGCTCTGCTCACTTCAAACCCACTGTTCCATATACTCCTTTTACATGCACCTTTAGAACCTAGTGCACACAGTTAAGTTCAATATTTAAAGTGTTTACAGAGTTGTCTCCCTCTTTCTTCGAAATAAAGGAACACACTTATTTGTTATCTAACTCCAGCATCTAATACAGTACCTGACACATGGCAAGGGGTCAAAAAAAAGTTTGTTGTGCAAATAATTCCAAAGTCAAATGATTTCTATTCTATTATGTTGTCTCTCTAGAGCTATATAAAGGTTGAAAAGATGAATTCCTAAAATAGCAGATTCTCAATCTGGGAGTGAAACAGAATGCTATCACTCTTGTTCCTTCTATCATTTATTCACCAAATATTTATTTAGTACCTCATATATGTCTAGCATTAGGGATAGAAGGATGAGCAAAAACAAAGGGTTTCTTCTCTCATGATTCTCAAGATGGGATGACAAGAGGGTAAACATTGACTAAATACTCAGGGTTACTTAAAAAAAAAACAAACAAAAAAACACAGTAGTGAACTGGCCTTGCAGTTAAAAAACACAATTCTGATAGATTATATATGGAAAGACATCACCATGTTTGGAAGGATCAAAGATTCTGAATTAGGAATGAGGTGAGGTTACTTGAAGATGGTAATTGCTGATCTTCTTTTCTGGCTGCCACATACATACATTTCCAGTTATGCATTCTTTCCACAACAAGCTAAATAACTTTATTCCAAATGAAAGAGCATAAAACCTCATAGCGCTTGTCAATACCTAGCTCAAAACACCGAATCACCTCACCTAACTCGAGACTTTCTATGTTACAGGAAAAAAAAAATACACCCCACCTCATTAAGTCACTATTATTTGGGTTTATTTGTATGCAGTTGAATCTAAGCCCAACAAATGCTGTTGACAACTAATGGAACTAAATGAAACCTCTGCCCTTTGGGGCAATAGAAGAATATAATTCACAATGACATGCATAGCCAAGAGTGAAGTAAGACACACCTTAAGGGTGAACACCCAAAGCAGAGTTGTTTGAAGAACTCAGGGTTTAAAGCTATCTCTTCCTTGTAACTAGACAGAAGATTAACTGAAATGACATAGTGTTCTCTTCCAGTTATGAAAGGATACTAGAGTTTAGCTGAGAACAATATTATTTTAGGTACAGCCTTAAATATACTATTTTCAAAATAAAATAGCCACATATTTTGGTAGTTATGGGTACCAAACTGCTAGGCCCCCTCCAAATTCTAACTGGCATGCAGTTAAATACATAGGCTCACTGATTATGTACAAAGACTAAACAGAAACGGGTATGCATAGCTTATTTAAATATTGATGGGTATAGAAAGTGAAAGTGAAGTCGCTCAATCGTGTCCGACTCTTTGCGACCCGTGGACGGTAGCCCACCAAGCTCCTCTGTCCATGGGATTCTCCGGGCAAGAATACTGGAGTGGGTTGCCATTTCCTTCTCCAGGGGATCTTCCTGATCCAGGGATCGAACCCAGGTGTCCCACACTGCAGGCAGACGCTTTAACCTCTGCACCACCAGTACTTTATCAATGGCTATAGGGAGATGAGAGAAGGAAATCTAAGACTATATGATTTCTACAGATCCAAAAATAACTAGAGACAGTCTTCTTTATGTGTGGGGCTTCCTTTAGTCTGATAGCTTTCTTCAGACTGCCCCTGTCATCTGTAATTTCTGAAATACAGTTTTTTTCAGATGAGTCTTTAGGCTAGTTTCAGCTTTTCTGAGAAAGCAAATTGCTTCCTATAGGTTCCAGGAGAACACTCAGTAGTGTATGAAGGTCAAGGTGAGCAAAACCTACCTGTATAGGAAAGTCCAAAGGACCAGATTAATATGTGGAAGAACAAAGCTAATGTCATGGAGTAAGGGGAGCAGAAAAATGAAATCTAACATCAGAACTTTGACTTTGAGCTAAGACACACTGTCCAGATTAAAATAACAAAAATAGGAAATAAACATTTTCAATATGGTATTTTAAAACAATAAAAAAGAACTGTAAATACAATAATAAAACACTTTAGAAGACCCTTTCCTCTCCCACTTCCCTAAAATACATAATAAGATTAACATGATTTAGTAATTACAACTGCACAACAAATTTTCCACACCTTGATTCTTACTCATTTGAGAAGGTATTAAGAGCAGGAAAGGAAAGGGAATGAAGTCTCCTGGGACTGCTCCAAATAAAAGAAATCCTTTTTATATTAATAAGTTTTATACCAAAATTACAAAATTATTTTGGAAAACATACCTTAATAATGTTAACAACAGTACCAACAACTAACATATAATGACTACTATGTACCAGCACTATTCTGAGAATTTTATGTGTAGTAATTCATTTGATCTTTATAATGATCCTGTAAGTCAAATACTATTTTTAAGCTTATTAGATTGGTGAAAAGAGGCACAGAGTCTTTAAGTAAGACTTAAGATCTCTGAGTTACTAAGTGGAGAAACCAGAATTAAATTCAAGTAGTCAAGATTTTAGAGTACTTGCTCTTAATCACTTTACCAAATTGTCTTTTTAGGTTATTACACCTTAAATTCATTTGCAGAGTAAAACTGGACGGATTATTTCTAGTTTCTCCCTATCTTGTCAAGGTACTGCTACTGCCCTGGTCACCGAACTTTGAATCTGCAAGGTAACTTTTCATCCTTCAGTGCATTCTTATTCAATTAGTCATCCAACCAAACCCTGTTGATTAAATATATACTCCATTTCCACACCTATTATCATCCTGGCGATTCTGTAGCCAAAAACTGAATCAGCCTTTTAAGAAGCGAAGAGCTCATGCTAACCTTATTAATAAAACACCTTTTTTCACATGAACTGCAGGCCTCTTTTATCAGTTTTATGGGACACAATTAAAATAAAATATTTTATGTTTCCCTATAAAAGTCCTCCTTATTAATTTCAGCCCATTATTTTAGCCCATCATTTTAGCCCATCATACTATTCCTTTCCAGATAGACAGCAAACATTGGGTAAGCAAAATTTTAAATGAAAAATGTACCAATCACACTCCTTATGCAAAAGAAACACAGAGCCTTTGAGGTGTTAGCATGAGAAAAAACCTACAGGAGACAAAGGTAGCTGGATCAAGCTGGACCCCTAAATTATACTTAGGGGTAGGGTGCTCTCACTTCAATTACCAGTCATGACTTACATCACCCTCAAGGGAATAGAGGGTCATGTAAGTTATAACCCTCCTTTAATCCATTTTGATTCCAAAGAAAATCAGTGAATATTTAGAGACTTTGAAAAGGACTTTACCAAACAGAGAGAGAAGTAAAATAGAGACCAAGAGAGCTTAAAAGCAGTCCACAGCACTGGATAAATCACGATGCTCTCCACACGTTTTCACTTCCTACGACACAGAAGATGCTATTTACACAGCACACATGGCAGATCAAGACTGCTCACATCAGAGGTCTCAGCACCTCGACAAACTGAGAGCCCAGTTAAGTGGCACAAACCATTGCTAGGCAAGTTCCACATTCACCTCCTGCAGTTTATTTGCTCCCAGCTGTCATAAATTCTAAGACTTCCCTGGTGACTCAGACGGGAGGAATCTGCCTGAAATGCAGGAGACAGGTTCGATCCCTGGGTCAGGAAGATCCCCTGGAGAAGGAAATGGCTACGCACTCCAGTATTCCTCCCTAGAGAATTCTTTGGACAGAGAAGCCTGGCAGGCTACAGTCCATGGGGTTGCAAAGAGTAGGACAGGACGGAGTGACTGACTTTCACTTTTTATTCACTTTCATAAATTCTAATTTTTTGCAAGCCAGAGATTCATCTGAAGCCTTAGGACATCTCTGAAGTTCCTTCACATGGATTCTTCATTTTCTAGCTCCCTTTTTGCCAGGATGTGGGGAGTGCTATCATCTGCTCTTCCTCTTAGAGACAGGAAGAAATAGCTAATTCTGACCTATACTCTGGACCCTGTTATATTTCTGTTTTAAATCTGAAAGAAAAGAGTCATCAAGCTGCCTGGTAACTGACTGCTGAAAGACTATTCAATTACTGAGCTCTTACCTCCACATCATGAACTCTGTGTTGTCAAATTCAGACTTAAATTGAAGAAAGTAGGGAAAACCACTACACCATTCAAGTATGACCTAAATCAAATCCCTTATGATTATACAGTGCAAGTGACAAATAGTGTCAAGGGATTAGATCTGATAGAGTGCCTGAATGGAGGTTCGTGACATTGTACAAGACTATCCTCAAGAAAAAGAAATGAAAAACGGCAAAATGGTTGTCTGAGCGGGCTTACAAATAGCTGAGAAAAGAAGAGAAGCAAAAGGCAAATGAGAAAAGGAAAGATATACCCATTTAAATGCAGAGTTCCAAAGAACAGCAAGGAGAGATCAGAAGGCCTTTCTCAGTGATCAATGCAAAGAAATAGAGGAAAACAATAGAATGGGAAAGACTAGAGAGCTCTTCAAGAAAATTAGAGATGCCAAGGGAACATTTCATGCAAAGGTGGGCTCGATAAAGGACAGAAATGGTATGGACCTCACAGAAGCAGAAGATATTAAGAAGAGGTGGCAAGAACACACAGAAGAACTGTATAAAAAGGATCTTCATGACCCAGATAACCATGATGCTGTGATCACTCACCTAGAGCCAGACATCCTGGAATGCAAAGTCAAGTGGACCTTAGGAAGCATCACTACAAACAAAGCTAGTGGAGGTGATGGAATTTCAGTTGAGCTATTTCAAATACTAAAAGATGATGCTGTGAAAGAGCTGCACTCAATATGCCAGCAAATTTGGAAAACTCAGCAGTGGCCACAGGACTAGAAAACGTCAGTTTTCATTCCAATCCCAAAGAAAGGCAATGCCAAAGAATGCTCAAACTACTGCACAATTGCACTCATCTCACATGCTAGCGAAGTACTGCTCAAAATTCTCCAAGCCAGGTTTCAACAGTACATGAACCGTGAACTTCCATATGTTCAAGCTGGACTGAGAAAAGGCAGAGGAACCAGAGATCAAATTGCCAACATCCGCTGGGTCATCAAAAAAGCAAGAGACTTCCAGAAAAACATCTACTTCTGCTTTATTGACTATGCCAAAGCCTTTGACTGTGTGGATAACAACAAATTGTGGAAAACTCTTAAAGAGATGGGAATACCAGACTACCTGACCTGCCTCCTAAGAAATCTGTATGCAGGACAAGAAGTAACAGTTAGAATTAGACATGGAACAACAGACTGGTTCCAAATAGGAAAAGGAGTACATCAAGGCTATATATTGTCACCCTGTTTAGTTAACTTATATGCAGAGTACAGCATGAGAAACGCTGGGCTGGAAGAAGCAAAAACTGGGATCAAGATTGTTGGGAGAAATATCAATAACCTCAGATATACAGATGACACCACCCGTATGGCAGAAAGCGAAGAACTAAAGAGCCTCTTGATGAAAGTGAAAGAGGAGAGTGAAAAAGTTGGCTTAAACCTCAACATTCAGAAAACGAAGATCACGGCATCTGGTCCCATCACTTGATGGGAAATAGATGGGGAAACAGTGGAAACAGTGACAGGCTTTATTTTCTGGGGCTCCAAAATCACTGCAGATGGTGACTGCAGCCATGAAATTAAAAGACCCTTGTTTCTTGGGAGAAAAGTTATGACCAACCTAGACAGCATATTAAAAAGCAGAGACATTACTTTGCCAACAAAGGGCCTTCTAGTCAAGGCTATGGTTTTTCCTGTGGTCATGTATGGATATGAGAGTTGGACTGTGAAGAAAGCTGAGCGCCGAAGAATTGATGCTTTGGAACTGTGGTATTGGAGAAGACTCTTGAGAGTCCCTTGGACTCCAAGGAGATCCAACCAGTCCATCCTAAAGGAAATCAGTCCTGAATATTCATTGGAAGTAGTGATATTGAAGCTGAAACTCCAACCCTTTGGCCACCTGATGCGAAGAGCTGACTGATTTGAAAAGACGCTGGTGTTAGGAAAGATTGAAGGCAGGAGGAGAAGGGGACGAGATGGTTGGATGGCATCATCAACGCAATGGACTTGAGTTAGAGTAGACTCCGGGGGTTGGTGATGGACAGGGAGGCCTGGCGTGCTGCAGTCCGTGGGGTCGCAAAGAGTCAGATACAACTGAGCAACTGAACTGAACTGAAGGTGACAGGAGATTATAAAATGTATCAATATTGGTATTTGAAACTTGCTGCAGATATTAACATGGTGTGATATAGAGTAGATTAACTTCTCACTAGCTGGTGTTCTTGTAATGTTTTCATACCCTTGCAGTACTGCAGCTAACATCTCTAAAAATGAGTTCTGGGCAATTAAGAGCTCATGACTACACTGGCTCAGCTGGTAAAGAATCCGCTTGCAATGTGGGAGACCTGGGTTCGATCCCTGGGTTGGCAAGATTCCTTGGAGAAGAGAAAGGCTATCCACTCCAGTATTCTCATGGCCCTGGAGTATAGTCCATGGGGTGGCACCGAGTAGGACATGACTGAGCGACTTTCACGTTCATGACTCCACTAGCAATAGCTGGCACTGGTCTACAGTATCTAACAAGATCTGTTGCAAATCTAGTGAAAAATAATGTCCAAAGATTTGCCTGAGCTGAAATTTCTTTTTGAAAAGCAGGTTACTGAATTAAGATCCTAAGTGTACATGTATAAAGTAGAATACCCAGCATTAAATGGACCAGATCCCTATCTTAAGCACTTTCAACTAGATTATGTAAGTGTCTGAAATCACTCTTAAAGTAGTTAAATAGGGTGCTAAGAGTCAACATTCTGCCCTGCATATATTCTAGAAAGTCCAATTTATTACATTAAGAGTCTTATATTTATAATTTAATAGCACACCAAACATTTTTAAAAATCCAACTTTTGAAAAAAAATATAAGCATATATATTTTTATATAAAGTTAGAAACAGGCTGTTGAGAAGGAAAAAAAGAAAAAAAAAAAAAACTGTTTCCAAGTACAGTAATAGCAAGAAGAATATTTACCTGACTAGGTTAGGTTAATGTTCATACAAACCTGTAAAGTAGAACAAGACCCTTAAAGATGATTTGTATAAAACTATGAAGGTAAATACAAACACACGAGCAAGTTTATCATCACTATAAAAACACTACTAGACTGAATATGATGAGGGCATGGCCACATCTGTCATATTTATTGCTGAATTCCCAGCACCCAACACATTGTCCAGCACCTACCAGGCACTAAGAAAATACCTAAGGATGAATCACTGGAAGCTACATGACCATTTGGCAAGAATACTATATACAAAGTAATTTAATCATCACAAGGGAGGTTGGAATTTGACCAGGAAACCTATAAGGTCCTTTCCAAACCCTAAGATTACATGACATTTTTATCATTATCTCAGTCATGATTTTAAATGATGGTCACCTTCTATTATAGCAAAAGCCTTTAGAGAGATCCTTACCAATAACTAGAGGATGATTCATAACCCACCAGTCAGTCTATAAAAATCTTTGTCAAGCAGGAAAAAAGAAAGAAAAAAGTGTAAAAGAGAATCACTAAACATTACTGATCCTAAAGGACAAATTAAACATATATATTGCTACATTTAAAACAGATAACCAACAAGGATCTACTGCAAATTCAAACAAAAAAAGTACACAGAATCATGTTTTCCTTAGAAGCCTCAAATTGGAAAGTCCTCTATCAATTAAGCAATTGCTCGGTTACAGAACTGATTTAGAAATACATTAGAGTTTTTTTTTTTACTTGTACTTGACTCGCTTTAATGACAAATTGCAACTGTGTGATACATCTCTGAACTCTTTGCGCTTGTATGAAATAGAAATACTTAAAAAATACTGTATCATATACAAACGGATTACACACTAAATGTGTAGCCTATTTGATTACAGAAAGTTATAACCACAGTAATGTAGAACTCACCTATCTCGATAATTTTTGGCTACTGTAAGACAAGAAACTAACATTCATCACTACTTCAAAATATAAAAAATATTTTCCTTAACAATCTGATACAGTTGAAGCATGTATTTACAATTTGCTTTGTAATATCAAAAATATGCCAAATTCTAAAAGCTATTTAACCTAGCTTATTTGCTTTGCTTAGACTGTATGGCAAGCAGCAACAGGTAACTGGTTGCCTTGGTTATTTACAAACAAATGGACCACATTGTTCCTGTCAATGCTTTAGTATTTATCACTTCTCATGTACTACACAATTTACTTACTATAGTTAGTGCTGGCCCATTCTCTACTATAAATTAAAGTTTTAAGAAGACAAGGACTTTATCTGGTTCACTGCTATATCATTAACACCCACCTCCATGACTGACACAAAGTGCTCTATAAATATGTTAAATGAATGAACTGGCATTAAATTGTAGCCAAAGTTTCAAAATGACTATAAATTTTAAAGCAAAATTCTGGACAAATGAGCAAACTATAAAAAAAGAAGCTGTATTTTTCATAAGTAGTAACAAGCTAGCACTTTGATAATCTTTATTTTTTAAATCACCAGATAATATCTAATAATTCCACTCCCAGGTATATACCCAAATAAAACCAAAGCATTAATTCAAAAGGATCTATGCACTCGTATGTTCATAGCTGCATCATTTTAAATTGCCAAGACACAGACACAACCAAAGCGTCCATCAAAAGATGAATGGATAAAGAAGATGTGGAAATACATACTTGTATAGCATGTATCTTAGAATGCAATTTGCCTCTGCAACAACACGGATGGACTTGGAGGGCATTATACTTAACGAAATAAGTCAGAAAAAGACAAATATTATAAGGTATCACTTACATGTGAAGTCTAAAAAATAAAACAAACCAGCGAATATTACAAAATATACAACAACAAAAAACAGAGCAGTGGTTACCAGTGGGGAGAGAAAGAGGGGCAATATTAAGGTATGAAATTAAGAGATACATAATAATGTATAAAATAAATTAGCTACAAGGATATATTGTTTGGCACAGAGAATAGGGCCAATATTTTATAATAACTATAAATGGAGTATAATCTTTAAAAACTGCAAATCACTATGCTGTGTACCTGAAACTTTAGTCAATTATAACTCAGTTTTTAAAAAAAAAATTTTTTTAATTTAATACAATAAAAGTAAAAATCACCAGAGATCAAAGACTCTGCCCTTAAAGTGTTTAGGAAACAATTCTTCACTTTCAGTAACAGCAGCACCACACCATTATACTTAAGGTTATCACTGTCACCCAGTACTGATAAATCTATCTGCAGGGTAGCAGCGAAGATGCAGACACAGAGAAGAGACTTATGGACATGGGGGCGGGGGGCATGGGAAGAGAGGAAGGAGAAGGTGGGACAAATGGAGAGAGTAACATGGAAACATATACACTACCATATGTAAAATAGAGAGCCAATGGGAATTTGCTGTATGACTCAGGGAACTCAAACTGGGGCTCTATAACAACCTAGAGGCGAGTGGGAAGGGGTGGGAGGTGGGAAGGAGGTTCAGGAGAGAGGGGACATATGTGTACCTATGACCGATTCATGATGATGTATGGCAGAAACCAATACAATATTGTAAAGCAGTTATCCTTTGATTAAAAATTTTTTTTTTTAAAAAGTCACTGTCACCAAGAGGCAACAGACTGTTCTGTGAGATTAAATTACAGGTATTACCTAGGTATAACAATATTAAAATAAGTAAATATTTATGTGAAATTGGAATACATCTAGAAATTTTAAAGAAGACACATTCAGTTTAAAAGAATTTCTAGTTGATAGAATAAGTAGAAAAAAGCTCTCCTGTGGCTCTTTTAAACTCAGAAAACGTCTCTTCCACTTCTCTGGCCTATCAGAGTAACACTTTACCCAAACGGAAGGTTCCATTCCATCTTGTGTATTAGCACTCAGAAGTCTCAGAGTAACACTTAACCAGAATGGAAGATTCTACCCCATCTTGTGTATTAGCACTCAGAAGTCTCAGGAAAAGCAGTCACTGCCTTAAGAACCCAGTCAACAATGGAAACCACAATCAACCCATAAATTGATAGCACATCTCATTTAAGTCTTATAGCAATTTATTCCCTATTTCCAAAGTAAGTACACAATACTGAATTGGAGAAATATACTGATGATCTTACTACCCTTACTGAGATCTTTCAGTCAGTTATGAACCCAACAGTAGAATCTAACTTTTTCATTAGAACATTAAAGCTGTCATATCTGAAGGTTATTCTGAGCTCACCTATACTATGTGTGTTTCTGGTAAATATGGTCCATCCTTGGAAGAAATAAAAGCTGCCAACTCCTTAATTACCAAAGATTTGTATCATTAGACACTTCTGATTTTAATGTTTTAACCTTAACACTTTTTTATTCACTTCTTCCCAATGCCAGCTAAACCTTCCTAATTAGAATAAGACTTATTTGTTAATTTTTTTTATTTTTAGAAAAAAGAGAAAAAAAACTTTAAAAAAATCAGCTTACCTCATCTAACCCAAGAATATTTTATATTAGTTTTAGAAAAGCTTTAGCAGAGAATCAAAAGACCAAGGGCTTTATTATCATCTCAGTCTACATATAGCCTAAGTAGCTATATGACCTAGATTTCAATCTAATTTTTAGCATGAATGGAGATGAATTTCAGCACTTAAATCTAACTTACCCAAACCTGCCACTTTTCTCTTTAGCTTTCCAAATCTTGAATTTATACATTTTCCAAATTATCTAAATTTCAGAAATTTATACAATTTCCACATCTATTTCAGATTCTGGATACTTCTTGGTCTAACTTAAAGTATCTTAAACTAGCCAGAAGTAGCTATTTAGAAATAAACTTGACTAAGGATTGATTATAATTAACTTACAAAATACTGACCCTATTTTTAGCTTTTATTATATTTAAGGATATGTCAGAAATCATTCTACCATCCTTTATGGACACATTTCAGCAAAATGCAATAGTAAACTACTGCTGACATAGTACAAAATAGATACAATGCCAAGTAAGATATGTATGTAATATATAATTTAAAGGCATTTCTTGAAAGTAGGGAAAGCCTATTATCTTCTTGAAAGTAAGGAAAGATAAAATTTGCAATAACAGACCT
This sequence comes from Oryx dammah, assembly GCF_014754425.2. Lineage (NCBI taxonomy): Eukaryota > Metazoa > Chordata > Mammalia > Artiodactyla > Bovidae > Oryx > Oryx dammah. The sequence goes on along the minus strand of NW_024070201.1, from coordinate 41,747,443 downwards.
AGCCGTACATACATCACTGACAGGTTTATAGTTGATCAATAAATTTTTAGTTCTCAAAGATTAAAAACTCTTCTTTAATAAATATACGTATTTGTGTTTGTCAACTTAGTAACTCTCTCCACCTAAAATTTTGTATATTGGGGATATTAGTGACTTTTTATAGACACATAAGTACCACTAGAGGCCACCAGAAGCATTTTTAAACGCTTTTTAAAACTGACATGTTTGTTTTTTCAAGGGTTTTCAAGTGCTCTAGAAAAACTTATAAGGAAAATGACTATATTCATAGTAGGGAAAATTCCACACGAATACTCAAAGTACAATACAAACTCAAGAAAAAAAGATGATTGTAACAGGATGTCTGGACCACCAAAGAACTTGATTAGAAAAAGAACTGACGTGTGAGGGGATGGATAATATGAAAATATAATTCCTTATTATACCATTGAAACTAGATTATGTAACTTAGAGAGTTGGTGTTCTCTCTCTAAACAGCTGTTGCTTTTTATAATCAAATTATATATAGGTATATATACTGATACAGACAAATAAATAAAATCCCAGAGTTCAGTATTCTTTCCTCTATATCACAAAATCTTCTACATATAATAATGTCTTTATATCTCAAGTTGGCTATCATCTATAGGAATTAAATTTTGATAAAGAAGTTCTATTTGCAAAAGCCACCCCCACAGATTTGAATATATCCAAACTTCTGGCTTGACAAGAAAACCTGGCTCAGCAGAATAGATAACATCTGAGAAACCTTTGCTCTGAGATCCTCGGTAAATTGTTTCTAGAATCTCCCCCTCTTTTCTCCCAGTCTCCTCCTCCTCACTAAAGGGAAACAGCAAAAAATAGAAGGCCCAAGTGGCATTCAGAGATTCTGTAGATCCAACTGAAATCTATAATACAAAACAGGATTTATTATCCGACTACCCACCTTTTCTGCATAACAAAGCAGAGAAACTTTATTAAAGTCTCTTCTTAACTAAAGGTTTGCAAAGATGCTGTCCTAAGTTTTCTTTTAAAAACCTCTACAGTTTTAGCTTTTACATTCAGCCAATGATCTACTTCAAAATAATTTTTCTGTATGGTGTGAGGCAGGGTCAAAGCTATTTTTTTCCAAATGGACATTCAATTGTTTCACTACCATTTGACGGAAATCCCATCTTTCCACAAGTGAATTACCTTAGCCACTCCACTGAATATCTGTTTAGCATAACGTGGGGATTTGCTTCTAGAGTGTAGCATGGATCTACATGTCTGTCTTTAAGCCAATACCACACTGTCTTGAATATTGAGCTCTACACTATGTCTTGAAACCAGGCAATGCAAGTCCTCCAATTTTGTTCTTTCTTCTCTAAATTGTTTTGGCTATTTGCCATACAATGTGTCAGAGATTAACTCATGTCACTGAATAAAGCTCTGTCTCATATTTTTCTTAAAAGTTTTTAATAGTAGTAAAGTATACATAACATTACATGGAGAAGGAAATGGCAACCCACTCCAGTGCTCTTGCCTTGAAAATCCCAGGGATGGGGGAGCCTAGTGGGCTGCCGTCTATGGGGTCACACAGAGTAGGACATGACTGAAGCAACTTAGCAGGAGCAGCAGCAGCAGACATAACATTTATCATCTTAACCATTTTTAAATGTGCAGTTCATTAGTGTTAAGTACACTCATACTGTCCTGCAATCAATCTTCAGAACACTTTTCATCTTGCAAGACTGAAAATCTATACCCATTAAACATTTCCCCATTCTTGCCTCCCCACCCATGGTAATCACCATTCTACCTTCTTTATGAATTTGGCTACTCTAGGTACTTTACTTTGTGACTGGCCTATTTCACCTTGGCTAATGTCCTCAAGAAGCATTCAAGTTGTATCACACGTCAAAATTTCCTTTAAGGCTCAATAGTATTTCATTGTATGTACAGAACACATTTTGTTTATCCATTTATCTGTCAATGGATATTTGGGTTGCTTTTGGCTATGGTGAATAATGCCACTGTGAACATGTGTGTACAAAAATCTATTTGAGTCCCTGCTTTCAGTTCTTTGGGGTATATAATCAGAAGTGAAATTGCTGGACCACATAGTAAGCCTGTTCTGAATTTTTTGAGGAACCGCCATATCATTTTCCACAGCATCTGTGCCATTCTACATATCCACCAACAGTGCACAAGGGCTGTAATTCTCCACAGCTTTGCCAACTCTTGTTATTTTCTATTACACTTTTTTGTATTAGTCATCGTTTAACAGGTGTGAAGCAGTATCTCATTTCCATTTTGATTTGCATTTCCCTAATGATTAGTGACCTTAGCATCTATTCAGGTGCTTGTTAGCCATTTGCACATCTTCTATCTCATCCTTTTTAACAGTTGCATTACATTCTGATGAATGACTGTAGCACTAATTCAGTCAGTCACCTACTGACAGACATTTAGGTAGTTTCCACTTTTGCCATGAATAACTTTACCCATGTATATGCATATGTATAAGCAACCAAAAATTAATTTGTTCAGGATAGATTCAGTTTATGCAAGTTTTCCAACTCACTACCTTTCACTCTCAAAGTATTCTGGTTTGAATAATACATATGACTTATCCAAGTGTCAGTTCCACCATAGCACAAATTGCTACAAGTGAAATTAGGCAAGAACTATCTTTTATTAAACCTTCCAGGCTATTTGTTACCAGAACTCACACAACATTATAAGCCCAGGATTAGAAAGAGATACCAAACATGGCTTAGCTCTGAGACATATAGGCAACACACTTTGATTATAGGAATTGCACAAAATAACAATCAAAGGCATGACTAGAATTCAAGTATAACAGACTGACAGAATAGTGATGCCATCACTTCCAAGAGAAAACAAGACACCAAAAAAATGAAAACTGAATCTTACAGTCTGTAGTAAGGAAGCCACAAAAACAAAAATAAGGAAAATGCAAGAGAATTAACTGAAATTAAGAGAAAATTAGCTTGATGGAGATGGCTGTATTTTTCCTGATGCCAAATATGTGTGTTTTCCCCAACACCAACTGGGTAGCAAACAATTCAATTATGACACTAACTTCCCAGAGTGAGTACAGATCCCACAGTCAAGGGGTCAGGCCTCAGCCAACAAGACTGTCCTCAGCTGCAGACGCCAGCTGCAAAACGATGTCAAAATTATCCACATTTCTGCCTGTAGACTACGAATTCAGGGATTCATATGACTGTCCCCACTAGGTTCAATAATTCATTAGAACAGCTCACTGAACTCAGGAAAATACTTTATCTACACTTACCAATTTACTGTAAAGGATGTAACTAAAAAAGAGCCAAATAGAAGAGATCTGTAAGACAAGGTATGGAGGGAGGGAGAAACACAAAACCTCCATGCCTTCTCCAAGCTCACTACCTTCCCAGCACATCCATGTGTTTCCTGACTTGGAAGATATGTATATACCTTCGTTCAGGGGTTTCTATGGAAGTTTCATTAGGTAGGCATGACTGAATGTTTTATTAGGTAGCTCATTGGCCATTGATGACTGAACTCAATCTCCAGCCCCTCTTCCTCCCCAACGGGCCTGAAATTTCCAATGCTCTAACCACATGGTTGGAGAAGGCAATGGCACTCCACTCCAGTACTCTTGCCTGGAAAAATCCCATGGATGGAGAAGCCTGGTGGGCTGCAGTCCATGGGGTCACTAAGAGTCGGACACAACTGAGCGACTTCACTTTTACTTTCCATGTTCATGCACTGGAGAAGGAAATGGCAACCCACTCCAGTGTTCTTGCCTGGAGAATCCCAAGGACAGCGGAGCCTGGTGGGCTGCCATCTACAGGGTCGCACAGAGTCGGACACAACTGAAGCGACTTAGCAGCAGTAGCAACCACATGGTTGGTTACTCTGGCACACCAGCCCCCTTCCTGAAGCTATCTGGGGTTCCTGAAATCCATAAGCCATCTTATTAGCATACAAAAGAGTAAATTCCAAAGATTTGAGGCACTTTGTGTCAGGAACTGAGCCAAAGTATTTTTTATTCTACCATAAAGACTGAATTAGTGATATCAAAAAATAAAGTCGTCAAAGAGAATTAGAATAAGGGAAAGATCTTTGAACTTCAACAAGAACACTGTGGCAGAGGAAAGGCAGTTGTTCACTAAATCTGTTTCCCTTTTCTCCTAGGCACACATCTAGGTTTTATTTGCCAAACTCCCCTTACAGTTAACTGTGATTAAAAGACTGGTTTCTATCATGTAAGAAACGAAGTGCCAGTCTATGTTCGATACAGGATACAGGATGCTTGGGGCTGGTGCATGGGGATGATCCAGAGAGATGATATGGGGTGGGAGGTGGGAGGGGGATTCAGGATTGGGAGCTCGTATACACCTGTGGTGGATTCATGTCAATGTATGGCAAAACCAATACAGTATTGTAAAGTAAAGTAAAAATAAAATTAAAAAAAAGAAAGAAAATTAAAAGCCAATGTCGTTAATGAATATAGATTAAAAAGCCTCAACAACAACAACAAAAAAGACTGATTTCTGATGAATGGAAGAGAAGTGATGTATACAGCCTTCGGGGCTTCCCCAGTGGCTCAGTGGTAAAAAAATCCTCCTGAATGCAAGGGATGCATGTTTGATCCCTGGGTCAGGAAGATCCCCTGAAGGAGGGCACAGTAACTCACTCCAGTCTCCTTGCCTGGAGAATCCCCTGGACAGAGAAGCCCAGCAGGCTACATCCACAGGGTCAGAAAAAGTTGAACACGACTGAAGCGACGGAGCACACACGCATACAGCCTCCCAGACCTTCCCCATAAAATCCACCTTTACTGTCCTCCATGTTTTCTCTTACTACTCTGCCAACTGAATGGTGATGCTCAAGATGAAACTTTGAAGATACCAAACCACACTCTTGTCTACCCTACTGCCAATCAAGTACGTGATCATGCAAGTAAGAGAAAAAAAGCTTATCTCATTTTAGCCCCTAAGGCTTCAAGGTTTACCTATTATAACATCAAGCATTACCTTAATGAATTCAGAAAATATTAACAAACTTCAACTATGCAATTTTAGAATGGAGAGGGCATAATTATACTTCAGAATAAGCCCCTGAGATGTGAGTGAGATGAGTATAAGAGATGAGAGTGGATAGCAAGAAATCAGAACATTAACAGTCTTATAGGAAAAGTAATATTATCACAAAGGTAAATTAACTTTGCTTAAGGTTTTTAAGTTCAGATGCCATATTCCTTCCATAGTACCACACTAGGTTCTTACAGAAATGGAGATGGCAAATAAAGAAGAATCATTTGAAACATTTCATAATAAAGAAGAAATATGATAATAGCTAAAGAGATACAGTCAGGAAAAGGCTTTTTTAAGTTAATACTTGGGATCAATGAAAAATGAAGACCAGAATGAGGAACTTGAGGTTAAAAAGTACAGAACAACCCCTAGAGGTGATATGACAGACAATTACATAAGAGATGAACAGCAGTATTCTGTGTGGTAATGGAGCCAGGCTGTTTGCAAACAACATAAATCTGTAATAGGTTAGGCTTGTGTACTGTAGTTCTACAGCTTCCTCAGAAAGTTCTCTCTGGCGTCAAAGCTTTAGGTATAACAGAACCCCAGCATGGCAATAAAACCTTTCCTGAGGGGGTTCTGAGAGCAGACCAAGGAGACTGAGTAGATGAAAGATTCTCTAGCACAACAGAGACTACTAATCCTTAGTGTTAGTCACTAAGTCATGTCCAACTCTTTGCAGCCCCATGGACTATAGACTGCCAGACTCCTCTGTCCATGGGATTTCCTGGGCAAGCATACTGCACCAGGTTGCCATTTCCTTTTCCACTGGATATTCCTGGACCCAGGGATCAAACCTGTGTCTTCTGCATTGCATGCAAATTCTTTACCGAATGAGCCACCATAGGGATCTTCTATAATTATATATTTTAATTTTTAGCTGTCTTTTTGTATTTGTCAAATCTCTAGGAAAGTATTCTGCATTCTTTACTCTAAATAATTACTTATATCTCTCATTTTTTTATACTCACATGCAGGACCTACATTTTCACCTATTAAATTTAATCCTCTTATATGAAGGACCTGTAACTCCAGCCTTTTAAAATATTTGTGAAACCTGATTCTGTCATCCAATATGTTCATTACCTTTCTCATTCTCTTTTCACGCACATTCCTCTACAAAGAGGGGAAAAATTCTCTTTCATCCTTTCTACACTCAGTCCCCTGACCAAACAGTACTTATATCTAGGTCAGATGGACAGCCACAAGCCCATTTGCAGTATTCAGTGCATTCTAAACAGCTTAAAGAATTAAAATATTACATGATGCTTATACTTACTTCTCTGCCTTCAAATAACATCCCATACTAAGACTACTTCTCCTAAGTTACAACTACAGAATGTTGAATACAAAGTATTTTTCATCTCTTCTCCTCAATCTATACTTAAAACTACAGAAAACTGGATTCATGCTGGTAGCCAAATCACTAGTTTATAACTTAAACAAATGAACTAATATCTTAAGAACCTCAAGTTTAGAAATTCTAACGAAACATTTAATCCTGTTTTACCCAAGCCACAACATCTTTTAATCACAGTACTTTAGTCTTCTAAAAAACAAATCAGAAAGAATTACAAATGCCTCAGTACAGGCATTCCCTAGTGAAGACTGTGACACATTTTTTGAATGTGAATATAAAAAGAATTCACTTCTGAGACAGGGCATCTTTAAAAAGAGCTGGTGCCTAAAACAATACTATTTGTTGATGCCCAAAACGAAGCCAATACAAACATTGCTTCCCATGATCAGAAATAGATTGTTAGCCATAGTATGCCTCTGCAGAACAATTCTTAAATTTTCTTTGAAATAGTCACTAAAATTGACTGAAACTTTATTTTTATGACTGTCTGTGGTTTCCATGTATGCCTAAAAGGTACGAGAAAAAGATAAAAATATCCTAGAATTGGAAAAGCAGTCATTATGTTTGGTTTAGCTTATTTTCATATTTTTATTTTTAAAAACCATCCAAATTAAAGTTCAGCACATCCCAATGGAAGAAAAGAAAGAGAAGGCAAGTTTTTTACACAAAAGCTTTAGAAAGACTAAATTCAGCATCCTCTGTATTAAACTGGGATTTGACTTATTAGTGAATGAATGTCTAGAATCCTTTCCCACAAGTCATAAAGTTTAGTCTTCAGGCTGAACACAATTGCCTTTCAACTAGAATTTGGATACATGAAATATCTGCTGTGTGGGCAGGAGAGATGACAACAGAAAATAATTTCAATATAATACTATGTTCTGAAGCCAGGCTCATCCTCAAATAACATAAATAAATGAAACTGAAAAAAAAATAAAAAAAATAAATGAAACTGGCTTCTAATAACACAGCATTGTTTCAGCACAGCATTCTTTTAAGATTTCTGAACCTCAGGTCTACCAAATTATAGAATCCTGTTTTCAGATCCTGCATTTAAATGTTAACCATAGCTTAAAGTATCACTCTCAGAATATTCTCAGATTTTGACTGAGACTGAGAGTTAAAAGACCTGAGTTTGAATCCTAGTTCTGCTGCATCTCAGCTGTTAGACCTTAGCGAAACTGTTTAAACTTCCTAATCCTCAATATACCTACCTTTAAATTAGATATATTAATACTATCTCTAACCATCTAATTTGTCAATTCATCATATTCTATCAATCATATACAACTGTTAGATATTAACATTACATGCTAAAAAGTTGCTCCACTACCACCAGCTTGGAGGAGCTGAGAATTTTTTATGTAAATCATCAGAAAAGGGTCACTACAACCCTGGAATCAACAAAGCACTTAAGAGACTGAACCAGATCATCAATTACACTAAAATTTTATTAGGTCTATCTCTGGTCTTAAAGCTGCAGGAGTTGCTCTAGATTACACAGTATATCACAGTTTTCAAGTTATTGCTGTTAATATGCAGAATAGTTGCACATTTCTAACATATAAGGTATAGAGTACGTGTGTGCTCAGTCACTATGTTGTGTCCAACTTTTTGTGACCCCCATGGACAGCAATAAATAGTAAGACAACAAAAATGTAAGTTAATGATTTTGTATGTTTTAAAATGGGTTTGATAGATAATATAAACAAATTTATTCTGTACCTGACAAAGCACAATAGACATTAGGAAATGGGAATTGCTATCAATTATGAAAAAATTTAAAGGAAAGAGAAAGTTCCCAATGTAATCCAGCAAGATAAATAATCTTTAAATATTAATCTAGCCCCAAACATTCTGAAGTGCTTCACAAAAAATCACCCAACATAATCATCTAGGAAAATCTTAGGTGAGGAAAAGTTATGCTCCTTCTTAACATCTCAGTTTCACCAATCCAATAAGACTTTACTTGTTGCTGGAGAGACCCTGACAACACCCGAACACAGGACTGTCTTTCCCACAAAGAAAAAATATCCATTTAGTTAGTAGTAAAGTCAACACATTAGATCTGATAGACAGAGTGCCTGAAGAACTATGGACGGAAGTTCATGACATTGTAGAGGAAGTTGGGATCAAGACCATCTCCAAGAAAAAGAAATGCAAAAAGGCAAAATGGATGCCACAAATAGCTGTGAAAAGAAGAGAAGCCAAAGGCAAAGGAGAAAAGGAAAGGAATACCCATTTAAATGCAGAGTTCCAAAGAATAGCATGGAGGGATAAGAAAGCCTTCCTCGGTGATCAGTGCAAAGAAATAGAGGGAAACAATAGAATGGGAAAGACTAGAGATCTCTTCAAGAAAATTAGAGATACCAAGGGGACATTTCATGCAAAGATAGGCACAATAAAAGATAGAAATGGTATGGACCAAGCTTGCTACTTGGAAGAAAAGTTATGACCAACCTAGACAGCATATTAAAAAGCAGAGACATTATTTTGCCAACGAAGGTCCGTCTAGTCAAAGCTATGATTTTTTCAGTAGTCAGTTATGGATGTGAGCGTTGGACTATAAAGAAAGCTGAGTGCTGAAGAATTGACGCTTCTGAACTGTGGTGTTGGAGAAGACTCTTGAGTGTCCCTTGGACTGCAAGATCCAACCAGTCCATCCTATAGGAAATCAGTCCTGAATATTCATTAGAAGGACTGATGCTAAAGCTAAAACTCCAATACTTTGACCACTTGATGAGAAGAACTGACTCATTTGAAAAGACCCTGATGCTGTGAAAGATTGAAGGCAGGAAGAGAAGGGGATGACAGTGGATGAGATGTCTGGATGGCATCACTGACTCAATGGACATGAGTTTGAGTAAACTCTGGGAGTTGGTGATGGACAGGGAGACCTGGCTTGCTGCAGTCCATGGGGTAGCAAAGAGTCAGACACGACTGAGTGATTGAACTCAACTGAACTGAAAATCAACACATGTCTCTCCATCACTACTAGAGACATCAGAGGCATCACAGTATCTATGTCTTAACTTTTGAAATACAGAAAGTATTCCTTCTCAGTCATAGCTAAATAAACTACAGTCAAATCATGATCTCTCTCTAACCCAATAACATCAGTTGTCCTTGAAATTTATGAAGGTGGTTCACTGTTCATACTGTCAAACTGATATAATTTATATCCATCCGCACATTTATGTGAGGGGAGGTAGGAACACACAAAAGTTCTAAAAGACCTCGAGTATCAAAATGCTCCCCTTTCAATCATTACTAAAAAGGACAGTGAAACAGTTTAAAAGCTTTAATAGTACAAATGCCAGTTATCCACACTGTAAGACCAATTACTAGTATTTGCAGAGATGTGGAAGAGAAGAAAAAGGAATACAGGGAGGCTCTTTAAAAACCTACTTTTCTCCTCCATGTGGTAACATTTACCTTACCCAGAATACTTCATTTCTGACACTCCGAGTCACCCAATGTGTGGGATTTTTTCCTCAAAACAATCAATTATCCACAACATCTGCTGGGTGTCCTACAATTTAACTGATTGATTAAGGTTAAGGGCTCAGTCCCATGAGACCAACACCCTCCTCAACCTGAGATGCCAACTGCAAGTACGTCCCCAGGTTACCTACAACTTCTGTATGAGTTGGCTACAAATCAGAGGTTCCATGACTTCAACCTCTTTGGATTCAATTAACTTGCTCAAGTGGCTCACTTAAAATACAGTTTATTAAAGGATATGATAAGGACTACAGATGAACAGCAGATGAAGAGATATACAGAGGGAAGCCTGGGAAGGTCCCAAGCACAGGAGCTTCTCTCTCTGTGCAGCTGGGGTGCATCACCCTCCCAGTAGGTGGATGTTTGAACAACCTGAAAGTTCTCCGAATCCCATACTTTGGGGATCATTATGGTGGCTTCTTCATGTAGGCATGATCAGTCATTAACTAAACCGTCAGCCCTTCTCCCTTTTCAAGAGAACAGCAGATAATGCTGAGAGTTCCAAGCTTCTAATCATGGCTTGGTCCTTCTCTTCATCCAGGAACCATCCAGGAGTCCCCCAAGAGTCACCTCATCAGAACAAAACACTCCTACCCCTCAGGAAGTTACAAAGGTTTCAGGAGCCCTGTGGAAGGAACCAGGATCAAAGATCAAATATTACAACAAAAGATGTCTCTAGTATTTTTTGACTTAGGAAATTACAAGGGTTTCAGAAGCTCTGTGCCAGGAACTAGCGGCAGAGACCACTTTGTTGTTCAGTTGCTCAGTCATGTCCGGCTCTTTGCAACCTCATGCACTGCAGTACACCAGGCTTCCTTATCCTTCACTATCTCTTGGAGTTTGCTCAAACTCATATCCATTGAGTTGGTGATGCCATCCAACCATCTCACCCGCTGTCGTCCCCTTTTCCTCATGCACTCAATCTTTCCCAGCATCAGGGTCTTTTCCAATGTATTGTCTATTACCTCACAGATTCTCATACTCTTCCCCTGCCCCTTTTAATGCCTAAACTCAAGATTTACCCCCTCTGTGGATCTATAGAACTCACAGCCTTCTTTACACAACTGGGTTTAACAATCAAAATTAAGCATTTAGCAATGTATCTTTTATCCTCAGGGAGGCAGAAATGGACACTCATTTGCTAAGATAAGAAAAATTATAATTTTCAACATCACTTTTATTACTAATAAATATTTCTGATACAGGCTAACAAAAGACTGAAGAGTTCTTCCTCTGAGGTAGGGGCTGCAATATGTCAAACACAGAGCACCAGTGACAACAATAATAACATCAGCAAGCTACCTTATTTACTGAGAACTTTATGGAAGACATTGTCCTAAGCATTTTATTTGTATTTTTCTCATTTTTACATAACCCTATGAGATTAGTATTATCAGTGTCCTCATTTTATAGATGGAAGACTCTTGTTGCTCAAGAAACTAAGTAACTTGCCAGAAATCACACCATTCAGCTGGGATTTTCAATCCAAGCACTCTTCTCTTCATTGTTATATTACACCAACTGTTCACTCAAAACATCTGCTTTGATGAATACGGCTCGTGTGTGTGTAAATATACATACAATATAGATGAACACATACATATATACAAACATATATACACACTCTCTAAACTTTATAGTCATATTGCAAAAATACTTTAGTGATCATCTTTTCGGTCTCTGATTTTATCACCACAGATCCACCACCAGAGAGAATGTGTTAGTCATATAAATTATGCTCAACCATAAATTGCTTTAAAATGGTTGACAAAAATAAGGCAGTTGATTGCGCTATTACAAAACAACATACAAATCCTGTAACTAGAAAGAAAGAATTCAGATTTTGATTTCAAGACCAAATTCAAACCATGATTGATCACTATTAAACCAACCTTTGGTTTTGTTTACGTTTTTATTTAGTTTTCACTAAAACAACGACCTTGAAATTTTCAGGAAAAAAATACAATAAATATTTGATTAATAACACACACTATCACTGAAGATACTAGGCTAAGAGTTTGATTATAAGAATCAGAGGAATTTTTCAGCTTCCAGGTACATAAAGATCATCTATTTCATGTTTAATATTAAAGAGAAATTTAAATGGGAAGAACAGCAAAACAGGTATTCCAGAACCAATGTAGGTCAAAGGTTTCTGTGTTGGGGAGATTATTTTTAATAATGTGTTACAATTAAATCACCAAACAATTTAAAAGTAACTGCAACATAAATATAACCATAAATAAAACAAGAAAAGTATCATAAAAGTACAGTAATACAACATCAACTTACCAATTCAATTCCCTGTGGAAAAGGTGTATCATCCCAGTCCTTCTGTGGAAATCTCTGGATTATTTTCCCCAGACCTGCTCCTGACCCTATTAATAAAATCAAAGTGCATTAAGTTACAGGTACTTAAAAATCTGAATTCTCATTTTATTAATAATTATTTCTAAATGAATACTTGTTGAATAAATTTATATACTGATTAAACATTTTCATGTTTTAAAGGGTATAAAACTATCTTCTAAACACAATACTGAAATGATAGGTAATTCCCATCCTACGGACTCTCAAAAGAGTGACACAAAAATACTATGAAAAACAGGCATGTGCAATCAAGTCTCCACATCATGGGAGTAACTACCCTTTATTTCCAATAAGGAAAGCCATCTTCTGCTCAGTATCTCAAGTTGAAATTTAAAACCTTTACCATGCAGACAAAGTAATCTTAAATGACAAATGAAATGGCACTGTTAGCACTAAGCTTTAGTTATGGGTTCTAAGCACCATGCAGGGTTAAAGAAAGATTTTTCAGAATGGCCTGGCAATTAGACAACTGCCTAAACAGAGTTTCTCTACATCAGCACTACTGACATTCTGGGCCAGATAATACCTTGTTGGGTTTGAAGGCAGTGGGAGGGGAGCTATCCTGTGCATTATAGTACACTATAGTATGTTTAGTAATATCCTTAGCTTTAACACACTAAAAGTTAATAACACCACATCTAATACCACTAAGTTGTTACAACCAAAAATGTCTCCAAATCACTGCCAAATATGCTCGGGGTTGGGGAGGGAGGCAAAAATGCCCCTGGGTTGAAAACCACTCGTCTATATCACTCAGTTCAGTTCAGTTGCTCAGTCGTGTCCAACTCTTTGCAACCTTGGGACAGCAGCACACCAGGCTTCCCTGTCCATCACCAACTCCTGGAGCTTGCTCAAACTCAAGTCCATCAAGTCAGTGATGCCATCCAACCATCTCACAATCTCATCCTCTGTTGTCCCCTTCTCCTCCCACCTTCAATCTTTCCCAGCATCAGGGTCTTTTCAAATGACTCAGTTATTTGCATCAGGTGGCCAAAGGACTGGAGTTTCAGCTTCAGCATTGGTCCTTCTAATGAATATTCAGGACTAATTTCCTTTAGGATGGACTGGTTGGATCTCCTTGTAGTCCAAAGGACACTCAATAGTCTTCTCCAACACCACAGTTCAAAAGCATCAATTCTTCGGCACTCAGCTTTCTTCATCGTCCAACTCTCACATCCATACATGACTACTGGAAAAACCATAGCCTTGACTAAACAGAACTTTGTTGGGAAGTAATGTCTCTGCTTTTTAATATGCTGTCTAGGTTAGTCATAACTTTTCTTCCAAGGAGCAAGCATCTTTTAATTTCATGGCTGCAGTCACCATCTGCAGTGATTTTGGAGCCCAAAAAAATAAAGTCTGTCACTGTTTCCCCATCTATTTGCCATGAAGTGATGGGACCAGATGCCATGATTTTAGTTTTCTGAATGCTGAGTTTTAAGTCAACTTTTTCACTCTCTTTCACTTTCATTAAGAGGCTCTTTAGTTCTTCATTTTCTGCCATAAGGATGGTATCTTCTGTGTATCTGAGGTTATTAATATTTCTCCCAGCAATCTTGATTCCAACTTGTGCTTCATCCAGCCTGGCATTTTGCATGCTTTACTCTGCATATAAGTTAAATAAACAGGGTGACAATATACAACCTTGACGTATTCCTTTCCCTGTGTGGAATCAGTCTGTTGTTCCATGTCCAGTTCTAACTGTTGCTTCCTGACCTGCATACAGATTTCTCAGGAGGCAGGTCAGGTGCTCTGGTGTTCCCATCTCTTGAAGAATTTTCCACAGTTTATTGTGATCTGCGCAGTCAAAGGCTTTGGTATAGTCAATAAAACAGAAGTAGATGTTTTTCTGGAACTCTCTTGCTTTTTCCATGACCCAGCAGATGTTGGCAATTTGATGTCTGGTTCCTCTGCCTTTTCTCAATTCAGCTTGAACATCTGGAAGTTCACGGTTCACGTACTGTTGAAGCCTGGTTTGAAGAATTTTGAGCAGTACTTTGCTAGCAAGTGAGATGGGTGCAATTGTGCGGTAGTATTTGCACATTCTTTGGCGTTGTCTTTTTTTGGGATTGGAATGAAAACTGACCTTTTCCAGTCCTGTGGCCACTGCTGAGTTTTCCAAATTTGCTGCCATATTGAGTGCAGCACTTTCACAGCATAATCTTTTAGGATTTGAAATAGCTCAACTGGAATTCCATCACCTCCACTAGCTTTGTTTGTAGTGATGCTTCCTAAGGTCCACTTGACTTTGCATTCCAGGATGTCTGGTTCTAGGTGAGTGATCACACCACCGTGGTTATCTGGGTCATGAAGATCTTTTTTGTATAGTTCTTCTGTGTATTCTCACCATCTCTTCTTAGTATCTTCTGCTTCTGTTAGGTCCATACCATTTCTGTCTTCTATTGTGACCATCTTTGCATGAAATGTTCCCTTGGTATCACTAATTTTCTTGAAGAGCTCTCTAGTCTTTCCCATTCTATTTTTTCCCTCGATTTCTTTGCACTGATCACTGAGGAAGGCTTTCTAATCTCTCCTTGCTGTTTTTTGGAACTCTGCATTCAAATGGGTATACCTTTCCTTTTCTCCTTTGCCTTCTCTTATTTTCTCAGTTATTTGTAAGGCCTCCTCAGTCAGCCACTTTGCCTTTTTGCATTTCTTTTTCTTGGGGATGGTTTTGATCACTGCTTCCTGTACAATGTCACGATCCTCTGTCCATAGTTCTTCAGGCACTCTGTCATATCTAATCCCTTGATAGACAGAGTCTATATCATTACTCTATCATTACTATTACAAAATTACCCTGTGACACTAAAGACCAGATCAATTCAAAATTGATCTGTGAGCAATTTGGATTAGAGAGTACAGGCTAGGTCTAAACTGCTTTCTGTTGTACTTTTTAAAGAGCTTCCTGCGCTTACATATTCTACTTGTTGTTCCCACTCACTCTGAAGTAAAAGCAACAGCATTCTGATTATTTGTGCATCTAACTTAAGGAAACCATAACACCTGATTCAATTTTTTAGAAAGAAATCATCCACTATCATCTCTCATCCTCATCCCTGTGAACTGAACTTCCCTTTGGCCCTCACTTAGACTTCAATCACTTTATGACCAAATTCTTACCTTTAAAAGATAAATGGAAAGTTAAATTCATCTTATTGACCAACTCAGAATTGTTCTAAAATTGAGGTCACATTTGAAAAAGGCAAAATAAAAACATTCTGAAAAATGAACAACTGCTGCAGTATAGTAACTCTTCATATACCAACCATTACAGGGAAACAAAGGATTTCAGTAAGAGTAAACTAAGTGATTTATTATAGACACTCAGCTTCCAAAATCCACCTCAAGTAGCACCAGTTCTTACATTCATAGCAAACTTAATTCAACAAATTACTAGACACTGGAGATATACAATGAAAAAGACATGGCCCCTATCTCAAGGAATTAAGAGAACAGAAAACAGAAGAATGAACTGATAATTTCAGTATATCACAATAAGTACAATGACAGAAGTAGCAGAGAAATCATGGAAATTTTTACAGAAATGACAGACAGCTTCTTGTTCTTTCAGAACCATCTTTATATGCCCAAGTACCTAGCATAATGAATGCCTCGCACTTAGTTCATACTGAGCTAAATGTTTATTTCAGTAGATTTGTTAATATGATGGAAATTGTTTTAAACTTATATCTCCTCTCACTTTTTAAAAAGTGATATGAATATTATATATTTCATCATATTTAACCAGGTGTTCCTATATCGCTTTCAATTCTGAAAGTCATAACTCATGTATTTCAGGCTCAGGAAATATTTTATCACATTAATTTTTACTAATCATAAAAATAATAAATGTCAGCTGCAGAAAAAATTTTAATATATGAAAATATAAAGGAGAAATCATCTATTATCCCACACCTGAAGACAATTACTGCTAATGTTTGGATTTTACCCTAGGCTTTTCTCATATGTGTATTTTTTTCATCAGAATCAAGATAATACTAAACTTAAGTTTATATATTGATTTATTATTAATGTTTCTAACATGTCTTTGACAATTATATATATTTCCTATTTTCTCTATTATAAATAATGCTATGAAAGCACCTTTCTATACAAATCTTTATCCTCGTCTCACTTTTGCCCAGAAAAAATCTTAGGTATACAACTAATGGATCAAAGAATATGAAAATTTTAAAAACTCACACAAAGTCAAAGGGCTAGTGAGAAAGATATAATTTTTTACACCCTGTCTATAAGAATGAGACTGTTGTTTTCACTTGTTTAGTTAATGCCAATCTGAGAAGTAAAAAGCTCCTTGTAAGCAGGAACATAACTTTCTAAAGGTCTCTAGGAGCCATATACTTAATTTATTGATTTCATAATGATATGCAGTCATTCAATAACATGAAAGCTTAGTGTGAAATGCTGATATAACATTTGTAAGCACACAGAGAAATATGATTCATGGGTGATATAACTTCCTTATACATATGCTATTTGTAAATGGAAATTAGATTATAAAAAGGCAAAAATAAAAATGGTAACATGGTATTTCACAAATAAAATGTGGAAGCAGCTACAGTAACTTGGTTTTGAATATCAAATATGCAAATTGATGCAGCTAACTTTTGAGAAACTTAGGAGAATACCCTATGGAAGTAAACGAACATTGTCTGATGCTTCTTTTTGGATTTCAAGAGTTTAAACTGAATGTTTAAATTTATTTTCCAAGTTTATATAATTTACCTAAAACTATTCTTACAGGAAGCACTGGTTGTATTTAAGAATGCTGACAAGATGACATTTTATGTTGAGGAGCAAGCCATGTTGCGAGAAGACTGTTTTAGAGTCAAATGTCCACCTGTGGGCTGATTCTTGTGTCCAGAGGTGAAGTCAATCAGAATGGCTGTCGAAGCAGCTCTGATTTGCACTATGTATTAAACGGGCATGGGTAACAGGGTAGGGAGAGAGACACTTCTCAAAAGAAATGGGGTCACTTCTTAGAAAAGACAGGTGCTAGGCTGACAAACTGTGATTGTTCAGTGCATTGCATACAGCTAAATTGAAAAAAAAAAAAAGAGGGGGCAGTTATTAGTCAAGGCCTTCCTGATTTTCTTTCCAGCCCCTACTCTACCACTGCATCATAAAATCAGGAAATACAATGACCAAATGTGGAGCTCATACATAAAAAGGGGGACTCTTAGCAGGATACCAACACATTTGGAAATAGCTTTCTTTAAAAAAAAAAAAGAGCAAATGCTAGACAAACCACCCCACACAAATTTAGGAAGGGTGAGGAAACACTGGCGTGATCAGGCACACTTTTCCCTCCTTTATGTGTGGTAATCCACCTTCCCCCGGGACCTGGTAGGGTAATCCAGTTACCCGGCCCACCACAAGGATTATCAAGTGACCTAGGATGATCCAACCATTCACCCTGCCAAAATGACTGTTCAAGCCTTACCAGATGTCTGCAGGAAAATCAAACAGTATTCTCAGGGAGTGCTAAGTAGCATGCTGTAGGTGTGGAATAGCTAATAGTATGAGGAAAATGTTCGTTTGCAGGAGAAATGAAGTCAGTAAGGGTTAATTAACTGAAGAAATGCAATACTTTGTTCTATATGAAACAGGATGCTTGATATTTGTTGATCATATCAACTGACAAATCAATCATTTTAGTATCATGTATATGTTTAAAGTATACACATGTAAAATATATACTACTTGGCTTAACACAGGCTCTGAATTTTGAGAAATGCTACTCTAATGCATAATTTTAAAAATCTTCTCTATGTTTGTCTACACAACTATGGTGGTTATCTATATTAGAGTTGCTTTCTGAAGTCCATCTGCCCATATCACATTCTATCAAAAATGGCACCAGTTCAATGAAGGGCAGCAGTCATGTTCAGAAGCACACAATCCTCTCTCTCTTACCAACCAGAGAGAAATTATGAAATCATTAATTTGACTAGTACATTTACTTCTACTTGTATATTTCACCTCACTAGAATGGAAACAGTGATTTTGACCTGCTATGTTTACTGATGTATCCCAGGCATTTAGAACAATAACTAGTATATATTAGATATTTAATAAAATACTTGTTGAGTCAATGAATGGGACTATTAGGTGGGCAAGGGCAAGCAACTGGCAAGCAACTTATGACCAGAGTGACCTATAAAAAGTACCTTAGACAAACCTGGCTCCTCTGCTGAGAAATTCCGAATAGAAGAAATGAGAGACTAAAGCAGCTAAAAAGATGTATCAAGACTTGTGAGTCAGGCAGCCACAGGGGGTCATGTGTAAAGCCAGTTACAGAAGAGCAGAAACCCAGGCCAAGACTTGCCAGTACAGCACAGGTTGGCGGTACAGACATAGGAGGCAGCAGAAATGATGCAAGAGAAAGGCTGGGTAGCTGTCTAAGTTCTACCTCCAGTAAACCGGTAGCACTGGAGCATCTGTCATCAAACTTTAGAAGTACTGTAACAATATTCCTCCCTCTTAGACTGGATCTATGATTCCTTGTCACAAAACAGGCCAAACAATAATACACTGTAAAAGGCATCTATGATAGATCAAGCCCTTTCAAACTGGTAACAGGTCTGGAAAAGTTTACATAAAAGAAGATTTAGTCAGAAAAGTGTTTTTAAAAGTGCTTAAAAATTAAGAAGCACATATGAGAACTTTCTCCAAATGTGTAAAGAGCTATTATATGGAAGAAGATAGAGTAGAACAAACTAGAGCCAAAAGCTGTAATTCAGAGGAGATATTATTGAATCAATATAAATGAAGAACCTTGTGAGAATGAGAACTATCAAAAATGACAGCATGAACTGCCACAGAAACTACAAGGGCTTTCTTGGTGGCTCAGAGGTAAAGAACCCGCCTGTCAATGCAGGAGATGCAGGCTCAATCAGGAAGATTCCCTAGAGAAGGTAATGGCCACCCACTCCAGTATCATTCCCTGGGAAATCCCACGGACAGAGGAGCCTGGTGGGCTACAGTCCATGGGGTCACAAAATAGTCAGACACGACTGAGCAACTAAGCAACAACAACAAATGGTGTATCCCCCCAAAAAATCTTAAAAGCAGACATTCTTTCATGGTTTAAAAAGCAATTTATTAAGTCTGTTCTCTATACCTGTGAGTTTGTTTCTATTTCACTTATGAGGCAGGATGGGAATGGGGGTTGAGAGGTAAGAACTACGATGTATAAAATGGATAGGCCACAGGATGCGCTATACAGCACTGGAAAATAGTCACTGCTTTGTAGTTATTTTAAATGGAGAGTAACCTATAAAAAACGCTGAAGTTAAAATGATGCAAATCAACTATACTTCAATTTCTAAAATGCAATTCGAGTTTTCTAAAAGTACATGATGCATATACATGGTAACCTCTTTTCATAATGACTTTGTTTCTCGTATGATTTTTATACTCAGCAAACTTTATACTCAGTCTACATTTAATACTGCAGACATTCATGAATAATTATGGAAATTAAAGTATGGACTTTCTCACTAACACATTTCAAATGTATAAATCAAATAACGGACTAAATTTATTAATATGTGCATGCAAAAGCAGAAGTCTCTCACTCTATTAATACAGAAGGGTATTTGTCCTTCTCTGTCTGGTATATTTCAGCTAGAGTAATGCTGAGGAGAAATAGGGAGATGTTAGTAAGAGTACAAACTTTCAACTATAAGATGAATAAGTTCTGAGGGTCCAATGTAAAACATGGTGACAACACTATAGTTGACAACATTATATTGCAAAATTGAAATTTGCTAACAGTAGAACTTGTACTCACCTAAAAAAAGACAAACATGTGAGATGATGGATGAATTAATTAACTAGATGGGGGAATCCTTTCACAATGCATATATATATCAAATCACCATGATGTATTCTTTAAATATCTTAAATTTTGCTTGCTAATTTTACCTCAATAAATAGTTGGGAAAAAATAGTGAAAAGCCAAAAAGAAAATTAAATGAATGGTACTAACAGAAACCTTTAAATAGTAATTATTATACAAATGAAACAGTAGCCTTTATCACTGACCTTTGAAATAATTTTACAAGTAAATGAATGGATAATTGCAGAACAATACATCAGCTAAAATGTCCTCATACTTTCACCACAGATTGCCCACCCCTTGGTTCCTAACTGATCGTCATCTCTCCCAAGGAGGACAAGAACAGTCTGCACATAGATTTGTCTTTAGACACAAAGAAGACAAGTTCTGATAAAGGAAGATGGCAGGCACAGTGTATCTAACCTCTGATTCAGTTCAGTTCAGTCGCTCAGTTGTGTCCGACTCTTTGCGACACCATGAATCGCAGCATGCCAGGCCTCCCTGTCCAGAACCTCTGATTAGTATAGTGGAAACAACCTGGGCTTGGAGGCTAGTCAGACTTAAGTTCAAATTCAGGCTCCACTATTTCACTTACTCTCTAGAAATCTGTTTTCTCAACCTCAAAATATGGTTAATATAATCCCCATCATAAAAAGCTGCCATTAAGAATGACATCACATACTTAGCAGCAAAGAATCTGCCACAAAAGACAGGCTTGAGACAAGAAAAGTTAGATCAAGTTAAGACTTACTCTTTTACTTAAAGAATATACTTTAAAGGAGTTCCTACTGTTCATATTATCTCAGGGCTTCCCAGATGGCCCAAGTGGTAAAGAATACGCCTGCCAATGCAGGAGACACAGGCAGGAGACATGGGTTCAATTCCTGGGTTGGCAAGTTCCCCTCAGGAGGAAATGGCAACCCACTCCAGTATTCTTGACTTGAAAATCCTATGAACATAGAGCCTGGCAGGCTACAGTCCATGGCATCATAAGAGCTGGACACAACTTAGCAACTGAGCCACAAACACATCCAAAGAGTATTGAGAAATCAATGGCAACCTCAAGGCAGCCTTTAGCTGACATTTGTTCTACTCTGTCCCAATCAACACTTACATTAATTACATAGTTGAAAACGTTAAGACATCCTCTTCAAATCTGTAAAAAGTAACAATCTGAAGAAGATGGAGGTAGCAGAAATGTAGCTCACCAATTTTGCTGAATTCCCATATAAAAGATAGCATCAAAACAGCACAATTTTTTTTTTTTTTTTTTGCACAATTGAACTGGCACAAAGACCAACGTAACAGGGACTTCCCCGGTGGTCCAGTGGTTAGGAATCTGCCTTCCAATCCAGGGCACACAGGTTTGATCCCTGGTCGGGGAACTAAAATCAAACATGCCACAGGGCAGCTAAGCCCACACACCTCAACTACTGAGCCTGTGAGCTCTAAAGCCTGTGCTCCACAACAAAAGAAGGCCACACCCCACTACTAGAAAAGCCCCTGTAAGCAGTAATGATCACACCGAAATGAAGACCCTGTGCAGCAAAAATAAATAAATAAAAGACCTATGTCTATGTAACAGAATAGAGAATCCAGAAATAAACCCTCATGTATACGGTCAAATGATCTTTAAGAAAAGTGCCAAGGTTACACAACGGGGAAGGACAGTTTCTTCAACAAAATGTGCTGGGAAAACTATTTATCTGCATGTAAAAGAATACGAACGGATCCATGCCTTACACCACAAACAAAAATTAACTCAAAATGGATTAAAGGCCTAAACCATACCTGAACTACAAAATTCCTAGAAGAAAACAAAAGGGAAAAGGTTGATGTTATTGGATTTGGTAATGATTTCTTACAAACGACATAAAAATACAGGCAACAAAAAGTAAAAACAGCAAAACGGGACTACATCAAACTTAAAGATTTATGCACAGCAAAGGAAATTAAAACACAGTAAAATGCAACCTACAAAACGGGAGAAAGTACTTGCAAGCCAGATATCTGACAAGGAGTTAATATCCACAATGTATAAAGTGCTCCAACAACACAACGACAATAAATATCCAATTTAAAAACAGGCAAAGAACTTACATAGACATTTCTGCAAAGACGACATATAAACAGCCAACAAGCATATGATAAGATGATCAATACCACTAAGCATTAGGGAAATGCAAATTAAAACCACACAGATTAGGATGGCAACTATCAAAACCCAGAAAACAACACATGTTAGAGAGGAAGCAGAGAAACTGGGACTATTGTGGGCTGTTGTCTACAATGTAAAATGGTACAGCCCCTAGAGAAAACAGTATGGAGGTTCCTCAAAGAACTAAAAAAGGAACTATTATATAATCCAAAAATCCCATTTCTGGGTATATATTCAAAAAAACCCGAAAACAGAACCTCAAAGAGACATTTGCACATTCATGTCCACTGCAGCATTATTCACAACAGCCGAAAGGTGAAAGCAACTAAAACATCTGTTAACAGAGATGTCTCTGGTGGTCCAGCGGCTAAGACTCTGTGGTTCCAATGCATGGGGTACTGGTTCTATCCCTAGTCAGGAACGAGATCCCACGTGCCACACAAAAGATCCCACATGCCACAACTAAGACCTGGCACAGCCAAATAAATATTTTTTAAAAAACTATTAACAGATGAATGGATAAAGAAAATGGGGTACATACATACATGGAACAATACTTAGCCTTAAAAAAGGAAATCCTGTCAAATGCTACAACATGAATAAACACAGAAGCAACCTAGATGTCCATTGACAGGTGAATGGATAAAGAAGTTGCAGTACACGTACACAATGGAATATTATTCAGTCATAAAAAGGAACACATTTGAGTCAGTTCTAATGACATGGGTAAACCTAGAGCCTATTATACGGAGTGAAGTAAGTCAGAAAGAGAAAGATAAATATCGTATTCTAATGCATATATATGAAATCTAGAAAAATGGTACTAAAGAATTTATTTGCAGGGCAACAATGGAGAAACAGACATAGAGAACAGACTTATGGACATGGGGGGAGGGGAGGAGAGGGTGAGATATATGGAGAAAGTAACATGGAAACTTACATTACCATTTGTAAAATAGATAGCCAAAAGGAATTCGCTGTATGTCTCAGGAAATTCAAATAGGGTCTCTGATTCAACCTAGAGGGGTAGGATGGGGAGGGAGACAGGAGGGGGCTTCGAAAGGAATGGGGTATATGGATACCTATGGCTGACTCATGTTGAGGTTTGACAGAAAACAACAAAATTCTGTAAAACAATTATCCTTCAGTTAAAAAATAAATTAATTCAGTTCAGTTCAGTAGCTCGGTCATGTCTGACTCTTTGTGACCCCATGAATCACAGCACACCAGGCTTCCCGTCTATCACTAATTCCCAGAGCTTGCTCAAACTCACGTCCATTGAGTCAGTGATGCCATCTAACCATCTCATCCTCTGTCGTCCCCTTCTCCTCCTGCCTTCAATCTTTCCCAGCATCAGGGTCTTTTCAAATCAGTCAGCTCTTCGCATCAGGTGGCCAAAGTATTGGAGTTTCAGCTTCAACATTAGTCCTTCCAAAGAACACCCAGGACTGATCTCCTTTAGGATGGACTGGTTGGATCTTCTTAAGAGTTCTCCAACACCACAGTTCAAAAGCATCAATTCTTCAGTGGTCAGCTTTCTTTATAGTCCAACTCTCACATCTATACGTGACTACTGGAAAAACCATAGCCTTGACTACATGGCCCTTTGTTGGCAAAGTAATGTCCCTGCTTTTTAATATGCTGTCTAGGTTGGTCATAATTTTCCTGCCAAGGAGTAAGCGTCTTTTAATTTCATGGCCGCAGCCACCATTTGCAGTGATTCTGGAGCCTGCAAAAATAAAGTCTGTCACTGTTTACACTGTTTCCCCATCTATTTCCCATGAAGTGATGGGACCAGATGCCATGTCTGAATGTTGAGCTTTAAGCCAACTTTTTCACTCTCTTCTTTCACTTTCATCAAGAGGCTCTTTAGTTCTTCTTCAATTTCTGCTATAAGGGTGGTGTCATCTGCATACCTGAGGTTACTGATATTTCTCCCAGCAATCTTGATTCTAGCTTGTGCTTCCTCCAGTCCAGTGTTTCTCAGGATGCACTCTGCATATAAGTTAAATAAGCAGGGTGACAATATACAGCCTTGACATACTCCTTTTCCTATTTGGAACCAGTTTATTGTTCCGTGTCCAGTTCTAACTGTTGCTTCCTGACCTGCATACAGGTTTCTCAAGAGGCAGGTCAGGTGGTCTGGTATTCCCATCTCTCTCAGAATTTTCCACAGTTTATTGTGATCCACACAGTCAAAGGCTTTGGCATAGTCAATAAAGCAGAAATAGATGTTTTTCTGGAATTCTCTTGCTTTTTCAATGATCCAGCAAATGTTGGCAATTTGATCTCTGGTTCGTCTGCCTTTTCTAAAACCAGCTTGAACATCAGGTACATGTATTGCTGGAGAATTTTGAGCATTACTTTACTAGTGTGTGAGATGAGTGCAATTGTGGGGTAGTTTGTGCATTCTTTGGCATTGCCTTTCTTTGGGATTGGAATGAAAACTGACCTTTTCCAGTCCTGTGGCCACTGTGGAGTTTTCCAAATGTGCTGGCATACTGAGTGCAGCACTTTCACAGCATCATCTTTTAGGATTTGAAATAGCTCAACTGGAATTCCAGCACCTCCACTAGCTTTGTCCATAGTGATGCTTCCTACGAACATCCTTCCTTAGAGCCATGCATTCCAGGATGTCTGGCTCTAAGTGAGTGATCACACCATCGTGACTACCTGGGGCATGAAGATCTTTTTTGTACAGTTCTTCCGTGTATTCTTGCCATCTCTTCTTAATATCTTCTGCTTCTGTTAGGTCCATACCATTTCTGTCCTTTATTGAGCCCATCTTTGCATGAAACATTCCCTAGGTATCTCTAATTTTCTTGAAGAGACTTCTAGTCTTTCCCATTCTATTGTTTTCCTCTATTTCTTTGCACTGATCACTGAGGAAGGCTTTCCTATCTCTCCTTGCTATTCTTTGGAACTCTGCTTTCAAATGGGTATATCTTTCCTTTCTCCTTTGCTTTTCATTTCCCTTCTTTTCACAGCTATTTTTAAGGCCTCCTCAGACACCCATTTTGCTTTTTTTTTGCATTTCTTTTTCTTGGGGATGGTCTTGATCCTGTCTCCTGTACAATTAATAAATTAATTAAACACCCCCCCAAAAAAAATCCTAAGAAAGCTCATATCAAGCAGTACATCTTAGCCAATCATACTAACAAATACTGATCACTATTACTTTGACTTAGGTGTTTTTCATCAACACATTTTACTAGTTTGTTCAACCTGAGTATACATGAGTATATAGCACAGAAAACATATAGAAAGATGCTCAAAGTGTTAACATAGGATTTTCATTCAATTGTATTGCCTAATCCATATATTCTAATTTTTCTAATATGTACACACATTTCTTTGTAATGAAAAGTTTTAAAGCATATTAACCACTTTTGTATCTTCAATGGTGGAAAAAATTATATAGGTGCTATTAAATTTATAGCTATAAAAAATCTATTAGATGAATGGATAAAATGGGGTATATACATACATGGAATATTATTTAGCCTTAAAAAAGGATATCTTGTCAAATGCTACAACACGAATAAACTTTAAGAACACTATGCTAAGTCAAACAAGCCAAATAATACATGATTCCTCTTCTATGATAAGGATCCCAAAACAGCTAACAAGTATTCACTAGAAAGTAGAATGGCCAATTTGAGAGTGGCAGCACATTTCTGTAGCATGGACTAAAATTACTAGAGCAGTTTAAGACCCCAGACTGGAAAAACTGCAAGGAGTAGAATAAAAACTGAGCAGAAAAGGACTTTCTACCACCTGACTGTACATTGTCACCCTGCTTATTTAACTTATATGCAGAGTGCATCATGTGAAATGTTGGGGTAGATGAATCATAAGCTGGAAACAAGGTGGTCGGGAGAAATATCAACCACCTTGGACATGCAGATGATATCATTCTAATGGCAGAAAGGGAAGAGGAACTAAACAGCCTCTTGATGAAAGTGAAAGAGGGGAGTGAAAAAGCTGGCTTAAAACTTAACATTCAGAAAACAAAGATCATGGCATGCAGTCCTATCATTTCAAGGCAAACAGAAGGAGGAAAAGATAAAGCAGTTACAGATTTTATTTTTGTGGGCTCCAAAATCACTGTGGATGGTGACTGCAGCCATAAAACTAAAAGATGCTTGGAAGGAAAGCTATGATAAGCCTAGACAGCATATCAAACAGCTGTTAAATAGCAAAGACATCATTTTGCCAACAAAGGTCCGTACAGTCAAAGCTATGGTTTTTGCAGTAGTCATGAACAGATGTGAGAGTTGGATCATAAAGAAGCCTGAGTGCCAAAGAACTGATGCTTTTGAACTGCAGTGCTGGAGAAGACTCTTGAGCATCCCTTGGACAACAAGGAGATCAAGCCAGTCAATCCTTCTGGAAATCAATCCTGACTATACAGTGGAAGGACTATTGCTGAAGCACCAATGTTTTGGCCACCTGATGAGAAGAGTCGATTCAGTGAAAAAGACCCTAATGCTGGGAAAGGTTGAAGGTAAAAAGGAGAAGCGGGTGGCAAAGGATGAGATGGTTAAATAGCATGCAGATGGATTTGAGCAAACTCCAGGATATAGTGAAGGGCAGGGAAGCCTGGCGTGCTGCATTCCATGAAGCACAAACAGCCAGACACGACTGAGCAACTGAGCAACAACAACAATTTACCTACTGGTCACAGTGCTCCTTCCTGGAACTATATGGGATAAATTTAGTCCCATTTCTACAAGACAGTTCTTCAAATATTTGAATATAACTAACAAAAATCTTACCCCCTGTCTCCTTCTCTGTACCTCCCCGGATCTTTTCTTTTCAAATTAGTTTCAATTTGCTCCTCAGATTCCAATGTGATTTTTAATTTTTTTTTACAATGTTAGGAATATGGAGTAGGGATCTAGATTACCTGCATGTGCTCAGCTGCTCAGTCATGTCCCACTCTTTGTGATCTCATGGGTAGGAATTTTCCAGGCAAGAAGACTGAAATGGGTTGCCATTTCCTAGTTCAATTCCACCATTTACTTGCTATGTGACTCTGTGAAAACTGTATTACCTCTTTGTGCTTCATTTTTTTTCCCCATACATAAACGGTACTATTACCTACCTTTTAAGAGCTCTTGTCAGGAAAAATATGAGTTAATATACATGTGAAGTGTTTCAACAAGCATCTGGTGCATGGTAAATACTATATAAGTGTTGATGATGATGATAACAATGATGACCATGATTATAACAAAATAAGTGTGTGCCAGTTTGCCTGAGTAGTACTCCAGAACTGAACACAGTACTTGAGAATACTGAGTTGGTCTAAGTGATACACTGTAGGCAACTACTGCTCTAAATTACATTAGGTCCTTTGGTGACCACAAGAGTTTGGAAGAAACATGTAAACCCCCTTTTAAACATGTTTTGATGCTAAACTGTTTCAGACTCAAGTTATACCTGTTAAATTTTTTTAGTTAGCCTAGCACAAGCATGTCTTAGATCTTATGTCTGTTACTCATTGTATTTATATTATTCAATTTTTTAAGTGGGGGCATACATTTCATAGAATGTGACCATTTTAACAGTTTGATAGCTGTTGACAAAATCTTAAAAACTATTTCAGTAAAATAAAAACAAAAATGGAAAAAGTAGAAATTACTTAATTGTAACATGCTAAAAAACTGCTCAAGGAGTTTCTCCAGAAAATATTTTCTGAAAACATTTCATCAAATTGGCATAAGTCTGATTAATATTTTTTATTTTCCCAACTCCCCTTCAAAGATCACTGCCTTGTCATGGTGAAGGGGCTTGCATAACTCAATGAAGCTATAAGCCATTCCATGCAGGGCCACCCAAGACGGACTGGTCATAGCAGAGAGTTCTGACAAAACATGATCCACTGGAGGAGTGAGTGGCAAATCATCCCAGTATACTGGCTGTGAGAACCTCATGAACAGTATAAAAGGCCAAAAAGATATGATACCAAAAGATGAGTCCCCTAGGTCTGAAGGTGTCCAATATGCTACTAGGGAAGAGTGGAAGAGAATTACCAATAGCCCCAGAATGAAATGGCTGGGCCAAAGCAGATACAACTCTCAGTTGTATCAATGTGTCTGGCGATGAAAGTAAAATCTGATGCTGCAAAGAACAGCACTGTATAGGAACCTGGAATGTTAGGTCCATGAATCAAGGAAAACTGGATGTGGTCAAGCAGGAGATGGTAAGAATAAACATCAACATCTTAGGAATCAGTGAACTAAAATGGACAGGAATGGGCGACTTCTATTCAGATGACCATTACATCTACTACTATGGGCAAGAATCCCAAAGAAGAAAAAGAGTAGACCTCATATTCAGTGAAAGAGTCCAAAATACAGTACTTGGGTACAACCTCAAAAATGACAGAATGATCTCTGTTTCCAAGGAAAGCATTTAACATCACAGTAATCAGAATCTACGCCCCTACCACTAACGCCAAAGAATCTGAAGTTGATCAGTTCTATGAAGATCTAGAAGAACTCCTAGAACTAACACCTTAAAAAGATGGTCTATTCATCATTGGGGATTGGAATGCAAAAGTAGGAAGTCAAGAGATACCTGAAGGAACAGGCAAGATTGGCATTGGAGAACAAAATGAAACAGGGCGACTAACTGAATTCTTCCAAAAGAACCCGCTAGTCAGAGCAAATACCCTTTTTCAACAACACAAGAGACAACTTTACACATGGACGTCACCATCACCAAACGGTCAATACCGAAATCAAATTGATTACATTCTTTGTAGCAGAAGATGAAGAAGCACTACACAGTCAGCAAAAACAAGACCTCGAGTTACCTGTGGCTCAGATCATCAGCTTCTCATAGCAAAATTCAGGCTTAACTAAAGAAAACCAGGAAAACCAGTAGGCCAGCCAGGTATGACTTAAATCAAATCCCGTATGAATTCACAGTAGAGGTAACAAGTAGATTCAAGGGACTAGATTTAGTTAACAGTGAAGTGAAGTGAAGTGAAAGTCGCTCAGTTGTGTCCAACTCTTTGCCACACCATGGACTGTAGTCCACCAGGCTCTTCTGTCCATGAAATTTTCCAGGCAAGAATACTGATATGGGTTGCCATTCCTTTCCCCAGGGGATCTTCCCAACCCAGGGATCGAACCCAGGTCTCCTGCATTGCAGGCAAATTCTTTACCATCTGTAAGAGGTCTGTAATATTGTACAGAAGGCAGTAAACAAAACCATTCCAAAGATTTAAAAAAAGCAAGAAGGCAAAGTGGTTATCTGAGGAGGCTTTACAAAGAGCAGAAGAATGAAAAGAAGCAAAAAGCAAGGGAGAGATGGAAAGATATATTCAATTAAATGCAGAGTTCCAAAGAATAGCTAGAAGAGACAAGAAGGCCTTCTTCAACAAACAGTGCTTAATAAAAGAAGACAACAAAAGGGGAAAGACTAGAGATCTCTTCAAGAAAACTGGAAACATCAAGGGAGCATTCCACCCAAAGATGGACACAATAAAGGATAAAAATGGTAGATATATAGTAGACGCTGAAGAGATCAAGAAGAGATGGAAAGAAGACATGCAAGAACTGTATAAAAAGATCTTAACGAACTGGATTACTACGATGGTGTGAAGGATAAAAATGGTAGATATATAGTAGACGCTGAAGAGATCAAGAAGAGATGGAAAGAAGACATGCAAGAACTGTATAAAAAGATCTTAACGAACTGGATTACTACGATGGTGTGGTTAGTCACCCAGAGCCAGACATTCTGGAGTGCAAAGTCAAGTGGGCCTTAAGAAGCACGGCTGTTAATAAAGCTAGTGGATGTGATGAAATTGCAGCAGAATTGTTCAAATCTCTAAAGGATGATGCCATCAAACTTTTGCATTCATTATGTCAGCAAATTTGGAAGACCCAGCAGTGCCATAGGACTGGAAAAAGTCAATCCTCATCCCAATTACCAAGAAGGGCAATACCAAAGAATGTGCTAACCATCAGACAATCGCACTCATCTCCTATGCTAGTAAGGTCACACGCTTAAAATCTTGCATATGTTAGGCTTCAGCATTATGCAAACCAAGAACTTCCAGATGTCCAAGCTGAATAGAAAAGGAATAGGAGCTAGAAATGAAATTGCCAACACTTGCTGGATTATAGAAAAAAGCAAGGGAATCTCAGAAAAACATCTATCTCTGTTTCATCGACTATGATAAAGCCTTTGACTGTGTGGATCATGACAAACTGTGGAAAGTGCTCAGAGAGATGGAATACCAGACTAACTTACCTGTCTCCTGAGAAACCTGTATGTGGGTCCAAGAAGGAACAGCTAGAACCCTGTATGAAACAACTGACTGGTTCAAGATCGAGAAGGGAGTACAACAGGGCTGTCTGCTGTCACCCTGCTTGTTTAATCTATACATTGAGCACTTCATGAAAAATGCTGGGCTAGATAAGTTACAAGCTGGAATCAAGATAGGCAGGCAAATAGCAATAACCTCAGATGTGTGGATGATACCACTCTAATGGCAGAAAGCAAAGAGAACTAAAGAGCCTCTTGATGAAGGTGAAGGAGGAGAGTGAAAGAACCAGCTTAAGTCAAAATATTAAAACAACTAAGATCATAGCATCCACCCGCATTACTGCACAGCAGATAGAAGGGGAAAAGGTGGAAGTAGTGACGAATTCCCTCTTTTGGGCTCCAAAATCACTGCAGATGGTGACTGCAGCCATGAAATCAGAAAACAACTGGTTCTTGGCAGGGAAGTGAGGACAAACTTAGTGTGTTGAAAAGCAGAGACATTAACCCTGTCGACAAAGGTCTGTATAGTCAAGGCTATCACATAGCCTTGAAGACAGTCAAGGCTATCTTCCCAGTGGTCACGACAGTTGTGAGAGCTGGACCATAAAGAAGGCAGAATAGAATACCAAAGAATTGATGCCTTCAAACTGTGGTTCTGGAGAAGACTCCTAAAAGTCCCCTGGACAGCAAGGAGATCAAACAGTCAATCTTAAGGGAGATCAACACTGAATATTCACTGGAAGGACTGAAGCTGAAGCTTCAGTACTTTGGTCATCTTATGCGAACAGACGATTGATTGGAAAAGTCCTTGATGAAGGAAAGACTAAGGGCAGAAGGAGAAGAGGGCATCAGAGGATGAGATGGCTGGACAGCATCACCAGTGCAATGAATATGAACTTGGGCAAACTCTGGGAAATGGTAGGAGACAGGGAGGCCTGGCGTGCTGCAGTCTATGGGGTCGAAAAGAGTCGGACATGACGGGTGACTGAACAACAACAATTCTCCCAACTAGAGTTAAAATTTCCCAAAGGGAAAATGTTTCGGTCGAAACATGCTCTATACATATCACTGGCATTGGCACCAGTCCTTCTATTCTATCCCAAACAATCTCCAGCTTCAGTACTGTGCCTAGCACTTGTTCTTTTCTTCACTGAGAGTATCACCCTTAGGGGAAACAAGTGAAGCCAAAGCATGACACTAGAAAAATCAGAACTTATGACCTTTCAGAAACATATAGCTGACTTATACATCTTAACAGGGTAAAAAAGCTGATCAGCAGAAATTTAATTTACCTGTTCATAAGTAAAATTAAGATGAGGGTCTTAATAGTTCCCAAGCTCCCCATGCTTAATTGAAAAATCTGCTTTTTAGCAAATGGTCATTTTTAAAAATGTTTTCTTATTCACCAAAGGCTTGTGCTATAATGCCAAAATAATCAGAAGATCAAAACTCTGCAACACAAGATCTAATTGTGCCAGTAAAGACCAACTTTCAAAGGATAAGGAAAAGAAAAACTGTTCATTCACTGCAAAGAAAGCATGCAGGAAATCATTCCACAATAGGCTTTCATATTTGGTCCATTTAGTATTTAACCAAAGAAGTCTGTTTTTTTCAACTGAAACAAGCCTTTTTGTGGTTATTCAAAAATTTAGGTAGGAATGCAATATGATTTTCCGAATTTCCAGTATAATCTCCTATTATTCAAAAGGCTTATTAAGAACACACAAACTATTTTTTTCCAGAGTTAAATTTAGCAAAAAGCCAAAGGGCTTTCACAGAAGGGAAAAAGAATGCATTTCAAAATTTAACAGAATACATAGAGTACAACGTATACCATTAAAAATAATAAGTCAACGGTAACTATATAACCTTGGGTTTTTCTTTTTCATTTTTTAATTGGGGAGAAATTGCTTTATACTGTTGTGTTGGTTTCTGCTGTACAACAATGTAAATTAGCCATAATTATACATATGATCCCTCTCCACATCCCACTCCTCTAGGCCGTCACAGAGCACCAGGCTGGGTTCCCTGTATTATATGGCAACTTCTCACCAGCTGCCTATTTTACACGATA
Organism: Oryx dammah; assembly: GCF_014754425.2. NCBI lineage: Eukaryota > Metazoa > Chordata > Mammalia > Artiodactyla > Bovidae > Oryx > Oryx dammah. The sequence continues at coordinate 41,714,737 of NW_024070201.1, read as the reverse complement.
GTGTGTATTTTCCCCATTCATCCCACTCTTTCCTTCCCCAACTGTGTCCACAAGTCTTTTCTCTACATCTGGATCTCCATCCCTTCTTTTCAAATAGATTAATCAATACCGTTTTTTAGATTCCATATATGTGTGTTAATATATGATATTTGTTTTTCTTCTTCTGATTTACTTCACTCTGGGTAACAGGCTAGAATCACTAGAACTGATTCAAATTTGTTCTTTATGGCGGAGTAATATTCCATTGTATATATGTAATACATCTTCTTTATCCATTCATCTGTAGATGGACATCTAGGTTGCTTCCATGTTGTTGTGCTCATGCTCAGCTGCTAAGACAGGACCAACTCTTTGCAACTCCATGGGCTGTAGCCAACCAGACTCCTCAGTCCATGGGATTTCCCAGGCAAGAGTACTGGAGTGGGTTGCCATTTCCTTCTCCAGAGGATCTTCCCGACCCAGGGACTGAACCCACGACTCCTGCATTGGCAGGTGGATTCTTTACCACTGAGTCACAAGGAAAGCCCATGTCTTAGCTATTGTAAATAGTGCTGCAGTGAACATTGGGGTACCTATGTCTTTCAGAATTGTGGCTTTCTTCGGGTATATGCCCAGAAGTATACTTGAAACAAAGGTTTCTCATACACTGACATCAGGCACTAGTTGACAGTAAATCTAGAGAGAAAATAAACAAATTAAGTGAGTCCTACAATTGCCCCCGCTTACTCCCTAGTGAGAGTTTCCAGCCTGCAGGACAGGAATAGGGAATCTGAAGTGAAGTCCAGCAGCTTCCCTAAGTTGAAGCATTAGAGTGAAGGGTCCAAGAAAGCTAAACAGGTTAGAGTTCACAGGGCAAAATATCAAAGAGAAGAGAGATTCATAGTAAAAGAGAAGTCCAGAGATCTGCAGAGGGTCTACCCAAGTCTTCAGCTATCTAACTACTTAAATGTGAGAAAAACCACCTAACACCAGAAAATAAACCACATGAAAGGAACAGAGAGAATGAGTCTCAGAGCTCACATAAGGCCCGGAATAGTATGTGTTCCCAATAGCCAACAGTGCGTGTGGGGTGGGGCAGGGTGCGGGGGGAGAGAAACAAACAAAAATCCTGCCATAATTCCCAGAGCTTCAAGCAGAGACTCCAGAAGAGTACTGCCTTAACAGTGTGGAAAAACCAACCCCAGACTAAATGCTGCTGAGGGCCCACCTAACAAAACTGAAAAACAAGGGTCAAAATGATCAAGCTATTTCCAAGTGATTTAATTACATCCCAGAACAAAGTTCAAGAATATTTATAGATATGTAAAAATATCCTTCACTCAACAGAGTAAAATGGGCGATGTCTAACATCTAAGTCAAAAACCACCAGGCATGAAAAGAAGCAGAAAAGTATAGGTCATAATGATTAGAAAATCAACCAACTGAAACAGAGTCTAAATCAACAAAGGTGATGAAATCAGTAGATAAGGATATTCAAAGTTATTATAACTTTGTTGCTTATTTTCAGGTATGTGAACATGAATACACTGGATACAATGAATGGATACACTGGATACAATGAATGAATCAGACACTACAGAAAAAAAAAAAAAGATGAACTTGATGTTATAGCAAAGGAAGTCTCCAAAATGAAAGAGAGACAAACAGAAAGAAAATGAACAGAGCATCATTGAGCTGTGTAACTTCTATTGACTTAATATGCATGTAACAGGAGCTGGGGAGGAGAGAGACAAAAATATATCTGAAGTAACAAATGACCAAATTTGATGAAATTTTTTTTTCCAAATTTGACAGAAACTGTAAACTTAATGATCAAGAAGTTCAACAAACGCCAAACACACACACAAATGTGGCAAACTATACCAAGGCACATCATAATCAAATTACTTTAAAATGATATAAAGAGAAAATCTTAAAAAGAGCCAGGAAAAAAAGAGACATGCTATTAAGAGTAACAAAAGTAAGAGGAACGACAGCAGACTTCTCATTATAAACAATGCAAGTCAGAAGACAATGGAGTCGCATCTTTAAAATCCTGGGGTCGGGGGGGATGTCAACTCAACATTTTAGGCCCTGTGGGCTCTGAGATTCCCCTCCCACACCAAGAGGCAGCACACAGTCCAACTTGGGAAATACCTTCTGCCACTTCAGACAGCACTAGCCTGGATCTGTGGGAGAATCAGATAAACCAAGAAGATCAAAATAACACTGCAAAGACCTGAAAATTAGACTGCCACTGGAACAACAGCTCACAAAATTAGATGATAGTCTATGCATTAAGTATAAGCAGAATAACTAAGTGAGCAACCAAAATATCCAGAATGTAATTTTAAAAATATCCACTGTAGCATGATATAAAGAGAAATCAAACCTGAATAAGAAAAGACAATCAACATAGCCATGTCTATGATGCCAATATAGACAAAGATATGACTCAGTTGTTACAACATATGACAAGGATTTTAAAGTAGCTGTCACAAAAACACATCAATAATTAATTCCAAATTCCCGTGAGACAAAGGAAAAATAGAAAATATCAGCAGAGAAACAGAAATTATAAAATGAATGAAAATTATAAAACTAAAAAAATAAAATAACCAAAATAAAAATCTCAGTGGAAGGATTCAGTGGTAGAACAGAGATGGCATAGGACAGAATTACTAAACTTTGAGACAGTTAATAGAATTTATCCAATTCTGAAAAAGGAGAGAAAATAAAATATAAACAACAGAGCGGTGGAGATCCATGTTATCATAACAAAATTGCTAATGTTCATGTAACTGGAATACTAGAAAAATAGGAGGGAGTGTAACTAAAATAGTATTCAGAGATAATAATGGCTGAAAGATCCCCAAATTTGGCAAAGTAGAGAAATTTAAGAAGCTGAGTGAAGCTCAAATGGGATAAAGCCAAAGAAATTTATACCAAGACACATTATTATTGATGGTCTGGAAATTTTTTTTTTTTTAATCTTGAAAGAAGCAACAAAGAAACAATATACTGCCAATAGGGTAACACCAATTCAAACGACAGCAAACTTCTCATCAGAAACCACAGAGACCAAAAGGAAGTGGCGCAACATTTTCCAAACACTGAAAAAAAGAAATGTCAACTATGAATTCTGTTTCCAGCAAATCTATCCTTCAGGAACAAAGGGGAAATCCAGACATTCTCAGATGCAGAAAGACTAAAAGAAACTAGCACTAGAAAACCTATTCTTAGAGATTAATTAAAGGAAATTGTTCAAACAGAAAAGAAATGATAAAGGAACTAGAGCATCAAGAAAGAAGAACAAGGGACAGAGCAAATATATGAGTACATACAATAAACTATAATTATCTCCAAGAGTCTTATAAATTGTATCTGATGATTAAACAAAGAAGTATAGCAATTCAATTCAATGTTTAAATACCTTCTACAATATCCCCAAACAGTTGTTCATCTTCTGTCTTAACATCTTAAAGTAAAAAATGAAATCACTACTTTCAAATTATTAGAAAGTTCTTTTACATGCTGAAATATTTGTTCAGAATCCAAGTCTCCCCAGGACGAAGGTTTTCTTTTTATTCAGGTCAGACACCTTCAGATCAGATCCAACAAATATTTACTGTGCAGTTATTGTACATGAGGCAGTTAATCCTAACAACAAGCTATGCAATAAAAATATTAATCTCCATTTTACACATAAAGAAATAAATTTACACACCAGGTAATGTTTCCAAAGTCACATTGTATAAATAAGCAGCAGCCCACAACTGTGAATCCAAGTCATTCTAAATCCAGTACTCAAATGTTGCTCAACCTAATGGCTGGTGTCCTGATGCCATCTGATGGCTCTAAGCCTCTTTCCGGGGCAATAGTCTACACCCTTTATCCTTAGTCCAACAACCTTTGGATCACTGAAAACTTCTCTAACCTTGGTTTTACTGCTTACCTGACTTGCAACCTTTAGTTGTTGTAACAGGGCAGGTGGTTAGGAACAGCCAGAATTAATCCTTCTTTCAACACAAAATTTAATATAGGTATGACCCCATAGATAAGTCTAGTTCTAGGGCCTTGACTATCTCCTATACTTTCCATTCAACTGAAAGAAACCAGACCTCCCTGGGGAAAGCCCAGAGATTTAATAACTAATATTTGCTATACTCACCCTAACAACCTAAAAATAAGCTCACTCCTCTCCTACAGGTAACCAATTAATACTTAAAGACAATTATTGTATCTTCTCAAAGGTAAATATGATTTCCCTTTCTATTTTGGTCAGTGTTCCAAGGGTCTTTCTATTTCTCAAAAGACTACTACACTAAAGACATCAACAGAAATTATGAATACACAGAAATAACTCTAAATGTAAGTATCTTCACACAGTATCTTCTAACTAATCTAAGACAAAACACATATATACACCACTGAGTCTTGTTTTAATAAAGAATACTACCTTGGTAATCAGGAGATCTCAGGCTTGTCTTAGCTTTATCTCTAATGGTAACCTTAAGCAAATCCTCTAACTTATCTGAACCTCAGTCTCTCACCTATAAAGTGATCTTAGGTCCCTTATGACTCTAAAATTGTATGCATGATAGACACCAGAAAATGTGAAATACATACATCTTCCACTAGAGGGAACAAAATGACGGCTGCCAACCAAAACAGCAGACAAAAATCTCCAGACAGATTACCTGAGAAGATGCCCTGAAGAAAAGAACGGAAAACCAGTCCAGTATTCCTGCCTGGAGAATTCTGGACTCTGGTGGGCTTACAGTCCATGCGGTTGCAAAGAGTCGGACACGACTGAGATACTAACACTTTAACTTTTCAAGCAAATCCTCTAATTTCTCTGAATCTCACTCTCTTATCTATAAAGTGACCTTAGGTCCCTTCCGGCTCTAAAATTCTACCCATAATAAAAAGATACCAGAAAATGTAGAATACATATATCTACCACTAGAGGGAACAAAACTATGGCTGCCAACCTAAAGAGTAGACAAAAATCTCCAGAGGGATTACCTTGCTAGGAAAACTATATTCACTTAAACTAAGCCTCAATAATGCATCTGCTGACAAAGAACTCAGGCTACTGCCTAAACACTGTTGCTATGTATGATGCAGAATAACAGATCTCTTTCTAGACAGGTTAAGGTTATCTTAAACCAAACTGAATATCAAAACAAAAACAGGCTTATTGTGTAACACTAAGGGATCAGCTCCCTTACCAAAAAAGAGGAGTCGAAATAGTCGGACAGGAAGAACAAAGATGAAGGGAAAGGAGAAGGGAGGAAGAAGAAAAGGGGTTTTCTGGAATTTCTGCTGTATAATAGTATACCTATACCTTTCAAAGTACTATAGAAACATATTACCACGATACCGCAGAACATTTAGCCCCTGTTGATAATATAGCAGAAAAAACAATCACACACAAAAATTACAGATAACTTTTTTTGAAAGGGTTTAAAAACAGTTAATATTTTGGTAGTATCCAAAATACATCAATATTTTTAGAATTTAAAAAATTACACTTTTAAAATACAATTCTTCTTGGGACTTCCCTGGTGGTCCAGTGGCTAAGACTCTGTACTCCCAATGATGGGGGCCAGGGTTCAGTCCCTGGTCAGGAAGCTGATCCCACATGCCACAACTAAGACCTGTTTCAGCCAAATAAATCAATGTTTTTTAAAAGAATTTTAAAAAATATATAATTCTTCTCTACTATGACTTGCTGTATCACTTTCACTATGTTATTTAAGTTTCCCTCCAACTGAAGATACGATTATTATGAGATAAGTATTTAGTTTTAGCATAAGCATTTTAAAATAGAACATTGTCAAACTAGGAAAAAAAGTTATTGATTGAACAACAGCAAAGGTCATCATGTTCATCTTCCTTAAACAAGAGATTCCTGTTTGTTGCACAATGCAACCAGGCATGAACATACCTAAATTTCTCATTAAAACTCATTCAACATGTTCCTATCAATGGATTGCCTAACTCTTAATAAAGGACAGAAGGCAAGAAATCTCGGAGTTTGAAAGAATCTCTAGCAACCTGTGCCTTGCAAATCAACCAGGTCTTTAAAAGAATATATATACTAAATTTGTTCTTCCCAAATAGTTTAAACATGTCCTCTACCTACAGTACTCTCCCCTTCTCTTTCTTTCACGTCTCTAACTTCTATCTCCAATTCAAAGAGCAGAACTACCAACACAGATAATCCAAGCCTTATGTTTTCTGCTTAATCCTGCTCAAATATCAAACTTCCTGTCCCACAAAGAAGTAGTGAACGAGTCATGAGGCTGGTTGTTTTCCCTGAGGTTTCACTCACTTTAAAACATTTTTCTACCAGATAAAACAGAACTTTTCTCAAGCTCCCAATGCCATCGACATCCCTTACTGAGCATTTCCACAGACACAGTAAATTAAACACAACCAAAATGGGCTTTTCCCATTGTTTCTACAAAACCTGTATCTTCTCTTCCTCCATTCCATGTCTCAGAGGGAGGACTTATCCATCCAGGTATTCACTGTCTCCAATAGGGGACAGAAGGCAAGGACAGCTCAGCAGCATATGACACAAAACCCTAAATATCAGCAGCTTAAACAAGGGAGAAGTTTATTTCATTTCATATAAAGGAAGCCTAGAAGTGAGAGCCCAGGACTAAAGACGAATCTTTGCTCTAGGGAACCAGCTTCTTCAGCTTCACTGCTCCATTATCTACATGATTTGGCCCTGATTTTCATGGTTAACATCTGCTAGAGTGCCAAAAGACACATCAATGTTTCAAGTAGAATTTAAAAGAACAAATTCACTTACATATCACTGGTCAAAGTCTAATCACATAGCTATGCCCAACTGAAAGGTAATGTTAGTTAAGTGACAACTGTTCCACTGAAAAACCTGAGCTGTGTTTCTAAAGAAGGAGGTGGGGCAAACACATATTAGGAAGGCAACTAGCAGTTTCTACCAGATTGTCCATTGGTCTGACAAGTGCCGACACACTGTGTTTATGAGGGACACGGGGAACTCTTCAGGAATGAAGCCAGGATGGTCAGGGAGACAGAGCCATATAGACACAGCTTTTGCATGTGCAACATACATGCACTTCAGTACCTGCACTGTGCCCAGTCCCAGACACACCACTTCTATCTGACAATGGAATGCTATTTGCTTGTCATCCCATGCACTGACAGTTCATGTCACTGGTATCCAGTATTTAGGGATTTGTTCTCTAACAGATATAACAGCAAGACAGAAACCCTTTTCAAAAGTAGAATATTTGCTTGCCAAAGAGAATACAGCTTGCCACTGTGATTCTCCTGACAGGGCCTGTAAGAAGCTCCATACAGCAATCTAAGGGCAGCTTAACAGATTACTCAGTAAAGAGGATGGAACAGTACACTTAAATGAAGTGTAATCCTGACCCCAAATCCCAAAAGATCCACCAGTTACTGTATTTCCTTTTGGTAGCAGGCGATGTAAGATGCAATAGTTATCTTCTACTTCAGAAGGAACATCTCAACTTACCTCTAAACACTGCCAACTCAGAAATTTCACTAAGGCATCATATCCTTAAAATTTGTATGGGATTCATGTACTACCATCAGCTGGGTCTTTACAAAGGCTCTAGAGTGCTTGCTAGTTCTCTAACACAAAGTCCTGTCATTCAGCATTATACCCTCATTGTACGGGACAAGAGAGAGGTACTTCAAGATGGTGAGATGAACAAAATCCCTACAGACTATAAATTACAGCACAGAGCTAAAAAACTGGCCTAATCATGGAGGCAATATGGTGACAATATGGTGGCACTACATTGCTGGCCATTTCTGATGATCTTTGCATATATGTGTGTGTATACACTTGTATATATACTTTTTTTTTTTGGTATGGCATGGCATTTGATCAATCAGTAGTTAATCACTAGTTAAACACAGGGTCTATTTCTAGTAAAGAGACCACTTGTGGAACACCAGGTAGAATGAGAGTGGTGGAAGAAGATAAGGTAAATGTCACCATTTTCCAAAATCGATTATCTTCCATACAGACAAGAGAGTTCCATGCAGCCTGAATGTTTCCACCCCTGAACCTTTTGTGTCTTTAATGGGGCATTAATCTCTATAATTCTGGATGTGAGATGGCTTTTGGTTTATTATTTTGGTAGGAAGAGTGCTCCAGGGGGCTACACCTGGCTCTTCCTACCATAATGACTCTTAATCCATGGACATGGAAGCCAATTTGGGAATTCTCCCACTGTCAAACATGTTTATTCCAAATATGCACTAAGAAACAAGATATAACCACAGGATGAATTCAGAGACTCACCAGCCCTACTGTGAAAGCATTTCAAGCCAAAGCTCTGTTCATATCTGATTTCCATAAGCTCTCATTCTGCCTGGTGGGACACAGTGGTATCCTGAATCCCCGGGGATTAGCATTAGCTCAGGTTCCAACTGGGATTTCCAGTTGGCTCAGTGGGTAAAAGAATCTACCTGCAATGCAGGAGAGGCAGGACACATGGGTTCGATCCCTGGGTTGGGAAGATCCCCTGGAGGAGGGCACAGCAACCCACTACAATATGCCTGGAGAATTCCATGGACAGAGGAACCTAGTGGGCTACAGTTCACGTGGTCACAAAGAGTCGGACAAAACTGAGCAACTAACACTCACTTCTTTCAGGTTCCAATACTCCCTGAAAGGTTTGAGTCTTTTCCCTTCCCTGATACACAGTTACACTTGTATATGACCAAAGGTCCTTTTCTTTAGAGAAGGCTGCGAAAAAAATTAGCTGCTTCAAAGGAAGATACCCATAAATTTAAAAAAGAAAGGAAGGAAGGAAGGAACCTTGCTTTCTCTTTACCCAGGGAGTTTTAGATGTGTGAAGTAACAAAGGTATGGGGATTAGGTGATTTCAGTAGGGTGACCTAAAATCAAACCTACATTTATCACACCTAAGATGTTTTGTTTGGCTTGTTTGCTTTAATTCGAGTCTCCAGATCAAGTAAGACCTTGGTGAACTGCTGCTCCATGTCAATCTGCTATGATAAACATTGTCCACCTTGTCTCTGATGGTTAATTTGTTACTTGTCTCTGCCATTCCAGGACCCCAGTCGCTTAAGGGGGCCCATTTTATAGCAGTATCTCTCATACTCATACCACAGCCAGAGAAAACTGCCACTACAGCACCTTTTAAGGATGCCAGCATTCCCCTCACCACTGTTATTTTCTTAAAGGTAGTAGAAAGCATCCATCTTGGGGGAACATAATCAGAGAGTTAAGAAAGCCTGCTGCACATAATTCACCTCCCCAACATTCCTAATTTCTCAATTCTGGCATCTCAACTTCATTAAATGTAGATCACTACTGATTTGAAGTGTCAGTCAACAAAACAAGCAAACAAAATTAGAACCAGTTTTTGCTGCTTGAGCAATCACCAAATCAGAAATCTCTTGTGGGTGACACTACATTAATAAATTCAGCCTCAAATAAAATTAGATCCCCTCTTTCCTAATCTAAAGCCTCAAAATCCAGTTTTGTATCTATTTCTTAGAATTTTACTAATATACTAATAATGTATATTAGTAAAATTCTTACAATTCTTTTGATGCATAAAAACATGTCTCTGATTTTGAAACTGGCCCTTTGGACTTGCTAGGATCTGACTCTAGCTATAGGTCTAGAGGCCCTGAAGTGGTAGGGATGGGAATGAATACAGCCATGACTCTACTCATGAGGCCATTATAGCAACTTTATGCAAGGCAGGACCACTCTCATTGAAGAAAGAAGGGTGGGTTCTGCTGGCAAGGGAGGTTCAGTAAAAATTATACTTCAAAACATGTGGGAAATTCTAGGGTAAGTCCAGTGGTTAGGACTCTAAGCTTTTATTGCCAAGGGCACAGGTTCAATCACTGGTAGGGGAACTGAAATCCTATAAGCCATGTGGCATGGCCAAAATAAATAAATAAATAACAAATTTAAAAAAAAGAATATCTGGAGTCATCCAAACAGTGTTACCATTCCAATTCTTGAATTTCACTCTTTCCCAATCAATGTCCCAACTTACACTGAAGAGATCTGACAAAGCTGTGGATTCACCCTACACTGTAGTTCAACTTACTGGATTGGGCTCTGCTCCAATTTTGGTTCAGACAGCCCTGGAGTTGTAAGATATAAAAGACTGTTTTAACCCAATCACAAAACTGCTTAGTTCTCTAGCCATAACTTCAGCTCTGACCTTGCCACATTCTTTAAATCAATTTACCAAACTCAGCACTACAAACATTCTGGGTCTATAACTCCTTATTTTCATGGTAAGGAGGAAGCAGGCCTCTATAGCAGCATCCTTGGTCTCTGCCCATTGGGTGCCACAAGTACCCTCCTCCTCTAGTTATGACAACCAAAACTGGCTCCATACATTGCCAAATAGCCCCTGGAGGGCAAAATTGCCCCAGCTTGAGAACACTGCTTTAAACTCTGCCGCTGCTGCCAAGTCACTTCAGTCGTGTCTGACTCTGTGCAACCCCACAGACGGCAGCCCACTAGGGTCCCCCATTCCTGGGATTCTCCAGGCAAGAATACTGGAGTGGGTTGCCATTTCCTTCTCCATTGCATGAAAGTGAAAAGTGAAAGTCAAGTGAAGTCGCTCAGTCTTGTCCGACTCTTAGTGACCCCATGGACTGCAGCCTACCAGGCTCCTCCATCCGTGAGATTTTCCAGGCAAGAGTACTAGAGTGGGGTGCCATTGCCTTCTCTGTTAAACTCTGCACTGGAGTTAAAAACAGCCAATCCTCCCATCTGTTCAGTCTCTCAGTCATGTCTGACTCTTTGGGACCCCAAGGACTACAGCACACCAGGTTTCCCTGTCCTTCATCATCTCCTTCAGCTTGCTCAAACTCATGTCCACTGAGTCGGTGATGCCATCAAACCATTTCATCTGTCATCCCCTTCTCTTCCTGCCTTCAATCTTTCAGCATCAGGGTCTTTTCTCATAAGTAGGCTCTTCACATCTGGTGGCCAAAGTATTGGAGCTTCAGCTTTAGCATCAGTCTTTCCAACGAATATTCAGGGTTGACTTCCTTGAGGATCGACTGGTTTGATCTCCTTGCAGTCCAGGGGACTCTCAAGAGTCTTCTCCAACACCACAGTTCAAAAGAATAAGTTCTTCAGTGCTCAGCCTTCTTTATGGTCCAACTCTCACATCCATACATGACTACAAGAAAAAGCACAGCTTTGACTAGATCGACCTTTGTCGGCAAAGTAATGTCTCTGCTTTTTAATACGTTGTCTAGCTTTGTTATAGCTTTTCTTCCAAGAAGCAAGCGACTTTTAATTTCACAGCTGGAGTCCCCATCTGCAGTGATTTTGGAGCCCAAAAAAAGTCTGCCACTGGTTCCACTGTTTCCCCATCTGTTTGTCATGAAGTGATGTGACTGGATGTCATGATCTTCGTTTTTTTGAATGTTGTGTTTTAAGCCAGCTTTTTCACTCTCCTCTTTCACCTTCATCAAGAGGCTCTCTAGTTCTTCTTCACTTTCTGCCATACAGGTAGTGTCATGTTCGTATCTGAGGTTGCTGATATTGCTCCCAGCAATCTTGATTCCAGCTTGTGCTTCATCCAGCCCAGCATTTCACATGACATATTCTACATATAAGTTAATTAAGCAGGGTGACAATATACAGCCTTGATGTACTCCTTTCCCAATTCTGAACCAGTCCATTATTCCATATCTGATTCTAACTGTTGCTTCTTGATCTGCATACAGGTTTCGCAAGAGGCACGTCAGGTGGTCTGGTATTCCCATCTCTTTAAGAATTTTCCACAGTTTGTTATGATCCACACAGTCAAAGGTCTTTTCCAGTCCTGCAGCCACTGCTGAGTTTTCCAAATTTGTTGGTATATTGAGTACAGCACTTTAACAGCATCATCTTTTAGGATCTGAAGTAGCTCAGCTGAAATTCTATCACCTCCACTAGCTCTGCTCATAATGATGCTTCCTAAGGTCCACTTGACTTCACGCTCCAAGATGTCTGGCTCTGGGTGAGTGATCACACCACTGTGTTATCTGGTCATTAAGATCTTTTCTGTATTCTTGCCATTTCTTCTTAATATCTTCTGCTTCTGTTAGGTCCATACCATTTCTGTCTTTTATTGTACCCATCTTTGCATGAAATGTTCCCTTGGTACATCTAGTTTTCTTGAAAATTTCCTTATTGCAAAATTCAGACTTAAATTGAAGAAAGTAGGGAAAACCACTAGACTATTCAGGTATGACCTAAATCAGTTCCCTTACAATTATACAGTGGAAGTCGCAAATAGATTTAAGGGATTAGATCTGACAGAGTGCCTGAAGAACTATGGACAGAGGTTTATAACACTGTACAAGGAGGTGATGTTCAAAACCATCCCCAAGAAAAAGAAATGCAAAAAGGCAAAACTGTCGAGGAGGCCTTACAAATAGCTGAAAAAAGAAGAGATACGAAAGGCAAAGGACAAAAGGAAAAATATGTCCATCTGAATGCAGAGTTCCAAAGAATAACAAGGAGAGATAAGAAAGCCTTCCTAAGTAAACAATGCAAAGAAACTGAGGAAAAAATCTTCCCATAGTCTTTGTATTACATTATTTCGTCTCTCAAAATGCATCACTATTCAACCCACTACAGCTTTACCTTCAAAAGGTACTTCATTTCAGGTGACCACAGGTAAAAACAAGTAACTTTCACCATTAGTTGCCATGGGCTGATATCCAAAAAGGAACAGCGGCTGCACTTTGCTGGAGCAGCCGTGAAGAGATACCCCACGCCCAAGGTAAGAGAAACCCAAGTAAGATGGTAGGTGTTGCAAGAAGGCATCAGAGGGCAGACATACTGAAACCATACTCACAGAAATCTAGTCAATCTAATCACACTAGGACCACATCCTTGTCTAACTCAATGAAACTAAGCCATGCCCGCGGGGCAACCCAAGACGGGCGGGTCATGGTGGAGAGGTCTGACAGAATGTGGTCCACTGGAGAAGGGAATGGCAAAACACTTCAGTATTCTTGCCTTGAGAACCCCATGAACAGTATGAAAAGGCAAAATGATAGGATACTGAAAGAGCTACTCCCCAGGTCATTACGTGCCCAATATGCTACTGGAGGTCAGTGGAGAAATAACTCCAGAAAGAATGAAGGGATAGAGCCAAAGCAAAAACGATACCCAGCTGTGGATGTGACTGGTGATAGAAGCAAGGTCCGATGCTGTAAAGAGCAATATTGCATAGAAACGTGGAATGTCAGGTCCATGAATCAAGGCAAATTGGAAGTGCTCAAACAGGAGATGGCAAGAGTGATCATCGACATTCTAGGAATCAGTGAACTAAAATGGACTGGAATGGGTGAATTTAACTCAGATGACCATTATATCTACTACTGCGGGCAGGGATCCCTCAGAAGAAATGGAGTAGCCATCATGGTCAACAGAAGAGTCCAAAATGCAGTACTTGGACGCAATCTCAAAAATGACAGAATGATCTCTGTTCGTTTCCAAGGCAAACCATTCAATATTACAGTAATCCAAGTCTATGCCCCAACCAGTAATGCTGAAGAAGCTTAAGTTGAACGGTTCTATGAAGACCTACAAGACCTCTTAGAACTAACACCCAAAAAAGATGTCCTTTTCATTATAGGGGACTGGAATGCAAAAGTAGGAAGTTAAGAAACACCTGGAGTAACAGGCAAATTTGGCCTTGGAATACGGAATGAAGCAGGGCAAAGACTAATAGTTTTGCCAAGAAAATGCACTGGTCATAGCAAACACCCTCTTCCAATGACACAAGAAAAGACTCTACACTCTACACATGGACATCACCAGATGGTCAACACCGAAATGAGACTAATTATATTCTCTGCAGCAAAAGATGGAGAAGCTCTATACAGTCAACAAAAACAAGACCAGGAGCTGACTGTGGCTCAGATCATGAACTCCTTATTACCAAATTCAGACTGAAATTGAAGCAAGTAGGGAAAACCACTAGACCATTCAGGTATGACCTAAATCAAATCCCTATGATTATACAGTTAAAGTGAGAAATAGACTTAAGGGCCTAGATCTGATAGATAGACTGCCTGATGAACTATGGAATGAGGTTCATGACATTGTACAGGAGACAAGGATCAAGACCATCCCCATGGGAAAGAAATGCAAAAAAGCAAAATGGCTGTCTGGGGAGGCCTTACAAATAGCTGTGAAAAGAAGAGAAGAGAAAAGCAAAGGAGAAAAGGAAAGATATAAGCATCTGAATGCAGAGTTCCAAAGAATAGCAAGAAGAGATAAAGCCTTCTTCAGTGATCAATGCAAAAAAATAGAGGAAAACAACAGAATGGGAAAGACTAGAGATCTCCTCAAGAAAATTAGAGATACCAAGGGAACATTTCATGCAAAGATGGGCTCAATAAGGACAGAAATGGGCTCAATAAAGGACCTAACAGAAGCAGAAGATATTAAGAGGAGATGGCAAGAATACACAGAAGAACTGTACAAAAAGGATCTTCACGACCCAGATAATCACGATGGTGTGATCGCTCATCTAGAGCCAGACATCCTGGAATGTGAAGTCAAGTGGGCCTTAGAAGGCATCACTACGAACAAAGCTAGTGGAGGTGATGGAATTCTGGTAGAACTATTTCAAATCCTGAAAGATGATGCTGTGAAAGTGCTGCACTCAATATGCCAGCACATTTGGAAAACTCAGCAGTGGCCACAGGTCAGTTTTCATTCCAATCCCAAAGAAAGGCAATGCCAAAGAATGCTCAAACTACCGCACAATTACACTCATCTCACACGTTAGTAATGCTCAAAATTCTCCAAGCCAGACTTCAGCAATACGTGAACCGTGAACTTCCTGATGTTCAAGCTGGTTTTAGAAAAGGCAGAGGAACCAGAGATCAAATTGCCAACATCTGCTGGATCATGGAAAAAGCAAGAGAGTTCCAGAAAAACATCTATTTCTGCTTTATTGACTATGCCAAAGCCTTTGACTGTGTGGATCACAATAAACTGTGGAAAATTCTGAAAGAGATGGGACTACCAGACCACCTAACCTACCTCTTGAGAAATCTGTATGCAGGTCAGGAAGCAACAGTTAGAACTGGACATGAAATACCAGACTGGTTCCAAATAGGGGAAGGAGTATGTCAAGGCTGTATATTGTCACCCTGCTTATCTAACTTATATGCAGAGTACATCATGAGAAATGCTGGGCTGGAAGAAACACAAGCTGGAATCAAGATTGCCGGGAGAAATATCAATCACCTCAGATATGCAGATGACACCACCCTTATGGCAGAAAGTGAAGAGGAGCTAAAAAGCCTCTTGATGAAAGTAAAAGAGGAGAGTGAAAAAGTTGGCTTCAAGCTCAACATTCAGAAAACGAAGATTATGGCATCCAGTCCCATCACTTCATGGGAAATAGATGGAGAAACAGTGAAAACAGTGTCAGACTTTATTTTGGGGGGCTTCAAAATCACTGCAGATGGTGACTGCAGCCATGAAATTAAAAGATGCTTACTCCTTGGAAGAAAAGTTATGAGCAACCTAGATAGCATATTCAAAAGCAGAGACATTACTTTGCCAACTAAGGTCCGTCTAGTCAAGGCTATGGTTTTTCCAGTAGTCATGTATGGATGTGAGAGTTGGACTGTGAAGAAGGCTGAGCGCCGAAGAACTGATGCTTTTGAACTGTGGTGTTGGAGAAGACTCTTGAGAGTCCCTTGGACTGCAAGGAGATCCAACCAGTCCATTCTGAAGGAGATCTACCCTAGGATTTCTTTGGAAGGAATGATGCTAAAGCTGAAACTCCAGTACTTTGGCCACCTCATGCGAAGAGTTGACTCATTGGAAAAGACTCTGATGCTGGGAGGGATTGGGAGCAGGAGGAGAGGGGGACGACCGAGGATGAGACGGCTGGATGGCATCACGGACTCGATGGACGCGAGTCTGAGTGAACTTCGGGAGTTGGTGATGGACAGGGAGGCCTGGCGTGCTGCGATTCATGGGGTCGCAAAGAGTCAGACACAACTAAGCGACTGAACTGAACTGAACTGATATCCAGTGACCCTTCCAAAATTGGTTCAGGATCAGAATCCACTCTAGGCAGTTTAAACGAAAACAGGTTTAAAATAAGAATCAGATGTTCACAAAATCACTAGAATAATGGACGGGCAGGCTATAGAGTGACTATGACTGCAGAAACTCCTAACCCACGTAACACTCTGCCTTAGCCACAATCAGGAAAGCTGTCACCATCAGTACAGGAAGCTAGGAGCAAACAAACAAGGAAGCTGCTACAGAAGCTGCAAAAATAGAAAGATACCCACTAAATTAGGAAACTGCCCCCACAAACAGCTAACTCAGAACCATTCTATTTCTCTCACAATCTTTGCCAGCAAAGTTCAAAGCCATCCCCTACTTCTATCCCAGGTGGTTCAATTCCAAATTAGAGTGTACAGGAAGGATGGAATCTAAATCATGACCGAAAACAAAGTAGCCTGTTCAGGAAGAATGTACTGGTCAGAAGGATTATTAAGTACTCTCATTCTGAAAGTTACATTTCTATCTAACTATATTCAGTGTATCATAATAACCCATCATTGAAAAGAACGTGAAAAAGAATAGACATATGTATAACTGAATCACATTGCTATATGCCTGAGGCTAACACAATATTGTAAATTAATTATATTTCAATAAAGATGGTTATTTAAAAAATTTAAATAAATAAAAAGGGGCTGAGAGATTATATTATCCTACTGCAAATGTCTACATTACTGTAAAACATTTTTTTATACTGAATCAAAATCTTCTCCATGGATTCTCACTAACTGATGTCACCAGATTCCAAGAATATATCCATTCCTTCTTTAACATGATAGCCTTTTAGCTGTTTAGAGACCATAAGCATGATTCTCCCATCTTTCTCTCATAAATCTTCTAATGTAACTGAGTGATTTTTCTATTATACATTACTCTAACCGCTATTACACAGTGTTCAAACAGAACTAAACAATTTAAGTTTCCCTTCATAGTAAGTAATCAACAGACACTGTACATCTGATCATTCAACAAACCTAAGTATAATAATAGTATTTAAAGTAGTAACATTTTCTCTAGACTAGCAATATTAACATGATAAATATGAGGAAGTAGAAGGATAAATTCTCACGTTTATTAAATTTTCCATCTTTCATATTTGAGAATCAACAGATGCTATACAAAGTTGCTCAATATATTCATTTCTCTAGGCATTCACCAACAAAAGTAACACAAACTGAAAAGAGGTATTACTTCAAAAGAAGCAGGAATGAGGGTGGGTGAGGCAAGAGAGACATCTTAGTTTATAGCCCTCTGTTTGTTTAACTGCTTCATTTGAAAAACAAAACAAAAACGAGCAACTAAAAAGAAAACATTTACTAGTGCATACAATATGGGGGGAAAATTAGTAAAGATCTGTGGACTCTATACTCAAGGAGAGAAAAAGGAAATAAAATGACCACTGACAACTTTCCATAGTTTTCTTCTATTAATTACTCCAAAAGTATCATCACTATGTAATCACAAAAGACTCATTGCTACAAGTCAGAGACAGCAATGCCTCTACAAGAAGACAAATTATGCCATTGCTTCCTGATAACATTTATGAGCAAAATACTCTCCGAGCCCTAGAGAGATATTACTCTATTTAATAAAAATAAGAATAACTTTCGATCATTACAGAACTCTCCTTGTTCTTTAACACAACAAATACAGCAAATGTGCAACCAAGACCCACTGCTTCTCCTCCTAAGTTCTCACTTTAATTCATTTCCTCCTCACTACCACCACTCCCTTGCTGCTGCTGCTGCTAAGTCACTTTAGCTGTGTCCGACTCTGTGTGACCCCATGGACTGCAGCCTACCAGGCTCCTCCATTCATGGGATTTTCCACGCAACTGGAGTGGGTGCCATTGCCTTCTCCGCCACCACTCCCTTAGGCCTTCAAAACTTCTTGCTTTAATTGGTATCCATCTCTCCCTCTTCTCTCCATTCTGTACACTGATACAAAGCAATCATTCTAGCATGCAAACCTGACTGCAGGCAGATTCTTTACCAACTGAGCTACCAGGGAAACCTGATTATATCACACCCACATTTAAAGTTTCAATGGCTTCCACTATCTATAAAGTGCAAAGTCCTTGGCATGACATCCAAGGTCTCTAATGACCTGGCTCTAGCCCAATCTTTCTGGCCTCATATTTTCATACATCCCCTTATACACCCTATAACTCTGGCCACACCAAAACTACTTGCAATTCTTCTAAAGGATCATTCATTCTTAGGCCCCCACAAGTTTCTATTCTTCTCTCTTCTTTCTTAGAAGTCTTATTCTCTTTCTTTCTCATAGAAAACAACACAGAAATCACATCCTCCAGAAAGTCTTCTTGCGTCTCCTCTCTCCCCTAGCAGGTGGATAAGGCTCTCATTCTCTGTGCTCTGCATGGGATTCTATTCGTCCCTCTATCATGTCTCCTTTTTACTGATATTACTCTCTTGTCTTCACCTGACTGTCTTTCCCACTAGATGTTCTCTCTTGAGATCAGGAACTGTGACTTCTCTGAGTTAGGCAATTTATAAAGATAATATTCAAAATATTTTAACTAATTAGAATATGATGCTTTTAAAAGCTGATATGTACAATAGGAAATACAATCATAAAGGGAATTTCCCCACACAAAAAGAACAAGGGAGAATTCTGCTTCTGGTATCACTGAGTAAGTGCCAACCAGATGAACTCTCTCTCAGATAACAACTATAAATTGTGAATAAAATATAAAAATAACTACCAAAAGACACTGAAGGTTGACCAAGAGAAGGCATATTGAATGATACTTGGAACACAACAGTGCAAGTGAACTTCTCACTTTAAATTTTTTCCTAAGGCAGGTCCTGTCAGTACCACAGGGGTTCCTAAAACTCCAGTATAAACCTCACAGTCTTCCTACCTTGAAGAACCAGAGGACAGAGTTCAGGGACATTAAACATGAGCACTGAAAAGTAAGAGGAATCTCAAAATGAAGAGAGTCAGAAAGGGAGAGATACAAAATCTAATACAAATCCAATCCAACCTCTGGATGGATACAAACCCAATCCAACCTTGCAAATCCAACATTTGCAAGGAGCAAACCATAAGAAGCCCAGCTAAGGATAAAAGAACTGAATTAAGACTACCCTCTAAGAGATAGAGTTTGAGTCCAATCATGCTAACTGTCCATTAAACGAAAGCATCAACAATCTTTAAAGGAATATAACAGAACGCAGCCTCCACAACTTCAAGTGTACAATGTCCAGGATACAATCCAAAGTTCTTTGAAAAACAAAACAATCAAGAAAAGGTGACCCATTTTCAAGAGGAAAGATAACCTACTAAGTATAAGATTGCTCAGATGTTAGAATTAGGTGACAGAATTGTCAAATAAGTATTAGAACTATCTTCAAAGATGGAGAACATTTTGATCATAACAAATGAAAAGAAACATTAAGAGGCCAAAAGAAAATTTAACAATAACCAACAGAGGAGAAGAAAATGGCAACCCACTCCGGTATTCTTGCTTGGGAAGTCTCATGGACGGAGGAGCCTGGTGGGCTACAGTCGGTGGAGTCACAAAGAGTCAGAAACAACTGAGCATGCCCGCACACACAGGAACAATTACAACCCGTAAAACAAAACAGGAACACTGCTTCAAAGGTTAAGATACATTAGGGCAGGGAATGCCCCTTATTGACCACCAGGTGGCACTGTAGACCAAACACAGCTTGGTGGTTCGTCTATAGTGTACAGCGTGAACGCTGGGTTTCAAATCTGGTAGGGCTAGATACATACAATGGAAAATTATTCAGTCTTGTAAGGGATGAAAAGGGACTTTCTTGGTGGTCCAGTGCCTAAGACTCCAAGCTCCCAATGCAGGGGACCCAGGTTCGTTCCCCGATCAGGGAACTAGATCCCTTATGCTGCAACTAAGACCTGATGCAAATAAATATTTTTTAAAATAATAATTAAAAAGGGGAGAAAATTCTGACACATGTGACAGTATCAATGAACCATGAAGACAATATTCTAAGTGAAATAAGCCAGATAGAAAAGGACAAATATTACAGGATTCCACTTAAATGAAGTACTTAGAATAGTCACATTTATAGAGATTAGAAAGAATAGTGACTTCCAGGGGAATGAAGTTATTGTGGAGTGGTACAGAATTCGGTCTGAGGAGATGTCAGGTTTTTCTGAAGATGGATAGTGGTGATGGTTACACAGCAAAGTGAATGTACTTAACACCACGAAACTGTGGCTAGGTTCACAAAAATGACTGAGATGGTAAATTTTATATTATAAATAACTTAAAACATTTTTTTTTAAAAATTCAGGAAAAAAAAAACCAACAGATATCCTGCAACTGAAAAATATACTATCTAAAATTTAAAAATTTACTGGACAGGGCTTCCCTGGTGGCACAGTGGGTGAAAGTCTGCCTGCCAATGCAGGGGACACAGGTTTGATTCCTGCTGTGGGAGGAGTCCACGTGCTACAGAGCAACTGAGCCCAAGTGCCACAACTACTGAGCCCAAGTGCCTAGAGCCCATGCTCTGCAACAGGAGAGGCCATCACAACGAGAAGCCTGAGCAACACAACCGAATCTAGAGAAAGCTTGTCATACAACAGTTCAGACCAAGCGAAGCCAAAAATAGAATTAAATTTTAAAAAAATTTCACTGGACAAACAGCACAATGAAAATGACAGAAAAAAACAGTGCATTTGAAAACTGACCAACAAAATCATGGAATTTGAAAAATGGAGAGGAAAAAAGATTTAGGGAAAAAAGAAAGTCTCAGGGCAGAGTACACAAAATGCTAAAAGAATTTCTTTAGGCTGAAGGAAAATGATGCTAGATAGAAACTCAGATCTCCAGAAAGTTTACATACTGGAAATGTCTTGAAATGCATCCATTAATTCAACAATATTTAACACGTACCCAGGATAGACAATGTTCTTTAGGCAATAAACATTTCATTAACCTTGTATATAAGTCATTTTTATTATTAGTTTATGCTATACTTTCAGGGATGCTTCAGCAGTAGTCCTGTATATGCCATTTATGAAGTGTCTCTTTCTGGGGGGGAGTGCGGGGGGGGGGGCCACACCACAAGGCTTGCAGGATCCTAGTTCTCCAACTGGGGATTGAACCCTGACCACAGCAGTGAAAACGCTAAGTCCTAACCACTGGACCACCAGGGAATTCCCATGAAGTCTCTTTACCTCCTGCTTTAGACTCAATGTTTGTGTCCCCCAAAATTCAGACCTTGAAATCCTAGCTCCCTATGTGATGGTATTACGAGGTGAGCCTTTGAGATGTGATTAGGGCCTGGAGGTGAAAGCCTCATGAACAGGATTAGTGTCATTATAAAAGAGATCCCCGAGAGTTCCCCTGTCCCTTCTGCTATGCAGGAAGATGGCTGTCTATGATCCAGGAAGCAGGCCCTCACCAGACAATCTGCCAGCACTAGGATCTTGGACTTCCCAGCCTCCACAACTATGAGAAATAAATTACTGTTGTTTATAAACCCCCGACAGAGGATGATGGTTAGATGGCATCACTGACTCCATAGACATCAGTTTGGGTAAACTCCAGGAGTTGGTGACGGACAGGGAGGCCTGGTGTGCTGCAGTCCGTGGGGTCGCAAAGAGTTGGACACGACTGAGCAACTGAATTGAACTGATAAGCCCTCCAGTCTACAGTATTTTTGTTAAAGCATCCCAAACAGACTAAGACACCTTTCCCAAACTGTATATTTGAAAGTTTTATTCATTTTATAAACTAGGAATGTAAATAAAAAGTAACACAATAGGCATACACTGAATACTTTTATTAACTCACTGACTATAAAATCCACCAAGTTATGGACACCAGTTATGTTTCCTCCCTGCCCCACGTTCAACTCCTCGTAGGTCCTGTTATTTCTATTCCATTTAATCTTGAATCCATCTACTTATCTCAACCTTTTTTGCCTAACTCACGCCATTATCTCTTACATAGATTAATTACTATTTTCCCCCTTGCCCTTCTATTCTCACAACAGCCACAAATCATGGATCATGTTCACTCTCCTTCACTGACTTCCCAATGCATTTAGAACGAAGACCTAAACTCCTTGGGATTCCCAGATGGTGCTAGTGGTAAAGAACCCACCTGCCAATGCAGGAGGCATAAGAGACATGGCAAACCACTCAAGTATTCTGGCCTGGGAAATCTCATGGACAGAGGAGCCTGGCAGGCTACAGTCCATGGGGTCACAAAAGAATTGGACATGACTTAGTGACTAAATGGGCTTTCCCGATAGCTCAGTTGGTAAAGAATTTGCCAGCAATGCAGGAGATCCTGGTTCAATGCCTGGGTCGAGAAGTTCCTCTGGAGAAGGGATAGGCTACCCACTCTAGTGTTCTTGGGCTTCCCTTTAGGCTCAGCTGGTAAAGAATCCACTTGCAGTGCAGGAGACCTGGGTTCAATCCCTGGTTGGGAAAATCCCCTGGAGAAAGGCTACCCACTTCGAGTATTCTTGCCTGGAGAATTCCATGGACTATATAGTCCAAGGGGTCCCATTAGTGACTACAAAGAGGACCCCAGCAAGCTCTCTCACCCTCATTCCACCATGTGAGAGTACAATGAGAAGATAGTCAGCAACACAGAAGGCGGCCTTCACAGCAGAACCCAACAATGCTGGCACCCTGATCTTGGACTTCCTGCCTCCAGAACTGGGAAGTAAATTTCTGTAGTTTATATGCCAACCAGCCTATGGTACTTTGTTACAGCAGCCAGAACTAAGATATGCAGCTATTCATATGGCTAGCTCCTCCTAGTCTTTTACACGTTAGTTTATATGTCACCTCTTTGGAGTGCTTATCCTGACCACCTTGTCAAAAATAGGTCTCTACATTATTCTCTACAGCTGCACTATTTTTTTCCCTTCATTAACACCTGTCACAAATCATATGGCGTTTTTGTTTTGCTTTACTTTGCTTTTTATTACCTGAGACCCCCATACACAACTATAGCTCCATGAAAACACGGACCACATCTGCATGGTTTGCCAGGCTGCCTGACAGCTAATACAGCAGGAATACTGAGGGTGCTTATCTTTTTTTAATTAACTAAAAACCAAAAACAGGCTCAAGTATTCACACATCTCAAATATTGTTTCATTTTAAACAGTATATTTGATATCTCAGTTTACCATATTGGAGGCAGGGAAATATGAGGAAACGGACTTCACAAATGTTCATGTAAAATTTTTATTAAAAATAGAGAAAGTATAAAATATATCCTTTATTGCCCCCAGAGAATCTGTGTTACTTGAACCAGGATGAAAAAAATACTTTAAATTATATAATTTTTTTTAATCACTGGTAATATTCCAAACTAATCCACATCAGGAACGTATCTTTAAAACTTACCATTGAGAATATAACTGAAAATATGTAGCAGTTTAACAAAAATAAAAACATTTTTTCCTCTACAAAAAAAATATATAAGTGGACTATTAAATTATGCCCCCAAAATGAGAAAGATATTTTAAGTAGATGTAGCATTTTGAAAACCCAATTTCCTATCAAGAAAGCAAGAATGTTCTTAAGAAAATAGTAAACATCTAAATCCTAGACAAGAAGTACTCTCTGTCCCTAAAAACTAGTCATAGCGGTTTTATTTGTGCTACTATAAATAGAAATCTATCTCCTACTTATTGTTGTGCATATATTTCCTTTATTATCTCCACAAGAGAAATAGATGACAATGACTACATCAGTTTTTTTTTTAAAAGGCAAAAGCTGCTTTTTGCTTTTATGTCTTTAATTCTATTAAAAGTCATCTTCAATTCACCCTACCATAGAAGTTCTTAAAATAACAATCGGTGCAGTTAACTTCTAATTATCCCAAGGGAAGCTATTCCTACTACTTCCCAGGAACATTTCATCATTCTAGACTCAAACATTTGCAGCATTTGTAGTAAATCAAAATATGACAGCATTCATTATTCATAAGATTGGCAAAAGTTAAACTGACAAGGCCCAGAGCTGATGAAAGGATTTAAAGAGGGAAAAGAGCATTCATATACCTTGCTACCAGAAGTATAAATTGACAAAATTATAAATGATATATGTTTCAGAAGTTTTTAAAATGTTTCAGGCCTTTTAAACCAGGATTTTCATTTCGAAAACTTAATCCAACAGAAATAAGCAGTCAGGAGACATATGTAAGCCTGCCTGCTGCAACACTGTTGGGTAATATTGAAAAAATGTAAATTACCTACATACG
Organism: Oryx dammah; assembly: GCF_014754425.2. Taxonomy (NCBI): domain Eukaryota; kingdom Metazoa; phylum Chordata; class Mammalia; order Artiodactyla; family Bovidae; genus Oryx; species Oryx dammah. Next base: position 41,690,369 of record NW_024070201.1, on the reverse strand, counting down.
ATTTGGTTATCTGGCACTGGAAAATTGGTTAAATAAATTATAGGATATTCATATATCAGTCAGAATCCAGTCATAATAGGCATAATTCATTTTTTGAAAAGACAGAGCATACAACTATTAAGAAGAGCATATATCTTTATTATCATAGATGTCCAAAACTTACCTTATATGCAGAGTACATCATGAGAAACGCTGGACTGGAAGAAAGACAAGCTGGACTCAAGATTGCCGGGAGAAATATCAATAACCTCAGATATACAGATGACACCACCCTTATGGCAGAAAGTGAAGAGGAGCTAAAAAGCCTCTTGATGAAAGTGAAAGAGGAGAGTGAAAAAGTTGGCTTCAAGCTCAACATTCAGAAAACGAAGATCATGGCATCTGGTCCCATCACTTCATGGGAAATAGATGCGGAAACAGTAGGAACAGTGTCAGACTTTATTTTTGGGGGCTCCAAAATCACTGCAGATGGTGACTGCAACCACGAAATTAAAAGACGCTTACTCCTTGGAAGAAAAGTTATGACCAACCTAGATAGTATATTCAAAAGCAGAGACATTACTTTGCCAACTAAGGTCCGTCTAGTCAAGGCTATGGTTCTTCCTGTGGTCATGTATGGATCTGAGACTGTGAAGAAGGCTGAGCGCCGAAGAACTGATGCTTTTGAACTGTGGTGTTGGAGAAGATTCTTGAGAGTCCCTTGGACTGCAAGGAGATCCAACCAGTCCATTCTGAAGGAGATCAGTCCTGGGTGTTCTTTGGAAGGAATGATGCTAAAGGTGAAGCTCCAGTACTTTGGCCACCTCATGCGAAGAGTTGACTCATTGGAAAAGACTCTGATGCTGGAGGGGGATTGGGGGCAGGAGAAGGGGACGACCGAGGATGAGATGGCTGGATGGCATCACCGACTGGATGGACGTGAGTCTGAGTGAATTCCGGGAGATGGTGATGGACAGGGAGGCCTGGCATGCTGTGATTCATGGGGTCGCAAAGAGTTGGACACGACTGAGCGACTGAACTGAACTGAACAGGTTGTGCTAGTGGTGAAGAACCTGCCTGCCAATGCAAGATACATAAAAGACGTGGATTTGATCCCTGGGTTGAGAAGACCCCCTCGAGAAGGAAAGGACAACTCACTCCAGTATTCTTGCCTAGAGAATCCCAAGGACAGAGAAGCCTGGCGGGCTACAGTCCACAGGGTTGCAAAGAGGCAGACACAGCTGAGCGACTAGGCACAGCACAGCACACATGTCTAAAACACAGAAACAGCTTCAATCTTCTCTGTCGAGTATAATGTTAGCTGTGGATTTGTCAAATACGGTCTTTATTACGTTGAGGTGTTTTCCTTCTGCATTCAATCTGTTTAGAACAGTGGTCCCCAACCCTCTTGGTACCAGAGACGGATTTCGTGGAAGATCATTTTTCCACAGACCCGGGGTGGGGAGGACGGTCTCGGCATGATTCAAGCACATTACTTTTATTGTGCACTTTGTTTCTATTATTATTACCTCAGATGCACCTAAGATCATCAGGCATTAGGTCCCAGAGGCTGGTGACCCCTGGTTTAGGCTATCTATCCTGAAAGGATATTATATTTGTCAAATGCTTTTTCTATATATTTTGAGATGATCAAATGACTTTTATCTTTTTTTATATTTTATTAATGCAATGTATCACATTGATTTATTTGCATATGTTGAACCTAAACCAGTATTTTCAATCAAAGAATCTAACTTACCATATACTAAAACTTTTTTTTAATTGGAGGATAGTTGATTTACAATGTTGTGTTAGGTGTACAGCAAAGCGAATCAACTATACATATACATACATCCACTCTTTTCTTAGATTCCTTACCCATATATTAATAGGCCATTACAGAGAACTGAGTAGGATTCCCTGTGCTATAACAATAGGTCCTTACTAGTTATCTATTTTATATACAGTAGTATGTATATGTCAATCCCAATTTCCTAATTTATCCCTCCCCCACCTACCCCCTGGGAACTATAAGCCTGTTTTTTATATCTGTAACTCTATTTCTATTTTGTAGATATTTTCTGTTAACCATGCCTTCTCTTCAAAAGTTTCATGTTGATATACAAATTGAGTTCTCTAATTTTCCCTTTTAAAGGAAAATTATCATTCCTATCAATTCTCTCCATTTTTATCATATTTTGACAAAACTTCTTTCACGTGTGTGATAAGCATTATGTCCTAATCTTCATTAGAACTGTATAGGAAGAGTTATTTTGTCTTTATCTTAAAGCATAAGAAATATGTAGCCAAAAAAAAGTCTTTCTACTGACAGGTCAGGTGCTCTTATTCTGAGTAATCCGTATCTTATCGTCTTATCTATACCACTAATTTTTTAACAGTTTCTAAACTAAAAAGTATCCATTTACTTTTCCTTAACCTCTTGGTGTTAAGAGGCTACGGAAAAAAATAAACTTTTCCCTGACAAAAAAAAATTTTTTTTACCTCAAAAACTCTATTATTTGAACAACCTATGCTAATTCTTTTTTAAAAAACGATTATTACATGGCAGCCAAGGAGATGAGCTGCTCAGCTCTCCTTTCAAGAAAGAACATAAAATACACCTGCATGGAGGGTAAATAGCAATTAGAATCTTCAGGTTCTGCCACAACTCTCTAGCCAAAACCACAATTTTCCCAAGCATAACCCAACCAATGACTGTGCATGGTTGGGATACTAGGACTAGGGATACTAGTGGCCACTTCCACCTAACACACGACTCCTCTAAGAGGCAATCTTTGCTTTAGAGCTCCCCACTGAGTTGGCTGAGACTTTGTACCAGTTAACCGCTGTACAGAATGTTAATTAAGCTAGGACACTGGCTTAGAAATTGGCTCAGAAAAAAATACAGCCTTGGTGTCAGAGTAAAACATTTGCAGGGGTAAAAACAACTACCTTAACCAACTTTCCAAATAAAATGGCAAAAGTCTTCAGTATATTTGTTTTTAATATTTTATACCATTTTTTTCCTCCCTAAAGATTCATTCATTATTTTGACACAAAAAGTAAACCCTTTAACCTGGAAAGAGTTTCAACTGTTTTCATAATGTTGTAGAGCAGTATCTTCTAAATCTCATCCTATAAGTACCTGTGGAAGAATCCAAGGGAGTATACAAATTAGAGAAATAAATGTTTGTTTGAGGTGCTAAAATTACAGTTTTATGTTTGGATCTTTGATGAATAATAATGCTACATCAGTATTAAATAATTGCGTCTGCTGGGTCCTTTGGGAAGAAAATGCTAAGACAAAGATAGGAGTGCAAGAAATGTTTTAGAGAACAATGCCTGTGAAAGGTTAAAGGAAGCAGGACTGGGCCAGGAAAATCTCACCATGATGCAGCAAGGACAAAATCTCAATCATGTCATCAACTAACATTTTTTTAAAGCCAACTGAGAAACTTAACCTATGCTAACACCATACCTATAGTTATATGAACTTCTTTCCTTTTGTGAAAATGGAGAAAATACTTTGACATCAACTATCTATCATTTCTCTAGTTCTTCACAATTCCTCAGGGACCATCATTAGCCACTTTCTAGGATCATCACTGATGATGCCCTGGAATTTTATTAATCCCCCACAGAAAACTTATTGTGCTAAGCCACTTCAGTTGTGTCTGACTCTGTGAGACTCTACGGACTGTAGCCTGCCAGGCTCCCTCTGTCCATGGGACCCTCAAGACAAGAACACTGGTTGGCATTCCTTCTCCAGGGGATCTTCCCAACCCAGGGATCAAGCCAGTGTCTCTTAAATCTCCTGCACTGGCAAGAGAGTTCTTTACCACTAGCACCACCTGGGAAGCTCCGAATCACTACTGTACCTAGCAATCCAATGCAAATATCATCATCCAACATGAGGGTCAATTTCCTTTCAAAAAATTATCACCAAAAATGGTATAAAAAGAAATTTAAAATAATCTGATTATAGACTAAATTACAGTAAGCAAGACAGAAAAAAAAGAATTACAGGACACAGATCCCGAAGGAGAAGAAAACCTAGAGGTAAAAATCAACATTTTGGGCCACTTTTTCCCTAGCACAATTCTCCAAATCAAGCTGAAGATTTAGAAGGTAAGCAGAGCTTCTGACAGGCAGGGAGGGATACAGAACAAATAGTGGAGTCTAGAGTCCACCAAGAAAAGAAGTAGAGTTAAATATTCTGTATCTGGTGTCCATACCCTGAAGGGCTACTCCCTAGGAAGCCTAAAATAACTGACTATCTTTGGGATTACAGCCCAGCCTCAAATCATCTCAGGACTTAAAACTGGACTAAGGTAAGATAGTATCACTAGTTCCCTTAGCCACCTGCCAGAAGCAAAAATAAATCTTCATCCTAAATCTTCAGTTATTTCTATAACTTTTCTAATATCCAACACTCAATCAAATATGACTAGGCATAGAAGGAAATGTTTTTTTTTCCTAAGCTACAATAAAACCCCCACAGGAATCCAGAAAATAGTGTTATCAGAAACAGACTATAAAATACCCAAGTCTTATGCCCCATGCATAACTTCTATCAGAATATTCCTAGCAGCTTTGTTTGTAATAACCAAAAACTGAAAACTTCCCAGGTTTTTCCCAGGTGACGCTAGTGGTACAGAACCTGCCTGCCAATGCAGGAGACATAAATGAGGCGGGTTCAATCCCTGAGTCAGGAAGAGGCCCTGGAGGGGGAAATGGCAACCATTTTCAATACTCTTGCCTGGAGAATCCCCATGGACGAAGGAGCCTGGCAGGCTATAATCCACTGGGTCTCAAAGAGTGGGACACAACTGAGCACACACACAAACTAGAAACAGCCTAAATGTCTTTGGATGGACAAATGAATCAACAAACCTCAATGCTGTCCATCTGTCAAACAGCCACAAAATGGGATTTGTTGTTGTTTAGTCGCTAAATTGTATCTGACTCTTTTGCAATCCCATTACTCAACAATGAAAAGAAACTATTTGATCAACACAACCAGGATATCAAGATAATCGTACTGAATGAAAGAAGCCCCCCAAATATGTACAGGTTATACATTTATATAAATTGCCAAAAATACAAATAATCTACAGTGCCAGAAAGCAGATCAGTGGTTACTTAGGGATGGGAGTGGTAAGGGGAGTAATGGATATGTTTATTATTATCTTGGTCATGGTGATGGTTTTACCATGTTTGGGGGCGCATGTACACCCGTGGTGGATTTGTGTCAATGTATGGCAAAACCAATACAGAATTGTAAAGTAAAATAAAAATAAATAAATAAACATATCAAAACTTATAACATTATAAATATGTGCAGTTTATTTTACAATAAATCAATTATATCTCAATAAACCTAAAAACCTTAATATGTTCAAATAAATGATAATAAATCAAACTTTTTTTTAACAAAAGAACCAGGTAAATAATCTAAAATTGAAGCATACTATTAACCAAAATTAAGAATTCACTGTGTAGGTTTAAAAGCAGCTCAAAATGTAGGTCAGAAGAAAACATGCAAAATACAAAGAGACAAAAGGATGGGCTATATAAAAATTAAAAGTTGGGGAGCACAACAAAGAAGAGATACAATGGGAAAATCAACATACATGTATTTGGAATTCCAAAAGGAGAAAGAAAATGGGACAGAAGAACATTCTAAGTGATAATGGCTTAAAATTTTTGGAAACTGATTTTGAAACATCATGATTGAGCCTAAAGAAGCCCAATGAAATACAAACATATAAATAGAAAGAAAATCATGGTGACATCAAAGACAAAGGGGAGTAAGTTGCTTAAAGCAGTGCGTGAAAATGATAGCTTCGCTTCCTGGCGGAGTCTGAAGAGCCAGTATGATTCACCATGAAGGCGCACTACATCAGCGCCCACCCATATTCCTTGGATCTTTTGGGACCAACTTTCACCTGCAGGGTCAGCATCTGAGTGCCTGAGCGCTTTCTCTATACCAGGAAAGACAACCTGCCTGCCTTCTCAGCAGGTCAGAGTGCCTAGGAAATTACACACCAGGGGAAGGAAATGGCAGCCCACTCTAGTATTCTTGCCTGGAGAATCCCATGGAAGAAGGAGCCTGGTAGGTTACAGTCCATAGGGTTGCAAACAGTCGGGACACAACTGAGCGACTTCACTTTCACGGAAAAAAAAAAAAATAGACTTTAGGCTAACTTCAACAGAGACAATAGAAGCCAGAACACAATAGAAACACATCCTTAAACTGTTGAATGATAACTGCCAACTGAGAAGTCTATTCCCTGAAAAAATATTTTTCAAGCATGAATGTGAAACACATTTCAAATATAAAAGAGAATTCTCACAATTACACACAGTAAACTCAGCATAATTATTTTGAGACTAATTCATACGGTTGCATATCAATAGCTTGCCTTTTTATTGCTAAGGAGTATTCAACTGTATAGATATATCTCAATTTACTTGTATATTCATCTATTAATGGACATTTGGGTTGTTTCCAATTTGGGGCTATTACATAGTATGCTTCAAGTAGAAGAAATACTTTGCCAAGCAGAAGCCTTAGAGATGCAGGAAGGGAAAAAATGTAACATTAATTATATGAGCTGGGAGAAATATCAATAACCTCAGATATGCAGATGACACCACCCTTATGGCAGAAAGTGAAGAAGAACTAAAGAGCCTTTTGATGAAAGTGAAAGAGGAGAGTGAAAAGGCTGGCTTAAAGCAACATTCAGAAAACTAAGATCATGGCATCCGGTCCCATCACTTCATGGCAAATAGATGGGGAAATAGTGGCTGACTTTATTTTTCTGGGCTCCAAAATCACTGCAGATGGTGACTGCAGCCATGAAACTAAAAGATGCTTACTCCTTGGAAGGAAAGTTATGACCAACCTAGACAGCATGTTAAAAAGCAGAGACATTACTTTGCCAACAAAGGTCCATCTAGTCAAAGCTATGGTTTTTCCAGTGGTCATGTATGGATGTGAGAGTTGGACTATAAAGAAAGCTGAGTGCAGAAGAATTGATGCTTTTGAACTGTGGTGTTGGAGAAGACTCTTGAGAGTCCCTTGGACTGCAAGGAGATCCAACCAGTCCATCCTAAAGGAAATCAGTCCTGAATGTTCATTGGAAGGACTGATGTTGAAGCTGAAACTCCAATATTTTGGCCACTTGATGCCAAGAGCTGACTCATTTGAAAAGACCCTGATGCTGGGAAAGACTGAGGGTAGGAAAAGGCAATGACAGAGGATGAGATGGCTGGATGGCATCACCAACTCGATGGACATGGGTTTGGGTGAACTCCGGGAGTTGGTGATGGACAGGGAGGCGGGCTGTGGTTCATGGGGTCGCAAAGAGTTGGACATGACTGAGTGACTGGACTGAACTGAACTGAAATATGTGAGCAAACCTAAATTAATGACTGTTTAAAACAACAGCATTTAAAACAGCAGCAAACAAGTCAGTAGAAATAAATGAAGTTAAATTGTTCAAAAGCTCTCAAACTAGCAGGGAGAGGATAAAATTATCTATATTACTATTCTTTGATAATTCAGAGAAAATTCAGTAATGATTATAAAGAAATGTGAGACATTTAATTCTTAAATTCAACATATATGAGACTTTCCTGGAGGTCCAGGGATTAAAGCTCCACACTTCCACTGCAGGGGCACAGGTTCAACCTCTGATCACGGAACTAAAATCCCACGTGCCATGCAGCACAGCCCCTCTCCCCCTACAAAATTCAACATATACTTACTGAATGCCTGCTATATGCCAAGCACAAAACACGTACTATGTATACACAGCAGTGAACAAAATAAATTGTTACAAGCAACTCAAAGCCCACCAACGGTGGAATGGATAAATCCAACAGTTTCTTCCTAAAATGGATACTACTCAACAGTGAAAACAGACTACAGTACATATAACATGGATGAATCTCAAAACATGATATTCAGTGAAAGAAAGACACAGAAGATTATCTACGTAGTCCTCCGTTCATATGAAGTCCAAACACAGGCAAGAATAATCTATAGAATTATAAATCAGAAATGTATCTTTGGAGAGGAGGAAGGGTTAATGACTGCAACAGAGCATAATGAGGACCTATGGGGCACTGATAATGGTCCAGTTTTGAAGTGAGTGGTAGTTAAATCCGTGTGTTCATTTTGGGGAGTATTTACTGAGCTGTATAGTTTGTGTACTTTTGTATTTGCATGCTACAATTTCATTCAAAGTTTTTTAAAAGATGGTGTAGTTTATATGCACTGATGGGGAAAACTTCCGAGCATACTCCTGGGAAAATTAAGTTCTGAGAAAAAGAAGAAACTACTGAATAACAGTTTTCTCTCTTTTTATAAAAATATATTGCCTATATGCATAAGGCAGAAAAGAATTCTGAGAGGGTATCAAAATATCAGCAGGAGTTGTATCTGAGTGGCATAAATGGGAGGCGCATTTTCTCCCCATATTGGTCTGTTTTTTTAATTTATACAACAAATATGGAAATCCTACATGATAGATATATATGAAAACTAATTATAAAAGAAAAAGTCTTTTTATCCTCCTTAATCTAGAGATAATTCATCTTAAAAGAGATAAAAGCCAAATGGGAACAGAAAAGCTCTGCTTTCTCTGACAATCTACTAATACAACACCTCAGTTCCAAACAGCAGAACTATCCTTTCTTTGTTGCTACTGCTACCAAAGCAATCTTAAAAGCTTTTTATGGACTTAAGCATTTGTCACAGCTTCATTACAAGCTTTGGCCTTCTCCACACTATTTGTATACTCTAGTATATATCTGCTTATATCTGTCTTTGCCCTTTTTTTTAACATCCTTTCAATAACTGCATTGATCAGCACTCCCATCTTATTTTACATTCTGTTCTTCTCAAAAGTAATATCCCAAGATTTTTTAGAATGTCTTGTCTTCAAAGAGCAAAACACTGGAAAATTAAAATTTCACCAACTCCACACAATTCAAACATGTATTAATACTTGTCACTGAAAGTACATAACTCTTTTATAGCTAACTGTAAAATATTACAAACCCTCTCAATGCAGTTACCCAATAGTCAACATTTTTTTTTTTCTTTTTGGCCATGCTGCTGGCATGTGGACTCTCAGTTCCCCAAACAAGGATCAAACCCATGCCCCCTGCACTGGAAACTTGGAAGTGCAGAGTCTTAACCACTGGACTGCCAGCGAAGTCCCCCAGTATTCAACATTTTCTGTGCTTCATTTTGGGGTTTTCCTAACACCGCTTTGATCAAACCTTTAAACAGTAAATGAAATGCAGAAATATTTACCACAACAATTTATAAATACTTAATTTTACTTATATTACATAAAATTTATGCAATGAGAAAAAATAACACCATTTGATCACTCTAACACAACTTACTTTGAGGTACATCCCCCTTTCATCTCTTTCCATTTGGGTTTGTTTCAGATCCATAATTACTTTGCATAGATGACCTCAGATTTTCACTTTTTTCCCCAACTACACCCTAAGACTTTTCCATATTTCTATACCCTCCAACATTTTTAACTATAACCATTCCATTCGTGCTGAAGATTACTGGCTCCATTGTTTAGCTACTATAAATAATGCTGCAAAAAACATCTTTAAAGTAAAAGTGAAAGTCAGTCAGTCATGTTTGACTCTTTGCGACCCCATGGACTATACAGTCCATGGAATTCTCCAGCAGAATACTGGAGTGTGTAGCCTATCCCTTCTCCAGAGGATCTTCCCAACCCAGGGATCAAGCCCAGGTCTCCCACACTGCAGGCAGATTCTTTACCAGCTGAGCCACAAGGGAAGCAAAATAAATAACACTGCAATAAACATCTTTATATAGTCATTTTTCCATATTTTTTATTTTATTCTTAGGTTAGATTCATAGTCTTCCCTAAGGCATTATGTAAAAAGCGGTTCTTGAATTAAAGAAGAGAGTATTTCAGGAATTCCCTGGCAGTCCAGTGGTTGGGACTCCACACTTTCACTGCTGAGGGTAAGGGTTCAATCCTGGCCCAGGAACTAAGAACCCAGAGGCCAAGAGGCAAGACCAAAATAATTAATAAAGCAGAGAGAATTTTCAATAGACAAGAGGACAAGCAAGTCCCTGGATCTGAGCTCTGTGGGGAATACAGAGTGATTCCATTTGGCTGATACATTATATATGTATAAAGGAAAACAATAAGAAATAAAAATTGGAAAGAGGGGTTGAAGCAAGATAAAGGAGGAATCTTATTAAGTGGACAATGGAGGGTAACTCAAGTTTTTAAATAACACAGGTTAATGTAACTGATACATATTTCTCAAAATAAGTAAAAACCTTAAGTGGCTCTGAACATGTAAGTGGGGCTTCTAAAATTTTTATCTAAAGACCTACCTTAAATCATAAAACTATAAACCATCTCCTATATCAGAACTTTTGTTAAGCTTCAATCTTTTTCAGGTTCCCCTTCTAAAAAGTGAGTTGATTCAAGGAAATGAGAAGGCAAGCCACAGACTGGGAAAAAAATATTTGCAAAGAAGACTTAAGTAGACAGTTTTCCAAAGAAGACATACAGATGGCCAACAGGCACAAGAATAGATACCCAACATTGTGAATTATTAGAGAAATGCAAATCAAAACCACAGTGTGGTATGCCTCATACCAGAATGGCCATCATTAAAAAGTCTACAAATAACAAATGCTGGAGAGAGGGTGGAGAAAAGGAACCCTCCTACAACACATTGGTGGGAAGGTAAGTTGTTGGTATAGCCACTGTAGGAAATACTATGGAGATTCCTCAGAAAACTAAAAATAGAATTATCATATGATCTAGCAATCCCATTTATCAGCACATATCCAAACAAAGCTATAATTCAAAAAGACACATGCACGTCTATGTTCACAGCAGCACTATTCAGAAGAGCCAAGATACGGAAGCAATCTAAATGTCCATCAACAGAAGAACAGATAAAGAAGATGTGGTACACATATACAATGGAATATTACTCAGCCATTAAAAAAAATGCCATTTGCAGAAACATGAATGCAACCAGAGATTATCATAATAAGTAAAGTAAGTTAGAAAGAGAAAGACAAATAACAAATGATATTACTTATTTGTGGAATCTCAAGTATGACACAAAGGAACTAATCTACAAAACAGAAACAGACTTGGGGCATAGAAAACAGACTTGTGGTTGCCAAGGGGGAGGGAGTTGGGGAAGGAATGGAGTGGGAGGTTGGGGTTAGCAGATGTAAGCTATTATATATGGAATGGATAAACAACAAGGTCCTACCGTATGGGCAGGGAACTATATTCAGTATCCTGTGATAAACTGTAATAGAAAGGAATAGTTTCAAAAGCGTATGTATAAATGAAACAGTTTGCTGTACAGCAGAAATTAACACATTATAAATCAGTATTTGCAAATGACATAAAGGGCTGTTATCCAAAATATTTTTTAAAAACTCAACAGTAAGAAAATGAATAATCCAATACATTAAAAATGGGTAAATGATTTAAACAGGCCATCTTTCCAAGGAAGATATAGAGGCATATTAGCATATGAAAAGACATTCAATACCATATTTGGGAACTGCAAACAGAAATAATCAAATACTGTCACACACATATTAGAATGGCCAAAATTCAAAACACTAACAACATTAAATGCCGTCAAGAATGAGGAAAAACAAGAAACCTCATTCACTTCCGGTAAGACTGAAAAATGGTACCGCCTCTTTGGAAGACATCGTGGCAGTTTCTTACAAAACTAAACATACTGTTACCATACAGTGCAGCAATTGTGCTCCATGTTATTTACTGAAAGAAGCTGGAAACATACATCCACATCAAAACCTGCACATGGACGTAGTTTTATCCATAATTGTTAAAACCTGGAAGCAACCAGTATGTCTTTCAGTAGGTGAATGGTACATCCAAACAATTAATATTCAGCACTAAAAAGGCATGGTATCAAGCCAGAAAGAGACATGGAGGTATCTTACATGCATATGACCAAGGGAAAGATACCAATCTGAAAAGGCTACATATGGTTTCAACCAAAGACATTCTGGAAAAGGCCAAACTATGGAGACATCCATTGGATCACAGAAAAAAGCAAGAGAATTCCAGAAAAACATCTACTTCTGCTTCATTGACTATGCTAAAGCCTTTGACTATGTGAATCACAACAAATTGAGGAACATTCTTGAAGAGATGGGAATACCAGAGCACCTAACCTGCCTCCTGAAAAACCTGTATTCAGGTCAAGAACCAACAGTTAGAACCAGACATGGAACAACAGACTGGTTCAAAATAAGGAAAGGAGTATGTCAAGGTTGTATACTGTCACCCTGCTTATTTAACTTATAAGAATACATCATGTGAAATGCCAGGCTGGATGAAGCACAAGCTGGAATCAAGATTGCTGGGAGAAATATCAATAACCTCAGATATGCAGATGATGCCACCCTTACGGCAGAAAGCAAAGAAGAACTAAAGAGCCTCTTCATGAAGGTGAAAGAGGAGAGTGAAAAACCTGGCTTAAAATTTAACATTCAGAAAAACTAAGATCAGGACATCACTTCCTCACAAACAGATGGGGGGAAAATGGAAAGAGTGACAGACTTTATTTTTTGGGCTCCAAAAATCACTGCGGATGGTGACTGCAGCCATGAAACCAAAGACACTTACTCCTTGGAAGAAAAGCTATGACAAACCTAGACAGCATTTTAAAAGCAGAGACATCACTTTGCCAACTAAGGTCCATATGGTCAAGGCTATGATTTTTCCAGTAGTCATGTTTGGATGTGAGAATTGGACCGCAAAGAAAGCTGAGTGTCAAAGAATTGATGCTTTCAAACTGTGGTACTGGAGAAGACTCTTGAGAGTCCCTTGGACTGCAAGGAGATCAAATCGGTCAATCCTAAAGGAAATCAATCCTGAATATTCACTAGAAGGACTGATGCTGAAGCTGAAGCTCCAATACTTTGGCCACTTGATGTGAAGAGCTTACTCATTGGAAAAGACCCTGATGCTGGGAAAGACTGAGGGCAAGAGGAGAAGGGGACGACAGAAGATGAGATGGTTGAGGCACCATCGATTCCGTGGACATGAGTTTGAGCAAACTCCAGGAGACAGTGAAGGACAGGGAAGCCTTGTGTGCTGCAGCCCACGGGGTCATAAAGAGTCAGACACAACTGAGTGACTGAACAACAACAAATGGAGACAGTGAAAAGATTAGTAGTTGCCTCGAGAACCCCAGGGATGGGGGAACCTGGTGGGCTGCCATCTATGGGGTCGCACAGAGTCAGACACGACTGAAGAGACTTAGCAGCAGCAGCAGAGTCAGGAGAGAGGTCACGATGAATAAGCTAAGCTAAGTCACTTCAGTCGTGTCAGACTCTGTGCGACCCCATAGACGGCAGCCCACCAGGCTCCCCCGTCCCTGGGATTCTCCAGGCAAGAACACTGGAGTGGGTTGCCATTTCCTTCTCCAATGCATGAAAGTGAAAAGTGAAAGTGAAGTCACTCAGTCCTATCCGACTCTTAGCGACCCCATGGACTGCAGCCCACCAGGCTCCTCCATCCATAGGATTTTCCAGGCAAGAGTGTTGGAGTGGGGTGCCATTGCCTTCTCCACATGATGATTTTTAGGACAGTGAAACTATTCTGTATGATACTGTAATGACAGACACAAATCACTATGTATTGGTCAAAACAGATAGAATGTACAACACCAAGAGAGAACCCTAATGTAAACTACAGATTTAGGGTGATAATAATGTGTCAATGCAGGTTCATCAACTAACAAATGTCCCACTCTGATGCAGGTTGCTGATAGTGAGGGAGGCTGTACATACCGGGGTAGAGGGTATACAGCAACTCTGTACTTTCCCCTCAATTTGCTATGAATCTAAAACTGCTCTAAAAATTTGTCGTTTTTGTTTTTCTTCCAGTTTTATTGAGATACAATTGTAAAGTTTTTGTTTTTATTGGAGTATAGTTGCTTTACAATGTTGTATTAGTTTCTACTGTACAGCAAAGTGATCAGCTGTAAGTATACATATTCTCCTCTTTTCTGGATTTCCTTCCCATCTGGTCACTATGAGCACAGCATAGAGTTCCTTGTGCTATACAGTAGGTTCTGTCTCATTAGTTAACTATTTTATACAAGGGCTTCCCAGGTGGCTCAATGGTAAAGAATCTGCCTGCTAATACAAGAGGTGCAAGAAATGTGAGTTCAATTCCTGGGTTGGGAAGTTCCAGCGGAGTAGGAAATGACAACCCACTCCAGTATTCTTGCCTGGAAAATCCCATGAACAGAGAAGCCTGGCAGATTACAGTCCATAGGGTCGCAAAAGTCAGACATGACTGGGCACACACATAAAGTGTATATATGTCAATCCCAATCTCCAATCCATCCCACTACCCCTTCCCCCCTTGGTAACCATACATTTGTTCTCTATGTCTGTGATTCTATTTCTGCTTTGCAAATAAGTTTATCTATACCATTTTTTTAGATTCCACATTCAGGTGCTAATATATATTTATTTTTATCTGACTTACTTTACTCTGTATGATGATATCTAGGTCCTTTCATGTCTCTGCAAGTGGCACGATTTCATTCCTTTTTATGGCTGAGTAACATTCCACTGTATATATGTACCACATCTTCTCCATCCATTCCTTTTTTTTTTTTGCTATTTATTTACATTTTTTTACTTTACAATACTGTATTGGTTTTGCCATACATTGACATGAATCTGCCACGGATGTAAATAAATTCCCAACCCTGAACCCCCCTCCCACCACCCTCCCCATATCATCTCTCTGGGTCATCCCAGTGCACCAGCCCCAAGCATCCTGTATCCTACATTGAACCTAGACTGGCGATTCGTTTCTTACATGATAGTATACATGTTTCAATGCCATTCTCTCAAATCATCCCACGCTCTCCCTCTCCCACAGAGTCCAAAAGTCTGTTCTATACATCTGTGTCTCTTTTGCTGTCTTGCATACAGGGTTATCATTACCATCTTTCTAAATTCCACATATATGTGTTAGTATACTGTATTGGTGTTTTTCTTTCTGGCTTACTTCACTCTGTATAATTGGCTCCAGTTTCATCCACCTCATTAGAACTGATTCAAATGTATTCTTTTTAATGTCTGAGTAATACTCCATGGTGTATATGTACCACGGCTTTCTTATCCATTCATCTGCTGATGGACATCTAGGTTGTTTCCATGTCCTGGCTATTATAAACAGTGCTTCGATGAACATTGGGGTACACATGTCTCTTTCAATTCTGGTTTCCTCGGTGTGTATGCCCAGCAGTGGGATTGCTGGGTCATAAGGCAGTTCTATTTGCAATTTTTTAAGGAATCTCCACACTGTTCTCCATAGTGGCTGTACTAGTTTGCACTCCCACCAACAGTGTAAGAGGGTTCCCTTTTCTCCACACCCTCTCCTTCTCTGGGAAATCTGACAAGCCCAAAAGACCAAGGGAGGATGGAAGGATGTAAATCTGTAAGCTACCAATTTGGAAGAGTCTGTTGTATAGCCATAATAATGAAGACAAAAACAGCCACTTGAAGACATGAAATTTCAGAAACCAGGAATAAATGAAAAATCCAAAACTCTGAGGGAGGGGAAAGAGCACTACATACAGGATTAGGAATGAGAGTAGCTCTGGTTCTCAACAATCTCAAAATCTGAAAGACAATGGATAGGGACTTCCCTGGTGGTCTAGTAGTTCAGACTTTTACTTCCAATGCAGAGGTTGAAGGTTCCATCCCTGCTTGGGAAGCTAAGATCCCACATGTTTTGCAGCCAAAAAACCAATAAACATAAAACAGAAGCAATATTGTAACAAATTCAACAAAGACTTTAAAAATGGTGGACATTAAAAAATCTTTAAAAAATAAAAAGATAATTGATCAATAACTTCAAATTTCTGAGGGGAAATATTTCTAGCCAACTAAAAGTACCAATCAAGAATAAAAACATTTCAGACATGCAAGGCCTCAAGAATGTTACTTCCTTTTTATCTTTTTGCAAGATGCTGCTGGAAGATAGTGCTAACAAAATTAAAAGAAGAGGTGAGATTCAGAAATAAAGAGATCCTACACAAAGAAAGGAGAAAAGGAGAATCTTCAGAATGATGGGGAAGAAAAGTTTCAGGATATCAGTGGTGCATCATACAGAACAATTAATATAAAAAGCACCTCAGTCAGCCCAAGGAGAGAGAGCTTGAAGAAGATAAAGCTGACAGATTTAAATGACTGACAGAGTTAGTTGTATTTGAACTAAGGATAAGCAATAGAAAACTAAGTAAACAACAAAAAAGATAATTATTAAGTTCATTTACATCATCAAAATGAAAGCACTGAACTTAGACAAAATTACAACGTAACATTTGGGAAGATGCCAGGTGAGTGGGAAGTGCTTCTGTGCAGGCAAGTGAAATAGGTTAGGGGAAAGTCAATCCCCATTTTCACAATGGAAAGCCCAAGAAATACAGCCTAATATTTTTAATCAAAAACAGCAATATAAGGTTTATTTAGAGACATGGAGTCATAGGAGTCATATCAGATAGGGTTAGGCAGGGCTGCAAGTGAAAGCAAATCTTAATAGTAGTTTAAACAAAACAGAAATTTCTCTTTCACACAAATGAAATAATCTAAGGTTGATATGGAGGACCCATAATTATCTTTTCACTCTACAATATATAGTTTTTAATTCTTGCTCATGATGGCTGCTCAAGTTTTAACCATAACATCTACTGTCCAATCAGCAGGAAAGAAAAGTAAAAATGAAGCGTGTGCTCCTTTCTCTTAAAAACATCTCCCAAAAGCTGAAAATGACTTAGTGTTTAGTATTTAATCATATTACTGCAACTAGCCACAAGAAAGATTATTAACATTTTTGCCCTGTTGTGGGGAAAAAAAAAAAAACCACTTCATTAAGATCAAGGATACTTTCAGAGTATCAGATGTTATTGATTCTGCAAAATGCACAAAGGATGAGAAATTCCCTAGAGTTAAGACACTGTAGTTAGTATATTAATAAATTATAAATATATATTTTTAACCAGATTTTTACATCCAGAAATGACGTTTTTTCTCTCTTAGTTACGGTCTAAGGACAAGATTTTTATGTTGAGTGAGAGAAAAGAAGTACATGCAAAGTAATTAATAGCTAACATTTATTCAGTGTTTTCTATATGGACAAAGCCCTTTACAAACATCTCCTTCAATCCCTAGATACTCTCATTATTTCCATTTTACAGCTAAGAATGGAGGATATAGGTAACTTGTCCAAAGTTTTGCATCTGACAGTACAGGACCTGGGATTCAGTCTCAAGCATTCAATCAAAACTCCACAATCTATAGCCTTTTTTAACACCTGTGTTGTCCTGCTTTATTTCCGTGAAAATTCTGTTTCCTTATTTGAATTTAAATAAGATTGCTTGCAGGAAAAGAGAGCTACTCAAGCAAGTTCAATTGAAAGTGAGGTTATTACAAAGGCACAACAAAGATCCCACGGAGTCCAAGGGCTTGATTCACAGAAGCCAGACCAAGCCCCAGAACGCAGGTACATGGCCTGGGCTCGCTTACCTCTGAACGCCTTCTCTGCTCTGCCCCACTTTTTTCCTGGTAGCCAGTTCCTTTGCTCCCGAGTAGTCTCTTACTCCTTTGTGATTTTCCCTGGCTGTCCTACCACTGCTGTGTGGCTCTTTTGGCCCTCCTGTGGTGTGGTTTTCCACGTGGGGCTCTAAATCATATGGACCCATCTTCTCTTTCAGCGCAAACTACGTAAGTGAATGGGTTGTCCTTTGAGTTCCTGTCCTGTCATTTCTGAAGAAAGTAAAGTTACATGATCCAAAACACAGCCATTGAACACAGCCACAAGGCCGTGACACTTCACCTGAAGTCGGACACGGATCAGTGGGGATGGTTAAGATTTATTGATAACTAACTGACCTAGTTTAGGTGAAACTATAGCAGACAAAGACGGTCATGTGAAATTTTTACTAGATAAATATTTTCCAAGATGCCTTTCACAAAACAGTTCTAGTCAATGCCCTGTGAAGAGTGGTAACTTTGACTAAGTATATATGGGAAACTCGGCCTATATTTAGTTCCTGGAGATTCACAGTGTGGAATGGTATATTTAAATTTTCTGGAAAAAAACACACACACAAAAAAAAAAACCTGGGAATCCCTGCAATATGAAATTTGATGAGCTCTTTAATATAACATTTCCCACATTTACTTTGTCATAGAACCCTTACTGTGTAATGATATCTCATTGAGCAGTATTTTGGGAAGCACTGCATTAGAGCAAGGTAGTTTTCTTTTCTTAGTGGGGTAGGAGTATTTATTTATAAAATAGCTTTACCATCTGAGCTACCAGGGAATCCATTTATAAAATACTATTGTTAATTCTACTTAGCAGTCATTGACAGTAAGGGATGGTTGTTAAAAACAGAGGCTGTGGCATTACAGAGATAGGATTTGAATTTTAGCTCTGCAATGTATTAGATGTGACTTTGGATAAGAGTTTAACTGTTCTGGGCCTCAGTTTGCTAATCAATGCTATATCCCCAGCAGATGCATAGCCCAATGCCTGACACAGTGAATACTTAATAAATGGTGATATGTAAAACTAACTGTGTTTCTACTAGAAAATGTTCAGGCGCACAGTTAGGGCAATCATTCTTCTGTAAGAAGTTATCCTATATGGGAAGAGTTTTATCTAGCATAGCATAATTTATGAATAAGACTTCATTTTAGGGTAAATATGGAATAAGTATGGTTTCAAAGAAGAACCTCAATTCACAGAAAAGATATCAGTAGGAGAGAGGCTATTAAATTTTCTACACCCAGGAGTAAAATTTATGAGGGGGTGGTGTGAGGTGAGGTTACTGTCTGAGACTGCTGGATAGGAGTCTGTGTGTAGGGAATGACAATATGGTTAAGAGACTATGGTCTCGAGAGAGCAGACCAGATTTTAAAATCTGAATTCACTTAATGATGCTTTGATTTTTAAACCAAAAGTGTACCAACAAATATAATTGTCTGTTGCTTATACCCAGAGCCAGTTCATTTTTGGAAAAAGCCGTCTCAAGGCTTGCATCACGTATTATGCTTTCTATCATGAGTTCCTTCCACTTTGCCACAATTAACTAGACCAGGGATGTGTATGTAGGCCAGTGGCTTTTACATCAGCATGACCTGGGAACTGTTCAGTAGTTCTATCTCACAAAATGTTGAACTAACTAACTCAGCCTGATCTGCTTCTTCAGGGGATCTGAATATGAGACAGCAAAGGCGGCAGTAAGCAGAAGCTGCAGGACAGCAGAAACCATGAGGTAGAGAAAGCAGTCGTGGAAAAGAAGAAAACGGATCTATAGTCAGAGTGGAGGCAGAATCAGGAAACTGAATGATGACGATGATCAATTAAGAGTTCCTGTTGGGATACCAATTTTATTTCATTCATCCAGTTCTCAACAAGGGCTGATGGTGGAGACTTTTCTTGTCCTTCCACACTACACCACTTATTCTTAACTAAATTTCTAATATGAAGTAATTTAATTGAATCTACATATAGTTCTGGCCATCAGAAAGAGTCCATCTTGCTTAATATTAATCCTACCACCCACTTCCTTTAAATAAAGTACAAGAGTTCACTTAGTTGGTATAAATGAGGCTGACTGATGAGCCGGGTGGGAAGAACAAGGCCTCTGTGCCAGTACAGTAACAGCAGGTGGGCCTCTTTCTGTTTGGACACAGGTGCTTCAGTACTAGGGGACAGAGACTTAGGTTTAGGACTCTGCCATCCATTAGCTATGTATGATCTTAGATAATTCTCTTCATCTGGGGGTCAGAGTTTTCTTTCTATAAATCTGAAATTAGTCAAGCTGGAGTTTCTTGGCTGAGAAGAGAGACTTTCAGCACAACTGGTCATTGTTCTCAGCATTTAAAAATGGTTAGAGATGGCAATAAATCTGAAAGATGAGAGGAAGTAAGTGTAGTCAATCTAAGTAAACATTAAAATATTGACACAGCTTAACTAGGAAAGTCTAATAGTTTTCAGTGTTTCTCTACTCTTTTGTTTAGGAAAAAAAGGACTGTCTGGGGGATGATATATCTTCACAGATGGGACATTAACTTTAATACCATATGTTTCTGGTTTTTCCTTATTTATATTTCAAATATTTATAGCCATTTCCTCTAAAGAACTTGACAAAACAGGTAGGTCTGTTTTTCAATCAGTACTTCCCTAGGCTTTGAGTCAACCTGGCTGCCAGTTGTCCCCCCGTATCTGTTTTTCCCTCTTATTCAGTAATGGAACCTTTGGTTTTTAGCTGCGTACATGGCTATCTGGAAGAAAATTATGTCCCATTTTTCTCTCACTCAACATAAAAATCGTGTCCTTAGACCATAACTAAGAAGAAAAAAAAAAAACTTATTTCTAGATGTAAAATGCAGAAAATCTTGTTTTTAGATCTTATTTCTACATGTAAAAAGTTTGGTAATTTTTTTTTTAATTTACTAGTACACTAACCACAATATCTTAACTCTAGAGAATCTCTCACCCTTTCTACATTTTGCAGAATTAATAATAAATATTCTGAAAATATCTTTGATCTTAATGAAATTACTTTTTTCCTACAACAGGGTAAAAATGTTACATCAATACGAGAGACACCTTATCTAAAAAGCATCAACAGTGTAAAAGATTCCAAAACATAACAACTTTTGAAAGACAACAAAATAAACTTTTATAAAACAATACATTATTTCTCTTATTCTATATTATATCTGGAGTCAACATACAAACATACTATGATAACAAGAAATAAAGGAAACAAATACATGGTAGCTTCAAGTGAGGTTTTTTAATAATTTCAAATCCAAAGACAAGTGATTTCATTACTGTTTACTAACTATATTTTTAACTCTATTAATACCTGGATCATAATAGATTTACTTCACATATTAAAATAGTCATTTTAATTAACCTGTCCCCACCCATAATGTGATAATAAAAATAAAAGTCTGTATTGTTTTTACTTCAATAAGATGAACTATCTTTCACAAGTAATTGAATCTGTGTTCAATAAAGAGACAATTTGAGCTCAAATTTGAGCACTACCATTTATAAAACAACAATTCAATTATAAAATGAAAACAATCCAATTTTGATATGGACAAATGATTTGAACAGACACTTCATCAAAAAGCATAAGAAAAAAATTATCAACAACGTTAATCAGAGAAAACAACAACATTAATCAGAGAAACCAAACAATGAGATACTACTGTACACATACCAGAATGGCCAAATATTTAAAAGACTGAAGACACCAAATATTGATAAGACTGTAGAATAACTGCAACTCTCATACATAGTTGGTAGGAATGTAAAACGGTACAACCACTTTGGGAAAATATGTTGCAGTTTCTTATAAAATTAAGAATACATCCACAATGACCCAGAAATTTAACTAAGTATTGGCTGAAGAGAAATGAAAAAATATTGTCACAAAAAGACTCATAGGAAATATTCACAGAAGTTTTATTCATTATGGCAAAAAATTGGAAATAGCCTAGGTATCCACCAATAGAATGGATAGACTGTCAAAAAACACAAAAGGAAACTTCTGATAGACCTAACAGTATGGGTCAAAAACATTATGCTAAGTGAAAGATGACTTATATAAAGGTGTGTATGCTATATAATTCCATTCACAAGAAGTTCTAAAATGGGGAAAATTAATCTAGGGTGGAAAAAAATCAGAACGGTGATAGTGATTACTTCTAGGAGGGTTGGGGGCAAGAACTGACTGGGAACAAGCATAAGGGAACATTCTGGGATAATAGTGCTATACTACATCATGATAGGGGACTGGGTTATACATATGTGTTAAATTTCCAAGAATGTAAACTTAAGATTTGCATATCTCATTATAGATAAATTTTACATTGAAAGAAAAAAGGTCCAAAAAATATCACACTCTAGTTCATGATATGCATGCCAAACTAATTAGGAAAAAGTACACTGAAACCAACAATTTACTTTGAAATGCATCCCCCAAAAAGATGGATAAATGGGTGATAAAGTGAACAGAAGCATTAATATGGGATAAACTAAGTACAATAAAATGTTAATTGTACAGTGTAGGTAATAGACATATGGCACTCACTATAAACTTCATTCAGCTTTGAAAAAAATCTTTTCTTCTGATTGTGCACTACATGGCTTGAGGGATGTTGTTCCCCGATCACGAATCAAACCCAGGTCCCAGCAGTGAACACACCAAATCCTAACCACTGGATCACAGGGGATTCTCTAAAGTTCTTCATAAACAAATGTAGGGAGGGGAAAAAAACTTACCCAGTCACTCAAGAGTCAACTCAAAATCAATTACTTATGAGCCCTTTCCTGCCCTTAGCATTGGAACACTAGTCTTACTGTCAGTAGCATTAATTTGGCAATTTTATGTTACTATGTTTTCACATACTGTCTTATATTCACAAAATAAAGTGTAAGCCTTTTGGGGGGGACTGCTTCTTGAGAGTGGGAATAAAACAGACTGCAGTGATCTGCTGACTATTTTTCCTAAGTATAAATTCTTTAATGAGCCATAATTCCCAAAAAACCACCTATCAGTCAACTTAAATACCAGTATATATGCACACACAACACACATACATGCATCTGAAAACTAACAACCATTATAACCTTTAACCAAGTGCTTGTGTTTTTTGTTTGTTTTTGAGTCCTTGCCTATTAATGAAATATACTATGCTTCCTGAATTCAACTGCTCTGGTCGGCTCTTTCTCAAAACACTCCGTGAAGTGCCATGGCACCAGAGGTCTCAGATCTTTGAGGATAAAGGTGTCTTCAGGAAGTTAAATGAAGACTATAATTCTATGATCACAGAAGATGAAAAAACATTTACATAAAAAGTGGTGCCATTCTTTAAAATTGATTGACATCTTCCCATTTTTCAATACAACACTTAATTAACCTTAAGAAATTTTGTTATCTTCATGTTTAAAAATTATACACAATATTTATATTTAGGATCTTAAAATTTCCTGTCACTTTACAAATACCTTTTCTCTATATCTGTTAAAGGACAATAATAAAACATTTAAGAATCTCCTGTTATCCTCCTTTAAGGAATATATATATAAGGATAAGAAATCAATATTTAGATATGAGCAAAAGGAAAGAAACATATAAATCATACATACTTTAATTTTAATAATTCTACATTTTTGTCCCAAAAGAAAAAATATGAAGCAGACAGTATAGCAAATACTCCAACAAGTTTTTCTTAATTCATCTGAATTGTCATGACGTAACTCTGGAAGAAACTACAATTTACTTTCAGTTTAGAGGTGTTTCCCTCACTGCCATGTATGAATAACCAACAGAATGATTACTGTAGCCTTAAAACATTACTGATAACTATGATTCAAACTGCAGAAACGTTAACTATTATTATCAAGAGAAACACAGGAACTTCTACTGGAACAAACTATGAATGTTAAATAAACAGGAGACTTTTACTACTAATCTGAGTGTAAATGAGACTAAGTACCTAATTAACAGGCTTTAGATGCCTCAGGTACAAAGTGAAGACTGTATAAAATCTCCATGTTGTACTTACTAATATAAACCTTTAACCATATTAGAGAATATTCAACTACTTTACCTAGAAAAATAATAGAAAAGAATATGCCATATTGAATGGAAAATTTATACTAGCCAAAATAAAAGTCTCTGGAATACAATTAATATACTTAAAAATTCTTAAAGGAAAAGTGAGAGAACACTTTAACAGTCTTAAGTTATCTATCTAAAAGGCAAAAAAAGTATTTAATATTCAAAAGTAATACAGCTCTAGCACTATGTGGAAAATTTATCCAAACAGGTGTTAAGCAATGATCTGGTAATTATAAAAAATATTCTTGATTTATGAAGTTAATATAAAAAGTAAGAACTACAAGATAGTTCAAGGCACGTATATGAATGTGCTTTCAGCTTAGAAAAGCCCACCAAGGGACATGTGGAAACAGCAGGCAGCCTGGGATATTAGTTAAATTCCAACGTGGTTCTACTGCCACACTCCCCTCTTCACGGCTCTAGAGTATCACTTATAATGAAGACGAAATGGAGCAACCATAAACTTCCCTGTATTTCAGTTAGCAACTGTACACAAAGTGACTTGGTCTCCATCTTTAACCCTAGTGATCAAAATAATTCAGGGAAGTTAAAATTAGCTTATCAGAAAAAAAGCTGAGAATAAGTGATTTAGTGGTTATAATAAACACTGTTTATGCTAGAAATTCTCTTTTTAGGAAAGATGTATTAACATATATTCATACATGCAAAAACAAGAGGTGCCATTTTTTTAATGCCTTTTTTCGCTATGCAGAAGACCCTCCTTATGTGCTGTGCTGTGCTTAGTTGCTCAGTCGTGTCCAACTCTTTGTAACCCCATGGGTTGTAGCCCGCCAGGCTCCTCTGTCAATGGGATTCTCCAGGCAAGAATACTAGAGTGGGTTGCCATGCC
The DNA here is from genome assembly GCF_014754425.2 of Oryx dammah. Taxonomy (NCBI): domain Eukaryota; kingdom Metazoa; phylum Chordata; class Mammalia; order Artiodactyla; family Bovidae; genus Oryx; species Oryx dammah. The sequence continues at coordinate 41,665,768 of NW_024070201.1, read as the reverse complement.
CTCCTCTGGGGGATCTTCCCAAGCCAGGGATAGAACCCAGGTCTCCCACATTACAGGTGGATTCTTTTCCATCTGAGCCACTAGGGAAGCCTTCTCTGGTGGCTCAGTGGTAAAGAATCTGCCTACAATGCAGGAAACGTGGGTTTGATCCCTGAGTCAGGAAGCTCTCTCGGAGTAGGAAACAGCAACCTGCTCCAGTATTCTTGCCTGGGAAATTCCATGGACAGAGGAGGTGGGAGGCTAAAGTCCATGGGGTCGCAAAGAGTCAGACGCGACTGAGCATGCACACAAAGGATAAACTGAGCTCAGCAGTCATGTGATTTGTCTGCAGTCACATTCCAGAAGATGGTTAAGCAGAAATCCAAACTCAGGTTGTCTGACTCAAGAATTTATGCTCAGTTGTGATCAACCATCTCATGCAGATCCTCACTGCAAAAGTACAGAGCAGGAAACGACATTATTTGGAAAACCTTTCAGCAAGGACAGAGCACTGAGGCTTAGAGGACTAGGGAACACCACTCACTATGGTGAAGAAAAAACATCCCTGTCATGCAGGACAGTGTGACTGCATGATTCAGGTAATGCAGATTTCCTCTGCCACTGACTTAGATACCTTGAGGCACCCTGGGTATGAATTTGAAGCCAGTGGCAAAGTATTGAAAAATTAAATACAGAGTGATATAAACATTTTACTGAAAAAAACTAGTAGCGGTATGAAACTAGCTGGAGAAGAATTTAACTGAAAGGAGGGCCTGAACAATGGCATTAACTGTGGGAACATATAAGAAAAGTGAGAAAAAATTAAAAAGAAAAATAAAACACTTTGAAGTGAAAGTGAGAAAGGAAAGGAAAAGTGCGGCAAGTTTCTAACTTGGATAAATCACCAAGACAAAAAGGTTTGGAAGAGGAGCACGTTTACTTGAAAATGTTGAATTTCCAGTTCCTAGGTGGATTTTTTTTCCCCCTGCAGGCAGTTCCACCTCCTAATCCTGACCCACATACCCCCGCTGGTATCCCCTTGATGCCTTCAGTTCAGTTATTCAGTTGCTCTTTGCGACCCCATGAATTGCAGCATGCCAGCCTCCCTGTCCATCACCAACTCCCAGAGTTCACTCAGACTCATGTCCATCAAGTCGGTGATGCCATCCTTGATGCCTTAGAGCTGTCCAAAACTACCTGATAGTTACATCTCATACTGGTATAGATGTGAGCCTTTTAAAAGAATTTTCTATTTCTCTGCTAATGAGGTTGATCAAGCTTAGCAAATTAAATAAATCCCTTGAGAACAAAGTCAATATCCCCAAAAGTGAAAGTGAAAGTGAAGTCGCTCAGTCGTGTCCGACTCTTTGCAACCCCATGGACTGTAGCCCACCAGGCTCCTCCCTCCATGGGATTCTCCAGGCAAGAGTACTGGAGTGGGTTGCCATTTCCTTCTCCAGGGGATCTTCCCGATCCACTGTCTAATCATTCAATAGACACTTGACTGAATGGCTAAAAGGAAGCCATTTGGCACTTCTTATAAAAGGCTACTAATTTTCTTTAAAAGAGAAGAGTCAAGTTCAGCTTTTCCCTAAGTGCTCTAGCTTGTAATTTCAAAAACCTCCAGTTATTTACTATCCTAAATGAATTCTTGTTGTCCCTCTCATTTCTTTCCTTCTTAAAAAAAAAAGTTTTATTAATCTAATCTTGTGTGGATTTTAGTTTACTAAGGCTAGTATTATTTGGTAAAATATCTGTCTCAAAAGAAAAACAAGTAACATTCTTTTCAAATTCCATACAACCGCGTGGGACAATTATATGAAGCATTTGTAAAATTCACTCCAGTCCCAACTGCTATTTTCCACTGCAAATTAATTTTCAAACTATTATTTTCCAAGTTTGTTTTGACACTGGATTTCTCTTTCTCTAAATGTAACTAGATCAGCTTAAGCTGAGGAAAGAAAGACATATTTTTACCTACAAGCAGATGTCATTAACTATAAACAGATTACTTTAAAACTTGTCCCCAAACTAGTTACTTTCTTTAAATAAGAATCTTTAATTCCAAGGTTTCAAATCTTATGTTTAAATTAACTATAACAAATACTTGATGGAAAAAATAACCTGAGACGTCAAATTTCCTAAAGAGTTAATTGTTTTCTTCAAATCATGGCCCTCATCGATCTTGTAAATTAATGAAGTACACACAAAGAGCTACAACCACTCAAGGCTAAAGAAGTCATCTACAGAATGATTTCATCCATGGAAATGGGCCTTTCCAAGGAAGATACAAATTCTTTCTCCTAACTCAATCTATTAGGGAAATCATTGAAAAAGAAAGTCCTAAAATCTGTCCACTCAGTAAATAGTCAGCAAGTAAGTGTTCCACTCCCATTAGATAAAGTAATCCACCAAAGCAATAAAAGTATGTCTGCTGAAAGGGCTTTTTCCTAGTTTCAAGGACTTCTCTACTCAGACTTCCCTGGTGGTCCAATGGTTAGAAATCTGCCTGCAAATGCAGGGAACACGGGTTTGACCCCTGGTCCAGGAAGATTTCAAGTGCGGCAGAGCACCTAAACTGGTGCACCGCAGCTACTGAAGACCAGGCGCCTAGAGCCTGTGCTCTACAGAAAGAGAAGCCACTGCAGTGAGGAGCTCGTGCATCGCAGTGAAGAGTCGTCCCCACTCGATGCAAGCAGAGAAAGCCCTCAAGCAGCAGCCAAGATGCAGTGCAGCCAAAAATAAATAAAATTTAAAAAATTAAAAACCAAAGGCAAGTAATATTTTGTAATGTTTCAGAGACAGAATTTAAATTAGGTATAAGATCTGATCTCCCTGATTTGTCCCTTACCATTTACACCTTCATAAAACTATGCAGTTTCCTCTGTTATTGCTTAAGCAATAAATTTTATTAAGATTTTTTTTTTCCTAATTAAACTTCTCCTGAAGGAAGGAATTCCTTAGTGGTCCAGTGGTTAGAACTCCAAGCTTTCACTGTCCTGCTGGAACCCAGGTTCCATCCCTGGTCAGGGAACTAAGATCTCACAAGCCAATAAACAAATTAATATACATTTTTTTTATTAAAAAAAAGATTCCCCTGAAGGAAATGGGAGTACATACTGATATAATCTTTCTGGAATACAATTCAGCAATACACCTCAAAACTACTTTCAAAATTGTTCTTTTGGCTTTCAGGAATGGCTGGACCCAGAAATCTTAAATAATGTTTCCAAAGCTCTGTCTCCTCATTTTTCGGCTATCTTTGCCTCTCTCCAATATTCAGACAGACTCTCTATACACAGTGGGGAAAACATTGACAGCCCCAACTCAGTCACATTATCCTACCTTAGTTACCCTAGTAGGAAAAAAGACTTTCTAGTTCCCTGCAAAAGAAAAGACCCATAAATGACTCTAAATGGCCCAGCTTAAGGTATAGGGTGGGAGCAATGAGGACACTTTCCCTGGAACCACAGGGAATAGAACATGCTTCCCAAAGGAAGAGACGCTAGGCAGAAAATTAATGTATGTCCACACAAATGTACATGCCCTTGATACAGCAATTCTACTTCAAGGAATTAAAATTGACACAATTATTCAGGAAAGGAGTACGTCAAGGCTGTATATAGTTACCCTGCTTATTTAACTTAATATGCAGAGTACATGATGTGAAATGCTGGGCTGGATGAATCACAAGCTGGAATCAAGATTGATGGGAGAAAGAGCAATAACCTCAGATATGCAGATGACATTAACCTAATGGCAGAAAGTGAAGAGGAACTAAAGAGCTTCTTGATGAAGGTGAAATAGGACAGTGAAAAAGCTGGCTTAAAACACAACATTCAAAAAACTAAGATCATGGCATCCGGTCCCATCACTTCATGGCAAATAGAAGGGGAAACAATGGAAACAGTGACATATTTTATCTTCTTGGGCTCCAAAATCACTGCAGATGGTGACTGCAGCCATGAAATTAAAAGACACTTGCTCCTTGGAAGAAAAGCTATAACAAACCTAGACAGTATATTAAAAAACAGAGATACCACTTTGCCAACAGAGGTCTGTCAAGTCAAAGCTATGGCTTTCCCAGTAATCATATATGGATGAGAGTTGGTCCATAAAGAAGGCTTACTAAAGAATTAATGTTTGCTTCCGAACTGTGGAGCTGGAGAAGACTTCTGAGAGTCCCTTGGACAGCAAGGATATCAAACCAGTTAATCCTAAAGGAAATCAACCCTGAATATTTCTTGGAAAGAATGATGCTGAAGTTGAAATTCCCGATACTTTGGCCTCCTGATGCAAAGAGCTGACTCACTGGAAAAGACCCTGATGCTAGGAAAGATTAAGGGCACGAGGAGAAGAGAATGACAGAGGATAAGGTGGTTGGACGGCATCAATATTTACTCGACTCAATTTATGGGAGACCATGAGGGACAGGGAAACCGAGCATGCTGCAGTCCACGGGGTCACGAAGAGTCGGACAAGACTGAGCAACTTCACTTTCACTTTTCACTTTCATGCATTGGAGAAGGAAATGGCAACCCACTCCAATGTTCTTGCCTGGAGAATCCCAGGGACAGGGGAGCCTGGTGGGCTGCCGTCTGTGGGGTTGCAGAGAGTCGGACACAACTGAAGTGACTTAGCAGCAGCAGCATTTTATAGATACAGAAATTCAGACAGAAAAATTAAGAAATTTATCTAAAGTTAGAACTTCTTAGAGCCAAAAGTGAAAGTGTCACTCGCTTAGTCATGTCTGACTCTTTGAGACCTCAAGGGCTGTAACCTACCAGGCTTCTCTTCCATTGGATTCTCCAGGCAAGAATACTGGAGTGAGTAGCCATTCCCTCTCCAAGGGATCTTCCCCACCCAGGCGAACCCCGGTCTCCTGCGTTGCCAGCAGATTCTTTACTGTCTGAGCCACCAGGGAAGCCCCTCTTAGAGCCAAAACCAGGAATCAAACCCAGATCATGTGACTCCACCCCACGCTTTTAACTACTTAACTTCACTGTCTCTCTAACTACTTATCCCAAGCAATTAAAGATGAATGCAAAGATTTAGCAGAAGAATTCATCACAGTTATTATTACATGTACATTAAATTGTTATTTAATAATAATGTTATTATTTAATAAAAATTAACCCTACCATATATACATGTATGTATACACACACATTTTTTAGAATATGGAAAGTTGCCACTAATATACAGTTAAGTTTTAAAAAACACATACTGAATAAATTAAACAGACACTATGAACTTATTTTCTAAGAATTAAAATAAGACTATTTCCCTGGTGGCTCAGACGGTAAAACGTCTGTCTACAATGCGGGAGACCCAGATTCGATTCCTGGGTTGGGAAGATGATCTCCCTGGAGAAGGAAATGGCAATCCACTCCAGTACTATTGCCTGGAAAATCCTATGGACAGAGGAGCTTGGTAGGCTACAGTCCATGGAGTTGCAAAGAGTCGGACACGACTGAGCGACTTCACACTCACTCATACGTATGGATGCACACAAAAATCTCTGGAAATATATCTTAAATTAAAATGTCAGCAATATACCACTTTACACCCACTAGGATAGCTATCATTGAAAAGACAGATAACAATGAAAGACTAGCAACTCCAAAGTGGAGAACAATCTTGATCCCTTAGGAGAATGGCAAGTAGTTCACTATAGCTAAGGCTTATTTATTTGCCATTTATCAGCTACTCACATTATTTCCCTAAGTCTTTCAACAATTTCTTCAATAGCTTCAAATCTCATGACCCACAAGTACAAATAACTCTTGGCAAACATGGTGACTTCACCACAGTTTTTTTTTTTTTAATTATCCATTAAAAATAAATAATCCCTTGACGTCTGTGTGTCATATGTACACAGAAGAAAAGACCACTTATACTATTTTGCTTGTTTTTTCTTATTTATATGTTTGGTAACTAATTATTCTGTCTAATCAATAGTAGAAGAAAACAGTTCCATTATACTAGAAAAGAAAAAGAAAGCGATAGGGACAGTTTTCAGAAACCATTACTTCAGTTTAATTGTACAAATTAAATCAGTCCAGAACCTAGATGTTTTTGAACTTAAGGTATTGTTTTTAAAAAACTGCTTCAACTAACATTCATGCTTACTGAGTAGTAAAAATGGTATCATTATTTGTTCAGATTAAAAATCAAACAGGAAAGACTACACAGCATCAATTAAAAATAAATATGAACACATAGTACTACAAAACTTATTTTTCTTTTAAAAGTAACAGAAAATATGATGCTTGTTTAGCTGTGCTTTGATTTGTACATGAATGTTATGACTATATTTCTAGGTAACAAAGTTTTGTCGGTGCTGGGACTGTGGGTAAAAACAGGTACAAACACAAAGATGTCCTATTCCCACACTTTTGTTTCTGGATATCCCCTTTCCCTGTGCTGAATTCTCACACAGCAGACCAGTTAGTGCTATAGGCCGATAGGTAAGGAATGGATTATCTCCTGAAGCACAGTCCTGAGACAGATCCTCGGGACCGAAAACTAGAACCAGGAAAGTGGACCCTGGCTAAACCTGACAGGGAAGGATTATCTAGCCCCCAGCTAGGGCCCAGACTGAAGGAGACATGGTAAAAGGAAAGATAACCTCTAGCACATGAAGGTACCAGAAACTAGATAGGACAGAAGTCCTTCAGGAGACCACAGACTGAACAGGCGTACACTACACTTTGCAAACCAAATGACTGACTTACTCTCTGGCTTTGTTCCTCTTCTGTCTTATCTTCAACCTTTAGAAAAGTCTTTTTCTCAATAATCCAGCCTTGTTTCAGCTGTGTCTGAGCAAATAAAGGGGAAACGACTGGGTGAAGAGGGAGTTATTTGAGCCAGAATGTGAAGAAACAAGTGGTGCTGCAGGAGAACAGTAAAGAAGTGGAAGAACTGGGGCTCTGAGGTCAAGCCAACTCTTCCCATGTGGTGGCTCTCCTTCCACTGCCAACCTTGGAAGACTATACAGTTTTCATTTTATTAAGAGAACTAGGAATTTTCTATACAAATACGGAGAAACAAATTAACTGTCACAAGGTCTAAAGAGATGGGTACTAGAGTTAAGAATAAGCAACTTTCTGTACCATTTGAAATTTTTATAACAAGTATGTTACTACAACAAGTAATATATAACACACACTACCAACAGACAGGTCAGTCAAGCCAGGAATAAACTGATACACCAAAACCATGAGAGTATGAGTCAAAACTGGGTAGAAAAATAGATGAATAGAGTTTTGGATGCCCTGGACAGAATAAGTCAAGAGCCAAACAGAAAATATTAGTCAGAAAGTAGGTCTAAAGTAAGTCAAGTCAAAGTCAAAGTGAAGTTGCTCAGTCGTGTCCGACTCTTTGCGACCCCGTGGACTGTAGCCCACCATGCTCCTCTGTCCATGGAATTCTCCAGGCAAGAGTACTGGAGTGGGTTGCCATTTCCTTCTCCAGAGGATCTTCCTGACCCAGGGATCGAACCCAGGTCTCCCACATTGTAAGCGAGATGCTTTACCGTCTGAGCCACCAGGGAAGTCCCATGTCAAGTCAAGATGTGAATAAAACAGTATGCACAGACTACAAAGACAGGAAACCAGACCAGTTTGAAGTCAAAGGCAATTAACCTGCTTTCTATAAAACCTAGCACTGTGTCACCCTATCTGTGCTTATATTTGTGAAAGCACAACACTGCTTTAAAAGAATTGAGTGGCACTACCCTAGTTCCAAGACCAGAAAAAAATATTTTACTCCTCAGGAGCCTAATTCTCTGCTGGAACAACTTGGTAGGTATGACACTCATCTCCCTCTGATATACTATTTACACAATGTAAAACTAAAATATTTTAAGTTATTTGTTGAATGTTTAAAATATTGCTTTAATTTCATGTTCTTAATTTCCAAGGAAAAATATATACCTTACACACTAAAATTCCTTTCATTTATGTGACTTTTCATTAACTTTCATTCTTTGGCTTAATAGTCTTTCATAAAAAACAGGTTTTCAATCCTGCTCAGTTCCAAGGCTGCTATAGAATCTTAAACAAAATACCAATACCTAGAAGGGATAAATTAAAAATTGCTTCTTGGGGAACATATTTTAACACCTGGGTAACGCTAAACCAACTCACTATTCCAAAATAATATTTTAACATAAAATTCTATAGGCTCTTTAATTATGTGTGTATGTGTGTGTGTGTGTGTATATATATATATATCTGTGAAGATCTACTAAGTGGCTTCTTAAAGCAAGCATACTCTTCCTCCTAAGAGTATGGAAAATAGTATGGTATTTCACTGTTGTCTTTGAACTTCTGTGATATTCATAATACTTACTATAGATTACATCATGCTTTAGGTTTCAAAACTTGAAAATCCTCTTTAACTTTTGGTCACAGTTATAATCAAATAAAGTGTTAAATTTAAGAAGCCTGAAAAGAAGCAATTTTCTTCTGCGATTACAGCTAATGACCTTTCACGGTGATCACTGCATGGTTTGACACTTTCCACAAAAGACACTGCTGATAAGGAGCAGACATTTCTCAGCATAATTAGGAGTCCAGACTCACCTGTCAAATCAAAAAATAGCAACCACAAACTACAACAGAAAAATATTTTCCAAGGCAAGTTTATCTTCCTGACTGCCAAAGTTCTACAGAAATATTTTTAAACCTTCTTGTGCAACAAGTTTTTAAATTTTGTTTTCCAAAGTATCAAGAATTTCAACTCCAGAGATTAGGTGCAGAAGGACAAGAAAACAATGCAATGAAAAGTGACAAGCCTCAAAAACAGCCCAAGAAACACAAAAATAACTGTCTTAGTTACTCTAATATAATTGTCATTTATTGCCTATCCAGCACTCCTTTTCTGGTTCTGAAACTATTACTTAGCAGTGCTCCTCTTCTGGTCCCAGCCAAATCAAAGATACTCATGATTGCTCACTCCAGTGCCTTTGCCACCACTACCATTCCCTCACCTAAAAATCCCTTCCCTGTTCCTCTCCCTCACTCTTTTTCACTCCCTGCCAGTCCCTACAATGTATTTATAAATAAGAGTTTTTACTTCAAGTGAGAAAATCGAATTCTATTTAATCCCATTTAATTCCATTTATGATCCGTGGGAAAGTGGGCTAATTATTCAACTCTGATGGACCCCACAGGGTAACTCACTGTGTTACCATGAAGAGTTATTGAGATAATGTATGTGGAAACTAATTTTTTTAAACATATAAAATGAAGATAAATCTCTGCATATGAAGCAAATTCCTAAAGAAAGAAATATAAGCTGTGTGGCACATCCAAAGAAAGCATCTGTAGACCTTACTGACACAACATGGAGAGAAGAAATGGCACTAGTAAAAGTGGGGCTTCCCTGGTGGCTCAGCAGTAAAGAAACCACCTGCCAATGCAGGAGATGGGGGTTCTACTCCTGGGTCGGGAAGATCCCCTGGAGAAGGAAACGGCAACCCACTCCAGTATTCTTACCTGGGAAATCCCATGGACAGAGGAGCCTGGAGGGCTACAGTTTATGGAGTCACAAAAGAGTCAGACACAACTTAGGGACTGAACAAAGCTAGCATTACAAAAACTGCATGAACCACTGTGTCTGTAATTGGCAGAACTGTATCCTACAAAACTCATATCCACAGAATGTGACCTTATTTGGAAACAGGGTCTCTGCAGTATTAATTAGGTAAGGATCTCAAGATGAAATCACTCTGGATTTAGGGTGGGCACTAAATTCAATGATTACTTCTGTATAAAAGAAAAGAGATTTGGACACAGAGATATAGAAAAGGCCATGTGAACATGAGGCAGAGATGAGAGTTCAGTCAGCCAGTTGTCAGTCAGTCCAACTCTTTGCAACCCCATGGACTGCAGCACACCAGGCCTCCCTGTCCATCACCAACTCCCGAAGTTCACTCAAATTCATGACCATTGAGTCAGAGATGCCATCCAACCATCTCATCCTCTCTTGTCCCCTGTTGCATACGAGGCTCTTGTGTCCTCCATTATCTCCCTGAATTTGCTCAGATTCATGTCCATTGAGTCAGTGATGCTGCCTAACCATTTCATCCTCTGCCACCCCCTTCTCCTTTTGCCTTCAGTCTTTCCCAGCATCAGGGTCTTTTCCAACGAGTCAGTTCTTTGCATCAGGTGGCCAAAGTACCAGAGCTTCAGCTTCAGCAACAGTCCTTCCAATGAATATTCAGGGTTGATTTCCTTTAGGATTGACTGGTTGGATCTCCTTGCAGTCCAAGGGACTCTCAAGAGTCTTCTCAACACCACAGTTCAGAAGCATCAATTCTTTGGTGCTCAGCTTTCTTTATAGTCCAACTCTCACATCCACACATGACTATTGGAAATAGCTTTGACTAGATGGACCTTTGTTGGCAAAGTAATGTCTCTGCTTTTGAATATACTATCTAGGTTGGTCATAACTTTTCTTCCAAGGAGTAAGCGTCTTTTAACTTCATGGCCACAGTCACCATCTGCAGTGATTTTGGAGCCCCAAAAAATAAAGTCTGTCACTATTATGATGAGAGTTATACTGCCACAAATAAAATAAGCCTTGGACCACCAGAAGCCAGAAGAAATAAAGAAGGATTCTTTTAAGACACCAACTTTGTGATAATTTGTTATGGCAGCCCTAAAAAATTAAGTGTTGGAGAGCTAGCCTGTAGCGACTACACAATAAATCGTACTGTCGTTAAGACATTTTAGAGTAAGGATTATTTCTCTGGTGTGTGCTCAGTCGTTTAGTCGTGTCTGACTCTTTGTGACCCGTGGAAAGGAGTCATAAAGGCTCCTCGGTCCATGGAATTTTCCAGGCAAGAATACTGAAGCGGGTTGCCATTTCCTACTCCAGGGGATCTTTCCAACCCAGGAATCGAACCCGAATCTCCTGCGTCTCCTGCATTAACAGGCAGGTTCTTTATCACTGAGCCACCTGGGAAACCTATTTCTCTGGTGCTTCCATATAATGTTCCCTTAAAATACAAGCTTTTTTATTTTCTTAATCTTTTTGTTCTATACTCGAGAATAATCAGTAACTATAAACTATATGATTTAAAAAATCTAGTCTATTTAAATCCATTTATACTTAAGTGGCAGTCATATGAAATATTTCCACAGGTAAAATATTTCTTTTGTTCAGTAAACAATGGAAAACTTACAAGTATAACTAAAATTTTTCCTGAAAAATTCAATAATGAAGATATTGATATATATATAAGGAAAAGTAAAATTATGAAATCATAAAAGATATTTTCCTTCACAATGTAGCTTACAAAAATGAGAACTTCAAATGAATAGCATTTACTTTATAAACAACTGCATAACCCAAATTATTAATCAAATTCAGCAGTAATTTAAAAAGCACCATAAATCATGTGATATTTAATGATCTCATTTTTGACAACAGCAAACTTTCTAAAGTAATAAATACTAGTCTACCAATATGATTTAATCAATGGCTTCACTGTTGTAATAGTTTTTAATGAATATTATCATCATATCAGGCACAACAACCTACAATATATGTTAACCTAAGCTGGGAAATAAAACTGCTTCTCAAAAAGTTATTTTGAGAGGTTAGATTTCTTAGGAACTCATTTTTCAGATACTTGCATCCAAATTTAAAGCTTATCCTGAAACCACTCTCTTAGCACACTTCACCACTGTCTTTTTCCAACAGTACCCTGTCCATTAGTGCTAATTTTACCTGTAGATTTCTGCTTCTATAATATGCCTATGTGACTTGTCATCATCCAGAAAATCCCCACAGCTGACCAGTGAAATGTTTTGATGGACCCCATTATAGAAAGTCTCCAAGACTAATGATATGGCAATATTATTTTCCAAGTGCATAATACTCTTTTTAGGGGGGAATATTCAGAGCTCACTGATATATTTGTATCCTGTATACATGTGTTCCAGACTTCAAGTCCTACGGAACTTCCTTCCCATACCTATCTCCACTCTCTCCAGGATCAAGTGCTCTCATTCTATTGATTCCCACTCTTCTTTCTGCCTTTGTGTATGCTCAGAGCTGTCCTATACACTTTAAAACTCTCAGTGGACCACACTTCTTGCAATTCAATTTAAACATGTCTTATTAAGCACTAATCAGCCACACAACTCCGGGATACAAAAAAAAAAAAGTCTTTTTATCCTGAAGACAAAGCATTCCATGTTTTCCAACCAGATATTCTTACCTCTCAAAATTCAGATGACTCAAACAAATGGTCTTAATCTGCTGCTTTCACTTCCAATTCTTTTTCCTGTTTAAAGTTTTACTATTTGTTTTACAATACAACATTCTGGCTGAAACAATTTTGGAGTAAAAACTATCCTTGATATAAATTCTCAAAGGATAGCATGGTGTATTGGAATACAGGCATCAGGAAACTTGCAATCCAGGATAAAAGCTGTGACCATTCACAGGTAACAACATGTAGCAGAGAAGGGTTGTGGGAACATGGGCACATTGGTTCCTCATCCATAAATTACATTGAATCAGATGACGTATAGTTAACTTTCAACTAAAATTTTATGAAACACAAAGATCTTCACTAATTCCACATCTCATAGACCTCTATCTGCCACCCTTGACGCTGAGAAATAGTCTCCCCATTTTCTATGACTCTGGATACCAATCTCCTCCACCTCTGTGTACCTGGATAAAGATTAGCTTCATGCAACAGAGAAAACTCTAATTTCTAGCAATTTAAACACAAAGTAAAAAAAAAAAAGAAACAAACAAAAACAAACAAAGTTACAGTCTTAAAAAAAAAAATTCCAGAGGCAGCTATAATAATCCCACTATAAGTCATTAGGGACCGAGGTTCTTTCCAGCTTTTTGCTCTGATTTCCCCAGGATGTGGGCCCTTATCTACATGGTTTAAGATGATTCCAGTTTTTATACCAGCATGCCAGTCTCAGGATCCACTCCAGTGTTCTTGCCTGGAGAATCCCAGGGACGGAGGAGCCTGGTGGGCTTCTGTCTATAGGGTCGGACACAACTGAAGTGACGTAGCAGCAGCAGCAGCCAGTCTCAGGAAAGAAAAAAGCAAGAGAAAAATACCCTCATCCTTTCAAGAATGCTTTTTGGATACTGCATGCATTATTTCCAACTACATCCAACTGGCCAGAACTCATTCATGTGTTTCTGTTAGTAACTGGAAATAATCTCTCCTGCATGGCTACAAAACTAGCCAAAAATCAGGGGTTTTATCACCATTGACAAGAACTACTACTATTGGGGAAAATTAAATCTCTCTCTCAAACTCCCCAACTCCTTCTTCTGTGGTTCCTTTTATTCTCCATCTTAGTAATCGTGTTCCCCCAAGATCAGTCCTTGGTCCTCTACTGTCTCTACACAGACTTTCCTTGGGTACTCACAGTGACACAGATCTGTCTACTAATGACTCAAGTCTTTGTGTTCAGCTCCTACCTGTCCATCTTCTGAAGACTCCATCTAGATAACTGTCAAGTAAAGCCCATAATCTTCCAAGCCAAAAACACAAATAAGTAACTTAAAAGAAAAACATTTACAAACTTCTTAAGTCATGGTATCAAAAAACACCCCAGACCTCCAAGTTTGGAATTTTAGTCAACTCTGCCTCTTTCCATAAGCCACGGGTTGTAGGTCATACAGATTGTCTAAAAAGAAATGTAATAAATTGGACTATATAAAGTTTATACAGCATATGACCTGGGATGTGCATTTAGCAAACTGGCTTTGGCCCTTTCAACTCTAATGTTCTAAAGTCACCATCCTAATTATCAAGTCTATGAGTCTGTCATAGAATGTCTGTGTACACCCCTCCCCCCCCAAAAAAAGAAAATGCATATGTCGAAACCTAAATCTCCCAATGTGCTAGCATTTGGAAGTGAAAGTGAAGTCGCTCAGTCGTGTCCAACTCTTTGTGACTCCATGGACTGTACAGCCTACCAGGCTCCTCCCTCCATGGGATTCTCCAGGTAAGAATACTGGAGTGGGTTGCCATTTCCTTCTCCAGGGGATCTTCCCTGTCCGGGGATCGAACCCAGGTCTCCAGCATTGCAGGCAGACTCTTTACCCTCTGGGCCACCAGGGAAGCCCTTGGGACCACAGTGATGGTCCTTGGAGGTGACTAGGGCGTGAGGGCAATGTTCTCATTACAGGGATTAATGTCCGTATCAAAAAGACCCCAAAGAGCTCCCTTGCCCCTTTCCATGTAAGGACATCGTGAGAAGACAGCCATCAATGAGCCAGGAAGTGAGCCCTCAAGAGACCCTTCCTTAGAGTTTTATGTATTTTCCATATGTTCAGTTGCCCAGTCATGTCCAACTCTTTATGACCCCATGGACCACAGCACGCCACGCCTTGTTGTCCATCACCAACTCCCGGAGTTTACTCAAACTCACATCCTTTGAATCAGTGACGCCATCCAACCATCTCATCCTCTGTTGTCCCCTTCTCCTCCCACCTTCAATCTTCTCCAGCATCAGAGTCTTTTCATATGAGTCAGCTCTTCACATCAGGTGGCCAAAGTATTAGAGTCTCAGCTCTAGCATCAGTCCTTCCAATGAATATTCAGGACTGATTTCCTTTAGGATGAACTGCTTGGATCTCCTTGCAGTCCAAGGGACTCTCAAGAGTCTTCTCCAACACCACAGTTCAAAAGCATCAATTCTTCAGCATTCAGCTTTCTTTACAGTCCAACTCTCACATCCCTACATGACTATTGGAAAAACCATAGCCTTGACTAGGTGGACTTTTGTTGCCAAAGTAATGTCTCTTTTTTCAACATGTTGTCTAGGTTGGTCATAACTTTCCTGCCAAGGAGTAAGCATCTTTTAGTTTCATGGCTGCAGTCACCATCTGCAGTGATTTTGGAGCCTAAAAAAAAAATAAAGTCTGCCACTGTTTCCCCATCTATTTCCCATGAAGTGATGGGACCAGATACCATGATCTTAGTTTTCTGAATGTTGAGCTTTAAGCGAACTTTTTCACTCTCCTCTTTCATCAAGAGGCACTTTAGTTCTTCTTCACTTTCTGCCATAAGGGTGGTGTCATCTGCATATCTGAGGTTATTGATATTTCTCCCAGCAATCTTGATTCCAGCTTGTGCTTCATCTAGCCCAGCATTTCACATGATGTACTCTGCATATGCGTTAAATAAGCAAGATGACAATATACAGCCTTGACGTACTCCTTCCCCTATTTGGAACCAGTCTGGTATTTCACGTCCAGTTCTAACTGTTGCTTCCTGACCGGCATACAGACTTCTCAAGAGGCAGGTCAGGTGGTATGGTATTACCATCTCTTGAAGAATTTTTCACAGTTTTTTGTGGTCCACACAGTCAAAGGCTTTGGCATAGTCAATAAATCAAAAGTGGATGTTTTTCTGGAACTCTCTTGCTTTTTCGATGATCCAACGGATGTTGGCAATTTGATCTCTGGTTCCTCTGCCTTTTCTAAAATCAGCTTGAACATCTGGAATTTCATGGTTCACGTACTGTTGAAGTCTGGTTTGGAGAATTTTCAGCATTACTTTACTAGCGTGTGAGATGAGTGCAATTATCGGGCAGTTTGAGCATTCTTTGGGACTGGAAGAAAACTGACCTTTTCCAGCCCTGTGGGCACTGCTGAGTTTTCCAAATTTGCTGCCATAATGAGCGCAGCACTTTCACAGCATCATCTTTCAAGATTTGAAATAGCTCAACTGGGATTCCACCACCTCCACTGCTTTGTTCGTAGTGATGCTTCCTAAGGACCACTTGACTTTGCATTCCAGGATGTCTGGCTCTGAGTGAGTGATCATACTATTCTGATTATCTGAGTCATGGAGATCTTTTTGTACAGTTCTTCTGTGTATTCTTGCCACCTCTTCTTAATATCTTCTGCTTTTGTTTAGGTCCATGCCATTTTTGTCCTTTACTGTGCCCATCTCTGCATAAAATGTTCCTTTGGTATCGCTAATTTTCTTGAAGAGATCTCTAGTCTTTCCCATTCTATTGTTTTCCTCTATTTCTTTGCACTGATCACTAAGGAGGGCTTTCTTATCTCTCCTTGCTATTCTTTGGAACTCTGCATTCAAATGGGTGTATCTTTCCTTTTCTCCTTTACTTTTCACTTCTCTTCTTTTCTCAGCTATTTGTAAGTCCTCCTCAGACAGCCATTTTGCTTTTTTGCATTTCTTTTTTCTTGGGGATGGTCTTGATCCCTGTCTCCTGTACAACGTCACGAACCTCCGTCCATAGTTCTTCAGGCACTCTATCAGATCTAATCCTTTGAATCTATTTCTCATTTCCACTGTATAATCGTAAGGGATTTGATTTAGGTCATACCTGAATGGTCTAGTGGTTTTCCCTACTTTTTTCAGTTTAAGTCTGAATTTGGCAATAAGGAGTTCATGATCTGAGCCACAGTCCATATGTACAGCAACTGTATACTCACTCAACACATCTTTATTAAACATCTACTATGTGTCAAGCACTCTTCTTTGCATATAATTCAAATAGCATATATTAACTATTTTTTCCAGTTTGTAAAAGTAATTTTTCAAAAAACAAGGTTTTCTTTCAATTCAAATTTAAAACAGAAAAAAATTTTTAAATCAACTAAAAATATTAATTAAATACACATTTTATGAACAAACACAGTTTAGTATATTGAACAGATAATTCCAGGAACACTCTGGAATTAAACACAGCATATTTCAGAATCATAATATTGTAATATTAGCTTTTAGAGAGATATAGGCAATATAATCATACTAACTCAAGAAAGCTTTATAACAAAGGTTTGTAGACTCAATTAGGTTTATTCTTCATTTACAATTCAAACAATTACATAGATTTGGTAGATTTTGTCCCAGGAGGTTTTTATAGAGTTTCAGTAAAAATGACTACTAAAAATATACAAAACTATTTAAATACCTAAAAAATCTATGGTACTGGAGAAGACTCGAGAGTCCCTTGGACTGCAAGGAGATCAAACCTAAAGGAAATCAACCCTGAATATTCACTGGAAGCACGGATGCTGTAGTTGAAGCTCTTGATACTTTGGCCACCTGATGTGAAGAGCCTACTCTTTAGAAAAGACCCTGATGCTGGGAAAGACTGAAGGCAGGAGGTGAAGGGGATGACACAATGATGTGGTTGGATGGCATCACCAACTCAATGGATAAGAGTTTGAGCAAATTCCAGAAAATAGTGAAGGACAGGGAAGACTGGTATGCTGCAGTCCATGGGGTCCCAAAGGGTCGGCCACAACTGAGCAACTGAACAACAACAACAAAAAGTCATTCAAATAAAAACATTTGCTCTTCAAATGCTATTGCTAAGAAAATGAAAGGGCAACCCACAGATTGGAAAAATATATTTGCAAAACACCTGATAAAGACTTGTATCTAGAATTTTAAAACTCAATAATAAGAAGCCAAACAAATGAAAACTATTACATATAGAATGGATAAATAAGAAGGTCCTACTGTATAGCACAGGGAACTGTATTCAATATCCTGTGATAAACCAAAATGGAAAAGAATATAAAAATGAAAAAATATATATATGTATAACAATCACTTTGCTGTACAGCAGAAATTAACACACACTGTAAATCAACTATACTTCAACTAAAATTTTTAAAAAGCCAAACAATCCAATTTTAAAAAAAGACCGAAAACTTGCTCAGACTCTTTACAAAAATATTCCGGTGCAATAGGTACAAGAAAAGGTGCTCAACATCATCAGCCACTAGGAAAATTCAAAATGAAACCACAATAAGATACCACTACATGTCCACTAAAATGGTTAAATTTTTAAAAGTAATATAAATAAAATTTTAAAAAATAACTGGACATCTCATACACTGCTGGCAAGTATGTAAAATGGCACAGCCAGTTTGGAAAACAGTTTGGTGGTTTCACATAAAGTTAAACAGACACTGATCAAACGTGTGGTGCCCGAGGACAAAAGAACAAGATGAGCGAAAAGGATCTTGGAATGCAGGAACAAAAACCACCAGACTCTTATCGCCCTTACCACCATGTTGTAACCATCATAGAATTTCTGAGTCCTCCTGAGTAGTACGGCCTGTTCCCACTCCTATTCCATATAAGGAAGAGGTATTTGTCTTACTCTTCTCCTGCCCTATACGTTGTAGCTAAGTCGTGACCGACTCTTCGCGACCTCATGGACTGTAGCCCACCAGGCTTCATCCGTCCATGCAATTTCCCAGGCAAGAATACTGGCGTGGGACTTCCCTGATGGCAGTGACGCAGTGGAATCTGCCTGCCAATGCAGGGAACAAGAGTTCAATCCCTGGTCTGTGAAGATTCCACAAGCCACAGAGCAACTAAGCCCGTGGGCCCCAACTACTGAGCCTGCATGCTGCAGCTACTGAAGCCCTCAGCCTGTGCTCAGCAGCAAGAGAGGCTACGACAGTGGGAAGCCTGTGCACTACAACGAAGAGTAAACCCACCCCTACCCCACAACTAGAGAACACCCTCGCAAAGCAATGAAGACCCAGCAAGGCCAAAAATAAACAAACAAACAATATGTTGATTAAAAAAAAAAAAGAATACTGGCGTGGGTTGCCATTTCCTTCTCCAGGGGATCTTCCTAACCCAAGGATCAAACCCATGTCTCCTGCATTGGCAGGTGGATTCTTTACCACTGAGCCACCAGGGAAGCCCGGGTAGAGGGATGTATATATGCAGTTCATCCGATCTGCAAACGACTCGAAAGACCCTACCATACTTCTTGTCCTCCAGCTATACAGACCAAAGACCCCCGTCTGGGGTCTGCTCTCCCTGACTAGCAGGAAGCGGGCCTACTGTACTGGCAGCTATCTCCCCCTCCCCTGCTCTAATAAACTTTACTGTCCTTTCACTCTGCCTCCTCTCTGGAAATTTCCAACCCGCACACATACCATGACAATATGACCCAGCAATTTTTCTCCTAAGTATCCACCCAAGAGAAATGAAATCAAATGAACAAAGATCTTTTTGCAAATATTCAGCGTAACTTTGTTCATAATAGCCCAAAACCAGAAACTCAAATGTCCACCAACTGCTGAATGGATAACAAATCATGTTATATTTAGCAATAAAAAGGAACTGACAGTACATATAAGATGGGTAAGTCTCAAACATATTTTTCTAAATGAAAAAAGCCAGACATAAAAAACTGTATAATTTATAAGACATTCTAAGAAAGATAAAAAAGCAAGGACAGAAAAAGATCAGTGATTGCCAGAGGCTAGGGAAAAAATTAACTGTACAAAGGGGCACAGAGGAGCTTTCTGGAGGGAAGTGTTCTAGCTATATCTTGCCTGGCTACACTTAGGCGTACATCTGTCTAAACTCACTGTTCAGTTAAAAGGTGGATTTTACTGCATGTAAATTTTACATCAATAAGTATGACTAAAGAAAAATCGGGGCTTCCCTGGTGGCTCAAACAGTAAATAATCTGCCTGCAATGCAGAAGATGCATGAGATGTGAGTTCGATCCCTGGAATGGAAAGATCCCCTGGAGAAGGGAATGGCAACCCACTCCAGTATTCTTGCCTGGAGAATCCCATGGACTGAGGAGCCTGGTGGGCTACAGTCCATGGGGTTTCAAAATTATCCCAAGTTAAAAAGAAAGATATACTTCGCTATCGAGATTCTGTGATTTAAAAAAGCTTCTGGATTTTGTTACTTAAAAAAATAATCTTCCCTTTCTCTGCTGTAGGATACGGAGCAGTCATAGCCTGGTGGGGGCGGTGGTATCAGAGCCCAAGTGAACCAAGAAGGTACTCCATGTGGGAAGGAAAGGCCAAAGGAGATGAGTTCAGTCAGAGTCCAAGCACTGCAAGGAGGGTGCCAAAACAGAGGGGCAACCTGGAATAGGGCACTGGGGAGTATGGAATGAGGATGTCTTCCTTCAGATGGAAGCAACCCAGTGTCGTGTGTCAGACCTAAGTAGGGTAAGAAGTATATCCACAGACACTGGGTAAGATAACATGGGGAGCTAGAGCCAGAGCCGATTGAATAGGGTGTCCCTGTACTGAGACATCCTGGTAAGGGCTATTAGGTCCTGACAGGGGCAGGATGTTGGGAGAATGAAGAATCCGAGCCCGACAGAGAGAGGAAGGCATCCAGGAGAGGAGAGGGTGGTAGCAAAGATGAAAGACTGGTTTAATACATGGAGACTGAACAGTATAACAAGGCTAATGGGAGCCAGATTTCCATCAGAGAAGAATATTACAAATATGAAAAAGGGAAAAACTTGAGTGGACCCAGGAGCGCTGGACTGAAATCGGTGGTACTGGTAGGAACTCAAGAGTTTTTTAATATATATAAATAAATATAGACATAAACATGTGTGCATGCATGCGTGCTCCGCTGCTCACTCATGTCCGACTCTTTGCAACCCATGGACTGTAGCCCATGAGGCTCCTCTCTCCATGGGACTTCCCCAGGCAAAAATACTGGAGTGGGTTGCCATTTTCCTCCTCCATGGGATCTTCCCAACTCAGGGATTGAACCTTTGCTTCCTGTGTCTCCTTGTATTGGCAGGCAGATTCTTTACCACTGAGCCACCTGTGTGTACACATACATGTATTCCCCAGCTCCGTCCATTAAGAAAGCCTGAAAGCAGTATAACAATACAGCAGCAGTAAACACACAGCACTGAGATCTTAGCTTCTAAAAGTCATCCATCATTAAAACAAGCCAGGTCTCCCTAGAGAAATGGCTGATTTCAGCACTGAAGCAGGGATAGTACAACATAAGCCCAAAACATCATCTTATGCCAAAAAGTGGGAGAAAAAAAAAAAGCCACTCAAAGTAAAACGCTCACAGTGGGGACATGTCATAAAGACACAGAAGCCAGAGTGAATGGGCTCTAGTTGGCCAAATGAGGAAAATTTGAAGAACTAAATAAACAGTAACAATGTAACCCAGCCAAAAAAAAGAAAACCATGAATCCATACAGATATAAATGCATAAAGGAATACATTACCTGTTTGACGAGGACCAAGACACATAGTTTCAAAGCAATCCTCACGAAAAACATTAGCTATTTTTTCTTTTTCTTAATTTTTTAATTTTAATTGGAGGAAAAACATTAACTATTAAATATTAACTTTAGGGAATTCTCTGGTGGTCCAGTGGAATTCCATACATCCACTACAGGGGACACAGGTTGGGGAACTAAGATTCCACAAGCTGCACAAGTGGTAAAGAATCCACCAGTCAATGCAGGAGACCCAAGAGACGCAGGTTCAATCCCTGGGCTGGGATGACCCGCTGGAGTAGGAAATGGCAACCCACTCCAGTAATCTTGACTGAGAAATTCCATGGACAGAGGAGCCTGGCGGGCTATTGTACATGGAGTAGTAGAGTGTCGGACACAACTGAACATGCAAACACACAATCTTCATTAGGGTCAAGATTATGAAAATCAAGAGAAGATGAGGGAATCATTTCAGATTGAAGAAGTCATGAAGCATATGGCCAAAAATGTACTGAAAGTAAATGAGAACTTAATGAAATTCATCACCATCAAGTATGCAAGCAATAAACTCCTGAAGATCAGTATGATTACGCAGCTGAGCTCCAAAGCTAGCTATCCAAGAGCTTGCCTCACCTGTGATGAGATGGCCCCTATGGCAAATAAATGCAATATATGATTCTGAACCAGATTCTTTTGCCAGTAAAGAGACGGCATAATCAACAAAACTTGAACCAGTACTGAAACAGGAGGGGCGGGGGCAGGGCATAAACTTTAAAAGAATGATACAGCCTGAGGACACAACAATTAGATTAGAACCAAACAGGTCCGAGATGGCAAACAAGCTGACTTTCACTACACCTTGAACTTCAGTATAACGCTCACTGTAACACATCAGCAAGCTAAGTGACACACCCTCCAGCGCCATGACAGGTTTGAAGCCAGCCACCAAAGACCAAAAAGTAAGCAATGGCCCGATTCCTGGAAATTTCCACCCCTTCCCCCAAACAATAATCCTCCTACTCATTAGCCTATGAAATTATCCAGCCCATAAAAACTAACCAAGCCATAATTCAAGGCTGTTCTCCTCTTCGGAGATGGTCCACACTCTGCTTGTAGAGTATGTTGTTCACTAAGTCGGGTTCGATTCTTTTTAACCCAAAGGACTGCAGCATGCCTCCACTATCTCCAAGAGTTTGCTCAAGTTCATGTCCATTGAGTCGGTGGTGCTATCTAACCAACTCATCCTCTGCCACCAAGTTCTCCTTTTGCCTTCAATCTTTCCCAGCATCAGGGTCTTATCCAATGAACTGCCTCTTCTATCAAGTGACCAAAGTATTGGAGCTTCAGCATCAGTCCTTACAATGAATATTCAGGGTTGGTTGTGGAGTGTGTTTCTCTCTAAATAAATCCACTTATCTATCAATCTGTCTCTCACTGAATTCTTTCTGTGATGACACATCAAGAACCTGAGCTTCATTAGTCCTGAAACCAGGTGTGTGTGATCACAGTTAACAAATGGTGGGTTTTCGCTGGGTTCCAGTCTCGCAGGTGGGCTCAAGTCCCAATCTGAGATACACTGTTTCAATCTGAGAGCTACATGAAGTACTTTGTCAGTGTAAATTTCCTGATTTTTGATGACTGCACTCTGATCATGCAGGGGAATATCCTTGTTTGTAGAAAATACACAACCTGGGGTGATAGGGAAGGCATCAGGTCAGCACTTCCTAATGGTTCAGGGAGAAAAAGGTTCTTTGTACCATACTTGCAAGTTTTCTGCAAGTTTTTGATTGTTTCCATTTTTTCTAAGTGAGAAAAAACTCAAAGTCACTAAAAATGAAACAATGTTAAATACAAACTCTGCTTCTCCATATTGTCAATCTTGGCAAGAGATAGCAGACTATACAAAATTACTAGGAAATAAAACTTTGTGTAGCCCGAAAATATTTTAAATATAGCCCAACCCTTCTCTTGCTAATCTCAATCAGGTCAAGAATAATTAAAGACTATAAAAAGTCCCCACTAAAGGAAGTTATCAGGAGAGGAATAGTGAAAGGGGCAGTCCACCAAGAGTGGGAAGAACAATGGTATTCTGAAGCTACAAACGGCTGTAACCATCAGCAAAACACAATCTCAGCATCTCCTCTGAAAAAGGAAGGGCTGTCTAGCTGAGACCTTAAATTTCTTGTAAATTACCCTGAAGTTACCCTGAAATAGATGTGCTTCCCCAATTCATTACCTTATGCTTAGCTACACAGTAATACAAAAGGAATACAGAAATAAACGTGCATAAACGGTGAATTATCTTAAATGTGGAAATCTCTCCATTAAAATACATCTGCCAGATTGTTACCTAAGAGGATAATTCTGCGACGAATGAAAAGACTAATTAAAACACTCATTAAAGTGAAACAGGATCACCTGCAGCGATGTGCTGACGGTCCTTACTTAAAAGATCGTATTCAGACTCCTTTTGAAATGACCGTCAGATTTGTCCTGAAAGAACAAGGAGCATTTCCTAGAAATGTTCATAAGTTCAAGGCTCATTTGCCCTCTCTCGGTACCATGCGTCCACCGGCGCGGTGACTAGCCGGGCCCCCCCCCCCAGCTCAGGGGTGAGGTAGCACTGGACTCTCAGCACTTCCTTTCGGAGAGGACAGCCCCCTGCGTCATTCGTTACTCACTCAGGATGCTAGGCAGAAGTTTATCCCCGAGGAACTTAGCACAGTTGGCTCCCGCCCTCCCAGCCCTGAAGCCCTGACCCAAGCCCGCCGGCACCGGGGCGATGCCCCTGGTACCCGGCCCTCTTCAGAGCGAGAGCCACGGCACCCAGACTCGCCTCAGCTGGGCCGCCCGGGGCCCGGAGGACGAGGCCGCCTCCTCCTCCTCCTCCCTCGCCCCTCGTGCTGGCCCCTCACGCCCACCGCGAGGCTCAGCCGGGCCATCAAGGCCCGACGCCGAGTGCCAGCTCCACCGGGCCCGGGACCGGCCCTCCCCGCCTCCCGGCCGCGATGCCCAGCCCAGAGAAGCCCACTGGACGGCAGCCGGGGGGCGGGGGCAGGGAGGCCCGGGGGCGGCGCCCGCCCCACACCCTTACCTGGCTTCTCGTGGTCGTAGCCGACTACGATGAAGTAGTCGGCCAGCCTGGCCATGGCCTCCGCCGCCGCGCCCGAGAAGCAGGTGCCCGTCGCCGCCCTCGCCGCCGCCGCCCACCGGGCCGGGGAGGGCTCAGCATTTTCCCTGCAGCAGCAGTAGCGGCAGCGGCGGCCCTTCAGCCATGTTTGACAACCGAGGCGCGCTCTGCGCCTGCGCCGCTCTTAGCGCCCGCTGCTTCCCCGCCCCCACCCGCCCTGGCTCATTGACCCAAGCCCCGGCGGAGAGCCCACCCCCACCCTCCCCCGGACGCTCGGACAGCGGATCTTGGGAGTGGGCAGCCTAGTGTATTCCTACTGTCACAGCAACCTCTCGGGGTGCTTCACTTTGAGGCCCGGCTGCCCCTCCGCGGCCCACCTCCCGCTCCCGTTTTTCCTAAAGCAGGGTGTCCTTCCTTCCGTCCTCTCCACTCTTTCTTTCTGGGTCTGGGAAGAAGAGACACGGATAGATGAGGGGGTCTCCTGGAAAGTTTGCTGCTTCCCCTCCCCACCCCCACCTTCAACGGCCCCTCCACCCGGTCACCCGCCTTCCCAAGACAAGATTCTCCCGCCCTCGACTGGAAGCCTGGAATTTGCACCGCCAGGGCTTTTGCTGCACGTTTCCTGTTTATGTTGTGCAGATGGGAATTTTAGGAACATGCCACCGAGCAGGCGGAGGAGGGAGAGGCTTTTGCGCAATCCTCAGAGGCGCCTCGTGCTTTAGTGCTGGGTGGGCTGGGGGCTGTTGGCCTGGGCTTCCCCCAGAGCGCCTGGGGAGGCTAAATTCCTCCAAAGAATGCGGCATCCCCGGGATCCTCCTGAACTGGCCCGGAACAACCGAGTCCGAGGGAGAAGGCTTGTCTCTCCCCAAAGAGTTCTTCCCGCCTAGGTTTTCGCCCCCTGCAGCGGTCCCAGTGCTCTTGCCGCAGGAGCAGGTGGTGAATTCCAACGTCCCTGTTCAAACAATGCAATTAAAATGAATTCGTGGGTATCATCATCCAATCTAGGAATTATCTAGGTCACTTTCTTGTTACTGCACCTCTTATTGTTTGGAATTTGGCAAGTGAGAAACCCAGGTGAGCATGCTCTGTTAGTATCTCATGAAGTTTTGGTAGCGGGATATGTTACAAGGAAAGTGTGGGAAATCTTCATAGTTTGCAAATGTGATCATCATCCTAGTTGCTTATCACTACTCATTATTAATTGAGGGTTTAACCTTTACCATTTACTCTTAGCAGAGGGTCTTTTAAGTGCTTAACTAGTATGTTTGATGAGTGAATATACAAATTCCCCCCAGCTACCAGCAGGAAGCTGCAGTGGCTCGAACTCTGAATTGAGAGTTCAGAGATTTGGTGTCTCAGCTACTGAAAGTTTACTCTCATTGGTCATTTCCTCTTTCTGTGTGTGTGGCACTTTTTTCACCTACAGATTGAGAGGGTTGGGCTGCACTAGAACTGAAACTCCAGGGAAGGAATACTTGAACTCAGGGAGTTCATTTGCAAATTGCTTATGGTCAAACTGAATCAACCTAGTTGCAGATGTGGAGGGAAGATAGCAGATAGGTCTTGAAAATAATTAAACTAAAATGCTTTAGTCACACCTCAAGTAAGAATCTTCTCTATAACTTCCTTGAGAGCTCATCTAACTTGACCACTTTCAGTAAAGCTTAATTTAACTTCCTTGGGAGGCTGCCTATTCCACTGTTTAACAACACCATTGTTGGAAAGTTCTTCCCTGTTATGTCAGAATTGTCCTGTAACTTCCCCCAATTTTGCTCTATGGAAATACCCAGAAAAAAATCTATCTTTGTATAATAGCCTTTCTCATTTTTAAGCAGCTATCATATTCCTTCCCCATTTTAACTTTTTTTAATGGTGAAATTCACAAATCATAAAAGGAACCATTCTAAAGTGTGCAGTTTGGTGGTATTTAGTACATTCATAATGTTGTGCAACTACCCCCTCTATCTAGTTCTAAAATACTTTCACCACCCAAAAGAAAACCCTGCACCCATAAAGCAGTCACTCCCATTTTCCCCTCCCCCAGTTTCTGATAACTATCAGCTTGCTTTCTGTCTCTATGGATTTATCTAGTATGGATATTTGATTTAAATACAATCATACAATATATGACCTTTCATATCTGGGTTCTTTCATTTAGTATAATGCTTTCCAGGTTCGTTCATGCTGTAGCATGTATCAGTACTTAATTCTTTTTCATGGTTGAATAACATTCCATTGTATGTATATACTATACAAAGTCAATTTTATCTAATTTTTCTTTTGTCTCCTGTGCTTTGGTGTCATATCTAAGAATCCATTGCCAAATCCAAGATCACTCCTTGGAAGTGAAGATTTACTCCTATTTTTCTTCTAATACTTTCATAGTTTACTCTTCTTTTAGGCCACTGATTCATTTTGAGTTGATTTTTACATATGATAAGAGGTAGGGGTCCCACTGTACTTAAAAAAATTTTAATTTCATTCACAAGCATTTGTTCAAATTAGTGTTATTACGTAAGTCCCCTATATACAAACCTTGAAGTTGCAAACTTTCAAAGATGAGAATGTCCATGCCAATCCCTGTATGCCCTGCTATTGTACTGTACTATTCAAGGTACTGTAAGATTAAAAATGTTTTGTTTTGTTATGTTTTTCTGTACATATTATTTGTGTAAAAAGTATTATAAGCCTATTATAGTACAGTACTATATACCTGATTGTGTTAGTTGAGTACCTAGGCTCTTTGTTGGTCTTAACGAGCAAATTGGACTTATGAACGCACTCTCAGGGTGGAACTCATTGGTATGGGGGGGAGGACTTACTGTATTATTTTTTAATCAAAATTTGGCTATTTTCAAGCCTCAAATCAAATGTTTGCTTTTAGACATATTTCATCTGTTGAATCATATGTAGGCTGCCAGCCCATTTGCAAATGGATGTTTTGTAGCATAGGGATTTTGAGATACTCCAGGTATATATATAAAGACACCATGTATTTGTATACACATGTGAATATATTTAGCATACACTGGAACTGTATTTTGCTTCTCAGCCAACAGCTGCCAGTCTGCTGAAACTGATAAGCCCTGACAAGGCAGCCTGATTACTGAGGTTAGCCGAAGGCCAGACCATCCCCTGAGATAACCACCATCACCTCTCACCAAAGAGTAAGGGAGTAAAGCAAACCCAGATTTGTTTTACTGAAGTGGGGCAGGAGCGGGAGGGAGGAAGACTATGCTTTATAAGACAAAAGGAGCTGATTACTAGTAAGAACAATCAGCCTACTCTTCCTGCCTTCAGCTGTTGTGAAGTAAGTGGTTGATCTATACAGTGATTTCAAGTGCTTCCTGTGGTTAGCCACTAAAGTTCAGAGAGGTAATATGACAGTTCGATTTGACCAAGCAGGGCTGGGGCCTATTCGAATGGTCTCTACCAACCAATAACAAAGGAGACTAAGCAGCTGTGGTAGATTCCCCGAGCCATTGCCACATCTCCATCCACTCAATTGCCCAAGTAAGAAACAATGATTGCTAAGCTTGCCACCTGCCTCTCTCCTAACCCTATATTCATCACTCAGTCCTACTGATCCTGCTCCCCAAATATGTATGCTTCTCTCCCTACTCACTGCCACCCCACTCATCTGAGCCACTATCACCTTCCACCTTGACTATTGCAATAGCTTCCTAACTGGTTTCCCTGCTTCACTGGCAGTCCCAGACTTTCCTAGTAGGTAAAACGTCAGGACGGTAAGTAGATTATGAACACTTGTCATCAAATTAAATCTGTATAGGAAATATACTATTTCTACCTTGAGTGTTTATGTTTAGGGCGCAGGAAGGATACTTCAGAGATGGCTAACAGAAATTATCGTGCAGTTGCTTTCATGTGTGTAATTATATGAATAATTGAATCGACACTCACATAAAGTACCTCTGACATTTAGCAGTATAAATAGGTGCTGTGAGAGATTGCAGGCTACTTTAACTTAGATTGCATGTCTATTTGGTGAGTGGGACTGGCTGCGGAATGTGCAGAGACCAAAGCAAAATGAAAATGTAGGAGTCTCTCTGTTCAAAAATTATTAAGAATTTCAAAGCAGAAACAAGCAGAACATTAAATCAAGTGTGGGACCCTATGTGACTGAACATGGTGCACATCCATGAAGACAGCTCTGTTGGTGAAATTTAGGATGGAATGTGTGTGTGTATTGAGATTATGTGGGGACTAGGCCCTCGCCAGTCTCTCCAGGGCACCACCCCTCTTGTTCCTCTCTAATCCAGTCATCACACTTGATAGCCACAGCGACCTTTTAAATAAATGTATATAGAAACTGAGAACTTTCAATTTTCACTTTCATGCATTCGAGAAGGAAATGGCAACCCACTTCAGTGTTCTTGCCTGGAGAATCCCAGGGACCGGGGAGCCTGGTGGGAGGCTGTCTATGGGGTCACACAGATTCAGACACGACTAAAGTGACTTAGCAGCAGCAGCAGATCATATCTCTCCCATCTTCAAACCTGTCAATAGCTTCCCAAATCACTCTGAATAAAAGGCAAAATCTTCATTATATTCCAAAGGGCCCTATTTACTCTAATTTTGATAACCTCCTTAATCTCATTTCATGCCTCTCTTCTCCCTCACTCAGTGAATTTCAATCTCCTTTTGTCTCCCCTAATGTCCCAAGTTCTTTCTCACCTCTAAGCATTTGTGCATACTGTTTCCTCCATTTGGAACATTAGGTCTCCCTAATCTTGCTTTTCCTTCAGAACACTTCAGTTTCAGTTCAGTCGCTCAGTCGTGTCTGACTCTTTGCGACCTCGTGGACTGCAGCACGCCAGGCCTCCCTGTCCATCACCGACTCCCAGAGTTTACTTAAACTCCTGTCCACTGAGTCAGCGATGCCATCCAACCACCCCCTTCTCCCATCTTCAATCTTTCCCAACATCAGGGTCTTTTCAAATGAGTCAGTTCTTTGCATCAGGTGGCCAGAGTATTGGAATTTCATCTTCAGCATCAGTCCTTCCAATGAATATTCAGGACTGATTTCCTTTAGGATGGACTGGTTGGCTCTCCTTGCAGTCCAAGGGACTCTCAAGAGTCTTCTCCAACACCACAGTTCAAAAGCATCAATTCTTCTGCACTCAGCTTTCTTTATAGTCCAATTCTCACAGCTATACATGACTACTGGAAAAACCATAGCTTTGACTAGATATCCCTTTGTTGGCAAAGTAATGTCTCCGCTTTTGAATATGCTATCTAGGTTGGTCATAACTTTCCTTCCAAGGAGCAAGCGTTTTTTTAATTTCATGGCTGCAGTCACCATCTGCAGTGATTTTGGAGCCCCCCACAAAATAAAGTCTGTCACTGTTTCCATTGTTTCCCCATTTATTTGCCATGAAGTGATGGGGCCAAATGCCATGATCTTAGTTTTCTGAATGTTGAGTTTTAAGCCAACTTTTTCACTCTCTTCTTTCACTTTCATCAAGAGGATCTTTAGTTCTTCACTTTCTGCCATAAGGGTGGTGTCATCTGCATATCTGACGTTATTGATATTTCTCCCAACAATCTTGATTCCAACACTTACCAAGTTTGTAATCATGTACTTATTATTCCTATGAGGATTTGTTTACATTTGCCTACCCTACATGCTATAAGCTCATTGAGAGCAAGAATGATACTTGCATTGATGATTATTGTATGCCCAGCATTTAGCACAGAGAAAGGCATGTAATACATGCTCAGTAAATGTTGAAGGAACAAATGACTTTCAAATCATGTAGGCCCATACATTAGAATTGCCTCATTCTGCTGGTTTTAATCTGATAGTACAGTATCCCCACCTGGAGGCAGGTGGCATGATGGTGGTTCCCTCTCATTAACACCATTCTCATTGGCTAAGGATGACCCCAAATGATCTAATCATCTCTATTAGACTGCATTTATTAATGCCATTCACTGTGCTACCAGTAGTAAATTTTTCTTAAAGTCATTTCACCTCATTCTGTTCTAGATGTTAGTATAAGTTTTTATATGTTAACCATGTTCTCTGTGTTCTCCTTCATCTGTCCTACACCAACTTATATTCTTTAAGCTTCAGGGAGGTTTGTCTTCTGGCTTTATCAAATACAAGGACTGATTATTTCTGTCCATATGTTTTGTGCAGGAGCACAAAAATAAGGCAGCAAAAGCATTTATTTTCTTTTTGCTGATGCCCTGGAAAATTCAATGCCCTACAAAGAGAGAGGTTAACTGCCCTCATCTACCACTCCAAGACAGAAATTAATGCAGTAGAAACAGTACTTTTTATTGCATCAGCATTCTTTACTTGGTCCACCTCCTGAAATTGTATGTTTATTTTATACTTAAATTAGTTTGTGTACATGTGCATTTTTCTGGAAAGGATCTATATCTTATTAGCTCTTTAGAGAAGTCAGAGATTTCAAAAAAAAAAAAAAAAGTACCCTGACCTTTGTACCCTGCTTTACTTTTTCTCCTGACTAAATTTGAGAAGCTGATTAGCTCCTTTCTCTAAACCACTTGGTATTTTGACTCCCAGATGCTTCTTGAAAGTTGTTTTCAAATGGAATTGGTAAATAAGCCTCAGCAGAGGCATTTTGAACCATATGAATAATAAATGCATTATAAACATTCCTGTTTGAAAAAAGAGACATCAGAGATAATTATGCAATGCAGTTAGCTACTCAAGTTTAGTTATTCTTATTAATATTATTAATACTATTTATTGTTTCTCATTTCTTTTCTTCATGACCTGAGTGTGGTCACACTGGCTTTAGGAATTGCATCCACAGTGTTAACTGAGAAGCCACCACCAAAATTTTTTTAAAACTCCAAACATTACTAAGAATAAGGCTTGGATTTAGGGCCTAAAAATAATTCAGTTGGAATGTGAAGTTGAGACACCATTATACAACAAGGCTTCTGGCATGTTTGTATATCTGTATATATGATGTCAGCATACATATAATTATTACAATGCTTTGGGGGTTTATTTACAACATGACCTTTTAAAAATTCTTGGACACAAAAAAGAAGTGGATCTTCATTAACCAGATTGTTCTTATGTTTCTCTCACTTGTTTTGCCAGTGAGATTTTTAAAGATGTTTCTTCCTGCACTTCCTTCCTTCCTTCCTTCCTTGTACTCTGTATGAATCTACAATCACTGCAACTTGAATGGATGAAACTCCACAAATCGCCAAAAGCAGAACTCCTTCTAGGCTTTTTTTCCAAATCCGATATTCAACCGTGAATGCATTCTAGTGATTGTCCCCGCCTTTAACAGTAAGTAAACGAACCCCAGGTTCCAAGGGGGAAAAAAACAGATGCCAACATTTGGCAAAGTTTATAGCTATGTTTCATCTTATCCTCCACGGCACTTTGGGAAAACCTTATGGCCCTCATCGCCGACCCACGTAAACACACACTTCCGAAGATACGGGTGTTCTAGCAAAATCCTGAGCCGCCTAACCAGGACTCTACTTAAAGACTTGACGGCGTTCTCAAGCTTCGGACTTCTAAGTGCCAGAGCTACAAGGCGCACCGGGGCTGATAAAGGAGCGTGCCAGGGCTCCCAGGTGGGAATTCTTGGCACCGCCCCTACGCCGCTGGCGTAGGCACTGGAGCCCGGTGGAATCTCCACTTCTGGGTCGGGTTTGCTTGTTGAAGCCTCTAGTAGCGCAAAACTAAGTCTGCACCAAGAGCAGGCTTCGCGGTCCTTCAGCGGGAGCGGGAGCTCAGCGCCCTCCACCCTCATTCCTTCCCCCATCCCCTCCACCCTCCCTTTCTCCTGGAATCAGGGCTCTCCTAAAGGACACAGCGGGGAGGCCACGAGGTGCAGCTGAAGAGTCCTCTGCAGACCAAACCCCCCAGGGCTGGAGGGAACTGGAAGGAACGAGTCCAGACCACGGGACCTTCCCTGGCTGTGGGCCGGCGCCCAGCTGTCCTTGACCTCCCCAGCAGTCGGAGGCGCGCGCCGGGGAAATGAAAGTAAAAACCTGTCTTGGCACGGACCCAGGTGGAAGCTGGCTACGAGTAGGTCGCATCCGCAGACAAGAGTGACAGACAGCGAGTCCTAGACAGGGTCGCTGCGAAAAGTCAGACTCGCAGCGGACAAACTGAAAGAAAGCGATGAAAATGGGAGACGAGCGAGAAAAACAGAATAGTTGGGACTGGGGCGGCTCCTGGAAACAGAGCAAGCTTTCAGTAATAACCTGCAGTCTGCGGTGCGGGCCGACCAGCCGCCAAACCTCATCTACTGCGGCGACTGCCGGGAGGCCAGACACGCGGCTCGAACCTTCCGACCCTCGGCGTGTCCAGCCCAAGTCCGAGCCCAAGCCAGGGATCTGTCCCTCACCCGGAGCTGGAACTGAGGTCCGCTCAGGTGACTCCCTCGGGGAAGAGCCCTTAGAATAAATAGCTTCGAGGCGACCATTCCTTCCCCAAGTGCAATGTCCACCAGTCATTCCGGGGAGTGAAAAGGCGGCTGAGGCAGCAGTGCTCGGCCCAGGCCAGGCAAGGTCCGTGCGCGCCCCAGCGCCAGCCGTCTGTGCACTGGGTCTCAGAACTAGAGTGGCAGGGCAGGTAGGGAGCTTAGGGATCCGCTGAGGGCAAGTTATAGATGGGGAAGCTAGAAGGTGGGGGCGTAACTTGCCCAAATTCATATAGAGAATCGCTGTCGGGTGAGGACTGGAAGCTGGTCCACAGAGTTCTAGTGGTCCCTCACCCTCCTCCTGTCAGTCTAGACTCTCAGCTTCAGGACCCGTATCCAGGGTAGTGGGTGACAGAACTACAGAAGCTCTCCTGCAAGAAGAGGGGGAGTCCTGCGGGGCTAAGTTCCCTCCCCAGTTTGACCTCCAGAATTTAAGTAAGAAAGTGAAGTCAAGAAGCAGTGATGGAAGAGCATAAACGGGTGACAAACGTGTTTGGGGGTGATTCATCATGAACAGGCATAAATCCTTGGGCGGGGGCTAGGACTCTCCTCTCCCCCTTGAGGAGATGATGGCCCCAGCCTAGAAAAATATCCATGCCGCGCCCCACTCCAGTCTGCCATGCATGGTTCCTGGCCGAGCTGCTTACCACCTTTGGTGTGACTTTGAGCAAATGCTTACCCCTCTGAACTTTAGTTTTCTCATTTCACCAAGTAGAAAATTGATGTTACCTTCCTTGTCTAACTTAAGGGTAGGTGTGAGGATCAAAGGAGATCAGGATTGGCCATGGTTTGTAAAGTGTAAAGCGATTAACATACGTGAAGCGTTAGTGTGCTCCTTGGCAGTAAATCCTCACGTTTACAAGGGGTGAATGAAGGCTCCCAGGGCAGCCAGGCAAACTCTCAGGTTGTAACCTTATAAGGCATAATTTGATTACAAGGGGGGAAAAAAACGAAACTGTATTCTTCGTCCTAATTTTGGTTATTCCTATATTTCCAAACAGGCATGCAAATTCTGAAACTTCAGGTGACTCCCCACTCTAACTCCCAATTCTCAAATTAGCCTTTCGGAGCCTTGCCCCTATTGCGAAATCTTACCAGTCCATCCCCAGAACCCAGAGTCTCGGCCGCTCGGGGTTGGGGGGAGCGGCGCTGGCGAGCCCCCCTCCTCTCGGTAGTGCTCTGTGCCCTGCCCGTGAGGCTCCGCGGGAGTCTGGGGTCACGGCCAGGTCAGGCACCAAGCCGGCAAGGGGTGCGGTCCACTCGAGGCCACAGCTCCCGAGGTCTGGGGTTCGGGTCATCCACGTGGTACCCCGCGCTGGCTCTTGCAGTTCTGTGCCAGACCTTACACTCTGGGCTGCATGGGTCCTAGGTAAGGAAGGACCCCAAGAGGTTGTACCGGCTCTGCTTCGTCCCGGCTTAAGGTCTGAACGCTGTGCCGGGGCAGTTCCTGCATCAGTCTCCTGGAGCTCATCTCTCAAACTTTCTAGGCATGAGGGACACCCCCCTCCCCAACCTACAAACCCCACACTCACGGACAAGCAATGCGCGTGCCCGATTATAGAGCGCGCGCCCAAGGGAAGGGAGGGAGGGAGTGAAGGGCGCTTAGGCCCCGCCCCCTGCTCTGTTATAAAGCCCAGGAACGCGAGCCGGCCACTCAGTGGTTTCTTGGTGACACTAGGCGAAACAGCTCGAACCTTCTCACTTTTGGCTTCTCACTGCAGCTTCGACGTTGGGGTTTTGCCACTGCCAGAGCGCCGTCTCAGACTTAATACTCCAAAGAATTTTGGCAGATCACCCCCTCAGCAGGTATGCACCGCGGGCGGGGCGGGTTGAAATTGTGGGGGCTTGCCTAGAAGCGCTGAGTGAGGGGTACAATCTACTTTGCAGGGTCCTCTGCTGGGTGCGTCCCACATCCCGAGCCCAGCTCGTGGACACAACTGGAACTCCAGAGACCCAGTCCCCTCTGCTCCGTCAACCAAATTCTGAGAAGTTGAGTGGGGAAGCTCTGGGAGCCTGGCGCTGGGCAGCGGCCTCCCCTGCAGGGCCTGTCACCCGCTTGGCGGGTGCAAATGCCGCTGGCGCCTCTCTGCGCCCCTGAGAGATAAGCGTCTGAGTCAGGAGGAGTGCAGGCTCACCCTGGCCGTGCCGGGGGCCCCCCACTCGCCTCCTTGCCCCGCCCGCCGGTGCGGCAGGCCCGGACACTCAAGCTCCGCTCTTTTTTCTCCTTCCCCAGGGTCTGCGCATCGCCGCCGGGATGAAGCTGGTTCCCGTCGCCCTCATGTACCTGGGCTCGCTCGTCTTCCTAGGCGTGGACACCGCACGGCTCGACGTGGCGGCAGAGTTCCGAAAGAAGTGAGTGGCTGGCAGCGCCTTCCCCAGTCCTGGTACCTGCAAGGCAAGGGAAACTGACCAATGGTCGCCGAGGGGTTAGAACTGAAGAGGAATGGGAATGGGCCGAGACCTCGCCAGGACGATTGCGAATGGAGTCTCTTTGTTTTTTAGATGGAATAAGTGGGCGCTAAGTCGTGGAAAAAGGGAACTTCGCGAGTCCCGTAGCTACCCCACCGGGCTCGCCGACATGAAGGCCGGGCCTGTCCAGACTCTTATTCGGCCCCAGGACGTGAAGGGCGCCTCTCGAAGCCCTCAGGCCAGGTAACTATGCCAGGCGCTGTTGCAGATCCCTCCTCCTTTGCCCTAGCCCTGGGGATCATCAGGGCTGTATTGCCTTTGAGATGGAGATGGCAATTTCTAGCTCCCTCCGGTCTTAGAATGGCTGCGTTCCCGATGACTGGGACCAAAGACCTGCTTGGTGGTGGTGGTGATGATGGTGGATGTGGTGGTGGGGGTGGGGGTCTCACATAGCCTTCCTTTCCCCTCTCCAGCAGTCCTGACGCAGCCCGCATCCGAGTCAAGCGCTACCGCCAGAGTTTGAACAACTTCCAGGGCCAGCGGGGCTTTGGTTGTCGCTTCGGGACGTGCACGGTGCAGAAGTTGGCGCATCAGATCTACCAGTTCACGGACAAGGACAAGGACGGAGCCGCCCCCAGGAACAAAATCAGCCCTCAGGGCTACGGCCGTCGGCGCCGACGTTCACTGCCCGAGGCCGGCTTGGGTCGGACTCTATTACAGCCTCCAGAGCCAAAGGCGCGAGGGGCCCCGGACTCCCGGGTGCATCAAGTATTTACCACCCTCCTTAGGATTTAGGCGCCTGGGCAGCAGCGAACAGTCGCGCATGCCTCTCGCCGGCACCTCTCGGGCGGGAGGGCTTCCGCGAGCCGAGCCCCTCACTCAGCCCATGGGCCCGGTCTGAGAACAGCCCCGAGAGACCGAGAGTCCAGGAGGCACCGTCCGGCAGCCAGCGAGCACTGGCTTTGCAGGAACGCGTCCTCCGCGGAGGAGAGACAGTGTTCTCTTCATACTAATTGGGGCCAGGTGCCCAGGGTGGGGAGATGGGTGCAGAGGGAATCCAAAGGAGCGTCGTCTGCCAGGCTCACGGAGAGGAGAAACTGCGAAATAAATTCTGAGACCCTCAGAGGCAAGGGTCTGAGCCACTGCCGTGCCCGCCCACAAACTGATTCCTGATGGGGTGTCACCCCACCGGGGTGCAAGCCTCACTATTACTTGAACTTTCCGAAACCTAGAGAGGAAAAGTGCAATGAGTGTTGTATATACAGAGGTAATTATCAATATTTAAATTTGTTGTTAAGATTTTTTTGTAACTTCAAATATAGAGATATTTTTGTACGTTATATATTGTATTAAGGGCATTTTAAAGCAATTGTATTGTTCCCCTCCCCTCTATTTTAATAAGTGAATGTCTCAGCGAGATGCAACGTTGTTTGCTGCGTGGAATGTGAGAGTGTGTGCGTGAAAGAGATGAGTTACCTCTTGTGGAAGAAGAAAACACCATGTCTGTATAATCTATTTACATAAAGTGGGTGATTTAAGAAGTAGCAAACCAATAAACTGTCTCAGTGCTGATTCATTCTCGGGTCACGAGTCTTGGGAGGGAGAGTGTCCCGGGTCTCGGTCTGCCCCGGAGCCTTGGGGTCCGGCCGCCTGGCGTGGGAAGGTTAGGACGGCTGCGCTGGCTGAGCTGCCGGAGTAACCCTCTACGGTGGGACGCGCGGAGCGCGTCTTGCTTGCCGCTCGGGGCTTCGCGGAGATGTTCCAGGTCCCATCCTCGTGGGGCAGGGGGGCCGGGTAGAGTAGAGTGAGCCCTTAGTGGGGAGGTGAACTTGGACTCTCGATTGCGCAACAGAGTCCCAGATTTTATGGAGTGGCTCACGGAACCCCGCGCGAAAGCGCCCCTCGGAGAGTTGGGGTGGTCTCCGAGGCTTTCCAGCTGAGGAGTTTCCCCCCTGCCACAGCGGTGCTAAAGTTAGAAGCGACTCCAGCAAAAAGTGCGAGCTCCTCCGGGAAGTGCTCAGCCGGGCCAGTTAACCCCAGTCCTCTCCCGGTCCGGAGCCCCAGCGAGTCGGCGGGCTCATAAACGATGCTGCGGCGCCCCCAGCCGGCCGCCTCCGACGTGCCAGAGAGCCGTCAGGCGGTACGTGCGGTTTAATAAGTCCTCCTACGTGGGAGTCAGCACACAGCCTTAATGAAAGAGGAAAGAAAAAAACAGTTCGCAGATGCCAACCAGGACTGCCCCCCCACAGACCTGTACCGTGGCTCCCTGTTCTGGGACCGTGACTCAGCGCCCACACGCTGCGCAGCGTGCAGCTGCTGACCGGAGGCGGGCCGGACGGACGTGCCGCCGGAACCGTGCGCCTGCGACGGCCTGAGACCTTCATTGTTCCCGCCTCTCCTTGCCGCTCTCCTCTTCCTTCCTCCTTCCCAAGACTTTTTCATTTTTTTCTACACTTTTCTCCCTTCTTCCTTCCTCCCCTTTGCTAAAATTTATACCTAATCATCTTAGACGGTTGCCCCCAATTCTGATGATACAAGCCAGACACTAAGCTCCAGTGAGTGACTAGAAAAGGGCAGCGGACATTGAAACAGTTCGGACGGAAGAGGAGGATAGGAGAAGGCACCCTACTATTGATGTCCCTGTCCCATTGGTCTCAGTCAACATCCTGGAGACCCAGGATGGAACGTTGGTGCTTCTGGGTGATCTCAGAAACCTTCCTGGTGAAGAAAATCTGACGGTGAGTTTGAATAATAAAAGTGTTTCCAGGGCAGCCTACCTTGTTTTTGTTTTTGCATCCATTGCATACCACAAGGTCCCTTCTGAGGGCCTAGAATAGTTCCTTTCAGAAAAAGCCTGAGTGAGGCTGAACCAGGGCCAAGGTCTGGGGTCCAGAGACTGCCTGCTTCTGAAGCAGTTTCCAATTCAAAGAAAGTAGATCCTAGTATGTGGAATGTCTTTGAAGACCATCTGAGACCTCTGTTTTGAGCACCTGGCTGTTGAACCTGTAGTCTTCATATAGTTCCTTGTCCTATTCGATCTTAATTTTATGAGGTTTGTTAGGATTCTAGGGGTTACAAATGCAGCAAGAGCCCATCCTGTCCTCAAGATCCTTCTAGTAAAATTCACTTAGAGGGAGCTCTGTGCCAGGCACTGCACAAGGGGCAGGGGATGTATTGGAAGAGTGACTACAAAATCCAGTTTTGGAATTCCCATGCCAGTGAGTGGTTTTGAGTGGTCTGAAGGGGCTACAAAAACCAGAGAGCCACAAACACTTCAGGCTTGCAGACAGTAACTCGGGGTTAAATACTCACCCTTCTCCTTGAGCCAACGTTTGTCCCATAGCCACAGAGCCCTTCAGCCAAACCTCACCCTGGCAGAGTTTCAGCCAGCAGGCAAAGCTGCCAAAGGCAGGTTGGGCACTAGCTTAGGGCTGTTCTGAGCAGGGAGCAGGCATTTGCCTGCTGCCCAGGGAGTCTTATGACTCCCTTCAGGGAATCCAAGGCAAGTGAAAGAGATGGTTCAGCTTTGAGATGAAGAGGCAGCTGCTCAGATGGAGTCCTTCCCAACTAAAAAAAAAAAAAAAATCAGTGATTGGAGATGTGTCTGAAGAGACAAGAGACCTTCCTTAAACCAGTCCAGTACAAGTTCTGAATTGACTGAAGTTCATCATTAAACTGTGGAGACCTTCTCTGTGAACCATCCAACCTTCCTTCTGAATTTTTTTTTTTCTTCTTTTCCTAAGGTGTCAAAGCCTGTCAGGATAAGGCCTCTCGATTCCAAGAACACATCGTTTATCA
This sequence comes from Oryx dammah, assembly GCF_014754425.2. NCBI lineage: Eukaryota > Metazoa > Chordata > Mammalia > Artiodactyla > Bovidae > Oryx > Oryx dammah. The sequence goes on along the minus strand of NW_024070201.1, from coordinate 41,626,994 downwards.
ACAGTGATGAGTCATTTGTGAGCTGAACCGACCTGTCGGCGGCTAAAGAGTAGCCACAGCTTTTATCTTTAGCTACTGTTGCTGGCTGTGGGAATGGTACCATCCATTTGTAATCAAACACAATGTACCAAGCAGTTTCTTCAAAAGCTGACACCTTGGCTGAACAACTAAGGGTGGAAGGGAATGATGGGGAGGAATGGAAACTGATTTCTTTTTTTAGCACCTGCTTTGTATCTGACATTCTCCTTGCCACTTTAATCTCTTATCTCATTTAATTCTTACAGCAGCCTTGTGGAGTGGGTGTTATTATCTCTGTTCTGTCTGCCGATAAAGAGGTTGAACCTCAGAGACGTACAGTAACTAAGCCAAGGTCACACAGTGAGTAATCAGGGCTGGAGTTTGGATTTGCACTCAAGTACTACAGGCTATTTTGATGCTATGAAGACATAGAGAGTAAGGTGGGATAATTTTAACATTTGTATTCTCAAGCCAGATGTCCCCAAATGTCCTCTAATATGAGGATGGCTTCGGTAGGTGATTTCCACCTGTGGTTCCGAGAGATTTACATGAGGCTGGTAGGACTGGAAACCAGAATGGCTTCAGTGGTATGCTCAGTGAGTGCAAAATAAATAAATGAAGTGAGTTTTAAAATTCTTGGACCTGGTTTGAAGCGGGGATTATAAATCAGAAATAGTCTCTTCCCCCCTCCTGAGCTAAGCTACTGACCTCTTTGGTTTTTGTTGCCAAATATAGTTAGAACATACACTGAAGACCTCAAGAGCTGGCTTCTAAGAGGAAGGCCTTCTGAGCTATTCCTGGCCAAACCCAGTCCCACACTGCAGGTCTTGAGTCGCCTGGAAGGACACCTGTGTCTACAAAGCTGCAAATAGAGTTTCCACCCTTAGGTGGAAGCTTTGTCTTCGGCAACTGCTGCCCAGGCCAGCTTTTCAGCTGACAGAGTTCTGAGTGCTGCCCCTCCTTTCCCCAGCTGGGAAGCCAAGGGTCTTGTTAGCTTGGATCCCACAGAGCTTTTTGACAAAGCCTGATTGGAGGCTTGGTCTTCATTTGCATGGGAAGAAGGGTGAGGCTAGATAGCTATCTGGTGGTCCCACTGGTCTCCTTCCAGAGTTATTTTGGAATGTTCTGGAAAAATAATAAAATGACTGTGACCACACAGGCAGATGAATTTACTAGGTTATTGTACATCTATCAAAAACCAGAAAGTAGTTCTGAGTATTAAGATGAGTTTTTGAGAAGGAAATGCATGTTACTTATTATACAATATTTATTCAGTGTAAAAAAAAAAAATGATTCACCTTTCATACCACTCCCAGAGAGATAACCACGACTAATATTTTAGTGTTTACCTTTTAAGATGTTTTTAGACATATACACATATACACATTCTTAAAAACTGAACTTGACTGCAGAGAGCTGAATTAAACATACTCCTCAGTTTTAGGCAAGTTGTTGTTATCCGTCTTTGCAAGGCTTCTCTCTTGTTGTAATTATTTATTTTTCTCCTTTATTTCCCATCCCCCTTCCCATGTCCTCCACAGGAACTGTCTTTCATATGTTTGATATTTTACTTATTCTATGTTTATAATCCCGTAAAATTGTTTTGTGGTTTTGTGACTATGTGTTTGCGTGTGTATGTGTTCTGTGTGAAGCACTTTATCATTCCATACTTGTTCTTTCCAATTAATCAGTATTAGCTCTTCTTTTGGGGAACAAAGACCTGCTGATTTCAGGACTTAATAATGCTCAGGTTCTTGATGTCTCATCACAGAAAGAATTCGGTGAGAGACAAAGTGATAGGTTAAGAAGTGGATTATTTAGAGAGACGTGCACTCCACAGACAGAGTGTGAGCCATCTCAGAAGGAGAGAGCAGCCACGACTATGTATTTTTAACATACAAGTATATTGTGTTAAAATTTTTCCATGGGGTCGCACAGAGTCGGACACGACTGAAGCGACTTAGCAGCAGTAGCAGCAGCATATTGTGTTAAAATTTTTCCTACTTTTTCTTATTAACCACTTAAAAAATAATTATCCAAGTAGATTATTCCTTCTTACAGCTGCATATTATGGAGTAACAATGCATCTACCATATTTTAATTTTTTTGTCTCTTAATGAGAGACACTTGGGTTGCCTCCAGCCCCCGTTTGCCACAAATAATGTATACAAGAACATCCTGTTTCATGTCCTCTAATGGATCTGAATAAGAATTTCTTCAGATTATATATCCAGAAATGGCATCAAGAGACTTCTGCAGACAGTGCTAAATTTTGTGAGATTACTTTTCAGAATGCCTGTAACCAGTTTGTATTCCCACCAACAGTGCATGTTCCTACCTCCATGTCTCCCTGTCAACCTCTGTATGGATTCACGTTTGCCATCCAAAAGGGTATACATTAATAAGGTACTATTGATTTAACTTCCATTACTGATTACTACTGAATTTTGGCACTTCATTTATTTTATTATTTTAAAGGTAAATTCTTAGAAGTAAAATTATTGAGACCATTTTCTCACACCACATGCAAATGTAAACTAAAAATGTTTTAAAGATTTACATGTAACCTCTGAAACCTTAAAACTTCCAGAAGAAAACATAGCCAATGTGTTCTTTGATGTTGGTCTTAACAAAAATTTTGCCTGTCTCCTCAGGCAAGGACAACAAAAGCAAAAATAAACAAATGACCACATCAAGCTAAAAAGCTTTTGGATAGCAAAGGAAGCTATCAACAAAACAAAAAGGCAACCTACTGAATGAGAGAAAATGTTTGTAAATGACGCATCTGATGAGGGGTTAATATCCAAAATATGTAAAGAACTTGAACAACTCAATATCAAAAAACCAGTCTGATTAAAAAATGGGCAGAGAATCTGAATAAGTATTTTTCCAAAAAAAACATACAAAAGGTCAATAAGAGCATTGAAAAGATACCCAACGACACTCATCAACAGGGAAACAAAAATCAAAACCACAATGAAATACCACCTCACATGAGTCAGAATGGCTATCATCTAAAAGACAAGAAATATCAGATGTTGTAGAGGATGCAGAGTAAAAGGAACCCTTGTCACTGCTGTGAATCTAAATTGGTGTAACCTCTATGGAAAACAGCATGAAGTTTCCTCAAAAAAAAAAAAAAAAAATTAAAATGGAGCTACCAAGCAATCCAGCAATTACACTCCTGGGTATTTATTTAAAAGAAAAAAAAAACACACTAATTTGAATAGATGTGTGCAAGAGGAGCCTGGTGGGCTACAGTCCATGGGATAGCAAAGAGTTGGACACGACTGAACTATTAACACAGCACACATGTACCTGTATGATACACAATAGAATATTCAGTTCAGTTCAGTTCAGTCGCTCAGTCGTGTCCGACTCTTTGCAACCCCATGAATCGCAGCACACCAGGCCTCCCTGTCCATCACCAACTCCCCAAGTTCACTCAGACTCACGTGCATCGAGTCAGTGATGCCATCCAGCCATCTCATCCTCTGTTGTCCCCTTCTCCTCCTGGCCCCAATCCCTCCCAGCATCAGAGTCTTTTCCAATGAGTCAGCTCTTTGCATGAGGTGGCCAAAGTACTGGAGTTTCAGCTTTAGCGTCATTCCTTCCAAAGAAATCCCAGGGCTGATCTCCTTCAGAATGGACTGGTTGGATCTCCTTGCAGTCCAAGGGACTCTCAAGAGTCTTCTCCAACACCACAGTTCAAAAGCATCAATTCTTCGGCGCCCAGCTTTCTTCACAGTCCAACTCTCACATCCATACATGACTACTGTTGTTTAGTCATAAATAAGAATGAAATCTTGTTGCAACAGACATGGATGGACCTAAAGGGCATTATGCTAAGTGAAATGTCAGACAGAAAGACAAATACTATATGTTTTCACTTACAGATAGAATTAAAAAAAAACAAAAACAGGACAAACAGAAATAGACAGATACAGAGAAGAAACTAGTAGTTGCTAGAGGGGAGGAGGATGGGGAATGGATAAAATAGATGAAAGGGATTAAGAAGCATAAACCACCAGTTATAGAATAAGTAAATCACACGAACGTAATGGACAGCACAGGAAATATAGTCAATAACATTGTGATGACTTTGCATGGTGCATGCTCAGTTATGTCTGGATCCTTTTACCAGGGAATGGTATAGAGGGTGCAGTCTGGTCACTGTGCGTGTGCTCACTTGTGTCTGTCTCTTTGCGACCCCATGGACTGTAGCCCACCTGGCTCCTCTCTCCACGGGGTTTTTCCCTCCAAGAATACAAGAATACTGGAGCGGGTTGCCATTCCCTTCTCCAGGGGATCTTCCCAACCCAGGGATGGAAACCCTGTCTCCTGGTCTACTGCATTGTCAGGCAAATTTTTTTTACCACTGAGCCACCTGAGAAGCCTCAACTTTGCTTGGTACATAATCTATAAAAATCACTACATTGTATACCTGAAACTAATATAGTATTGTAAGTCAACTATATTTCAACCAAAAAATAAGTAAATTTATTGAGCCCATGAGTATGTACTTTTTTGTTAAATATTGTATACATATTTCCAGATCAACCTCTGGGATGATCAGTTTTTACTTCTACTAACAGTAAATGTCAGTTTCCTATATTCTTAGAAACACTGAGCATTATCCCTCTTTCAATACTGTGTTATCTGATAGGTAAAAATGATATTTCTTATTAGAAAGTTTTATTCTTTTCTTATGTTTTTAGACTGCATTTATATATTTCTAATTCTGCACATTTTTAGTTGATGCCTTCATTATTTTTAAAAGAAAAAAATTATTGATTTGGCTGCACTGGGTGTTAACTGTGGCATGCAGGATCTTTAGTTGTGGCATGTAAACTCTTAATTGTGGCATGTGGGATCTTACCAGGGATTGAACCTGGGCCTCCTGCATTGGGAGCCTGGAGTCTCAGCCACTGGACCACCAGAGAAGTCCCTATACTTTCATTCTAATAACTCTATAATCTTTATCAGCTGACTCTTAGTCATGATGATTTATTTCCTATTTCTGTAATTTTGGGTTCTGAGCTCACCTTGTTAAAGCTTCTGGGTTGAGGTGAATTGCTCCAGAGAGGTTTGTGTTTGTTTTTTCTTACTGCTCCAGAGTTGTTATACCAGATTTTTTTTTTTATTGGAGTATAATTGCTTTACAATTTTGTGTTAGTGTCTGCTGTACAACAGCATGAATCAGCTGTATGTACATATATATCCTCTCCCTCTTATACCAGCCATTTTTAATATTAATTTCCTGATTTGGTGTTTCTAAACCATGCCGATGGCTTTTGTGTTGGAGAAGTGGGGCATAGCTTTTGGAGGATCCTGGATTTACTCGAGTGTCTTGGTTCCTTTTCTCCTGTCCCTAAGAAAGTTTCTTTATTACCAGGGAGAGGAAAATCCTCCCCGAAGCCCGAGCGACTATTGATATTTTTCAGTTCAAGCTCTCCATTCTGATTTTCAGTTACCTTGGTTTGGTCTCTTGTGAATTTTCTGTATGTTCATAGGAGTTCAGTTATCTATTTAAAAGGACGTTAAGTATGCTTTACTTAACATGTCTAGATGTTTTATAGTAGTTGAATTTTTAGCTTATCTAGTTTGCCATTATCATCAAAAATAGGAGTCAGTATCAACTCTTCTTGTTATTACTTTAATTTACAATATTTCATTGATCAATGGTAATGAAATATTTTTCACATCTTTATGATAATTTATATGTCCTCATATATATTGTTTTGTTGCTGTTGATCCTTTTATTCTATTGAAGTGTTTTTTTTTTAATTTGAAATTCTACTTAATTTAGGAATATTAAAGTTTTGTCACATACACATATTCCTTTTTTTGTGAAATGTGATTTATTTTTTTGCCCTATAAAACTTTAGGTATTTATATAAACAAAAATACTGGGTTTTCCCTTAATTTTTGCCTTTGTTGGCTTGATTAGGAAGTCCTTCTCTGTCTTAATATTTCAGAATATTCATCTATTTTTCTATTATTCATCTGATTTCATTTTGTACTTTAAACATGTTAAGAGGACTAGAATTTATTTTGGTATATGATGTAAAGTAGAGATTTAACTTTATTTTTTTTCTGAAATGATTAGCAGTTATCTAATACATATATTAATACTAAGTAATATACATTTTCTGCAGGACTTGAGAGGTTTCCTTTATCATAGACTACAGAGGTTTTCAAACTGTGTCCTATAGAGCCACAAGGGTTCCTGGGGTTACTTCTGCAGATTCCTGGGGAGACAAGGAGGAAGAAAAAGAGCTAGACTCTCTAGCCCAAGTGGCTGTAGTGGCAAAGAACCTGGCAGCCAATGCAGGATATGTAAGAGAGGAGGGTTTGACCCCTCGGTTGGGAAGATCCCCTGGAGGAGAGCAGGGCAACCCACTTCACTCCCATATTCTTACCTAGAGAATCCAATGGACAGAGGAGCCTGACGGGCTACAGTCCATAGGGTCACTCAGAGTCAGACATGACTGAAGTGACTTAGCACACGCACTCTAGCCTCAAGCGGAGCAGGTCTACTCTTTTTTGTTTTGTATGTTGGGGTTCCATGTCAGGGTTTATTTGAAGAAAGAATTCATCTGCCTGCAAATCATTAATATAGCATAAATCTCTTACAATTAAAAAATTTTAATTACTTTTTGTTGGAGTATATTTGATTTATAATGTGTTAGTTTCTGCTGTAGAGCAAAGTGAATCAATTCTACCTATACATATATCCACTCTTTTTTAGATTCTGTTCTCATATAGGTCATTACAGAGTACTGAGTAGAATTCTCTGAGCTATACAATAGGTTCTTACTGGTTATCCATTTTATATATATATTAGTGTGTATATGTCAATCCCAATCTCCCAATTTATCTCTCTCTTACAATAAATCTAAAACTATAAATTTTGAATTTGTTTCTGGCCCTTTTATTCTCTTCCATAGTCTGTCTTTTCCTATACTAGATTAACAATTTAAAAAATTGTTACAAGACTTTTCAAATTTAACAACAAAAAAAAATAGAGATAATAACTAAAAAATTCTCATATACCTATTATTAAAATTCAACAATTATCAAGATTTTGTCACACTTCTAAAGAGCCTCTTGAAAGTGAAAGACGAGAGTGAAAAAGTTGGCTTAAAGCTCAACATTCAGAAAACGAAGATCATGGCATCCTGTCCCATCACTTCATGGGAAATAGATGAGGAAACAGTGGAAACAGTGTCAGACTTTATTTTTTGGGGCTCCAAAATCACTGCAGATGGTGCTTGCAGCCATGAAATGAAAAGACGCTTACTCCTTGGAAGGAAAGTTGTGACCAACCTAGACAGCATATTAAAAAGCAGAGACATTACTTTGCACAAAGGTCTGTCTAGTCAAGGCTATGGTTTTTCCAGTGGTCATGTATGGATGTGAGAGTTGGACTATAAAGAAGGCTGAGCACTGAAGAATTGATGCTTTTGAACTGTGGTGTTGGAGAAGACTCTTGAGAGTCCCTTGGACTGCAAGGAGATCCAACCAGTCCATTCTATAGGAGATCAGTCCTGGGTGTTCATTGGAAGGACTGATGTTGAAGCTGAAATTCCAATACTTTGGCCATGATGCGAAGAGCTGACTGATTTGAAAAGACCCTGATGCTGGGAAAGATTGAGGGCAGGAGGAGAAGGGGACGACAGAGGATGAGATGGCTGGATGGCATCACCGCCTTGATAGACATGGGTTTGGGTAAACTCCTGGAGTTGGTGATGGACCGGGAGGCCTGGCGTGCTGCGGTTCATGGGGTCGCAAAGAGTCAGACACAACTGAGAAACTGAACTGAACTGTCACACTTATTTAATCTATCCCCTTTACTCTTCTGTTTGTTTTGCTTCTTCCCAGAGTATATGGTTTGCCCCTCCCTCCTTTCCTTCCTTCCTGTTCCCTTTTCCCCAGACATCATATCATTTCATTTCACCCACACACAGTTCCCCACACACGGGGCTTCCCTTGTGGCTCAGCTGATAAAGAATCTGCCTGCAACAGGGGAGTCCTGAGTTTGATCCCTGGGTTGGGAAGATCCCCTGGAGAAGGGAAAGGCTTACCACTCCAGTATTTTGACCTAGAGAATTCCATGGACTGTATAGTCCATGGGGTTGCAAAGAGTCGTATATGACTGAGCCACTTTCACTTTCACACACTATTCTCTATGCATCTGTTAAGAAAAAAGAAATGAAAAAAGAATGTTTTCTTACGTAACCAAATGCTACTGTTACACTTAACGTTAACAATAATTTTGTGGTATCCTCTCATACCCAGTCCATAATCAAATTTGCCTTACTGTCTCAGACATGTCTTTCAACAGTGGTTAGTTCAAAACAGACTCCAAGATTGTTGTATCTCTATATTTCCTTTTAATCTAGACCAATCTGCCCCCGTCCCTTTTATTTCACGCCATTGACTTGTTGAAGAAAACAAAGCTTTAATAGTTGTCATTTAGAACATTTATTATCAAGATAAATCTTGATTCTCCTCTTGATTCTGCCCATGTAGACTCAGCCAGAACATCCGGGCCTGCTCACTTGCCAGGGTGGGGTCAGGGGGGGGGACTGGAGTGACCAACGTTGCAGTATTTCTTACACAGCAGAGTATCTTGAAAGGTTAATCTTTGTGCTTTCCTTGCTGCACTTTTTCCACTTGACCTTTCCCCTAGTAAATCAGAGGAATTGCCTCGAGAAGAATTAGGATTGGTAAAACCGGAATGTGAAGAGAAAGAGTCAGAATAAAACAAAGTTCAGCTTTCTGACATTTAAAATAGGCTCTTGGAGCCCACGTCAAAAACAATAGTTTTGAAAGCCAAAGCCTTTTATTTGCAGAGCACCAGGTTTTGTTGAGAGAAGAAAAGGCCCTTGAGAATCAAAAGGGAAGGCCCGGAAGCATGAGGAATTGACTTTGCCGTAAAAACACATTGGAAAGAGACTAGAGGGAGAACCTGACTAATCCGCTTCACCCCAGCGTCCTCTGGGCTGGGGGAGAGCAAAGACTTAGGAGCTTGGATGGAGGCCTGAGGTAAGAGTCCCACCTAGAGGAGGGCAGCATCATGGAGAGACTGCAATCGGCCTCAGGAAACTTCGGAGGGCCTGGAGTCCATCTGCCATCTGATTGAGTTCCACTGTTTCTGAGCTGAAGAGCCATGTTAGCTGTTCTTAGCACTGCCGAGGGTCTTTCATCACCAACAGCCAGAAGCCCCAGCAGAAGTGACACTTGTCTGTGTCCACAGTTGAGCTGAGTCCCACCCAGAGTGCTCCGAGTGGCAGAGGACACAAATAAGCCACCCCCAACTACTTAGTTCAAAGGTTGGGGGCACTTTACACCAAAGGAGTGATAAACTGAAGGGAGGATCACTCATCTCTGTGTTTGGGCGGGACTGGACCCTGCAGGACAGTCACAAGTCACATATGGGATGGGATCTCTCAGCCTAGTTGTACTCTTGTATTTTAGCCTAGTTTTTGTCTCAATTTGATGGGTTTGTTATGCTAGTTAGAGCAGTCATCCTTAACCTTTTCTGCCTATTAAAACCACTTGGGGGAGCTTTTAAAAAAGTACTGACTCTGGGCCACATCCCAAACCAATTGAACTAGATTCTCTTGTGGGTGGGGCATAATGTCATTGTGTGTTTGTGAGTAAAATTTTATCTTTGTGAGGCCACTTAACGTTGTTTGGCCCAGACGTTATCACTTTGAAGCTATTTCAAAAATGCGCCCTAGCCATCATAACAGACTGAGACCAAGAGTTAATGTTTGCATGTACTGCTAAAGAGAAAGCTACAGGCCCCAGATGGCATCACCTGAGCTAAAGCTCATGCTGCCAAACCTAGACTTAGTACTCAACCTAATTGCAGTTTTTAAAAAAATCGATTTATTTTTAATTGAAGGAGAATTGCTTTGCAATATTGTGTTGGTTTCTGCCAGACATCAGTGTGAATCAGCCATAGGTATACATATGCCCCTCCCTCTTGAGCGTCCCTCCCAGCTCCCACCCCATCCCACTCCTCTAGGTTGTCACAGAGCCCTGGTGTGAGTTCCCTGAGTCATAGAGCAAATTTCCACTGGCTATCTATTTTACATGTGGTAATGTATATGTTTAGGCTTCCCAGATGGCGCTAGGTAAAGAACCCACCTGTCATTGCAGGAGACGTAAGAGATGTGGGTTCAATCCCTGGGTTGGGTAGGTCCTCTGGAGGAGAGCATGGCAACTCACTCCAGTATTCTTGCCTGGGAAATCCCATGGAAGAGAGGAGTCTGGTGGGTTACTGTCCGTAGGGTCACAAAGAGTCAGACATGACTAAAGCAACTTAGGATGCATGCAGTGTATATGTTTCTGCTGTAGGAAGGGGGAGCCCCCTCCAGGGCCTTAAGAGTGGGCTCTTGTCTAACACTCGGAAAAGAATTATCTGAGAAGACAAGCGCTGACAAAGCAAGAGAGTTTATTGGAAAAGGGCACTGGGCAGACAGCAGCAGGGTAAGGGAACACAGGAGAACTGCTCTTTCATGTAGCTTGCAGTCTTGGGTTTTATGGTGATAGGGTTAGTTTCCAGGTTGTCTTTGGCTGATCATTTTTACTCAGAGTCCTTCTTGGTGGCACACGCATTGCTCAGCCAAGATGGCTGCCAGAGAAAAGGATTCTGGGAGGTGGAAAGACACGTGGTATCTCTTTTTGACCTTTCCCAAACTCTTCCGGTTGGTGATGGCTGATCAGTTCTGTGTTACTTACCAGGACCTCCTGACATAAAAGAACTCATGCACACGGATACGATGGTGCCTGGCCAGGGTGGGCTATTTCAATCAGTTTGCTTCCCCTAACATTTCCGAGCTACTCTCTCCTTTTGTAGCACTCTCTCTTCCCCTGCCCCACCCACTGTGTCCACAAGTCTGTTCTCTATGTCTGTATCTCCATTCAGTTCAGTTCAGTTGCTCAGTCGTGTCCGACTCTTTGTGACCACATGGACTGCAGCACACCAGGCCTCCCTGTCCGCCACCAACTCCCGGAGCTTGCTCAAACTCATGTCCATTGAGTCAGTGATACCATCTAACCATCTCATCCTCTGTCATCCCCTTCTCCTCCTGCCCTCGATCTTTCCCAGCATCAGGGTCTTTTCAAATGAGTCACCTCTTCACATCAGGTGGCCAGTGTTGGAGTTTCAGCTTCAACATCAGTCCTTTCAATGAACACCCAGACTGATCTCCTTTAGGATGGACTGGTTGGATCTCCCATGCAATCCAAGGGACTCTCAAGAGTCTTCTCCAACACCACAGTTCAAAAGCATCAGTTCTTTGGCACTCAGTTTTCTTTATAGTCCAACTCCCACATCCATACATGACCACTGGAAAAACCATAGCTTTCACTAGACGGACCTTGGTTGCCAAAGTAACGTCTCTGCTTTTTAATATGCTGTCTAGGTTGGTCATAACTTTCCTTCCAAGGAGTAAACATCTTTTCATTTCATGGCTGCAAGCACCATCTGCAGTGATTTTGGAGCCCCCAAAAATAAAGTCAGCCACTGTTTCCACTATTTCCCCATCTATTTCCCATGAAGTGATGGGACCAGATGCCATGATCTTCGTTTTCTGAATGTTGAGCTTTAAGTCAACTTTTTCACTCTCCTCTTTCACTTTCATCAAGAGGCTCTTTAGTTCCTCTTCACTTTCTGCCATAAGAGTGGTGTCATCTGCATATCTGAGGTTATTGATATTTCTCCCAGCAATCTTGATTCCAGTTTGTGCTTTCATCCAGCCCAGCGTTTCTCTATAAGTTAATAAGCATGGTGACAATATACAACCTTGACATACTCCTTTTCCTATTTGGAACCAGTTTATTGTTCCATGTCCAGTTCTAACTGTCCAGTTCTATGCTTCCTGACCTGGATACAGATTTCTCAGGAGGCAGGTCAGGAGGTCTGGTATTCCCATCTCTTGAAGAATTTTCCACAATTTGTTGCGATCCACACAGTCAAAGGCTTTGGCATAGGTGATAAAGCAGAAATAGATGTTTTTCTGGAACTCTCCTGCTTTTTCGATGATCCAGCGGATGTTGGCAATTTGATCTCTGGTTCCTCTGCCTTTTCTAAAATCAGCTTGAACATCTGGAAGTTCATGGTTCACGTACTGCTGAAGCCTGGCTTGGAGAATTTTGAGCATTACTTTACTAGCATGTGAGATGAGTGCAATTGTGTGGTAGTTTGAGCAGCCTTTAATGGCAACCCACTCCAGTACTCTTGCCTGGAAAATCCCATGGACGGAGGAGCCTGGTAGGCTACAGTCCATGGGGTCGAAAAGAGTAGGACACGACTTCACTTTCACTTTCTTAGGGATTGGAATGAAAACTGACCTTTTCCAGCCCTGTGGCCACTGCTGAGTTTTCCAAATTTGCTGGCATATTGAGTGCAGCACTTTCACAGCATCATCTTTTAGGATTTGAAATAGCTCAACGGGGATTCCATCACCTCCACTAGCTTTGTGTGTAGTGATGCTTCCTAAAGCCCACTTGACTTCACATTCCAGGATGTCTGGGTCTAGGTGAGTGATCACACCATTGTGGTTATCTGGGTCATGAAGATCTTTTTTGTACAGTTCTTCTGTGTATTCTTGCCACCTCTTCTTAATATCTTCTGCTTCTGTTAGGTCCATACCATTTTTGTCCTTTACCTCCATTGCTGTCCTGCAAATATATTCATCAGTACCATCTTTCTAGAGTCCATATATATGCGTTAATATGTGATATTTATTTTACTCTTTCTGACTAATTGCAGTTTTGACCTTCCCAGAAATGTAAGCTTAATCAATCAGGCTGGAATTTTCTGGTCAGCCCCTATGAGGTGATCTGTCACTATACCATTTCCATCCCCTACCCCCAGAAGGGATGTGCATGATAAAATCCTTGCCATTCCCTCCCCTTCCCCTAAGCTGTCCTGACCTAAAAATAGTCCTTTCTTTTCTTTTGCTAATAGCTCCCTCGCCCCATCCTTCCTATAAAAACCTTCCATTTTGTACAGCCCCTGAAAGCCCCTTCTAGTTGCTAGATGGGATGCTGCCCCATTCATGAATTGGTGAATAGAACCAGTTAGTTCTTCAAACTTAGTCAGCTGAATTTTGTTATTTACTTATTTACGGTCGTGCTGTGCAGCATGAAGGATCTTAGCTCCCTGACCAGGGATCGAACCTGCACCCCCTGAGGTGGAAATGCAGAGTCTTAACCACTGGACTGCCAGGAAAACCCCTGAATTTTTTTTAAAAAATTATTTATTTTTGGCTGTGCTGGGTCTTCACTGTTACATGGGTTTTTCTCTAGTTGTGGTGAGCAGGGGCTCCTCTTAGTTGTGCTGCATGGCTTCTCACTGCTGTGGCTTCTCTTGTTGCAGAGCACGGGCTCTAGGGTGCGAGGGCTTTAGTAGCTGTGGCACATGGGCTCTAGGGCACAGGCTCAATAATTATGGCACAAGGGCTTAATTGCTCTGTGGCTTGTGGGATCTTCTGGAATCAAGGATCAAACCCACGTCTCTTGCATTGGAAGGCGGATTCTTTACCACTGAGCCACCACGGAAGCCACTGGATTTTGTTTTTTTAATAGTAGTTTTAGATTTAGGGTTGTACCCATTAACACAGCCAGAAATAGAAGGGTTAACTGCCGCCAGCAGGGGCAGGTGTTCGCAGAGAAGACCAGCTGCAGGTGATGGGAGGAAGGCCAGCCCAGGGTGCATAACAGACAACAGGTGGCTGTGCTGTAAGGCTCTGGCAGCAAAAAGGAACAGCAGGAAGCACCAGGGCATCAAGAATGGCAGAGAATACAGCTGTGTCTCTTCTTCCCAAATTTATGGTTGGAATCCTAATTCTCAGAACCTCAGCATGTGACTGCATTTGGAGATAAGGACTTTAAAGAGGCAATTAAGGTAAAAGGAGGTCTTCTGTGTCATTTCTAATCCAACATGGCTCATGTCCTTACAAGAAGAGGAGCTTAGGACAGAGATAGCGTGCAGACTGAGGGGTGACCTTGTGGGGACAGACAGAGAAAGGACTGGCTTTCCAGGCCGGAAACCAAACCTGCTAGCGTTGTGATCTTAGACCTCTAGCCTCCAGAACTGTAGGAAAAAAGTTCTACTCTTTAAGCCACTCGATATATGGCATTTCATTATGGCAGCCCAAGTAAACTAACACATTGCTGTCAGAGGGATTTGGAGAGAACAGGGCAGGGCTGTAGTCCTAGAGGTAGGGCATCCTGGCTGGGTCTCAGTACCAAGCACACATCAAGGGTCAGGGAACCAGAACTGGGTCACTGACGCAAGGCAAGCAGGATCTCATTCATTCAATCAACCAACAATAATTAATTAAGCTCCTACTGTATGCTGGTCCCTGTTCCAGGCCCTGGATACACTGTGACTGCAGTGGTCTGGTTGAAAGGTGACATCGGCTTGGATTAACAGAGTAGCGGTAGACTAGGTGATTTGACACAAACTGCCCAACCTGGAGCTGATGTTCCCTGAATTTCCTTGCCCAGGCATATACCTACTTATCTACCTGCAGAAGGATTTGAGTTTCCTCCTTTTCAGAGAGGAGGAACTGTAGAGCAGTGACCAGGCAGGTTGTTTATAACTTATCCAGAGATATGATTTTTCTCTTTGGGAGAAAGTGAAGTTTCAGTTTACACACAGTTTTCACTGGCACCTCAGATAACAAGGGCATCCCAAATGGCTCAGTGGTAAAGAAACTGCCTGCCAGTGCAGGAGACGTAAGAGATGTGGGTTCAGTCCTTGGGTCAGGAAGATCCCCTAGAGAAGGAAATGACAACTCACTCCAGTATTCTTGCCTGGAGAATCCCATGGACAGTGGAGCCTGGTGGGCTACAGTCCATAGGGTCACAAAGAGCCGGACACAACTCAGCGACTGAGCACGCATGTCAATTAGCAAACTTGGATGTTCCCCTGAATGTCTCCATCTCGTGATCTTTAACACGTAACATTCCCATTTTATCTTAACTTTATTGGTTTTTCTAAAACGTCACAGTTTCTTTCCCAAACCAAGTTTCATTGGAAAATTCGAACATTTCCAGGCAATAACTCCATCGTCTGTGCCACCGTGGACAACCATCAGATAAACTTCCCTAATTTATACCACATCTGCTTTCCCAGTCCTGCTTGACTTTGAGCATTAAAAAAAAACACAACAAATTATTTTGTTCCCAAAATAAGCATCCCTCCCACATTTCCCTCACCAATTTTCTATTAAGTGAAAGACAAATTGTCAACATCGAATCAGCCAACTTTTATGAAAAGCTGGGAAGTCTTTCAAAAGGGTTTAGAGTAAACTGCCTTGTTGAGCATGCCGAGTAGATAATGAGACATAGTTTCACCTGTATGGTCCCTGTTGATCTCCTTGATAATTCTGCTGACCGAGGACTGTTTAGACACTGGCAGCCTTCTCTATCACTGTGAACGACTCTTTCCTCCTTCCATTATTTGAAAAGTTAAAGCGATGTGAGCCTACACTCTCCCAACTTGATTTGCACTCTGGCCTTGCTTCATTTGGCAGGCAGTATAGGGGAAGAGAAAAGGACATAGGCTTTGAAGTCAGGCAGCCTTGAATGTGCCTATGGATTCTTCCTTCTTCTAGCCCTGTAATTGTGGGCAATTCTCTTAACCTGACTCTCAGTTTCATTAGCTATAAAATGGGGATAATAATATTTACCTAATAGGCTTGTGTGAGGATTAATGATACAACGTGGATGAAAGCATCAGCCCCTGCTAGCAGTGTAGTAAATGCTCATTAAATGGCAACTCTTTTAAAATAGTAACAACTGAAGATACCCTGACTAAAAAAGAAAGAAAGAAAGCACCTACTCTTCCCCATGCCAGAACCCAAAGCTGAAATAGTAGATGTGTCGTGTCACCTTAGATTTATAATTTTTAAAATTGGGAGATGGAATCGATGATCTCTGATTCCTCCCCTCTAGCTCCATCCTGCTAAGATCTTATGTTCAGGGAGAAATGAACACTGAAAAGCAGAACAAAATTAGATCATCTTTTCTGACTAGTTCCTCTGGAGGCTCAAGCTGTACTTCACTAGTACTTCCAGTTCCAAAGCTTATAGGATGATGTGTTTCCAAGATATCAGGAGAAGGAAGCCTGGGGATGGGGGTGGGGGTGGAAGTGGAAGTGGGGAGAGTACCTGTTAACTTCATGGCTGCAAGACAGGTTTTCAGGGTTAACAGAAAAAGAACAAAGGGACATTTGACCTTTTCACGATTTTTTAGAAATGCAAAATACAAGGTATGCACATAATCTTGTTTTCTGACTGATCCTTGAAAAAATCTGGCATATTAATGATCCCACTTAAAAGCACTGAAGATGGGGGCCAGAGGGAAACTTTTTCTTTCTGAACAATGACTGAGAAGGGAATTCTAATGAATATTTTGGCACACCGATCTCTTTTTCTGGCTGCTTCAAGACCCAAGAGCTAGTAGGTCATAATTAAAGCCAATAATGGCAACTCCAGACAGTTATACAAATATTTTCCTGGTGCTGTCAATTCTCCGTGTTAAATGATTTAACATCATATTTGGGGAGTGTAGAACATACAGAGAGGGAATTGAATGTTGAATAAATTCTGGAACATTCACAGCAAATTGCCTCAGAAGATATTGTTTATTACATTCAGAGGAATCATAAAATGTTTTCTTTAGTAGATAATTTTAAAGGACCCTTTCTGTGTGCAAGAACCGTGAAGTTTGTCTTTAAGCCCTCAGAACAAAATCACATTTTCTGCAGGAAAGAAACATATCCTGTGTTTGGGACTGAAACCTCATGTTATGTAAATAAATGGACTTCTACCTCCAGTGCACCTTTCTGAAATGTTCTCTTTGATCCCCAAGAACTGCTAATGCTGTGGATGTAGTTATATAATTTACAAAAGACCAAAGCTGCTCACTTTTCTGTCAATTCCAGTTCCAAAAAGAAAACCCACAAATACGTCTGTTTGTAAAATCTGTTTAGGATCTTGAAAACAAGGTCTTCAATTTTGTCTTTTTTTTCCATAACAAATTTTGTATTTTTAAAAATGATAACTATGCAAAATCCTCCAGCCCCATCCCCACCCCTGTCCATTCCTACTTTAAACAGGAAGAGAATTTCCTCCTGGATGAAAATAAAGTGTGTGTGTGCGTGCTCAGTTCTGTCAGTCTCTTTGAGACCCCATGGAACATAGCCTGCCCAGGCCCCTCTGTCCACGGAATTTTCCAGGCAAAAATACTGAAGTGGGTTGTCATTTCCCCCTCCAGGAGATCTTCCTGACCCAGGGATTGAACCCACATCTCCTGAGTCAACAGGCGGATTCTTTACCACTGAGCCATCTGGGAAGCCCAGAAATTAAGCAGCTCAATCTAAAACGGGTCTGAGAGAATTCTGAAGCACCACTTTGGGATAAAATACACTGCCTAGTCAATTCATAAAGGCAAAACTGGATTTGTTCTGCAAAACAGTTCAGCCAGAACTTGGGTTCCAAACTCTAGTGCTGTACTGGGGCAGTGGAAACTTTCCAGCCACAACTTGAAGCTGGGCGCCAAGCACAACACTAAGCCAAAGAAGACATTTGAGACCAAACCAGACAGTGATCTTGGCACAACCTGTCCCTGAGCCCAGGACGTCAGCGGCTGTGGGGTGGTGATGTAGCCTTCAGAGGTCTCTAGATCTCTAGGTGCACCAGAGACCAGATTTGAAATTCTCACTTGTTTCCCCTGTTTTTTTCTATCCACACAGATCACCTTGTGGGTTACATCATAACAGATGGTGAAATGCTAAGCAGCATACACACAATTCTTAGGCATACTTCCACTTAATCATACTTGGGTTTCTATGAGGCCCCCCCACTGTGAATGAGCAACTCCTTGACATTGGGCAAGGGAACACGAGACTCAAAGCCAGAGCCTCTGGCTCTGTGATCTGGCCATTCTGTGCCAGTCACTTTCCTGCCTGGTTTGCAGAACCAGGTAGGTCTCTGGTTTGGCGTGACATTTTTGGGGTTCTCTTGTCATAATGCACAGAGACCACTCAAGAAGACTCTATATTCTCCATATTACAAGAGGGCAGTGTGCCAGTTTTAGGGCCAGCTGGCTGACTCAGAGATGAGGAGATAATTCCATGACAGTTTGTTTTCATTCTCACCCAAAGGGTAAAATAAATAAATAAATAAAACTTTGCTGCCACCTGCTGTTTTCCTAGGAATAAATTCTTGAAATGATTCTAGAATAGTTATGCGTTGATTTATTTTAGCAAAGTGCCTTGAAGAATTTGGGGGATTTCAGAATAATGTCTTTGTTTAGTTGGGTACTAGCTGGCCTGTCATTTCCTAGGACAGATTGCTGGGCCACACAGATGGCTTCCTTCTTTCAGGCCAATGAGTCTTGCCTATCCCATCCCTTGGTACAAACTTGCTAGGGCTCAGAAAGGAAGGGCAGACTCTCTGACCCCTGGCAACCTTCCAAGGATGTCCACGCAGGGATCTAGCCAATGAGGTTTAGGTTTGGATGCCCTTTCCCCAGGGGCCAGTGACGTCATGAAAGGCATAACTGAAGTCAAATTCCCCAGGTACACACTGGTCTCTCCTGGGGATGTCTGGGGCCGGGGGGAATGGTCCTCAGAAGTACCCTTCCCAGCAGAGGTGGTTGTAAACCTTGGGATGAGGTTCATTTGTGATGTCTCCAAATGTTTTATCTTTGTCATCCTTGAGGAAACTGAGGCAGGTTAAGGAAGAGGGGGTCCCCAGAAAAATGAAAATGAAGTCGCTCAGTCGTGTCCGACTCTTTGCGACCCTGTGGACAGTAGCCTACCAGGCTTCTCTGTCCATGGGATTCTCCAGGCAAGAGTCCTAGAGTGGGTTGCCATTTCCTTCACCAGGAGATCTTCCCAACCCAGGGATCAAACCCGTCTCCTGCATTGCAGGCAGACACTTTAACCTCTGAGCCACCAGGGACGCCACCAGAAAAATGAAGGTAAACCCAATTTGAATCACTCCCAGGTGAGACTCCTTGAGCCCAAGTTACATGATGAGTGGGAGGAGGGAAATAGTATCTCCTTGAGGCACAGGTAAAGAGCAGGAGAAGAGTTAACTGTCAGAAGCTTAGCTAGGCCTCGGAAGGGCTCTTAGTCACCTTACTGGAGCCATCTAGAGGACAGAGACCTCCTAATCTTGACTATATTAGTGACTTTTTTGCTGCTCCAAATCACAAAGTGGGATTTTTTTTTTTCTTTGCTATCTCCCAGAAGATTCATTTAGATGTGAATGGGTTCCTTTCCATTGTCTTTTGAGAATTCTTTCAACCAAGATATTTTTATTGGCAGAGATTAATGAGATTAATTAAGTGTGCTTTCATATATAGTTCTAAGTGTCCATTCTTCCTTTTTAAAAAAGATGTAAGATCTGGGACCTTGACGATGGCACAGAACGCAGTTTCAAGGGAAAGACCCTTGCTTTTTCTTCTTTCAAAGAGAAAAGGCATCTGAGTGGAACTGATTTTAAAGGTGTGTGATGGCCCATTATTCAATGTCTGGCACGTAGTAGCATGTTCACTGAATGAACGTTCAAACTCATCACCTGTTGTTTCCTCAGTAGGTTTGTGAGAACTGTTGGGGAAGGTTGGGAGTATAAAGGAACAGAAGGAAGAGTCTCAGATTAAACAAGGGGCAAAGTCTGTGTGTAGAGTGAATCATAGGAACTAGAATGCTATTATAGGACCAAAAGGGATAGGGGATTAAGAGGTACCGATGACTATGTGTAAAACAAATAAGCTACAAGGACATACTGTACAGCACAGATAATACAGTCAATATTTTATAATAACTATAGAGTATGCTGCTGCTGCTGCTAAGTCACTTCAGTCGTGTCCAACTCTGTGTGACCCCATAGACGGCAGCCCACCAGGCTCCTCTGTCCCTGGGATTCTCCAGGCAAGAATACTGGAGTGGGTTGCCATTTCCTTCTCCAATGCATGCATGCATGCTAAGTCGCTTCAGTCGTGTCCGACTCTGTGTGACCCCATGGACAGCAGCCCACCAGGGTCCTCTGTCCACAGGATTCTCCAGGCAAGAATACTGGAGTGGGTTGCCATTTCCTTCTCCGCACTATAGAGTATAACTTTTAAAAATTGTGAATCACTCCATTGTACACCTGAAACTTAAATAGTATTGTACATCAACAATACCTCAATTAAAAAAATTTACAAAGCAGACAAAAAACCCAACTAATGCTGTATAAGTGACAAAATATATTTGTACTACTTATAAATTGAATATAACTCTTGGAAAAAATCAAACAAGAAGATTATAATGTATAAAATTCCTCCTTGCATGTCTCATTCCCCAAACATTACCATTGTGAATGTCGTGCATAAGCCTGACGTGTTTATGCTTCATGTATTGTCTTGTTTATACCCTCATTCTTTCTCAAAAATTTGTAAAGCCTCTGGAAAAGGGCTAATTTGGCTCAGCTATGTAAAGAAGAGTTCAGGGAAGTGGCGTGTATCCTAGTAAAGAAATATCAGCATCTCCCTGAAAGGGCTCACGTGGTGATGGCAATGGGAGGTAGAAGTGAGAGACTAAGTAGGAAGGAGAACTCAGGTGGACTGGACTAGGTCATGGAGATTCCCACTGGAGTTCCTCCCTTCCTGGAGAGTCTCCATTTTTTAGGTTTTCTTTTTTTCTCTCCCCAGCATTATTGAGGTATAATTGACAAATAACACTGTATATTTAGAGTGTTCAGTGTGATGATTTGATACATGTATATATTGTAGAATGATTACCACAATTAAGTTAATTAACACATCCATCACCTTGCATAGTTACTCTGTGTGCGTATCTGTGTGTGTGTGTGTGTGTGTGTGTGTGTGTGTGTGGTGAGAATGCTTAAGAAGATCTGGTCTGTTAGCAAATTCCAAGTATACATTATAGGATTATTACTATTAAAAATGTTTTTTTGGCCGTGTGGCATGTAGGATATTAGTTCCCTGATCAGGAATTGAACCCATGCCCCCTGCACTGAAAGTGTGGAGTCTCAGCCACTGGACCACCAGGGTAGTCCCACAATACAATGTTATTAACTATAGTCATCATGCTGTACATTAAGTCCCCAAAACTTATCCATCTTAAACCTGAAGATTTGTACCCTTTGGTCAATATCTACCATTTTCCCATAGTCTCTGCCCACCACAATTCTACACTCTGTTTCTATGAGTTCAAATTTTTTTAAAGCATCCACGTGTAAGTGAGGTCATTCAGTGGTACACTGTATTTATCTTCTGGAGACCCTCTTGATAGTGTTCATTACTTGAAGGGTCAGATTTTTTTTGTGGTGGGGTAAAAGGAGGCAACTTCTGGGGAGAGCAATGAGGTTGGTGTTTACCTGCATGATGTATTTGAGCAGCATGGGAGCCCACCAGCCCATGCATCTGCTGATCTCTTTCTCCCTGTAGAAACTCTGTCCTGGTGCAAATGTCAAAGCCAGAGTCCGAAATCTGGTCTGCACTCTGGGGTGGCAAAGAGAGTATTGTGTGTGCTTAGTCCCTCAGTCATGTCCGACTCTGTGACCCCATGCACTGTGGCCCACCAGGCTCCTCTATTTATGGGCTTATCCAGGCAAGAATCCTGGAGTGGCTTGTCATTTCCTTCTCCAGAAGAGAGTATAGTAACTGCTAAGAGAACTGCAGAGGACCATAAGGTAAGCAGATGGCCAGTAAACTCAGCCCCTTGTAAGGGTATCAGACAGAACTCTTTCCTGACAGACGGTATTTTGCAAGGGTACTATGGGGCTCTCCAGTGACTGGATGAATAAGATCACTGTTTTTGCAAGCCTGTCCTCTGAAGAACACACAATCCCACCTAATGGTGCCAGGACATGGTTGTTTGAGTGTTTTAGATGCTGGGTCCTGCTCCTCCTGTGTGCTTGGTAACTAAGATGCTGTCAAGAAAATACAGCAGGCTTCTATGAGCTTAAAAAGAGCATTTCAAAATATGGCATTAGCATTAGCCTTTTGTCCCTTCAGTCTATTTCTCCTAGAACAAATGTAATCTTAGTCACTAAAAATTCTGTTTAAAATAGCTCTTCTGATGAGTCACCTAGAGTTAAGCTGCAGATATGGTATTGTTTTAGCTATGTCAAGCTTGAAATGTTAGCCAAGTCCTAGTAACGACTCACTCCGGGAAGCTGGTGACATGCTCTCACACGTATTTTGGGAGAAGATCCTAAAATGTCCAGAGAGAAAGACAGCCTCGGATGAGTCGGTCAGTATTATGCATCTCAGAACAGGCTGTAAGAGTGTCAAAATGTAAGGAATGGTCTCTGCAGGCTCAGGAGTTCCTCATGGTCCAAGACATGTGAAAGTGCTGCCTACCATACACCAGCCCACCCCGGCCAGTGGACAGAAACTTGGGGAAGTCTCTAAGAGGCCATGCAGAGGGGTCAGAGGACCTTGCAGATGCTCTGAAGAATAAATTAAAGCTTTAAGCAGAACATCATGCCATGACTTTAAAGGTCATTATCTAGTTCACACTTACATCAGACTCTAAATATTGTCAGAAAGTGGATAAGTTTGCCAGGATCATGAACAGTAAAATTGCTCAAAATAGACCACAGAAATCATCAAGGCCAGTGTGGCCGTGGCAGGCCGTGATGTTCAGATTTGATGCTGCCTCGTGAGAGACCTCAACAGGAATGAGAAACAGCAGCTGCTTAAAGGAACATTTATGCTCACTGACCCTCAAAAAATTGCAAAAGCTTTTCGGGCCACATGAGTGCATGTGACCCTGTCTCTCCCTTTCCAAATGGAAGTGGTGCAAGGAGACTTGTGTACCTTCAGTGAAGTCCTTTGTCCAGCTGTACTATGGCCTCTAAATTTTCTGTCCTTCCCCCTTCCCATGGTATAGCTTGGTGCCCAGTGAGCACTGAGCAGTAGCTAGCAGCTTTACCCTCCTGCTGGCCCCACCCTCTGTTGGCCAGAGCCAGGTCCCCTCCTGCCAGGCAGCTGCTGGGTGAAAGTCCAGAACAGCTCTCCTGAATAAACAAGTCAGAGAATGGCAGTTCCCAGCAGTGGATGGGGCTGTGCTCCAGAAGTTTATTTGCAAATC